>NC_083698.1:55062500-55687500 GCF_033118175.1 Dama dama | reverse complement strand
CACTGTCATTTTAACTGAAAATCTGCTAAAGATATTTTATAGCATCTTTCTTCTAGACTCGCTCAGCATAAAACATGACATTTTTAAGCACCTTAAGGCTTTCAACAGCTCTACATCCTTTAGGAGGAAGAAGTGGCCCATTTAGCTTAATTCTATTGATTCACTGAAACCAAGAGAGCAGTGAATCTCAACTACTTTATGCCATAGTATATATCCCTGCATTACATCGCCACCCTTCTGTCAAAGACATAATCCCTCCAACCCCCTGGCTCCTAGACAAAAGGCTTCTACAAACACTTTTATCCACAAAGCAGCTGCTTCCATTCGAAGCTGTGGACCTCTGAGTTTGTACATGCTGCCACACTTCTTCCCGCAGCATAACAAACAGAACTGAAGTGCCCCAAAAGGCTCTGAGAACAAGGCAGAACGCAGCTGTTTAGAAACAAAGGCATCGCTGCTGCTTTGAACAGGACAATTAATAATCTCCCACTGTCATGCTAATAAGTCCACTTGCCTAAATAAGTGTTAATTTAAAAATGACAGTCCACATCTCTTTTATTGTCTGTCCCCATGATTCCTATAACTTGGAACAGATGTCCTTCTTCTTGTTATGGAGTGTTCTCTGCTTTAAGTAGTTTATATTTGGTTTTAACATTTGTGAAGTTCCTTTATATATACACAAAGCAATCATAAGGAAATGCAATGGCAAAAATTACACTGGTGCTCTCTAGGTTTTGATCCCAAGAATGATCCACAGTATTCATCTGGTGTCTGAATACCACTCTCCTTCTTTCCAGAAATTTACTCAATTAGGATTCAAACTTTAGTCTTAAGTGTGTTTGTATTACAAACACACCAATTTGGCTAAAAAATTACTGAAAAACTAAGTGAATTATGGTTGACTTTTTTTTCACAACTATATCCATGTTACCAGAAAAACTTAGCTGGGTGGTTTCAGTCCAGCTTGGTTCAACTTTTAATTTTACATGTATTTTACACTTTCTAAACTGTTCTCAGACATTTAATGCTTTTCATCATGTGAATGGATGGGGTTTGCCTCAGAAGCATGTTACCATTTTCTCTATTTTTATATACTATATCTGAAACTGAAACTGAATCCTCCTCCCTGGTGGCAAAATCATGATTAACCATCTTTAATCTGAATGTAGATCTGTCTACATTTTTTTCTGTTATTGGGACATTGGTGAACTGATCATTGAACAAATACATTTCAGAAAATTAACCTACAGCAAGACGTTTGATGGTATTTCCAAAGACACAAGAGTACCATATTCCATTGTTAAAGAGGACAGAAAGCACATTCATATATATATATAGGAATATATATACACATATATAAATATATATACACATATATGAATATACACACACATATATAATATATATGGGCATTTCTGAAATATGAAAGTCTTTATAACTAGAAAAAAATCATTGTGGTATAATACACAAACCATAAAATTCACCATTTGAAAATATACAATTCAGTGTTTTTTAATATATTCACAAGATGAAACATTACCACTATCTAATTTCTGAACATTTTCATTACTCTAGAAAAGAAGACTGTACCTATCAGCAGTCACTTCCAATTCCTCCACTACCAACCACTGACTACTTCTGATCTAATTTCTATCTCCATGGATTTGCTATTCTGTACATTTCATGTAAATAGAATCATACAATAGATGACCCTTTATAATAAGCTTTATTCATTCAGCATAGTGTTTATAAAGTTCATTTGTATTTTACCATGTATGAATGCTTAATTCCTTTTTATCGCTGAATAATATTTCATCGTACAGATGTATCACCATTTGTTTATCTATTAATCAGCTGATGAACATCTAGATAGATTGGTTTCATTTATTGGTAATTACAAGTAATGCTGCTATAAACATTTGTGTATAAGTTTTTGTTTGAACATCCGTTTTCAATGTGCTTGAATTTATACTTAAAGAGTGGAGCTGCTGTGTCATATAATAACCCAAACTTTTTGAGGATTTCCAAACTATTTTCCAAATTTGTATCATTGTGCATTCCACCAGCAATGATGAAGTTTCCATTTCTTCACTTTCTCACCAACATTTATTTTACTTTTAAAATAGCTATGGCCATATTTGTGGGTGTGAAGTGCTATCCTATTGTTTTGGTTTCCATTTCCCTAGCAATACTGATGCTGTGTGTCTTCTCATGTGCTTATCAGACATTTATATATATTCTCTGGAGAAATGTTTGTGCAAATTCTTTGCCCATTTTATACTTGGGTTATTTTTTTTCTTAAGTTGTAAGAGATCTTTATATAACTTGCTACTAAACCCTTGTCAGAGATATTAATATGATTTGCAAATATTTTCTCCCATTCTTCAGATTGTCTTTCACTTTCTTGATCATGTACTTTAACATGAAAAATTTTATTTGTTGTTGAAGTCTAATTTACCTATAGCTTATTTCGTTGATTGTGTTATTGCTATCAAATCTAAGAAAGCTTTGTCTAACTCAGGACCATGAAGTTACCCCTATATATACCTTTAATAGATTTATGATTACAGATTTTATAGTTAAGCTTTTGGTTCATTTTGGATTTTTTTTTTTTTTTTTTTGCATATAATGTGAAGTAGTAGCCTATATTCATTCCTGCACATGTGGGTATTCTATCATTGGCTGAAATACTATTTTCTCCTCATTGAATGGTATTAACACCCATATAAAAAATCAATTAAGGACTGTTGAGTTTATTTCTGGACTCTCAATTACATTTCACTGACCTATTTATATATATTTCATTACCATGCTGTCATGGTTACTACAGCTGTGTCAGTTCAGTTCAGTTCAGTTGCTCAGTCGTGTCTGACTCTTTGCGACCCCATGAGTCGCAGCACGCCAGGCCTCCCTGTCCATCACCTACTCCCGGAGTTTACTCAAACTCATGTCCATTGAGTCAGTGATGCCATCCAAACATCCCATCCTCTGTCACCCCTTCTTCTCCTGCCCCCAATCTTTCCCAGTATGAGGGTCTTTTCCAATGAGTCAGGTCTTTGCATTGGGTGGCCAAAGTATTGGAGTTTCAGCTTCAGCATCAGTCCTTCCATTGAACACCCAGGACTGATCTCCTTTAGGATGGACTGGTTGGATCTCTAAAATTGACAAGTGTATCTTTCAACATTGTTCTTCATTTCCCAGATTTTTTTTTAGCTATCCTAGGACACTGTTTATGGATCAGACCTTTTTATTTCTTTTCATGTCTCATAATTTTGTTGAACACTGGATATTTTAAAGAATAAAATATGTCAGCTCAGGAAGTCAGATTATCCCGAGCCCTAGATTGCTCTGTATTGCTATTTGCTGTAATTGCTGTTGCTCATTTAGTGGAATTTCTGAACAAATCCTCCAAGAACTGTATATTTGTTAAGTGTGCCACTAACATCTGTACTCAGCTTCCTTTGTTGTTCAGTTGCGTCTGACACTTGCAACCCCAGGGACTGCAGCACACCAGGCTTCCCTGTCCTTAATTATCTCTTGGAGCATACACAAATTCATGTCCTATGAGTGATGCTATCTAACCATCTCATCCTCTGCCACCCCCTTCTGCATTTGCCTTCAATCTTTCCCAGCAACAGGGTCTTTTTCAATGAGACAGCTCTTCGCCTTAGGTGACCAAAGTATTAGAGCTTCAGCTTCAACAACAGCCCTTCCAGTGAATATTCAGGGTTGATTTCCTTTAGGATTGACTGGTTTGATCTCCTTGCAGACCAAAAGATCTGAAGAGTCTTCAGAGCCGCAATTTGAAAGCATCAATTCTTCAGCACTGAACCTTCATTGTGGACCAACTCTCACATCTGTACTGGAATGTGAATACTGGAACAACTATCCTTTTCACTATATGGACATTTGTCAGCAAAGAGATGGCTCTGCTTTTTAACACACTGTCTAGATTTGTCATATCTTTTCTTCCAAGGAGCAAGTGTCTTTTAATTTCATGGCTACAGTCACCATCCACAGTGATTTTGGAGCCCAAGGAAATAGTCTGTCGCTGCTTCCACTTTTCCCTTTCTATTTGCCATTAAGGGATGGAACCATATATCATGATCTTAGTTTTTGGAATGTTGAGTTCCAAGCCAGATTTTTCACTCTCCTCTTTCACTTTCAACGAGAAGCTCTTTAGTTCCTCTTTACTTTCTGCCATTAGAGTAGTATCATCTGCATATCTGAGGTTATTGATATTTCTCCCGGCAATCTTAATTCCAGCTTGTGCTTCTTCCAGCCCAGCGTTTCTCATGATGTACTCTGCATAGAAGTTAAATAAGCAGGGTGACAATATACAGCCTTGATGTACTCCTTTTCCTATTTGGAACCAGTCTGTTGTTCCATGTCCAGTCCTAACTGTTGCTTCCTGACCTGCATACAGGTTTCTCAAGAGGCAGGTCAGGTGGTCTGGTATTCCCATCTCTTGAAGAATTTTCCACCGTTTATTGTGACCCACACAGTTAAAGGCTTTGGCACAGTCAATAAAGCAGAAACAGATGTTTTTCTGGAACTCTCTTGCTTTTTTGATGATCCAGCAGATGTTGGCAATTTGATCTCTGGTTCCTCTGCCTTTTCTAAAACCAGCTTGAACATTGGAAGTCCATGGTTCATGTATTGCTGAAGCCTGGCTTGGAGAATTTTGAGCATTTCTTTACTAGGGTGTGAGATGAGTGCAATTGTGCAGTAGTTTGAGCATTCTTTGGGATTGCCTTTCTTTGGGATTGGAATGAAAACTGAGCTTTTCCAGTCCTGTGGCCACTGCTGAGTTTTCCAAGAATACACAGTAGAACTGTATAAAAAATATCTTCACAACCCAGATAATCACGATGGTGTGATCACTCATCTAGAGCCAGACATCCTGGAATGTGAAGTCAAGTGGGCCTTAGAAAGCATCACTACGAACAAAGCTAGTGGAGGTGATGGAATTCCCGTTGAGCTATTTCAAATCCTGAAAGATGATGCTGTGAAAGTGCTGCACTCAATATGCCAGCAAATTTGGAAATGAGTGCTTAGTGGTCAGTTAATAATTGGACAGATATTTCCTTACACATCTAGAACCAATGAGTTTTTAAGTCTTTGCCAAAAAGTTTAGGTGGATATTGGGTATGTTTTCCACACTCAACCAGGTATTTTACAATTCTTTATTTGCCTCTACTTTCAGTTTGTTAAAAGTAATTAGGTCAATCAGAAGTAAAAGATTAGAATCTTCTCAGATCTCTGCTGAACAGTATACAAAGCTATACATGGACATGGCCTTTTTGTCGTTGTTCAGCTGCTAAGTCATGTTCGATTCTTTGCGACCCCATGAACTGTATCACGCCAGGCTTCCCTGTCCTTCACTGTCTGCTGGAGTTTGCTTAAACGCCTACCCATTGAGTCAGTGATGCCATCCAACCATCTTATCCTCTGTTGCCCCCTTCTCCTCCTGCCCTCAATCTTTCCAAGCATCAGGGTCTTTCCCAATGAGTCATCTCTTCCCATCAGGTGGCCAAAGTATTTGCAGCTTCAGCATCAGTCCTTCCTATGAATATTCAGGGTTGATTTTCTCTAGGATTGACTGGTTTGATCTCCTTGCTGTCCAAGGGACTCCTAAGAGTCTTCTCCAGCACCACAATTTGAAAACATTAATTCTTCAGCACTCAGCCTTCTTTATGGTCCAATTCTCACATCTGTACATGATTATTAGAAAAACCATAGCTTTGACTACATTTGCTTTTTAATATGCTGTCTAGATTTGTCATAGCTTTTCTTCCAAGGAGCAAGCATCTTTTAATTCTGTGGCTGCAGTTACTGTCCACAGTGATTTTGGAGCCTAAGAAAATAATATCTGTCACTGTTTCATTTTTTTCCCATCTATTTGCCATAAAGTGATGTGCCCTTCTAGACTCCTAAAAATGTTGAGTTTCCTAAGGCACCTACTAACATCTCATCTGCAGCATATCCATTTTTGTTAGTGTACTGTTTGTCCCATGGCTTCAAAGGGTTTAATGTCAAGACATTCAATACAGGCCACTGTAGGAGAAGCTTTAAATACAGAGAAAATCTGAGTATAGTCTAATAAAGTCAGTACTTTCATGTGGAAACTTTTAGGGAACTACAAGAAGGGTCAAATAATGACTCCTTCCTCAGAATAAGGGTTCGTGGGCACCACAACAGTGCTCTACTCCTTCCAAGACTGGGGATGTGAGCTGCTATTTTTCAAGACCATTGCAAAGCTAAGGAGCAGGGCATTGAACTAAGACAAGTTAAAACCCACAAAGCTCTCTGTTTTAACCAAAAGTCAGACAGTTTTATTATCATCATCATCAAGTGGTCCCCACGTTACTGCAAGACTTTGATTATTTTCTAGAGTTCTCTAAAAGTTGATTCAGGCCATTATTGCCAGGTTTATTTTGTTGCTGCATAAAAGAGTGAAGTTTCTGGGGGTTTTTGCCATTTTCACTGATGCCACCGTCTCTAACTTCTTATTCATTAAAATAATGTATAGACTGTAATCTCTGAAGTCAAATATTCATC
Source organism: Dama dama (assembly GCF_033118175.1). Taxonomy (NCBI): domain Eukaryota; kingdom Metazoa; phylum Chordata; class Mammalia; order Artiodactyla; family Cervidae; genus Dama; species Dama dama. The sequence goes on along the minus strand of NC_083698.1, from coordinate 55,680,939 downwards.
TCTTGGTTAAAGATCAATTCAAAACATGTCAAAGTCTGTTTAAGTGTAGAGTATGTACAATTAGGGTAAATATTTTTAGGAAATTTTATTCAGAATAAATTTAAACACTAAAGATTTCCATTAGAATTGTCACCTGAAGTGGTAATATATATTTAGACTGAATTTGGATGATACAGTTAGTGACTCTCAGTGATATTCTCCATGAGATGTTTATTTAGTAATAAATATTTCATCAAAGCCAGGCATAGCATTTTTAACAGAGGTGCAGTAGAGCTACATGATTTCCATGGGGGACTCAGAACCATTTAATGATAATTTTGTCTGACATTTTATTACGTACGCCAGATGAGTGAAATATTTTACACCCATATGGCCCTCTGATTTTTTTTTTCAAGGTGAGTTATTACATGCTGAGTAAATCACCTTTTATGTTAAAGCCTATCATATAAAAAGCATAAAAACTGCACGTAGAACCTAGGGACTTTCATGCTTAAAACGGACACACTGAAATACTTACTAGGAATCTTGAAGAAAATCCAGTTCAAATTGTGTGTCTCTTCCTCTAAATTTATGCACTATGTTTTATGCTGAGTAAGTAAAGATAATTGATATTGTTAGTATTTTCTGAGAGCTTATATATGGGAAGACAAAAATCATGTCATTTAAATATTAATAATTTATTTTAGGAATTCACTATGCCCTAGGTGATCCTACAAAAGTAGTATATGTCATGAAATCAGAAAAGGTAATCTGTATGCAGGTCAGGAAGCAACAGTTAGAACTGGACATGAAATAACAGACTGGTTCCAAATAGGAAAAGTAGTACATCAAGGCTGTATATTGTCACCCTGCTTATTTAACTTCTACGCAGAGTACATCATGAGAAACGCTGGGCTGGAGGAAGCACAAGCTAGAATCAAGATTGCCGGGAGAAATATCAATAACCTCAGATATGCAGATGGCACTACCCTTATGGTAGAAAGTGAAAAAGAACAAAAGAGCCCTTGATGAAAGTGAAAGAGGAGAGTGAAAAAGTTGGCTTAAGGCTCAACATTCAGAAAACTAAGATCATGGCATCCGGTCCCATCACTTCATGGTAAATAGATGGGGAAACAGTGGAAACAGTGGCTGAGTTTATTTTGGGGGGCTCCAAAATGACTGCAGTTGGTGACTGCAGCCATGAAATTAAAAGAGGCTTACTCCTTGAAGGGAAAGTTATGACCAACCTAGACAGCATATTAAAAAGCAGAGACATTACTTTGCCAACAAAGGTCCATCTAGTCAAGGCTTGTTTTTCCAGTAGTCATGTATGCATGTCAGAGTTGGACCATAAAGAAAGCTGAGTGCCAAAGAATTGATGCGCTTGACCTGTGGTGTTGGAGAAGACTCTTGAGAGTCTCTTGGACTGCAAGGAGATCCAACCAGTCCATTCTAAAGGAAATCAGTCCTGGGTGTTCATTGGAAGGACTGATGTTGAAGCTGAAACTCCAAAACTTTGGCCACCTGATGCACAGAACTGACTCAATGGAAAAGACTCTGATGGTGGGAAAGGTTGAAGGTGGGAGGAGAAGGGGATGAAAGAGGATGAGATGGTTGGATGGCATCACCGACTCAATGGACATGAGTTTGAGTAAACTCCGGGAGTTGGAGATGGACAAGGAGGCCTGCCATGCTGTACATGGGGTCGCAAAGAGTCACTCACAACTGAGCGACTGAACTGGACTGAACTGAACACAAAGGAGAAGAAATTTCAGCTAAATTGTGCAAAATGAATAGATCTGTGTCATCTAAAATTTTGCCAGGAATATTACAAAAACAAGGAATTGTATACATATATAAAATATTGTTTTCTTAGGGTGCACCCATTTAGTTCTGTACCTCCTTAAAAAAAAATCAATTTTGTTTTAAGACACTCATCCCACTTTCATATTGTCTCATGAGAATCTGAAGTAACACATTATCTCGAGAAGTGGGCCTAACTGGTCTAAGTTTAATGAAATGGAAATGTGGCCCAATTCTGACCAATGAGATGCAACAGAAAGCTTGATGAGGGGCTTCTCAAAAAAGTTTAGTAGTTTCTAAGTGAAAAGTCAAGGGATTAATAATCACTTTTATCCCTCTAGAAACTGTCATATCTGACTTTAATGTATGGAATTTATGCAGCATCTTGCTATGCATTTAAATGGATAGCCAATACTGAAACTGACCAAATTGAAAATGGAAAAAATACTAGATCCTCAATAATATCTTTGAAGTTCGAGTCAATCAAACTTAGGGGAACCCTATCTCTGGACCTCTATAACTTGATATTCTCCTAATTCATATATACTCTGAAATATGCACAACACGGATATACACATACACACAAAGAGTGATATATATCCATATATCCCTGGTGTGTCAGACAGTAAAGAATCTGACTGGAATGCAGGAGACCCAGTTTGGAGATGCAGAAGATCCCCTGGAGAAGGGAATGGCTACCCACTCCAGTGTTGCTGTCTGGAGAATTCATGGACAGAGGAGCCTGGTGAGCTACACTCCATGTGGTCACAAAGATTTGGACAGGACTGAGCAACTAACACATTCTTTTTCACTTTTCACGCACATATTTAGGAATATATTGTGCATATTCCTAAAGAGGTAAGCCTACTGGTGTGCTAAATGAGACAAAAGTTAATTATAATATTTTTTACAAAGATGATTTGATTTAACATGAGCATAAGTTGTAATTAATTTCAATATACAATAAACATACCCCTATTTTTTTAATCAGTATTGGAAACCCTCAGTTGATAGCAACCCCTCTGTCACCTGCTCCCAAAGTCATGCTGTGACATACTACACGACATATTTGAAAGCTGAACATTTCTACCACCATGTAAAGGGCTAAAAGAAGGAAATCTAGCCTCTGCATGGCTAATTATTTGATATAAACTCAAAGACATATAAAACCCTCTGACTCATACCTCCAAATATCCTAAAATTTTTATCTCAAAAATTCAAAGTATCCAGGTAAAGACTAGCCCTGGAAGTGAAAGGCATTTCCAAATATATCTGACTTTGGCATTATTTTTTAGAGATATGGTGATAAAATATATGCAGATATTGGTTCATGTGTTACAACTTCACAAAATGTCACATTATTCATCAGCCTAATTGATTAAATGCTTTCTGTGCTTCTACCAGATTTGTGACATTTTTGCTAAGCATTAGTAATAGAGATTTTAACAAAATAGTAAAATTCCTGGGATTATGGATTTTAAGATCTAATAAATAAGATAACCATTAAACAGATAATAACAATTATTTAATTATGATAGTCATGAGTAGAGGAACAGAATAGCAAGAAATACTTTCAGAGTATGCTTGTGATCATGTAACTCGAAAGATAAACTAGTTGAAGAAGAAGAGAAAGAGAAAACATTTCCTGCTCCCCAGAGTCTTTGAGTTACACAGCAAGAAGCATGGTGTAATGAAAGCTACAACACCTTCAGTCACTTGAGGATACTTCTGTTAAGCTATTTTTAATACTTTCCGAGCTTACAAATTGTTTATGGAGGAACAGACAGAAGTATTCTCTTGGATCCAGGAGGTATCATTAGTCTTATTAAAATTATCATTTATAAAAGTGAAAAATGATTTATTATACTCTTGGAAATAAGTAGCAAAAAAATTGCCATCTGGCATCTTTCCAGTTTTCCAATAAAGTAGTAAAGCTAAATAAAATGAGTCTCTCAGTTAGTAATTTTAAATAAATTACTGTTCACTTCAGTCCAGATATAAGTATACTATTTACAAGACAGTTCGGCTAAAGAACTGATTAAAATTTACAAAGGAAATGAATGAGAAAACAAAGGGTTGCTTTGTTTCTTTATCTGTTTTTGTTTAACAATTAAGATTTTTCAGAAAATGTACCTGATACCAAAATTTTAATCAGGTCTTTTTGAAGTAGGACTAATGAACTGAAATGCGAATCTACATATACACGCACACACTCACTCACACATACACACACACAGATACACAAATCCATGGTGTTAATTCTTCTGTATTCTAAGAGTTAATTAACATAACAATTATTCTATCTTTTAGGGTTATTATCAAGACTATCCTAAACTTAGAGATAAATAAAGGCAAGTAGAGACTCTGGAAGATCTCCTAGTAAACTGCTTCTGTCTTACTTCAAAAGGTCCTAATAGTATCCCTTGGTGAAACTTAGGACAATATATTTTGCACTTTTAAGACTTTTCAATGTCTACTTCAAGAAATCAGAGTTAAAATTGTTTAGTCATTTCAAATGGGCACAGTGTTCTATATACTGCTACTTCTATGTGTTTTTTTACCCTTACCTCCAAATTCCTCCCCCCATCTGATTACTAAAAGTGGTGGTTTAAATAGTCTTCTAATAGAACTGTAATTATGCCATTGGGTCATACCATCTAGAATGACTGTCATCATTTCTCCAAATGAATACCTGATCCCAGTCACTATTACAGTAATTTTTATAAAATACCTTTAATCCTCCAAATTGCCTAGAAAACAAATAATAGCTGTCTTCTTTATGTAAATGGAAAAATCAAATATTCAAAAAAGCTAACTACTCATGGCACCACAGTATAGAACGGAGGAGCAAGAGCCATAGGTCAGATCCACAACTCCCCAAGCAAACTCTCCAAAACTGAAAAGAGGGAACAGTTTCATAGGAAAAAAGTTAAGGATAGGTCTCTATTTTTTAAAAAGCACATATGTCTCTAACTCATTAATCACATTTTTGATATACTGGACCCTTTAAAATGTATCAGAAGTGACTTCCCAAGAACAAATATAGCCTATTTTTTTTTTAAGTATATGAAGTAAATAACAGATAATGTAATATTCAGGATTAAAATGAGGATAAAGGGCGATGGAGAAAGTTTCGTATGTTTAATTTGATTTATAATGAGGATAGTGGCAATTTCAAATGAGACTGGGAATGCTGGAGGAAACATCTTAGGTATTTGGAAGAAATTGAGAATAATTATCAGAGAATGTGGAGAAAACTAAAAGGCTGCTTTTAAAAACTAGAAACATGAAATGGTTATAGTTTGGATAGAGGGACAGGGCAATAATACTTTGTTTGTTAAGAAACAGATACATAGTGCAAAATGAGAGGATTCCAAAAGCAAGGGAAAGGGAGCAGTGGAACAGCTAACATATGACAGAAGTTGCAATAGCCGAGTTTGCTGACACTCTAGAATGTAGTCATGTGTACTTCTGAAGCTTCAGCAGAAAAAAAAGGGCAGAAATTTGTAAGCAAACAGAATGTTTAAATTCAAAGGCTGATTCCTGTCCAGACAGAACCTGTAAATCCACTACTAATTCTCTCAGTCCCAAGCTGACTAGTTATAAAACAGCTATAAATTGCTGCTAAATATTCCCCCTAAAATTCATAATGAACCTCTAGGCACCTGGAGAAAAGGTCACCACAGCATACAGCAATACACAGTGTTGATGAACACTTACATGACAGGAAAAATAGTAATGATGACTATTCTAAACACTTATATCCATCAACATTTTAACAGAGCTCTGTAAACTATACTGCCATTTCAAGAGGAATGTGACACTGAAAATCCTCATATTAAAATTCAAGGCATTTAGCAGCAATTATCTAATGGATTTTCACTTCCATGGATTTGTTCCAAAATTCTTATTTCTAAATGAGACGTGTATAGCATGATTTCTCTTTAGGAGCTTGAGTGAAGTAGAAGCCCCTGCTGTTCTGCTTCTTTGAGCAGAGCTTTGGGAAAAGCATTTCACAGGATGATACAGAAGAGAAGGTGGAAGTGTGCATAATATCACTTGTCACCTGAGTTGTATTTTATGTATTAGCTGTGCTAAATAATACATGGATAGAATAATATCACTGGGCTTCCCTGGTGGCTCAGATGGTAAAGAATCTGCCTGTAAAAGCAAGAGACTGAGGTTCAGTCCTTGGGTGGGCAAGATTCCCCTGGAGAAGGGAATGGCTATCCACTTCAACATTCTTGCCTGGAAAATTTCATGGACAGAGGAGCCTGGCAGGCTGCAGTCCAAGGGGTCACAAAGAGTTAGGTATGACGGGGTGAATAATATCACTAAAATTCTTATAAAAGGCCCTCACTCTGCATATGTACTGGCAGCATTTCAAGATAAATTAACTAATATGTAGTTATATATTACTAGGCTGCTTACTGCTTTACAAATAGCCATGGAGCCAGGGGCTGAGCAGGTCACCCAGCCAAGACATCTGCTTGGCCTCGAGAGTCACCCATGAAAGAAGAAAAGAAATGCATTGTATCTTCTCAATTCTCCCATTCTCCTATTTCCCACTGGTGGAAGTTGCACTATTGGGAAGCACTTTCCCTGTACTTCCATGTTACATCATCAGGCCATTTCAGCTACCATTTCAGATGTCAGATATCATGTTCTATGATGTGTCTGTTCATCTAAATCCAAAAAAAAAAAAAAAAAAGTGGAAGATAACAGCATCTCAGGGCATGTGATGGCCACTGTGTTGCATGGGCGCACCTAAGGAAAGTAGTCAAGCCCTCTGAGGGGAATGACAGTGAGCACCACATGGTGGAAACTTTTCAGCCCAATGGAGTTGTTTAGGCAATTGAAGCAGAGCAAGGAGCTCAGGAGATACCAAGGAATTTCAGAAAATGCATACAAGTTGAGCCTGGTACAAATTATTGCTGCTACTGCTGAGTCTCTTCAGTCATGTCCAACTCTGTGCAACCCCATAGATGGCAGGCCACTAGGCTCCCCTGTCCCTGGGATTCTTCAGGCAAGAACACTGGAGTGGGTTGCCATTTCCTTGTCCAAATTACAAACACAGACAAAAAAATTCACTGATAATAATGAGGATTTATATGTGGCAGATAATAAGTAAAACAAAGTTCAGTATTACTGCTTCTTAACGATTTGTTAAATAAATCGAGAACAGTCAGCAGACACAAGGAAAACTGCTTCCTGAATTAGCAATGAAAATAGGAGGTGATTTTCTAATGCTTGTTTTGATTTGGAGAAGTGACTGGTTTGAGGTGTTACATTCATTTTATCTTTTGGAGTAGAGGTGTTTGATTGAAATGTTTACTGTAAGGAATCATAATAAAGGAGAGAAGGTAATTTCCACCTCATGGAAAATGATAGTTATAAGTAATGCAACTATAGCACACCTGGATTCTGCTTGATAGGAGACAGGAGAAATAAAAAAGTGGACAGTCATCAGAGAAAATCTGTTATAAAAATTCTTTCATTTTCGTCACTCAACAAAACTGATCTGAAATTGAAAAACAAAACAAAACAAACCTGCCAGGTTAAATACTTCACAAAATTCTTCTAAGTTTTGGAACTATGTTGGAATCTTACTTCCACTTATGTTAGTTTTGTTTTCTCTAGTTGTGTATTTCTCTAAAGATAGAGATAGAAAATTTTATAAGGACCCTCATTTGGCTGGCCCCTATGTTGAATTAAAAATATAAAGCACTTTTAAAACATGTATTTATAATTCTAGTAGAATATTTTGGAGGTAGGCAAAATAACTCTCAGAAAGTAGATAATATTAGGGGTTCTGCCTAACACACACGAAAGCCTTGTTATTCAGACGTCATATTTGTGAATACACGAACTCACTAAAATTTGTAATTCCAAAAGCAACGCTCGGAGCAATTTCATGGACATTCATGGATGTAACATAGAGTGGTGAAAAACTTGAACTGACCAATGTATATGTCTCCAGCTGAGGTCAAACAAGGCAACATTCTGCCTTCTTATTTCAGCCCATTTTGCAAACAAGTATCCTTCTCACAATCTATTTCAGTTCAGTTCAGTAGCTCAGTCCTGTCAGATGCTTTGCGACCCCATGAATCACAGCACGCCAGGCCTCCCTGTCCATCACCAACTCCGGGAGTCTACTCAAACTCATGTCCATCGAGTCGGTGATGCCATCCCGTCATCTCATCCTCTGTCGTCCCCTTCTCCTCCTGCCCCCAATCCCTCCCAGCATCAGGGTCTTTTCTAATGAGTCAACTCTTCACATGAGGTGGCCAAAGAACTGGAGTTTCAGCTTCAGCATCAGCCCTTCCAATGAACACCCAGGACTGATCTCCTTCAGGATAGACTGGTTGGATCTCCTTGCAGTCCAAGGGACTCTCAAGAGTCTTCTCCAACACCATAGTTCAAAAGCATCAATTTTTCGGCACTCAGCTTTCTTCACAGTCCAGCTCTCACACCTATACATGACCAGGAAAAACTATAGCCTTGACCAGACGGACCTTTGTTGGCAGAGTAATGTCTCTGCTTTTTAATATGCTATCTAGGTTGGTCATAATGTCCTTCCAAGCAGTAAGTGTCTTTTAATTTCATGGCTGCAATCACCATCTACAGTGATTTTGGAGCCCAAAAATATAAAGTCAGCCACTGTTCCCACTGTTTGCCTATCTATTTGCCATGAAGTGATGGGACCAGATGCCATGATCTTAGTTTTCTGAATGTTGAGCTTTAAGCCAACTTTTTCACTCTCCTCTTTCACTTTCATCAAGAGGCTTTTTAGTTCCTCTTCACTTTCACTATAGTGCCCTATTTTCCACATTATTATGTGCATTTTGTTGGTGATTTCACTGTTTTAAATGGGTGTGGAACAAATTGCTGATCTATGCCTACTGTGACGTGCCTAAAGGAGAAAATATGCATAAGCATCCAGGCATGATTATAGTGTTACTGGCCTTGAGTTTAATTTTAGTAAATCAGCAACATTATTAAATAAGGTGCCTTTAAACAGAAACACACATAAAGTAAGGTTATGTATTGATCAGTTGAAGAATATGTTGCAACCAGAGGCTCACAGTGACTTAACTCTGAATTTTGTCTACGAGCAATGATTAGGTATTTGATAACTCAGTATTTCTTGCTGATGTAATAGAACAAAAGCCTCGTGAAAAAAACTCTGTATTTGGGAAAGAGAAACAATTGAAAATCTATTAATATTATTCCAAACTCTATTTGAAAACCTGATTTGGGGTGAGTTCTGACAGTGACAGATTGCAGAAGAGTAGGGAGTTGAACTTTCTGTCACTTCCTTTCTTCCTTTGATCTCTTCCTTACAAAGAGTTCATAAGTTAATCAGCAAAGAATACTTAAGATAATTACAGGATAGAGAAGATCCAATAAATGGCATTCTTCTCAAATTCAAAACTGATTTTGGAAGGTAAATACAGGCATCAGATAAATGGAATTCCAAATATAAGCTTTATTTCTGACAGAAGTTACATGAAAGGACATGTATCAGATGCTCAGTTAAATGGGTTTTCTAATTCTGAACTCCCAGATTTAGATGCACTTACACATCCAGGCAGAAGGAATACTAACAAACTGCATGGACTCCTTAGACAGGGCCAGTCTCTTCTGCAAATTTATAGGCTAAAAGAGCTTCCCTGGTGGCTCAGAGAGTAAAGAATCTGACTGCAATGCAGGAGACTCGGGTTCAATCCCTGCATCAGGAAGATCCCTTAGAGAAGGAAATGACAACCCACACCAGTATTCCTGCCTGGAGAATTTCATGAACAGAGGAGCCTGGCAGGCTACAGTCCATGGAATCACAAAAAGTTATACATGACTGGGCAACTAACACTTTCACTTCACTTTCAAAAGTCAGAGGAAGGCTGAGCTAATATCACACTCAACGAACTGATAATTCACCCCTTCTGTCCTGGTGAAGAATAACTGCTGCAAGGTTCTTGAAGTGTCATCCTCCACAAGGAATCAGGAAATGATGGAGAGGCAGGCTCTTATCACATAGAAAGACATCTAGTTGTATTACAAAAACCAGTCACTTAACAAAATTCTGACTGTGTGATGGTACCAGACAAGTCTACTGACCTCTACAGATAAAGCTGGCAATTGCCACAAAAAGAATGATCATTTAGAACTTTAAGTGTCTTAAAGAGAAGTCACAAATCCATCTAGACAAATCAGTTTAACAGACTAGCTGGAAGTATTGAAGAATGAAGAATTCCTCCATATTTTAAAAATTAACATAACTATAGTCTAAATATGCACAGGGCAATGTGAGAATGCATGGTGCAGTGTCAATAACTGTCATCTAAACTAGATGAGGTTTCACCAATCCAAACTGGAAATGCATTCTACAAGGAATTGATTCTGTCTCAACTACTATTTTAAGGTTGCAACATTAAAAAAAAAAAAAGTACAGTTGAGCACTCATGGATTTTAAGCTGTAGTTATAATTACTGCCTCCAACAGCTTAAGGCTAAATTTTAACTAATACTTCACAAATTTAATTAATTAATTAATTGACTATGGCTTTATGAATGAGTCAGATAAGTGCCTTTTGTATGAGTATAATTTCACTCCTTTTTTTTTAAGTGCTCCAGCCATGCCCCGATTTAGGACTTTCTAAACCCAGCCTTCCAGCTTCCATGGTGGCTCAGCGGTGAAGAATCTGCCTGCAGTGCAGAGAGGCAGGTTTGTTACCCACTCCAGTATTCTTGCCTGGGAAATCCTATGGATAGAGAAGCTTCCACAGTACAAGAGGTTGTAAAGAGTTGGACACAGCTGAAATGATTGAGCATAGCACAAACCAAGCTTTCAACAAGTTGCTGATTTACATTATCTTATACCTAAATTAGATTTCTGTAGAGCCTTTTTTCAGACTTCTGTTTGCAATATCTCATATCAAAGTGGAGTCGCTCTGTCATGTCCGACTCTTTGTGACCCCATGGACAATTGCCTACCAGACTCCTCCGTCCATGGGATTTTCCAGGCAAGGGTACTGGAGTGGGTTGCCATTTCCTTCTCCAGGGGATCTTCCCGACCCAGGGACCGAACCCGGGTCTCCCGCATTGTAGGCAGATGCTTTACCATCAGAGCCACCAGGGAAGTTATCTCATATTAAGTTAAATATTAAGTATATTTTGGTTTACAATGCAATATTCTTTGAAGCAGACATAATTCTGTAACAATAATCCAGAACTGGTTAGAATATTTTTGTTTACTAACTGATCTTCAAGAGGACAATGAAGTAATTGAGCTAAAGTAATTAAGCACCTACTCCTTTAACTCTATCTAAAAATAATAAGGCAATAAAACATAAGCCTTCTCCTTGTGATAAAATAGATTTGAGGAAAGAGGACCACAATGTATTTGGAGAACAAAAGGAGCAGGAGATTCTAGACACAGAGTGGAGGTGCTGGATTTCAACTGACTTCCACCATGTGGATATGACATACAGTTCACCTGTATCTTTAATATGATAGCCAACATCACAGAGACAATGGGATATTATCCTCCTCTGGGTCCAGGGGTGGGAGAACTGGGAAATTAGTAGTAATTGCTATGTCTCTTTATTATCTTAAATTAATAATTTTAGCATTTTTCAAATAATGCAAAACTATTATAGCATTTTTACTCCATATACATGATTTCTGCCTTATTGATGTTCTCACCATATACTAAATGTGTATTTTAAAATCATAAAATAATCACTGTTATTATTTTAAATACCCAGCACTCATTTTAAATTAACCCCATATTTACTTTCCTGTTTCTCTTTCTTTCATTTCTGTTTCTCTTATTACATTTCTGGGTGTCTGTCAAGACCAATTTTCTTGACTGAGAAAACAATTCCTTTAATATTTAATATAATCAATTTTTCTGATTACATATTCTTTGTTTCTCTGTGTGAAAATAGAATTAAAGTTGAATGATATTTTAGTGCTTTATAAATTCGTGATTCCACTATCTTCTAGTTCTTATTGTTTATGTTAAATAGTCTTTCATTAGCCTTATTTTATTTTCTTGAAAGTAATATGTCAGTTTTTCTCAGGCTGCTTTAAAAATTTTCTCATGGTCTTCACTGTCATATACTAAACTGCACAGTTTAGACCACACTGTATCTATGGATTGGTTTATTAGTACTCAGAGCTTATTTTTCCAGTGTTTATTAAATAATTCTGTCAAATTCTGTCTCTTCTGCTTCTAGGCTCTCAAATATACATGTCAGAAATATCTACCCATGTGTCATATATTACTTGTTTTTCCTCCATAATTTTTTTCTTGCTTTACTTCAACCTGGATACTCTTTATTGACTGGAGTTCCTTTTCTCTATTGTTTTCTGTCACATCTAATATGTTTTGAAGCACTTTATATATAAATTTCTTAATTATATTTATTGCCTATTTTAGTGTTGAATTTCTATCTGATTCATTTTTTAGGAGATTATAGATATTTGGGAAATTTTCCCACTTTTTACAACGTATTATCATAGTTCTATTTTCTGAGAGAAAACTTCAACATCTAGATTTCCTTTTTCTCCATTTTATTTCAGTTTTGTATCCTTTGGTCTTGTTTACTGTTAAGGTTGGTAACTTTTTTATTGAATTGGCAATGTCTTGTAGGAAAAATATTATGGAGATGATGATATTATCTTCCTTTAGATAGTACTAACTTTACTCTTAGCAGAGAGATTAAAAAAATAAGATCACTTTGATCTAGCTGTGTTGGATTTTAGCCTTTTATTGGGTTGCACTATTTCCAGCTTTGAATATTCTCAATGTTTATTCTTACTCCTAAGACATGGTAGTTACTCTGTGACTCTGCAGTCCAAGATAAAAGCTTGAAGTATTTAGTAAGGCTCCTATATTTTTGAAAGGTTCTAAAATTCAACCTACATATTACCAACATTGTGAGATTATTTATATCTGGGATCATATTTTAATTAGGTACCTGATGATTTCTACTTTTTTTCTTACAGAGTTCTCTGCACATGTAGTGTTCCTTGCCTATGAAAGAAACAAAAAACATGCCAGGGAAAATAGTGAACAGTATTTTGAGCTCATTGCTTTATGGTTTCTTTCTCTTTGAGATTTCAGCCCCTGGACATCCTGGATGCCTTGACTGTCTAGAAATCCATGCTCTGTCTCTTCTGCCCTGTAAGAATGCTTCAGACCCCAAGCAACATGCTTTTGGATTTATGTTTAGGCCCTGCATTAAGAATTATCATTTCCCTGAGAGAAAAGAATACATGAATATGAGAATCACTCAGTGTATTTCTCATCTCTCTAGCTGAAAGGGAACCAAACCTCCCTCCAAGTTCTGGAAACCTTAGTCAATCTCTTATGCTTTCAAACATTTCTTTTCTATTTTGTGTCCTATTGTTCTATTTAACCTTTGTGAAAGACCTCATCTGATACAAACTGTTCTGTCATGATTAGATGCAGAGGCTATTATTATGATATTTGTATTGTCAAAATTCTCCTAAATAATAATGTAACCAGTGGCCTCAGATTTGTTTAATAAATTAATACAATAGGTTAATTTACTCAAAGGGAAAGTTATAAAAGTTAAAAGTCAATCTTAATTTTCATTATTATGATATTATTTGATTTCCCAAATATCTGTAATTAAACTGATGCCTCTGATTTGTATGACGGATGTAGGGAAAAAAAGAGAGAGACCTAATTTTCACCAAACTAATGTCTATTTCAAAAAAAAAAAGTCACATATTTTATAATTCCATTTGCTTGAAATATTTAGAATAAGTAAATACATAAAGACAGAATGAAAACTGAGGGAAGGGTGAAGTAGGTAGTAAGTGCTTAATGGGTATGACGTTTTATCTAGAAATAACACAAACATTTTAATGGATAGGTAGATGTGGTAGTTGCATAAATTGTGAATGTACTTAATGCCACTGAATTGTTCAGCATGTATATTATCTATGGTGAAACAGATCACCAGCCCAGGTTGGATGCATGAGACAAGTGCTCGGGCCTGGTGCACTGGGAAGACCCAGAGGAATTGGGTGGAGAGGGAGGTGGGAGGGGGGATCGGGATGGGGAATACGTGTAAATCTATGGCTGATTCATATCAATGTATGACAAAACCCACTGAAAAAATAAATAAATAAATAAAGGGGAAAAAAAATAAAACGGTTCATTTCATGTTATGTAAATTTTATCCACAACACATTTTATATATGGACATATATTAAAGTTGTTACTTCTTTCAAAAAAATAAATAAAAGTGAGTTCTTTTAGGAGTAATAATAATCAATAAATTACCCAAATCTGAAAAGTTACATAACCTTAGAACCATAAAGAAAACAGGAGGAAAAAATTTTAATGCATTTTGTTTGAGGAAAAAAGCAAAGACCATCAAGGGTAAAGAACATAAGGAAAGACTTCTTGTGAAGAAAATAACAAAAACAATATTAGCTTACAGTTGGACCTTGAATTGCTATTGTGGGAAACAAAGAAAAATGATGCATTTAATATCATTCTCAGCCTTCTTACCAGTAATTATAGCTCACTATAATAGGACAGTTAAGCTTTCTCATGATCTCCTGGTGAATACACAAAATTTCCAGAAAGAAACAACATGGTATGTGTGATTTTATCCATATGTAAAATGTCTTAGTATTAATTAACACAAAATGCTATAGAAAAAAAGCCATGATTGAAAATATTCAATCAACAACTTCTACCACTTTCATATCCCATTTTCTATCCCTAAATTCTCCTCAGAAACTAACAATTTAGGATTCTCAAATACCTACATTTTATGAATACTAACATAATTTTATACATATGTGCATGTATGATCACAAACATAATCAGAAACCAGCAACATTCATTCTTATTTAAGAACTTTCTAAGCACTACACAAATTGACTACTTCACTACTTTTATCCAAGAAAAATTAAGTCAAACTAGAAATTGGCACAGACAACAGATATAACAGTCAATCCATAGATAATATAGGGGAAGACTTGGGTTAACTCCCTAGAGAATTTAAGCAAGATAAATTACAGGCTTCCACAGAATGCATTAGAGGTATGTCAGCCATTGGCAGATGCTTTTAAAATGAAAGCCTTGTTCAAAATGAGGGATTAGTGTGACACTGAAAGGATGCCAAGTAACACAACTGTGTCCTGGAATTGCAGCAACTACTTTCATCTCAAGGATGGGAGCAGTTGACTTCCTGGAAGATCTCTGGTTTTATCAAAATCAATGTTTGAAAACTATGGAAAGAAAAGAGAACAAGTACAACATATTAATGTTCACCATATGACAAACCATATGCCAACTACATTCCTCAAGCCCTGTTTCCAAGGAACACTGATAGAAGAACTAATGGAGAATCCTGCAATGTATTTTATTTAGGAAAACTCACAGAACCAAAATTTCAGGTTAGCTGTCACTAAGATTAGGATATTCCAACAAGGCACAGCAATATGTCCGGTATATTCTACCATACTAAGCATCTAAATATTTTTCACCACAAAACCAGGCCTTCCTTATCATGAATTTTAAGCTGTAAAAGTGACATTGAAAACTAAAGGAAAAGGTCACCAGAAATCAAGTCATTTTCAAGTCCTCTTTTATTTTAAATTCTTACAGAAGTAATTAAAGAAATAAAATAACAGGGAAAAGTCTGTATGAGCATTCAAAGCTAAAAAAGGGAACCACTGATTTTTCAAACACTTACAGTATGCTATTAGTTTTCCACTGCTGTGTAAAAACTTAACCACCAACTTAGTGGCTTAAAATAACATCCATTTGGTGTCATATTATCTGTAGTCCAAGCCTGGCTTAATGGGAGTCTCTGCTTTGAATTGCAAGGCTAATAACGAGGCATCAGCCCAACTTAGTGGCAGAGGATGAGATGGTTAAATAGTATTACCGACTCAACGGACATGAGTTTGAGCAAACTCCAGGAGATGGTGAAGAACAGGAAAGCCTGGCATGATGCAGTCCATGGGGTCACAAAAAGTTGGACATACATACAATTTAAAAAGATATACTTACAAATCTTAATTCTCTCTCAAGATAAGCCCTAATAATACATGCATGTATTATTATTGTTGAACAACAACAATAAGCCTGCCTTAATTCCTTTCTGGAGCTTGTGTTTTTGTTTTCCCAAGTTTATTCAGGTTACACTCTCCTATCCCAGATCCTTGACCTTCTTTATAGGAAGTTCACAAATGTTCTCAACATAACTTTCATCTATGGGCAAGAAAGTATCTCTCTTATCCTTCAATTTCTTTTAAAGGGCTTGCCTGATTAGTCAGTGACAAGCAGGTTAATCTCATTTTCTACTAGTTCAGGGTCAACTGACAAGTGATGTTGTCATAGAAGTGATACCCTATCATATACACAGGTCTTACTCACTTTAAAGGGGAAACAATTTTTATAGGTTGTGCTCACCAAAGCATGGGAATCCTGGAAGGCATCATAGAAGTCTACCAACCATAAGATCTTAATGAAGAGTACAAGGTAAGTAAGAAAATACTTAGGGAAGAATTAACTAGTCTTGGATTCATTGTATTTGAAATAATAGAAAGAAAAAGTAGTGGTACCCAACATAAAATTTATTTTGGTATGCTGCTGTTGTTAAATCACACAGTCGTGTCCTACTCTTTGTGATTCCATGAACTACAGCACACCAGGCCTTCCTGTCCCTCACCATCTCCCAAAGTTTACCAAAGTTCATGTCCATTACATCAGCGATGTCATTCAGCCATCTCATCCTCTGACGCCCTCCTCTCTTTCTGCCCTCAATCTTTCCCAGCATCAGGGACTTTTCCAATGCGTTAACCATTCACATCAGGTGAGCAAAACACTGGAGCTTCAGCTTCAGCATCAGTCCTCCCAAGGGACTCATATGAGAATATTTTAGGGGGCCACTAAAAAGTGCACCATGTGATAGGGCTTAGATCTTGAATAGAGAGAGAGAGATGATTCCCAGCAGAGTTCACGGTTTTTCCAAGACACTGGGGTTCCATAAAGAGGGACAGGACTGATGAAGCTAGACTACTTTAATGCAATCTTCTTCCTTTGCCTAAGAACTGTTTACCATCACCTTTCCCATGATAATTCTAAGAACCCTAGAATTTTATATCTTAACTTTATCACTGTTTTCCTTGCTTTAACTTGTGCAATTACTTTTGCAGAGGGATGGGTAAAAGGATTTTCCATCTTTGACTCATGTATTCAGTAATACATATTGAAAGTGAACGGGAGAACGAGGATGATCACTTATTAAGGGTAACTTTAAAATTCCCTTGTTTAACATCTCTCTATAAATGTTTTATGACTTTAAATTTAGAAAACAAAATTCATTTTCATTCTGTCTTATAAATTTGTCTGGCCTTTGAATAAGCTAAGATCAAATCTGCTATTTTAACTAAGTAAATAAACAGAATACTGGATCTCAATACATGCATGTATTATTAGGGCTTATCTTGAGAGAGAATTAAGATTTATATCTTTTTAAATTAAAACCCTTCAATTATTTCCATTGGAGAGAAAACAAGAAGTTTTTTTTCTATCATCTTATAAATTCCCTTTCAGATAGTAACTATTTCAATTGCTAATCATTTCATTTTAGTTTAAAAATATTCCTGCATAAAATTAATAGAATAATTTTCTATCATTTACATCATCATATTACAGAAACAGAACTATACTTTGGGATTATTAAAAATAATCTACATGACATTTCTTATTTGCTATAAGAAAATTTAACATGCAAATAGTCATAAGCTCTTCAAGTGAAGGCTACAGTATTTTGGTCATCTGATGTGAACAGCTGACTCACTGGAAAAGTCCCTGATGCTGGGAAAGATTGAAGGCAGAAGGAGAGAAGGGTGTCAGAGAATGAGATGGATGGATGGCCTCACCGATGCAATGAACACGGACTTGGGCCAACTTCGGGTGACAGTGAGGGGCAGGGAGGCCTGGTGTGCTACAGTCCATGGAGTTGCAGAGAGTCAGACACGGCTGGGCAAATGAACAACAACAAAGGCAGTGAGACAAAAATCAGTACATATGTAGACATTATCCACACCTAGCTTGTCTAAAGAAAAGATCTTCAGGTATAACAAATTACTTAAAATCAATAAAATATCTTAAAAACTATCTATTCCATCTTATTCTACAAGACTTAGATTTCCTATTTCCACTTGGATCTTGTTTGGGGTAAGCTGGCCCAGTGGAGTATTCAGATGAGTCAGGAGCAACCTAGCTTTTTACTAGTGTCTAGAATTTGGTCTTAGCATTTAAGAGCTTTGATAAGCAAAAAGAAAATAAGAATAACTAGAAACACTAGAAATCAGCATAATTCCAGTCTCTAAAGTAGTGACAGAAGTGTGTATTCTAGGCCTACAAGCAAAATTTTGCCAAATTTCCCCACCCTCCAGCCCCAGTTAATCCTGCTAATACCATGGAGAAAAGAGGGGTGGGGGTAGGGGAGTGGGCTGGGTGCTCAAATACTTTGGATCTCCCTGAAGGAGTTGTGCAATGAATGGCCCTCTCATGAAATAACTTATCCTATAGTAATTTGACAGTACTTTGTGGAATGACAATTCTGTAAGACAGAGATAGGGTCCCAGGCAATAATTCCTTTAATCCTCAAAGGTTATCTGATGTCCTTCAGAGATGCCACTGAAAGATCATCAGTAATAATCAAATTGGAAAGATTACTCTTGACTTTATAGGAAGGATCTATTTCATTTTCATTTCATTTTCTAAACAAGAATCTATAAGACTTAGAAAAGTCAACTCTTCTGAAGGATTAGATTCCTTTTGTGGTTCTTTATTGAACTCATTTTCAAAAGGCTGTTTGATTTCTAAGCCACAGTTTCTGTATGTTTGTTTGTACGTGAAATGATTCATCAACTGCCATGTGCCCCTCAGATAAATTTAAAAACTGCTCCCCACAACAGCCAGAGCCTTATTTTTAACAGAAATAATTGAAAAGGCACCAGGGTCTTCTTGAGAGCTCTGACTGTGCCATTGCAAGAACACCATTTCCTGAATCAAGTCAATAAGACAGCAGCATGAGAAACAGGTTCCAAGTGACATAATTTTTCAGCGGAACATGCAGATACCAGGTAATATTTGGAGTATATTTTGTGATCTTCAAAAAACAAGAAGAACTATATAAAATGTCCTTCTCAACCAAATCCAGTTGTTTACCAGCAACATTTTAGGGCTCCATCTGATTGTTCATGATTCCAATTATTGTAGGAAAATAGGTCATGCCCTGCTTATTGAAATTCCTTGTTTTATTATATAGTGACAACATTATATATTCTGTTGTTGTTTAGTGGCTAAGCTGTGTCTCACCCTGACAACCCACAGACCTGTAAGCACACCAGGCTCCTCTGTCCATGGGATTTTCCAGGCAAGAATACTGGCGTGGGTTGCCATTCCCTTCTTCAGGGGATCTTCCTGACCCAGGGATCAAATCTGCATCTCCTGCATTGGCAGGCAGATTTTTTACCACTGAGTCACCTAGGAAGCCCTTATCTATTCTGACCAATCTGCTATTAACCCAAGATGATCTGTGAGAACCAGGTTTCAAAAAGCATTTCGAAAATGCTTTTTTTTTTAAAAAAAAACCTTTAAAAATCCATGTATGTGCTTTTTGTGACTCCTTTATTTCAACTATTCAAGCAGGAAGCATATAGTCTAAACCTGATAAGGGGAATGAGTTTATTTGAATGAAAATGTGATATTTTGTAACAAGCAAAGCAAGAAAATGAGTATGCTCTTACATATTTAGCTATGTGAAGCAAAATGCACTCCTGAGAAAACTGGTAATGGGAACAGGCACAAGCAAAATACGGGTAGTATAATTCCAAAGCTGCAGCTTGAATAGCAATTAATTTTATCGACTCTTGTGCATAAAAGTATGTAGCTCTTGATTTACTGAAGATCGTGCATTGAACCATTTGTTTTGTCACTTCAATTCTTCATTTCTCTTGCTTTGCCTGCACCTTACTTCTCTCTCTTTATTCTTCACCTCCCCCCCCCCACCCCATCTAATTCACTGTAAAGTCTTATTACTAGGAGAGAAGATTGTAAAATGAAAGTGGTATTGGCAAGAGTAAGAAGAGGATTATTTTTCTTTCCTTAGGCTGAGTTGTGACTTCGAGTGCAGAGTAGGAAAACAGGAATACCCCGTCTGAGATTCCTAACAAAATTGCTTTGGAACATTTTCTAAGACCAATTCATTAACAGGAATAGAACTTATTCAGAAAGATTTTGCTACCCATAGCCCGTATTCTTTTAAAAAATACAAATAAAATGATCTGTCAGACTCTTCAGTCTGTTTTCTGACCAGATAAAACTGTTAAACTGTTATCTGACCAGATAAAACCGAGTTTCCTTTTGTCATTAACCTGTTTTTGCACAAACAACCTCAGTAAAATGGTTTACTGAGGACATCAAAGTTATAACATGCCCTTGGGAACTGTAAAAATAAAAATATCCCAACTATCTCATAGTAATCACCTCTGAAATTATACTAGTTGATCCTGTTAAAACTGTTGCAAATGGAACAAATACACATTTTATTTTAAACAGCATGTTGCATTTTATTTTGCTTTCTTTAATTGATGAATTTTGAGTATTTAATCCCTTATAATGATGCCATGTATATTCTATCATTTCCAAATTGTTCATGTCTGTTTATATAGAAATAAGAAATAAAATGGATGACAGAAATCATATTGAAACGACTGAAAGTAACTTCTTGGATATGTAAACAGATAGATGAATTAGTTTCTGACCATCACCATGCTAAATTGTGTTCTTATTTCAAAGGCTTTAGGTAAAGTAAACAAAATCCTGTTTATGCCATTTCTTTTTACACTTTGGCTTCTTTCTCATAAATTCTATGCCATATTATTATTGGAGAAAAATTAAATAATTCCCTAGAATCTAAAGTAGCCAAGTTATAAATTGTATTATGTCATCAGTTTTCCAGGACTCCTAAATAGTTCTAAAAGTAAGTGTATTTTTGATATATCCATTTTATCAGTTTTATATATATACATATATATATATGTTAACTTTTTATTGGTAATTCTTTTTACTCTAGCAATAGGAAAATCTGTTCTCTTTTCTTTTTTACCAAGTTAAATATCTGCTTGTGCTATTTTTCAAAAAACCTTGTGCTTAAACTCAAGTTCTTAATAATTTGTTAGTAATTGAAATACTTAATAAAACAACCAATATATGAATATTTCATGTGGTACACAGGCATGCCTTGTCTTATTGTACATTTCTTTACTATACTTCACAGATACTGAGTTTTCTACAAACTTTCTGACAACTATTTTGAGCAACTCCACTCACACCATGTTTCCAACAGCATTTGCTCACTTTGTTTCTCTGTGTCATGTTCTGGCAATTCTAACCCTAACTCTCACTTTAAATCAAAAGCTAAAAATGATTAAGCTTAGTGAGGAGGGCATGTCAAAAGCTGAGATAGGCTGAAAACTAGGCCTCTCTCATGCCAAACAGTTAGCCAAGTTGTGACTGCAAAGGAAATGATCTTTAAGACAATTAAAAGTGCTAATCCAGTTAGTACATATACGATAAGAAAGCAAAACAGCCTGTATAGATCAACCAGTCACAACATTCTCAAAGCCTCATCCAGAGCAAGGCTCTAATTCCTCTTCAGTCCTATCAAAGCTGCAAAAAGTGAGGAAGCTATGCAGAGAAAAATCTGAAAGTAGCAGAGTTTGATCCATGAGGTTGAAGGAAAAAAGCTGTTTTTGTAACACCAAAGTGCAAGGTGAAGCAGCAGGTGTTTATACACAACCTACAGCAAGTTATCCAGAAGATCTAACCAAGAAAATGAATGAAGGTGGCTAGACTAAGTCACAGGTTTACAGGGAAGAGGAAATAGCCGTATATCGGAAGAAGATGCCATCTAGGACTTTCATAGCAAGAGAGAAGTCAATACCTGGCTTTGAAGCTTCAAAGGACAAGGTGACACTCCAGTTTGGGGCTAATGCAGCTAGTGACTTTTAGTTGAAGCCAAAGTCCATTCACCATTCCTGAAAATCCTAGGATGTCTAAGAATTATGCTAAGTCTATACTTCCTATGGAGGACTTCCCTGGTGGCTCAGACGGTCAAGCATCTGTCTACAATGCGGGAGACATGGGTTCGATACCTGGGTAGGGAAGATCCCCTGGAGAAGGAAACGGCAACCCACTCCAGCACTCTTGCCTGGAAAATCCCATGGATGGAGGAGCCTGGCAGGCTGCAGTCCATGGGGTCACCACAAGTCGGACACGGCTGAATGATTTCACTTTATACTTCTTATGCTCTATCTGTGCTCTATAAATGGAACAACAACAAAGCCTGGAAGACACAAGCACATCTGTTTACAACATGGTTTCCTGAATGTTTTAGGCCAACTGTTTACTGCTCAGGGAAAAAAAAAAAATTCCTCTCAAAATATCACTGCTCACTGACAAAGCAACTGGTCACCCAAGAACTCTGACGGACATATACAAGGAGATTTATATTATTTTCATACCTGTCAACACAACATCCATTCTGCAGCCTGTGGATCAAGGAATCATTTTTACTTTCAAGTTTTATTTGTTATTCAATAAATACATTTTGTAAGGCTATAACTGCCATAGATAGTGACTCCTTTGATGGATCTGGCAAATTAAATTGAAAATCTTCTGGAAAGGATTCACCATTCCAGATACTGTTAAGGACATTTGTGATTCACTGGAAGAGATCAAAATATCAACATTAACAGGAACTTGGAAGAAGGTGAAATCAATGCTCATGGTTCAATGCTTGAACCCTTTGAAGGGTTTAAGACTTCAGTGGAGGAAGTAATTGCAGATGTGGTGGGAAAAGCAAGAGAACTAGAATTAGAAGTGGAACCTGAAGATGCAACTGGGTTGATATAATCTTATGATAAAACTAATAGATGAGAGGGCACTTTTTATGAATGAGCAAAAAAAATGATTTCTTGAGATGGAATCTACTTCTGGTGAAGATGCTGTGAATATTGCTGAGATGACAATAAAGGATTAAGAATATTATATATTTAGTTGATAAAGTAGAAGCAGAGTTCGAAATGGCTGACTCCAATTTTAAAAGAAGTTCTACTTTGAGTAAAATGCTATTACTATTACAGGCTACAGAGAAGTCATTCATGAAAGGAAGAGTCAATTGATGCCACAAACTTCACTGTTATCTTAAGAACTTGCTCCCATCAACCCCAACTTTCAGCAACCGCCATCCTGATCAGTCAGAAACCAGCAAAAAGATTATAACTCACTGAAGGTTTAGATGATGGCACTTTTTAGCAATAAGGTATCTTTTTTAATTAAGGTAGGTATATTGCTCTTTAGGCATAATGCCATTGAATACTTAATAGACTACAGTATAGTATAAATATAAATTTTATATGTACTAGGAAACAAAAAATTTGTGTGACTTGCTTTATTCTGATATTCCCTTTATTGCAGTGATCTGGAAACAGATCTGTTAAAGATATGTCTGTAGGACATATATCTACATATGACCTATATCTGTATGATATGTATCTCATTTGAACACCATAACAACCACACAGGGTAAGTATACACAAATTATTATTAAACCATTTGACTGATAAGAAAAGTGAGATAATAAGAGGTAAATGGTATTTTTCCTAAGGTCACTTAGCTGATAAATATCAGAAAAAGACACATATGTAGACATTCAGAATCAAAATTTCAGTATGCACCAATCTCTGATAGGATTTGCAAATATAAAGGTGAATGAGGCCTGTTCTGTCCTCTCCAGGAGCTCACAATCTGTTAGCACATTATTAATTATGCTTAGTGTTCCATGGGTGGGGAAAAGGTGGAAGCATTTAATTCTGTTTGACCTAGTCTGAAAGAACTATTGAAAACTACCATCCTGAACTGAGTCTTTAAGGACAACAGGAGTTTGCCAGGTAAAATCTATAGGAATGGAATAGGAATATTCTTTCCCAAATGACAAAACAACACGGTGCGGAAGGAGTGTAGACCCAATTTCAGAAAGACAGAAGAGGCATGAAACAGGAAGTGTCAGTGGGTGAGCTGGAGAGTTAAAGTAATTGAGGAATTTGAATGGAAGGGTTTTTATCTGGCATATTACAAGTAACTATTAAAGGGTTTTAAGAAAGTAAGATTAACAATGCATTTTTTCCAACAGATTTCTGGTAAGTCTGAATATATCAGGAAATGAGCCGAGGGGTAGGAGGTCCAGTTTGTGTGTGTGTTCAGTTGCTCAGTCGTGTTCATCTCTTTGCGACCCTTTGGATTGTAGCCCACCAGGCTTCTCTGTCCGTGGGGTTTTTCTGGCAATAATACTGGAGTTGGTTGCCATTTCCTTCTCCAGGGCATCTCCCCAAGACAGGGGTCAAATGCGTGTCTCCTATAATGCAGGTGTATTCTTTACCCACTGAGTTATTAGGTGAGGTTCAGTTAGTTGTCTATAAAAATTACCCAGTAAGAGATGCTAAAGGCCTGGACTAGCATAACAGGAGTAAGACCAGACAGGAAAAGAGGTTTCAACAAGTGGGTAAGAGTTTACAAATGACTGGATCTGGGAATGAGTGACATGGAGAATTCCAGGTTGACAGAGTGAATGGAAGACAATGGGATCCCTAACTGAATTAAAGAACACAGAAAAGCCAGTTTTAGAAGAGGAAATGTGCTTAATTTGGGACAGAATTAGTGACATTAAACATGTTCTTAGGAATTTAGACTTCAGAACAGCAGGTGGAAAACAGGGTACTATATGAATTTGGAAGTCAACTAAATATTTGTGAACATTGAACATGAGAGTAAATGATATTTTTTCAACAATTTCATGAGAGGAGCAATGAGCAGAAAACATAAATCTGAAGAACACTAAGAATTAAAGATCAAAGTTTAAAAAAATCAGAAAATATGATGAATAAATGGCATAGTATCAGTAGAGTTTTGAGACAAAAGGGGTGGCCAACAGCTTCAAACATAGATAGTTTTAGTAACTGACGATGATATTTGGATTTGGCAAAGGTTAGATCATTTTTTGGCAAAAAAAATCATTTTCAGAAGTGTGTTCCTTCTTTGAATCTTCTGGGGATATTATTTTTTTCTCTAGTACTATAGAACCGTGATTGTTTTTCTTCCTTTATTAATTCTGCAATGAGGTATGGAAAATGACATCAGTCAGATGAGAGAATCCTCACTGACCACTTAGGTCTTGGCATTTTCCACTGTCAGTCTGAATCCTTGAATGGGAATATAAAGCTAAACAGCTTTATAAACAGCTTCTGACTGTGGAATTCTTAAACCAAGCCAGTAAGTCACATGCAGTCTGTACTTTGGTTCTGTATTAACAAATGACTCCATATACCAAAAAACTACTCGACTAACCATACAACTCCGCTCTTGACCTTCTGCTTGTTGACAACGTTCTCCCTGGGTTGACTTTCTCTCCTAGGAGATACTGTCATTGTATTAAAACTTAGTTCTGTTCTTGGTGGTTTGTGCAGTGAATATATACACCATTCTTTTTAATTGCCTAGCAGCTAAAACCCCTCTTTAAAATGGGAAATTTCTCACCTTTTGAATCCTGGTGAGAGGAAGAGCTCAGGACTTCTACTGAAGTTGACACTTTGAGCTACTTGCTCTCGCAGTGTTCAGATGACTTGCCCGTTTTCTCTCAGATCCATTTCCTCCCATTCTCTGCTCAGCTAGCTCTGTGTCATAAGAAATTACAATGAACTTCAGGAGAGGTTAGGACAATGGAAGGCAATGATGGATATTTGGCACATGGAAGGCATGGAGAAGCTTGGCAGGGTAATTGTGTCCCTCTCATTCTGTTTCAGGCAGCGTCTTCATCACATCTCACTTGTAACTCAACCTCCTGGGGAGATTTATCCCTCAGGGTCTCAACTTTATCCAGGCAGTCCTTCATTTATTTTTAGTTTCAATCAAATCTCCCTCTCTTCTGGGCTCTGGTAACACCCATTTTTTCCTCTATCCCTAGTTACTAGCTTCTTTTTTGTTCCTTAATCTTGAGATGGGCTCACTGTCTTCTATGTGGCTACTCAACTCTTCCAACCCTGCATTACAGACCCACTGTGTTTGTAAGAAAAGTTGCTGTTACCATAATAAAACAAAAACTAGACAGAGAACCCTTGCTGGCTGTTTTTAATACATGTGTTTCCGTGTAATGTTAGCAATGGTGTCCACTGCGCCATTTCATTATTTTCAGGGGTACAAGCTGCACTGTCCAGTGTTTAAAGGTAGTAGCAGCAGTTTGGAAATCTGGTTAGGAGCATTATTATCTCCTCATCTAAGTTTCAAAGCCTTCTATGAAATACTATACAAGAAACTTCTAGTAAATGCTTTGCCTAAGACAAGAGAATTTGTTTTTTTGCTTGTCACTAAGAACACTGACTAATAATACGCATTGAATCCTAGGAGTTACAGTCTTCAAACCAATATAGAATAAGAAAATGTAGGCAATTCCCTAGTGGTACAGCAGATAAGATTCCAAGCTTCCACACAAGGAGTCCAGGTTCATTGGGGAACTAAGATCATGCAAGCTGTATGGGGTGTCCAAAATAAGCAAAAATGTGAGAGAAATAGTTGTAAGAAGTGAGCCTTATTCTGGCCAACTCTGACAGTTCTAATGTAATTCCACCTGATAACATCCTCGAGTCTAAAACTTAGGGACAGCAATCTGGGATGTTCTAGGTCAGAAGACAGAGCACGTAAAGTACAGAGTTTTCTATAAATCTCTCCAGACACCAACTTAGCTCCTCTTTAGTTTGTAGCACTGCTGCCCAAATTAGATTTCTGAATCTACATTCAGGGGCATTTCAACGGAAACTTAGGAGATGACTTGTCATGGCTCATTAGCCAAAATGTCATCACAGTGCCCAGTCCCTGTAAATCATGCTACAATTGATGGTTTATTTGCTCTCTCTCTGATGGGACAATGAGCTCCTCAGCAACAAACACTGGGTCACTATGCTCCATATTCTAACACCTAGCAGAGAACAGGAAAGATACTCAACATATATTTACTGAACAAATGAATGGATTCTGGAAAACCAGACTGAGAAAATAAAACTTTGCTCTGTTTTGTTTCTGAAAATACTATCACAGAACTGAGAACACTGTGTTTGGAGAGAGTACACAAAGTTATTTAGTTCAGCTATTCTCCAGACTCCTCCAGGCTTTCTCCTTCATATTTCTTTATATTATCCCTCTTGTGACTGTTCAGTAAACTGTCATCTCTGGAAAACATCCTTGTAAAGAGTCAGTTATTTCTTCCTTTGTGGCATAATATCACTTTGTGCTTATGTTGGTTATAAGTATTGTAACACATTGGGTAATTTGTCTAATTGCCTGTATCCTCTATTAGACATGGAATATTTCAATGACCAGAACCACAGTACAAAATCTGCATCAATCCTGTGCCATGATCTCAGCCATATTTTAGAACTAAGGTTCTGCACTTGGAGGGATTGAACAATACAGATTTTCTTCTTAATGCATGCAAAATTTCATGCCAACACATGCTCTTTCTTGAAGTAGAGGACCACTAAGTATTGTAAATATTTGTTGTGGTTAATTTAATCAATCTGCATATTAAATATTTTTTATTATATCCTAATTTTTCATTGCAAACTACATTATAACAATAATAAATTTGATATAGTATTGTTTCCACAGGCACTCATTCCATAATAAAATATAATGTTGGGATAAAGAAAGAGAAAGAAAAACAAGGAGAAAATAATCTATTCTCGAGAGAATGTTCTACCCCATCTCCTTTCTCTTCCTAGGCAAGGAATTTCCCCAAACTGTGCTAAGATGTTACCAATTATGAAGTGAGATGGAAAGAAAAGCACTGAACTAAATAATTCTGACTTGACTTCACTGAGGCATTAAAGTCATTTCAATCAAGTACTCAATTTAAAAATATATTGCTGAGACTTCCCTGGCAGTCCAGTGGTTAAGACTACCTGCTTCCACTGCAGGGGGCACAGGTTCAATCCCTGGTCAGAGAACTAAGATCCCACATGCTGCACAGCAATACCAAAATAAACAAATAAACATAATTTTTTAATAAAAGGATAAAAAACACTTCAAAAAACATATATATATATATATATATATATGTATATGTATATATACTAAGTTGCTTCAGTCGTGTCCAACTCTTTGCAATCCTATGGACTGTAGCCCACCAGGCTCCTCTGTCCATGGGATTCTCCAAGCAAGAATACTGGAGTGGGTTGCCATACTCTCCTCCAAGGGATTTTCCCAACTCCTGTCTCTTACATCTCCTGCATTGGCAGGTCGGTTCTTTATCACTATCACCACCACAAAGCCTATATGTGTATGTGTATGTGTGTGTGTGTGTGTGTGTGTGTGTGTGTGTGTGTGTATAGCTGATTTTTCTCACCAGAATTTTTCAGCCTACTGTTCTTTATTTGAACTTCCTGAGGTCAGATGGGCTTTCAAATGTTGTATTTTTCTAAATACTAAAAAGGTAATAAAATGCATTTACTGCCACAGCACCCTAGCAGAATCTGGGACAGCATCCCAAGTTCCAGCACTAAAAACGCTGTAGAAAATTACATGGATATTCAGAGTGAGAAAGATAAATAAAGACTATAAATAAATCAATACCATTCTTTGAAGTCAAGTTTTGAAGCCAAATGAGTTCAATTAGGGCAAGTTTTGCTGCCAAAAAAAAAAAAAAAAAATAGTTTTCAGAGTTATTTGGATCTTGGAAATACAGGCTTCCATTCAACTTTCACTATTAGGCTCCTTATTACAAATTTTTTTCATTGAACTATTTTTCTTAAACCATAACAACTTCAAACTCATAATGGACCTTATGGAAAGCTATCACTGCCGAAAGAATAGTATGTGAAAAGTAATGAGTTATAGGGGCATGGAAAGAGGAAACCTCAGCATCTTAAAAGATCAACTACCTCAGAAACAATACAGGGTTTTAGAAACTATGTATGTCACATACATAAACACAAACACACACACACACACACACACACACACACACACACATCAGATAAGCAACAGCAAACACAAAATACTGAATGGCATACAGGCATGGACAAGGTTACTTTGGATGCTCTTATGTTAGAAGGTGAATGAGAAAGCATGAGGGGTGGGGAAACAGGATGTGGAACAAGGAGACGGTCATGGGCTCCACCTCAGGATGCTTGAACTTTCCATAAGGATATCAGATAAATACTTGCCAAACTGTTTAAAAAAAAAATAAAGACCAAAATCATCTCAACATTCACAAATGTTCAGAGCAGAGGTATTCACAAAACTTCTGCTCATTGTGAGCTCAGTGGTTAGACAGGTTCGGCAGAAAGCAAAGGTGCAGTTTCTGGTTAGTCATTCTAATTAAAGTCTCTTTTCCCTTGATTTTCACAGGTGGACCTGCTCTGAATTATGTCACTTAAAAAAATATTGGGAAAAATTTCACTGAGAAAGTAAGAGATAAGCAATACAAGTATCCTAATAAAAAGTTATCTCAGATGACTAGAAGCAAAATACACTAAGATGAGGAAGTGAAAAGAAGAGTACTCTTTCATGCCTATCATGAGCATCTTAAATGCTTTAAAAAAAACCTTAATGTTACTGCCAACAATAAGGATCTTCTCAAAAGCATATGAATCAAAACAGGAGGACCTAGTTCACGCATTGAAATGTTTCACTATACAATGTGTGTCATCTATAAATTATTATCAGTGACAATTCATAATACAAATAAAGTTTAGTCACGTATTTAAAAATCATGCTTAGCAAACTCATTTTTTTTGTAAATAATGTCCTTATAAAAGTATTTCAAAATCATAAATTAGATAAATAGATACCCCTTCCATGGTATTAATACCTGAACTCAAACTAGCAAGTGGACATAACCAAACTATCATGGGAAAAACCAAATTCTACTTGCTCCTTATAGAAAGGTAAATCATACCACTGGGATATGGGATGCTAGAGACCATACATTCCACTGATACAATTTTTTCCCAAATATCCACTCTTGTCAACAAAATATCCACCATATTCTTTCCTCATGAGGTATTAAAAGAAACCCCTCTGGGCAAGCAGCAGTACCTATCAGATCACTGATGTGAAAGTGTGAGCAGAGTGACAAATAATACTTGTGCTTTACATATTCCCAGAGCAACCTAACTACAATCAATCACTGTCTTATCTTTCACATTTCCTCCAGGGAATATTTATTTCCTCCTTTAACTTCTTTATGGTTTGTTCAGTCTATCTCTGGAATTTTTACTTTTTCAATTTCCTGACTTCCTATTGCTCCTTAATTTCATACCTCTTGTTCTTCTGCCTCCCTTAGGTGTCTAGTCTAAAGCAAGTATATTAGAAAGGAAAATTTAAATACAATGGCATTAGAAAGAAATAAACCAATGAATAAACAAAAGTAAATAAACCAATGAATAAAATAATATGAAATGAATAAAATAAACCAAGGAGAGATAAGAAAGTCTTCCTCAGTGATCAATGCAGAGAAATAGAGGAAAACAATACAATGGGGAAGACTAGAGATCTCTTCAAGAAAATCAGAGATAACAGAGGAACACTTCATGTAAAGATGAGTTCAATAAAGGAGAGGACTGGTATGGACCTAACAGAAGCAGAAGATATTAAGAAGAGGTGGCAAGAATAAACAGAAGAACTATAATAAAAGATCTTCACAAGCCAGATAATCACGATGGTCTGATCACTCACCTAGAGCCAGACATCCTGGAATGTGAACTCAAGTGGGCATTAGGAAGCAAAGCTAGTGGAGGTGATGGAATTCCAGCTGAGCTATTTCAAATCCTGAAAGATGATGCTGTGAAAGTGCTACACTCAATATGCCAGCAAATTTGGAAAACTCAGCAGTGGCCACAGGACTGGAAAAGGTCAGTTTTCATTCCAATCCCAAGGAAAGGCAATCCCAAAGAATGCTCAAACTACCGCACAACTGCACTCATCTCACACGCTAGTAAAGTAATGCTCAAAATTCTCCAAGCCAGGCTTCAACATTACATGAACTGTGAACTTCCAGATGTTCAAGCTGGATTTAGAAAAGGCAGAGGAACCAGAGATCAAATTGCCAACATCCGATGGGTCATAGAAAAAGCAAGAGAGTTCCAGAAAAACATCTGTTTCTGCTTTATTGACTACGCCAAAGCATTTGGCTGTGTGGATCACACTAAACTGTGGAAAATTCTGAAAGAGATGGGAATACCAGACCACCTGACCTGCCTCTTGAGAAACCTGTATGCAGGTCAGGAAGCAACAGTTAGAATTGGACATGGAACAACAGACTGGTTCCAAATAGGAAAAGGAGTACGTCAAGGCTGTATATTGTCACCCTGCTTATTTAACTTATATGTAAAGTACATTATGAGAAACGCTGGGCTGGAAGAAGCACAAGCTTGAATCAAGATTGCCAGAAGAAATATCAGTAACCTCAGATATGCAGATGACACCACCCTTATGGCAGAAAGTGAAGAAGAACAAAAGAGCCTCTTGATGAGAGTAAAAGAGGAGAGTGAAAAAGTTCGCTTAAAGCTCAACATTCAGAAACCTAAGATCACGGCATCCGGTCCCATCACTTCATGGGAAATAGATGGAGAAACAATGGAAACAATGGCTGACTTTATTTTGGGGGGCTCCAAAATCACTGCAGATGGTGATTACAGCAGTGAAATTAAAAGATGCTTACTCCTTGGAAGGAAAGTTATGACCAATCTCGACAGCATATTACAAAGCAGAGACATTACTTTGTCAACAAACATCCATCTAGTCAAGGCTATGGTTTTTCCAATGGTCATGTATGGATGTGAAAGTTGGACTATAAAGAGAGCTGAGCACCAAAGAACTGATGCTTTTGAACTGTGGTGTTGCAGATGACTCTTGAGAGTCCCTTGGACTGCAAGGAGATCCAACCAGTCCATCCTAAAGCAGATCAGTCCTGAGTGTTCATTGGAAGGACTGATATTGAAGCTGAAACTCCAATACTTTGGCCACCTAATGTGAAGAGCTGACTCATTTGAAAAGACCCTGATGTTGGGAAAGTTTGAGGGCAGGAGGAGAAGGGGACGACAGAGGATGAGATAGTTGGATGGCATCATCACCTCAATGGACATGAGTCTGAATAAACTCCGGGAGTTGGTGATGGACAGGAAGGCCTGGCATGCTGCATTTCATAGGATTGCAAATAGTTGGACACAGCTGAGCAACTGAACTGAACTGACTGAAACCAATGAATATAGCCTTTTTAAATGACAGCACTGTTGACTCACAAATATTTTAAGATAATATGCATCTTATTAATTACCATAATTATGCTGTAAATGTACATTAATATATGTATACAATCTGTGAAAGACTACTTGAACTAGTAGTGTTCACTGTAAGCAAATACTAGTAAACACTTAAAAAGACCTACATTAAAATTTAAAATGAAGATTATTACAAAACAGAGAAATGGAAAGAATCTCTGAGAAAAGAGTCTCTGATAATTTTCAGAAAAGTCTATGAAAAAAAAAATGTGGATGGCATTTGTAGAGAAAACAGTAACACTGAAATGGTTACTATATTCTCATTTTGAAATCATAGTAGATGATGCCACTGATGACTCCATCCCCACAAGTCTGAAAAACATAAACATTACAGATGTTTTTCAAGTAAATTGATGAAACACTGAAGCGTCTGAAAATTTCTAGATAGGAATGTTTATGTGGAAGCAGATGCTGAAGTGATTGTTTTCAGTCTTTCTCTTCTCAACACACACATCCACACACATATAAACAACATGAAGGGTCATCTCATCATATTATAGCATATCTGGAAGCCACTCTGCATTAGTTAGCTTCATCAAATATATTTTTGACCTCATCATAATTACTACAAAATAATTCATCTCGTCATAGATTTTCTTCATGAAATTTCTATGGAAAGAATTCAAGAATTTAATAAGCAACTCACTGATAAAATTAAAAGAGAATATAAATTAGTTTGAGAAGCATAACAAAGTACTAGTCTAAATTAGTACAGAAATTTCTACCTGCTATGATCAGATTCAACTATTTAAATATTGCTTAAGAATTCATTTTAAAATTTCTATTAACAGGTTTAGTTTCATTATGTAAACTCAGTTCTCCTAGGAAAAGGTCTGACATTAGCGTATACAGTTCACAGAAGTGTTTGCTAATGAATCAGAACTTGCATGTAAATATGCTTGGGGCAAGAAAAAAAAGTGAAAACAAGAATACAACTACCAATATTCTACTTGATATAAATCTCTGTAGATTCAACATTGTCTTACCAATGGATAAATGATAATGCATTTGAACATTTGACAAGATTTGTAGGCAACTGAGAGGGGCACACTATAGAAAATTAAAAATTGGTCTAACCCTAATTATTTTGATAGTTCAGTTGTAACCAGTGCTATGCAGATTCCAGACGATCACATGAAAATGAAGTGATGTGGAAAATGTAGATAAACAGCCATGAAAAACCCATTGAGGTTGTTAAGTAACTAAGTCATGTCGATGCTTTGCAATACCACGTAATGCAGCACGCCATGCTTCCCTGTCCATCACTGTCTCCTGGAGTTTGCTCCAACTCATGTCCATTGAGTTGGTGATGCCATCCAACCATCTCAGCCTCTGTTGCCCTCTTCTTCTCCTGCCCTCAATCTTTCCCAGCATCAGGGTCTTTTCCAATGAATCAGCTCTTTCCATCAGGTGGCCAAAGTACCGGAGCTTCAGCTTCAGCATCAGTCCTTCCAGTGAATATTCAGGGTTGAATTTCTTTAGGATTGACTGGTTTAATTTCCTTGCAGTCCAAGAGACTCTCAAGAGTCTTCTCCAGCACCACAGTTCAAAACCATCAACTCTTCGGTGCTCAGCTTTCTTTATAGTCCAACTCTCTCATCCGCACATGATTACTGGAAAAACCATACCTTTGACTATACCGATCCTTGTTAGTAAAGTGATGTTTCTGCTTTTTAATATGCTGTCTAGTTTTGTCAGGGCTTCCCAGGTGGCGCTAGTGGTAAAGAACCCGACTATCAATACAGGAGACATAAGAGACTCAAGGTTCAATCCCTAGGTCAGGAAGATATCCTGGAAGAGGGCATGGCAACCCACTCCAGTATTCTTGCCTGGAGAATTCCATGGGCAGATGAGCCTGGATGGTCATGGTCCATAAGGTCATGAAGACTAAGACAACTGAAGTGACTTAGCACACAAGCTTTCCCTCCAAGGAGCAAGTGTCTTTCAGTTTCATGGCTACAGTCACCAACTGCAGTGATTTTGGAGCCCAAGAAAATAAAATCCATCACTATGTCCACTTTATCCCCATCCATTTGCCAGGAAGTGATGGGATGGATCCCATGATCTTCGTTTTTTTAATGTTGAGTTTTAAGCCAGATTTTCACTCTTCCCTTTCACCCTCTTCAAGAGGCTCCTTAGTTCCTCTTCTTCCTTCCTTCTAATGGGAAAACAAACAAACAAACAAAAAAAACCATTAGCAGGGGGAAGGTTATAGTCTCACCAAACACTGGCCCCAAAGGAGAGAATTATTTAAAAGGTGACATAAACCTCTGAGTGTTTAGACATGGGGGCTTCCGAAGTGGCTCAGCAATAAAGAATCTGCCCACCAAGCAGGAAATGCAGATTTGATCCCTTGGGTCTGGCAGATACCCTGGAAAAGGAAATGGCAACCCATTCCAGGATTCTTGTCCCCATGGACAGAGGAGCCTGACAGACTATAGTTCATTGAGTTGCAAACAGTTGGACACAACTGAGCTACTGAGCACACACGCAGGCACACAAACCTCCAAGCATTTGGACAACTTATAAGTCAAAGCTAACAGTATGCTGAGTGAGTGTCAAATAGGGATCACCACAGTAAGCAAGTTGTCCACCAAGCACAGAATTTTTAAGTCATGAAAAATGGATATTACATTTTCTCATTCCTATTTGAAATTATTCCTGATAATATAGAAGGTGAAATTAGTATTTTTTGTTTCAATTAGAATTTGTTGAAGCACATTTGATTGTGACAGATAAACTAGAATTTTTTCTTTTAATTTCTCAGCTGAACTAAAAATTCATCCACTTGACAATTATCTTCCACTAAAAACCTCTGCCTCTTCCTCCAGCTTTCTAGCCACCTGTAATGTTCTCCACATCAGATTTTGGCGCTGTCTTCAGACAAGTCACTATAACCCTACAAGACTCTCTTTTGACAAGCTCTGCCCTGTTTTATCCATTTATGCCAAACATCTGAGGTTTTCTGTACATTCATATTCTAGTAATTAAAGAATATTAAAGATTGGGCATCTAAAAAATTTACACAGTTGCTAAAAATAATAAAGTTTACAAATGAAGTTAGCACATTATTTCCTTCCTTCTCCAACAGTAACTTAATTTATTTAGGAGCTACTCCCACCAACAACAGGTTTCTCTGTCTTCGCTCACAGATGTCGCATAGTTTTCCCTACATTCCTAGGTTCTCACCCACTTCTAAGATTCTCTCCCTTTGAGAACCAGTACACACTGAAGTTTCTTAAAAATTGTCACAGAAGTATCAAAGTCCTCAAATAAATTTCAGCATCACCTTTTTTCCAAAAAGGACAGATATCTCAGGTCATTCCAGCAAAGATATTAATTTACTTCATAAAGAATAGTAGAACAACTGTCTTCTGGCATAATATAATCTAATTACTGGAAATTCTATTTTCCTCATTTTCATCTGCGAAAGATCACTTAACAAACCTGAGCTTAGCTTGTTTTTTTTTTTAATATGAAAAGGAATGGATATTATAAGTTGGAAGCAAAAATGTATAAGTATTGTTAACTTAAAATCTTCACATGAGAAAAAAGAATGTAAAAATATTTCAGACTCTGAAATGTTTCACACATTCAAAAAGCAAGATATTTTTCTATCATATAAATTCATATTTTTGTTATTGAAAGTTTTAGACTTTAAAAAATCAGATATTTCAATATAGTTTAATTATCAGTTTTGCTTATAATTAGATACCAATCAAAGTCTTTTAATTTTTCCATTTTGTGGTATCATTTTAGATTACTATGATAAGTTAAAGTCACTCTTTTACATGAAATTCTTCAAAGATTATTAAAATACGTTAACTAGTGTTCTTCCAGAGTCTAAGGAGCAAGCAGAAAGAAGAGCAGGGTAAACTACACTTCTGACATGAAAGAACTGAAAATTATGAAATGACTTGTAAGGGATTTTAAATCATACTATAAAAGGAAGCCTTGAGTTAAGAAAAAAATTCAAATTAGTTATCCTATTAGAAATACAGTACAAGATAAAATTGCAGATAGGGCAAATATTTTATTCATAACATGCTAACTAAAATTTTAAAAGCTGAAGTAATAACTTATACATATGCCTCAAAGATAAATATTAATGAATAAAATAAATTTCCATACTGGCAAATGGGAAGAAATCTATAGTAACAAATCAGCCTACAGGTATTTTCTTTGTTTGTCTCCTTTTCTTTTGTCTGCTATATGATTTCAATAAAATTCAAATTCTTTAAGTATTTTTCCTACGCTCATATTTTTTGGCAATCTCTAAGTGAAGTGGAGCTGGCATGCTCCAAGTTCAGAGCCACTGTTGATTCCACCAATGGATCTGATTAGTCCTCTTCTTGCGCATGTGTAAAATCTCACTCTTTAGTGGACCAATACAGCAATTGATTGATACCTTTCTAATGTAATTTATATATCATTTTAATATATCTATCTCATATCCTAACTCTTTATAGTCCCTACTGCTAAAACAAGTTTAATAACACTAAGTTCAGATAAATTAGTATGTGTAATTGACTTTAAGTTCCAATTCATAAAAGATCACAAAGTCTCTTTACTAACTGAATGTGTGCAGAACTTTTGGGGATCTCATGCAAAAAAAATTCACAATGATATTTCCTCTTACATACTCCTAAAAGGAATCAGCCTCAAAATAAGAATGGAAGGGTCTATGGAGAACATGCATAATACTTGAGTAATGAAAATGAGAAAAAGTCAGTGTCAACAGTCCTAAGCATTTATAACTTTGTGTGAAAATTATTTACTATTAAGAAAACATTAAGTTCTAAAATCCATTGCCTGGTATCAAAGTATGTTTGATTACTCGATTTTAGACGCAGAGTGATGGATTCAAAAACCATTTTATGAAGCTTTTTTTTTAACTTAAAAGAATAAGAAAAACATAAAAGTTTTAAGATAACATATTTGTTATCACACTGCTGCTTTTTACAGAGGCTAAGTCATATATGGGTATGAGAGTTGGGACTATAAAGAAAGCTGAGCGCTGCAGAATTGATGCTTTTGAACTGTGGTGTTGGAGAAGACTCTTGAGAGTCCCTTGGACTGCAAGGAGATCCAACCAGTCTATTCTAAAGGAAATCAGTCCTGAATACTCATTGGAAGGACTGATGCTGAAGCTGAAACTCCAATACTTTGGCCACCTGATGCGAAGAACTGACTCATTGCAAAAGACCCTGATGCTGGGAAAGATTGAAGGCGGGAGGAGAAGGGGATGACAGAGGATGAGATGGTTGGATGGCATCACCGACATGATGGACATGAGTTTGAGTAAGCTCCATGAGTTGGTGATGGACAGGGAAGCCTGGCGTTCTGCAGTCCGACTTGCAAGGAGTTGGACATGATTGAGCGAACTGAAGTCATGCTATCTGGATTAAGCTTTGGAATGAATTAAAATTTAAAATATCATTATCAATCAATGTCTTATTTATCTTTACAATACTTCTTGCCCAGTACATAACACAGTGTTTGTTTGTTTGTTTTTCTCTTTTTTTTGGCCATCATTGGTACTTCTAAATATTCTAAAATTATAATCTGTTTAGAGAGTAAGAAAAATTCATTTATTATTAATGATCAGAGATACAGAGTTTTTAAATATAGCTTCTTTATCTATATGACTGGGAAACAGAATTATCTGAAAACAATGAAAAATTTTCTGTTGGACTGATTATTGGCTGAAAGGTAACTTTATATACTTTGCTCTTTGACTCCAGAGTTGAGCATTGCAAACTGTATTTTCAAGATTCTCCAATAATAGGAACTAATACAGGGAATGTTAATTTTCTCCCCATGGTTGACGATGACACAAGAAAACTGTTCATATTCCATCCACTTTGAGAAGAAAACTTCCTTTTAGGAATGTAAACTAAATGTTCTGCCTATTTTTGAACTTTAAATGGAAATCTACTTTATGTGTCTTATGGCTTGCTTATTGAACTCAACATTATGTTTGATTCATCTATCTTGTTTTACACATAGCACTAGATTATTACTTTTCACATGTATAAAATGTCATCACCTAAAAATATCACTAGTTATTTGTTTAGTGTAATATTGATAGCCATTTGGGTTTTCACCAGTATTAAAGTTTTCTAAATGTTATTTCTATGAACATTTCTGTTCACTGCTCTACAGATACAGCCTCAGAAGTTGAATGAATGGAACAGAGCATGTATATCTTCAAATTTTCTACATGATGGCAGACTCTTCTACAAAGTGACTGTACAAATTTTCACACCAACTCAACAATATATGAAAGTTCTAATAGCTTTATATCTTCTTTTAAAAAGTATTGTTCTCATTCCTTTTCAAATTATATCATTTCTGTTCATCTATCTTCAGGTTCACTGACACATTCCTTGGTTTTCTACATTCTTCTAGAAATCTCATCCAGTGACTTTTTAAATTTTATTATAGTTTTAAATTCTAAAATGTCCATTTGTTTCTTGTTTATAATTTCTACTTTTCATTTGAGATTTACTATCCTTTCATTCATCACAAATACATTTTCCTTTGTCATATTAATCACACTTCACTTACATTCTTTTGTGGTAATTTCACCATCTGGGATATCTCAGTTGATTTTCTTCTCCTTTGATAGTAATACCATTTTCCTGTTTCCTCTTATGTTAAGTAATTTGGGAGTTCATGCTGGACAGTGAGAAAACTGTATGGTGGAGAATCTTGATAGTGTTATATTCTTCTGAAAAGCTTTTATCTACTGTTCAGCAAACAATTACATTGATTAGGCTCCAATCTCTGTCTCATTTGAAATAAGTACCAACTCGATTTTAAGTACAATATTTTTTTTTTCTTTTTACCTTTTAGGCAGAATGCCTGCATGTGCTATTTATAGACCACGTAGGCCTTAGTGATTATACATAGAATACAGGGTTCTCCTACTCTATCCTTTCTAGGACACTCGGACACTCTTCTCATTCTCCAGCACAAGCAATGGACTTTTTATTACAAGTTCAGCTGTCTTTCTCTGTGCTGTAAACACGGCTCATCCTCAGGCCAAATCCACAAAAATGGGACACACCTATGCCAGGACTATTCAAGTTTCAACTTCCATCTAAAATCCACCTTTTTTATTTTTCTTTTTATTCACTCTCTGGAGCCCCCAGAGTGGTTGATTTTCTTTCTTTCTTTCTTTTTTTTTTTTTTTTTTTGTATTAGTTCAGAATTGATTCAGGGCTTTCTAGATAGCTCAGTGGTAAAGAACCCACTTGCCAGCAGAGAATACACAGGAGGAGGAAATGGCAACCCACTCCACTATTCTTGCCGGGAAATTCCCATGGACAGATGAGTCTGGTGGGCTATAGTCCATAGAGTCCCAGAGTCAAACGCAACTGAGCAACTGAACATGCAAGCAGAGCTGACTCATATTATTTTGGAACAATTAGAATATTAGAGGTTTACCCTGCCAGATGGTTATCTAGTCATCTTCTTTGATGGCAGGTT
The DNA here is from genome assembly GCF_033118175.1 of Dama dama. Taxonomy (NCBI): domain Eukaryota; kingdom Metazoa; phylum Chordata; class Mammalia; order Artiodactyla; family Cervidae; genus Dama; species Dama dama. The sequence continues at coordinate 55,641,196 of NC_083698.1, read as the reverse complement.
AGGTTTTCTATCATCCTTTCATTGGCATTATAGCTATCTGAGAGTTTTTGCTCTACATGTGGGTCTTGATTCCAACTTGCCACTTTATAAGAGTCCTAGGTATTGCATTAGTTTCACCAAAGAGCCTATAAAAATCAAGTCTAGTTCCCAGTAAAAGTATCAATAAATGTCCCAAAGCAGCCACAAATTCTATATATCCTTACTGTTTTGGTTAAATTTTTCAACTTTTTAACTTTAGCAATCAATTTTATAGCCTATTTGCATTAATTTTCCTCCCCCTAAATGTTTCATAATGACAGTGTTTTTCAGAATATCTAGTCACCCACCATATTGGTGGAAAAATGAGTTCTGTAAGAATTCATGATTTTCTGTGTACTCTTTCAGTTTAGTATTTTTCTTATTTCCTTTAAATTAATAAAAAATTTCATGAAACTAGACAAATTTGTTTTACTACAAACTTTTGCTAACTCTCCAATGATTTATTCATATTCACTTGACTGCCTTTTTTACTTTCCTTAAGCTCCCTGTTGCTTTCTGCAGATATTATAGTCTACTATTATCTGAGGCCATTCAGTACTTTTTTGAAAATTTTATTGGACCATAGTTTATGTACAACGGTGTGTTAGTTTCAAGTATACAGCAAAGTGAAGAGTCATTCTGTACTAATTGGTTACTGTTCCAACTTTCCTACCGCAAAGCATCTTACTTTCACACATTCTTTTTCCTCTTTCCTTCCCTTCACAAGATCGACACTTGTGCCCTATTTTCATTCTCCCTATCATCTTCACAACCATTATGCTTAAAGAGTATTTTTACCATGCTTTTAAGTAGCCAATTTCCAAGATACCTCACTCTACAATATGGTCTTCATTCTTGTAAATCTCTTCTTGAACTCATTACTCCTTTAAGCCATACCTTCTCCTTTTTCTACTTCAAATGTTTTGAGTAAGTAATCTTCCCTTCATAAGCACTGACTTAATTTAAAACTGTATTGACACAATTTCACCAATGATTCACTCCATCAAAGTCCTTTGGCCTTTTTCTCATATCCTTAACCTTGCTGCAAATTCCTATACATAAACCTTATGTCACAAACTCTTCTACCTTTTGTAAGTCTCCTTACTAATTTAGAGTTTCTTATTCTTGACCTTATCTAAAGTGTAGGCATTTCTCACAGTTCCAGGTTTTTGTCAAACTCCTATCCCCATAATTCTCCATACTACATCATTTACTGATCCCTTTCATCCCATAGTTCAAAATATTACCTCCATGAAATCAATTTCTAAATTTATAGCTCAAGGGAATCCCTTTTCTGGCAGTCATTTAAGCAGAATTGCCTAAGGTATTCTTAATTCCTCCCTCTTTTAACCCTGCCATCCAAGCAGTTGCCCCAGAGAGACAATTTTACTTACATAAAACACTTTTCATTCCTACTCTAATCACTTTACTTCACAATCACATTACCAAGTTAGTCTCTCAGTTTGCCTACTTCACTCTCTTCCCTTAGTCTGTTCTGCATATTGAAGCTGAGTTAATGTTTCAAGGATATATCTCTGAACACGTCACCATTATTGTGCTCAGAAACTTTCTTTTATCATTCCCAAACTTGAAAATCTGATTGGTATCATGGAATTCTGTAACTTGAGCCTCATTTAATCTCAAAACAGTTTGCACTGATTCACTTTAGGTACTCTGGGCACAAAACAATCTAGACTCATCATTTGATCATAATATGTTAGTCTAGAATCTGATTTCAAGGAACAAAATGCACACAAGTAGTTCAAATAAAGGAGAGTCTATTGAAAGGGCATAGTCTTTAAATAGGACCAAAATAGAGTTAAATCACATGAAACCTGGAGATGAAACTTGGGAAACTACTAAAAATTCAGGCAACCTTTTAAAGCTTTCTTTGCTTCTCAGCAGTAAATATACCAAAAACAAAGTTTTCACTGTCCTGACTCCAGGTGATATTTTTATGAACTAGTCTCTACCATCTTACCTCAGTGCCTTTATTTCTTAGTTTGAAGTTTTGAAGGACAGACTCCAGTTGGCAATTGGCCAATGAATGGTGTGACTTAAGATGGCTGTAATGTCCAGAGAAGGAGTCTTAAACAGTGCAGGCAATTAAAAGCATGTTAATTCAAGAACTATACAGTGTTTCTGAGTTATTTTTTATATATGCCTTCCACTTGTGATTGTATGTACTTCCCTGAACCCCATTTTCCCAAATACCCAAAATTACCCATCCTCCAAGACTTCACACAAACACTATATCCTCCTTGAACTTTTTCCAGATTTCTCTGAAAGTAACTCTTCCCTCCTGTGAACTCTCCTAGGTTCTCCTCTGACTCTCTGCTGTGGCAAGTCTTATCTCCCAAATTCAGCTGAAAGCAGAAAACTATAGTATTCCCCAACAATACTTAGGTCAATACAAGGGACACAGTAACACTCGATGAATGTTCACCGAATGGCAAATGGGATTCTAAAGGAAAATTAAAGGCAGGAAGTACTTCTGAACTTTAAACTGAAATTTTTTTTCAGAAAGTATGTCACGTATTGTCATAAATATTCTCACAAGAGAGGAAAAATTGATGGGAGTTAGAACACATCCAAAACCAATTTAATGTCACTTAAAAAAAAATGAGACTGCATTTATGTTCTAGATGGGAAACGCAAGTGATAAATATACTTTTAAGAAAAACATGAACAAACACACAAAAAAACTATTCAATCATTCAGTAAGAATTCACTCTAGACTTAAAAGGACTCTACTCTTGTGTTGACATCTTACTTATGGTAATAACATTTTTTGTTTCCTAGCAACAAGACAATCACTAGTTAACCATTCTGTAAGCTTCCTCTAAATAGAACCATCATTAAACTTTGTTGGATTGCTAATCAGTATATTACCTTCTGCAGAGAGGCAAATACAAGCCACAAGATGTATGGTGCATTTCCTCACTTTCCACTAGTCTTAAAATTCTAAATTGTACACACTTACTATTCAAATTCTCTAAGAGGAGAGACCCTGTGCTAGCTAGGAACTGTGATATATCATTAAAGCAAGGGATATGGAGTGACTAAAGCATCCTTGCACCAAAATGCTAAGATTTGTTACAATACTACAGTCTTAACTATTACTGCACAAGAAATGGGGACAGAAAACTTCTCACTTCGGAAGACTTGCTCAGTTCCTCTACGGTGCACAGCTGACAAGTAGGCTAGAATATGGGGGAATATTCTGTTAGCATTTAGGATTAACAGTTAAACATGACTTGATCTCTGCAAAGTTCATTCTGCTTATTCTGATATTTTTACTCAATATTTTACCTCCTTATCCAGGTCCCTCTCTGGCTTATTAAAGCAGTTTATCTTTCTCACATATTTTGAATAGTAATTTTGAACTGTAAACAATGAAACATATTTGTGTTCTCTGTACTCCAGAGCTCTAACTGTGAGACATCTTCTCTATGATTCTTAGATAAAGAAAGATAAATAACCTCTCAGGGCATCATTCATTTGTGTATGGTAGCCCTTCTGCTATAAGGATTCCCAAATAAATTCATATTGATGTCTATTCTTACAATAGTTTTGCTGCATATTTGAATTTCCCTATCCAGACTAGAGTATTGTTTAGCAGAATTATTTTAAGCATTTGTATTTTGCCTAGCCAACATTTCACTACAGGATCCTTTTAATTGGATTTGTCCTAGGCTTACTAAATGATATCCCAATGTAATTTTTTTCATTTTTTTCTCAAAGTAAATGCTTTGATTATAGTCAGTGGTGTCACCAAAGAATGACTTTAACCCTGTAAACCTCCATTGCTCTCTCCAGAGTTCCCTCTCCCAAAATAAGCACACAATATAAGTATAAATGGCAGTTTCACTATGCAAATGCAGTTTCTAGAAACAGCTCCTCACTTTGTGATGTCCCCTTTCCAACTAGATTATCCTTTTCCCCTTCATACATATGCAAGTTCTTCTAATACAGCTTTCTATGTACTTTTTCTTTGGAAGAAAATGAAGAGACAGCATTTTATACAAGTTCATGCCTACCATTTAGCATCACTCAGTATCAAGCACATATACCAGGTACTCAAAAGCTGTAGGTTAAACAAAACTATTTTTGAAGTTTGCTTTTCCCCTCTGGGATGAAAAATTTTGTGTATGGGATGGTTTGTGTATGTTGTTAATCTAACCACTGGGTTGTACAGTTAGGTGTAATTACAATTTGATTCCATTACAATCAGATATAATTAAGCATAAAACAAAATTAAAAATAAATAAGCTAAAAATAAATAAAAATAAAATAAAACTTCCCTTTAAAACAATGCTAAAATTAACTGTTTTCCCTAGTATAGTGTACATAGGTCTTGGCCAGAAGTAACATTTTTCTACCACTAATATGTAAAAGTACCAGTGAATATTTAAGAAATGTAAGAAAGCATATCTTGCTTCAGGATGAATTAAATTACATTGCTCCCAGTGACTTGGTGTTATTAATTCTTTAATTTATCAGGTTAGGTCATGATGCAAACCTAAAAGAATGGCAAAGAGAATCTTAGGATCCTGAAAATTCACCTCAATATATAAGAGTTCCACTTGTTATACGTGTAACACTCTGCCTTTTCCAGCCAAAGATGCCTTCCTCTTGCCCTTTTCTTTATGAGGAATAATTTAGCCATCCCATACTTAAATCGTCTGAGATCCTGTTTAAAGAACATCTACTCCAATGAGCTTTTTTTAACTCATCACTTTCATCTTTCCTTGTCTCACCCTCACTAAGTTACCATAACATATATTTTATTCAAGTTGTTTCAGATATCTGTTTCATTAAACCAAAAACTTATTGGGATTAGCAACTTAGTTTTATTTTCTTTGTATTTCAAAAGACTTGACTAAGGCTGGACAAGACAAATTCAATAAATATACATTGTAGGTATATAATCTGACATGGATGACTACTTCAGAAGGTTGAGCTAATACTGCGTCTGTGTATAAAGCATATGCACATATTATAATACTGATCTTTTCAAATGTCACTTCAGAAGCACCATGACAATAAGTGCCAATGGTGAACTGCTATTTCAGGAGTGATTTTTGATTTAAAAATAAGACCATTCATCCTTGTCATTGTAAGGTAATTAATGTAAATTCATTTGCATATTCTTGGCTTCATTTCCCTTCATTCTTTAATCTTGCAATCACTCCTAGTAATACTCTGAAAAGGTGATCTTAGGAAGCGATTAACATATTTGTTTAGAATAATAGAATAATTGTTTATTCATTAGTGTAGTGTTTGAACAAATAAACAATAGATTAACTGAGGAAGAATGTTTCTCAAACTTGAAAATTGGTGGACAATACTAATACATGTCATCTTTTCAAAGAACAAGTAATGAATTTATTAAAATATTAAAGGAATATAAACTTTTGGCAGAAACTGACATTTAACAGTTAGACTTCAATACAGCATTGCTTTATCAACTTTTGTTTCCTTGTATTTTTCCCTTTGTTTTCTTCCTTATATGTCTATCATGTCTTTCTGAAAATATTCATGTATTCCTTAGGTTCACTGCTGTGTTTTTTCAGGGTCTTTTGCTATCATATTTCCTTTCCCATAGGTTCTAAAATCTCTCTTCCATCATTTAATTCTTTCTCATTTCTTCTTGGTCTAGTTCTTATAAACTTCATCATTTTCACTTCCTAAAACATTTCTTATTTTTTCCTCACATCTTTCATACCACTTGTCATATCTTCCTTTCCTGCATTCTCTTGTATCACACTCTTCATTATATCTTACAGTTATTCTCCTGTATCTTGCACACGTTCCTCCTTCATCTGAGCCTATAATTCCTCATACTCAAAAATTTTAGCTCTTTTTAGAAATGTCTCTAATTCAGTTTCCCATTCTTCAAGAAGCCACATCTAATTGTACCTGTTATTGCCATCAGAAGAGACTGCTTTGCACAGGAATCTTTCACATATTTCACAGCCTTAGGCTGCTTCTTTATTTCTAGTGAAAATTTAATTAATTAATTTAAAAAGATTAATAGGGAATTTATGGCATATATTCTATGATTTTAAATTCAATAATAAAAGAATACTAGTTAACATCAAACAAAAATATCCATGCTTATCCATGCTTAAGAAAATCAAACTATTAGTATGAAAAATACATGTGGTCAGGTACATACTTCAATGCCCAAACAGATGCCACTTATTTCTTCTCAGTGGGCTATAAAATGGCAATAGTTATTTTCAAAAATAGCTTACTCTAAGAGAACATTTGCTGTATTCCAGGTGCTATCCTAAAGTTTTAAGTGTATGAACTAAGTCTTCACTATACCACTATGAGGTGTATGCAATTTTTAGCCTTTTTTTTTTTTTTTCACAGATGAGAAAACTGAGATACAAAGAGTCCGAGTAACTTCTGGGTCTCTCAGCCCAGGGTCATCCCAGACCCAGACAGCTTGCATTTAGAGGCTGCATACATGAGCTGTCCAAAACCATGCTGGGCCTCCCATGTAGTCTATAGAGATGACAGGTACCCTGTGTTCAGTGAACCCTCAGTATGAGTAGATGCAGTAAGTAACTAAAGTTAAGGATGTAGGTGAGCATAAAAAGGCAAAATCGGGTGTTTTTCTCATAATGGTTCAAGATTTGTCAAAAATTATTTAAATGTTGCTGTGGATCTCTCAGGGTACTAGCAACAAAAATATTTGAATTTTTTGCATGAATTTGTTGACACAAAACATGTAAATACCATAAATAAATTAAACCATCCAATATAATCAATATATATATGTTTGAGTCATATACTGATTCCATGAAACTTCTATCAATAAAATTATAATTCTGCACTGATTATAATATTAAATGAGTATATACATACATTTACATACATTTACTTTAAGTTCTTTAAAAAATCAATTGCAAATATTATAATTTTAATTGTGTATTGTTATTTATTTTCAACTTTATGCAATACACAGACAATTCAAAGGCAAACATAGTATTCCACATTAATGATTATAACTGAAGATATCAAATGTAGAAGACTGTGTTTACCACAACATATTTGTAAAACTGGTATATTTAAGTGTTTGTTTATACAAATATATTGATATTTTAAGTATTCCTTGCATGTATTATAGAATTTCATTCCTGAAACAACCTTTTGGGATAGGTTCTATTTTTATCATCATTAGGAAGAGTATTCATAATATGAAACAACAGGTACAGCAAGAGCATGGACCGTTTAGAATGCAGGCTAACCATGATGGAGAACGATTCTGAGTTCAGTTCTGAGTTGGGGAGAACCTGGAGAGGGTACTCTTGCGGAGGACTCAGGTAGCCAGAGTGGTTGTGGGCAGGGGAGCACTTAGTGGACTAAGGGCATTAATTATTTATTGACTGGTATCTCTCATAAAATGCTTTTAATTTGCTCATAAAAAACCTTGCCATTAGTTAAAAAGCTATTAAATATTAATATATATATATATATTTCCATTAATTTTAATGGGAACAATTATGATACATTTCATCTCAACCCAAGACCCTCAAACAATTTTCAAAGATAGAAAAATACGAGCAATTTAAATAACATGAAATATCACAACAGTTTATTGTACTGAACAATGAGGAAAATATGACTAAATAGCAAGTGGAGGTAAGTGGAAAGGGTACAAAGAAATCACATCAGGGAAGGAATGAAGAAATGAAGAGGGAAATGATTGATTCTGAGACAAGGAAGCTTTTGGGGAGGTACAGGGTTACTCTGCATTGAAACTGCAATGAAAAATAGTTACAGCACAGGAAAACAACAATAACCTTGAAGCACAAAATAAAAATAAAATCTGAGAGCACTTAGAAATAAGTCAAACTTGTGTAGGCTCACAATAGAGAGAGGGAGGTATCAGAGAAGCATCTACCTCTCCATACCTCTCGCTAGTTCTAATTACACAATCATGCCAATACAGCAATTAGAAATTATTTTGTACTCTATTCTCTAACCAAAAGCTGATGATTTTTAAAATGTTTCTGCCTGAAACAAAAGGGTCAAATGTTATTATGGTTCTTTATTAAGGTGTGGGATAGAAAAGTGTTATACTGAAATAAAGAGGTCATCTGAAAAGTGGTGTAACTTTTTAAGAATCATGACTCTTAAAATAACTGAAGAGCTAGCAATCAATACAGCCATATGAGGCATAAAAGCTGAGGATCTGACAATCATTTCCATGTTCCAGTGCAGGAAATGAGACTGAATTAGCCAAACCTTGGTCACAAAGGTAATAAGATACACAGTCAGAACTTCACCCCAATTCTGTCTCATATCAAAACCTATGTCCCAAATAATTGTTATATATGAAGAATTTCCTTTTTATGTCTATTGCCAACCTTTGAATGAAAAAAAGAATTATACAAAGTTTTATCAAAAAGTAGGGTAAGTAAATGATCATATTTGCAAGGGTCTGCTTTGCAAATCTGATCATTTACAGGTGAAGTCAGTAGATTTTTCCTAAAAATACTTCCGTTGCCAAAACCCTCTTGCCACTGACTGAAACTCTACTATTTGATTTCAGATGGGTTTAAAATTTTTCCCAAATACAATGTATTCTGGGATCAAAGCTAAAGGAGGCTTCCATCATACATAAATACCACATGAGACTTAACTAGTAAATGTCTTTCCAGAGTAGTGCCATGGAAAGAACGCTGAAGTATGAGTCAGAAGACCTCCATTTTAGTTCTTGGCCACTTACTAACTGATTGGCATGGTGATGTTACTTGACCTTTCTGAAGTGAGTTTGTTTATGTAATGGAGGCAACAATGCCTTTATAATTATATTGCACTAGCACCTAATTACATTGCAGAATATTTCATGCAATTGGGCAAGTTATCGTATTCTTAAAGCTATTCACCTCATTAACTGGTAAGCTCTCAGATCTGTTGGATGGAAAGGGATTCATATTCCATAGCTGTTGTTCAGTAGCTAAGTCATGTCTTACTCTTGCAGGCCCATGGGCTGTAGTTCACCAGGGTTCTCTGAACATGGGATTTCCCAGGCAAGAATACTGCAGTTGGTTGCCATTTTCTTCTCCAGGGGATCTTCCTGATCCAGGGATCAAACCCATATCTTCTGCTTTAGCAGGTGGATTCTTTACCACTGAGCCACCAGGGAAGCTCCACATTCCACAGACAAAAGCTTTATTTGTAGTACTGAAATAAGAAGCAGAAAAGTGTGTCTGGGTACCTCGTGTAAGCGTGGGGAGCAGCCAAATGGAGAAAGAGGTGCTAAAGACAGCAGAAACACAAACTTTATCTATTTTACAATTCTGTTTGTAGATGGCCATAAGACTTAATGTATAAGAAAATAAAGTAAAACTGACTAAGTGAAAAATAAAATGCAAGTTCTTTTTCATAGCCTCTCTAGAGCTAGTTCTCTTGTTCTACTTGCTCTGGAATTGTAGGTTCCTTTAAAATGGAAATGGAAAGAAAGGAATAGGAAAGGAGGGAAGGAAGGAAGAAGAAAAGAGAGAGGGAAGGAAGGAAAGAGAAAAGAAGGAAGGGAGTGAGGGAAGGAAAAATATTTAAATAGAAATGCTATAAAATAGGCAATTTCTTGTTCACAGCCTCATTCTGGACTTTAGCTTCAGATTTCTGCCATCAGGTTATTCCTCCTGTGTTGTGGGATTTGACTTGCCAACACTCATCCTGAATGCTGAGCCATTTAGAAATCACTCATTCATGGCTTGGGAAACAAATTGGTCAGAATATTTTCAGAATACAGATAAATTATGACTACCACCTTACTCACCACAGCCATCTCAGTGGGACTGCTGAATGGATCTAAATAAGACTGTCCATTTTAACCCATAGAGGCTATGACCCTTAGGCCTTTTTTTTTCCCCCAATAAAAATCAGTTGCAGCAAAATAATTCTGCTTCATTAGTAAAGGCATAACTTAGGAACTACCTAGCAACTAGTTAACAAACAGTGTCTCATCCTAAAGGTACCAAGAGAACAAATCATGAAATATTACAACATTTTTTCCTCTAGTTTTACTGCAACATATAACTAAAGTTAATGTTAATTTTAAGGAGACCATATAACTTCTTAACACAGCTATCACTGTCTTGTATATCTGATGCTTTTACCTTTATTTCAATACTAAAAGATATCCCTTATACTTGAGAAATTACAATCCTTTTTCTAATCATGAAATGATAAAATGCCTATGTTACAACTCATGATTCTAGTGAGAAATGAGAATATTCTATTCACTGTAATTCCCATGTGTTATTAGTAATTTATTGATCAACCAAGATTTTAAATCTCTGTGAATCTATCTCTGAAAACTCCCGCCACTTTTTCTCTCTAAATTTCAGTTTAAAAACTGTACAGATCTAAGCATGAAATAATCTTTAATCTTTCTTCAAATTTCAGCCACATGAGTGGTACTCAGAGAGAAAAACTTGAGAGCACTCCCTATAGCCAATAAGAAACAATATGGAAAACTGATAACCTCCTACATAGTCACTGATCCTTTAGCCAGGAAGGAGAGATGTGTGAGAGAAAAAGAGAGAGATTTTGTTGTTCAAAAATGCCAGTAGTATATTGTATTATTAATGAATATATGAAACAGTAATTGGTTAAAAAGGTCAAGAGTCTATTCCCAAAAGCATCTTTACATGACCCCTAAAGCTAGAGGATGCTAATGACACCCTGGACCTTAGGATAGCCATCATGTTGAGACTCAGTTTTTCTTACATCATAAGCCAATAAACCCAGCAAAGCAAGCAGCCATTAATAATGCACATAACGTGTTTCTTCCCTCAGTACCCAGACTTTACTTGACCATTTGCATCAGTGTATTTCTAGGAAGGAGAAACAAAAACTCATTGGTGGCTCAGCAACAAAATCAGAATCTCTCCTGAAATAAATGTAGGTATATTCCTTATCTTAAAATTCCTTTTAAGGAATTTTAAAAAAGAAAATTCCTTTTTTTTACAGAAAGTATATTTCTGAAGTTATTATTCATTCCAAAGTAAAAGTACTGAGTCTACAAATATAAAACTCCTGTTTATTTGCCTTTTAATCATATCTGTGATGTTCATATATATACGTGTGCATACAAACATGCATAGTGCAAAACTGTTACATCATGTGGTTCATTCTTTTATGATTTGGGATGTTTCTTTTCCATTTTGAGAAAGAGTTCAAATTAACATGCTTGATTGCATAACATGTACAAACACTATCCCTAACTGTGATTATCCCTAACTATCATAAAGTACTAAGTGATTTTGTTTCCCAAAACAAATGAAAAACAATTAACAGCTTTGCAAACATGCTAATTAGGTGTCAAGCTTCTTTAATATGCATCTTTTTGCTAAAAGCTGAGGCAATAGGTGGGTTATCATTTTTCAGTATAAAATCAACAGAAATTTTGTTTAATCTTATAAATGTCCTTGTGCTAAAATGATACCTGTATGCTTCATTTTCCAGAAAGCACCATGCTTTAGCCAAGTAAAAATACAAATAGATTCTTGGTAAGATCTGTAAGGAAAACGCCTGTCATGGGAAATTCAGCACCTGTGGCAGTATCAGCCAGGGGAAATATTTCCAATATTTTTACATCAAGGGCCCTTTGGCACTCTCAAAGCACACTTAAGTGGTAACTTCCTATACTGCTTTCCCCTAGGATATCCTGGATATGTCCCTTGGCAGGAATCTGTCACTATTAAAATAAATTGCTTTCAGCTGTGAATATTTAATTACAAATAATGAGGAATAGAGATGGCAGAAAGTATCTATTACTAGTTAACCAGAATACAAGTCTGGTCTAATGTCAGACTAAAGTGGGTTACAATCAAGATGAAGTCATCAGTTAAATATTTGGTACAGTAAGCTGAAACTCCAATATTTTGGCTACCTAAGGCAAAGAGCTGACTCATTTGAAAAGACCCTGATGTTGGGAAAGATTGAAGGCAGGAGGAGAAGGGGACGACAGAGGATGAGCTGGTTGAATGGCATCACCGACTCAATGGACGTGGGTTTGGGTAGACTCCGGCAGTTGGTGATGGACAGGGAGGCCTGGTGTTCTGCAGTTCATGGGGTCACAGAGTTGGACATGACTGAGTGACTGAACTGAACTTAATGGAATCTAAACAAATGCCTGATCAAATTAAAACAAAACTAAAAAGGTCTGCTTCAGCTATAGAATTTAACATGAAAATATGGAAACAAAGAGCAAAAAATCCTGCTGTTACACAGGTTTGGGTTGTACTGTGTAGTGTTAGTAGCAGTCGTAATAATAGTTCCCTGTGTAGTAAGGGAAACTGAAACTCTCTAAAGAAGCTTCCACCGAATTAATGGAGAAGTCTCCCTTGTCAGCTGACCAGGTAACACCTCCTGAAGAAATGGAAAATGGATGCAGTATGTTCGCATTGACAATTGTAAAACCAAGGGATTCATGGGGATTGACAAAGCCTTCATAAGACATTGATAGGGTGTCCTGGTGTAGCACCACCAGCAAAATAAAGACATAGCACTATACACCTTTCAGGAGAGCCAGGGGGGATGAGAAGACAGGTGCTGAGGCAAACACGTCACAGATGAGAACTATACCCAATCCAACTCCACATACTGTATTTGCAGGATGGCAGTGGAGGGGTGATTTGCATTAGGAAACAACTGTTCACTTCGGATTTCTTTCAAAAAAGAATTCCCCTAGTATATTTTTTTAAGGACAATCACTAAGGTATGACTAACAATAAAAAGATAAACTGCACACATTTAACACCTAGCACCTAATTTTAGCATTTCTATATCTATTTTAAGATAATGAATCAATTCGTTATCCCCCAAAATATTCCTCAAGGACCTTTTCATTCACACATCTATCCCGCTTCCCAGGCAATGTATAATTTTGTTTCTTTCATAATAGATTAGGTTGTATTTTCTAAAATATTATGTAAATAAAATCACACAGTAAGTACATTTTTGTCTGTCTTGGTTCAGCAGTTATTCTGACACTCATTCATGCTCCCACCTGCGTTAAGAGTATTCCTTTTTAATTGCTTAACAGTATTCCTGTGAATGGATACATTAGTTTGTTTACTCAGTCACCTCTTGATGGAAATTTGGGTTGCTTCCAGTTATGAATTACTATAAAGAAAGCATCAATGAATGTCCATGCACAATTTATTCAATGTATATATGACTTTATATACCACAGACTTTACAAGTCACAGACAGAGGAAATGACTGTATTTAGAATATGTAAGGAAGAGCTGACAAAATTCAGTAATACAAAAACAAACAAAACCACCAATGGAAAAAATGAGTAAAAATTTTAAACACACACTTCACTAAAAATATATATATAAATGGTATACAAGAACAGGAACAAAAATTCTAAACATTATTAGTCACACAGGAAATACAAATTGAAAGCACAGTGAGCAGCCTCTACATACATATTTGATTGGCTGAAGTTTAAAAGCCCTGGCCATACCAAGTGCTGACAAGGGTATAGAAGAGTTGGAATACTTACCTACAGCTGATGATAAAGTAAAAAGATACCACCACTTTGGAAAACAGTTTGACACTTTTTTGAAAAGTTAAGTATCTATTTAACATGTGATTCAGACATTACATTCCTAAACAAAACACCACTTCATTTAAATTATGTTTTTAAAATTTCTGCACTTTTGTAATTTACTTGATTCTCACTATCAGTTCAGTTCAGTTGCTCAGCCGTGTCCTATGGTTTCCAACCCATGGACTGCAGCACGCAAGGCTTCCCTATCTATCACCAACTCCTGGAGCTTGCTCAAATTCATGTCCATCAACTTAGTGATGCCATCCAACCATCTCATCCTCTGTCATCTCCTTTTCCTCCTGCCTTCAATCTTTCCCAGCATCAAGGTCTTTTCAAATGAGTCAGTTCTTCCCATCAGGTGGCCAAAAAATTGGAGTTTCAGCTTCAGCATCAGTCCTACCAATGAATATTCAGGACTGACTTCCTTTAGGATGGACTGGATGGATCTCCTTGCAGTCCAAGAGACTCTCAAGTCTTCTCCAACACCACAGTTTAAGAGCATCAATTTTCAGTGCTCAGCCTTCTTTATACTGCAACTCTCATATCCATACATGATACTGGAAAAATGATAGCTTTGACTAGATGGACCTTTGCTGGCAAAGTAATGTCTCTGCTTTTCAATATGCTATCTAGGTTGCTCATACCTTTTCTTCCAAGAAGCAAGAGTCTTTTAATTTCACAGCTTCAGTCACCATCTGCAGTGATTCTGGAGCCCAAAAATATAAAGTCTCTCACTGTTTCCATTCTTTCCCCACCTATTTGCTGTGATGTGATGGGACAGGATGCCACGATATATGTTTTCTGAATGTTGACTTTTAAGCCAGCTTTTCACTGTCCTCTTTCACTTTTACTGAGAGATATTTTAGTTCTTCTTCGCTTTCTCTGTAAGGGTAGTATCATCTGCATATCTGAGGTTATTGATATTTCTCCTGGCAATCTTGATTCCAGCTTGTGCTTCATCCAGCCTGGCATTTTGCATCATATACTCTGCATATAAGTTATAAGCAGGGTGACTATACAGCCTTGATGTACTCTTTTCCCGATTTGGAGTCAGTAATTTGTTTCATGTCCAATTCTAACTGTTGCCTCTTGACCAGCATACAGATTTCTCAGGAGGCAGGTCAGGTGGTCTGATATCCCCATCACTTGAAGAACTGTCCAAAGTTTGTTGTAATCCACATAGTCAAAGGCTTTGGCATACTCAATAAAGCATAAGTAGACATTTTTCTGGAACTCTCTTGCTTTTTCAATGATCCAACGGATGTTGGCAATTTGATCTCTGGTTCCTCTGCCTTTTCGAAATCCATCTTGAACATCTGGAAGTTCTCGGTTCATATACTGTTGAAGCCTGGCTTGGAGAATTCTGAGCATTACTTTGCTAGCATGTGAGATGAATGCCATAAGGGTGGTGTCATCTGCATATTTGAGGTTATTGATATTTCTCCCGGCTACCTTGATTCCAACTTGTGCTTCATCCAGCCCAGCATTTCTCATGATGTACTCTGCATATAAGTTAAATAAGCAGGGTGACAACGTATGCCTTAACGTACTCCTTTTCCTATTTGGAACCAGTCTGTTGTTCCATGTCCAGTTCTAACTATTGGTTCCTGACCTGCATACAGGTTTCTCAAGAAGCAGGACAGGTGGTCTGGTATTCCCATCTCTTTCAGAATTTTCCACAGTTTATTGTGATCCACATGGTCAAAGGCTTTGTCATAGTCAACAAAGCAGAAATAGATGTTTTACTGGAACTCTCTTGCTTTTATGATGATCCAGCAGATGTTACAATATGCAGATGACACCACCCTTATGGCAGAAAGTGAATAAGAACTAAAGAGTCTCTTGATGAAAGTTAAAGAGGAGAGTGAAAAAGTTGGCTTAATGCTCAACATTCAGAAAACTAAAATCATGGCATCCGGTCCCATCATTTCATGGCAAATAGATGGGGAAATAGTGGAAACAGTGGCTGACTTTATTTTTCTGGGCTTCAAAATCACTGCAGATCGTGACTGCAGCCATGAAATTAAAAGATGCTTACTCCTTGGAAGGAAAGTTATGAGCAGCCTAGACAGCATATTAAAAGGCATAGACATTACTTTGTCAACAAAGGTCCATCTAGTCAAGGCTATGGTTTTTCCAGTGGTCATGTATGGATGTGAGAGTTGGACTATAAAGAAAGCTGAGTGTCAAAGAAATGATGCTTTTGAACTGTGGTGTTGGAGAAGACTCTTGAGAGCCCCTTGGACTACAAGGAGATCTAGCCAGTCCATCCTAAAGGAGATCAGTCCTGGGTGTTCATTGGAAGGACTGATGTTGAAGCTGAAACTCCAATATTTTGGCCACCTGATGTGAAGAGCTGACTCATTTGAAAAGACCCTGATGTTGGGAAAGATTGAGGGCAGGAGGAGAAGGGGACTTCAGAGGATGAGATGGTTGGATGGCATCCCCGACTGAACGGACATGGATTTGGGTGGACTCTGGGTATTGGTGATGAACAGGGAGGCCTGGTGTGCTGCGGTTCATGGGTTCGCAAAGAGTCGGAAATGACTGAGTGACTGAAATGAACTGAACTGAACTGAGATGAATGCAATTGTACAGTAGCTTGAATATTCTTTGACATTGCCTTTCTTTGGAACTGGAATGACAACTGATCTTTTCCAGTCCTGTGGTCACTGCTGAGTTTTCCAAATGTGCTGACATATTGAGTGCAGCACTTCCATAGCATCATCTTGTAGGATTTGAAATAGCTCAACTGGAATTCCATCACCTTCACTAGCTTTGTTCATAGTGGTGCTTCCTAAGGTCCACTTGACTTCACATTCCAGGATGTGAGGCTCTAGGTGAGTGATCACACCATCATGGTTATCTGGGTCATGAAGATCTTTTTTGTATAGTTCTTCTCCATATTCTTGCCAGCTCTTCTTAACATCTGACATTTCTGTTAGGCCCATACCATTTCTCTCCTTTATTGTGCCCACCTTTGCATGAAGTGTTTCCTTGGTATCTCTAATTTTTTTTTTAAGAGATCTCTAGTCTTCCCCATTCTGTTTGTTTTTTTTTTTTTTCTCTATTTCTTTGCATCGATCACTGAGGAAGGCTGCCTTTCTATCTTTGCTCTTCTTTGGAACTCTGCATTCAAATGGGTATCTTTCCTTACTCCTTTGCCTTTAGCTTCTCTTTTCTCAGCAATTTATACGGCTTCCTCAGACAACCATTTTGCCTTTTTGAATTTCTTTTTCTTGGGGATGGTCTTGATCACTGCCTCCTGTACAATATCATGAATATCCATCCATAGTTCTTCAGTCACTCTGTCTATCAGATGGAATCCTTTCAATCTATTTGTCACTTCCACTATAAAATCATTAGGCATTTAAGTCATCCTGAATGGTTTAGTGGTTTTCCCTACTTTCTTCAATTTAAGTCTGAATTTAGGAGTACGGCAAGAAGGAGTTCATGATCTGAGCCACAGTCAGCACCTGGTCTTGTTTCTGATGACTGTATAGAGCTTCTTCATCTTTGGCTGCAAAGAATATGATAAAATTGATCTCAGTATTGACCATCTGGTGATGTCCATGTGTAGAGTCTTCTCTTGTGTTGTTGGAAGTGGGCGTTTGCTATGACCAGTGCGTTCTCTTAGCAAAACATTGTTAGCCTTTGCCTTGTTTCACTTTGTACTCCAAGGCCAAATTTACCTATTACTCCAGGTATCTCTTAACTTCCTACTTTTGCATTTCAGTCCACTATAATGAAAAGGACATCTTTTTTGGGTGTTAGTTCTAGAAGGTCTTGTAGGTCTTCACAGAACTGTTCAAGTTCAGTTTCTTCAGCATTACTGGTTGGGGCATAGACTTGGATTACTTCAATACTGAATAGTTTGCCTTGGAAATGAACACAAATCATTCTGTCGTTTTTGAGATTGCACCCAAGAACTGCATTTCGGAATCTTTTGTTGACTATGAGGTCTACTCTCTTTCTTCTAAGGGATTCTTTCCTACAGTAGTAGATGTAATGGTCATCGTTCTCACTATGCTATGGTTCTCACTATGCTAGAAATCAAAAGCCATGTAAACTCATCTTTTTCATGAGAAGAACATTTATAATTTGACATGTTTTCTGCTGAGCTAGTATAATAATTTCAGAAGCCCTTTATCTCACATGGAAACTAAGGCAAAGTCTAAAAAGAGAAAGTAATCACCTGTAGAATCTAAAATACTGTAATACTGTTTAGGCTATCTTATTTTGCCATTATTTCCTTCATATTGATGAGATAAGCATCAGTATTACAAAAGGAGAAATCCATCATCATATTTTTTGAGAAAATAAAAGTATAGCCTTTCTCTCTTCTATCTGGAAGTTCTCAAAGACACATGTCTAGTGGACAAGGCCATAAAATGCAGTCTGCCACTGTTCCCTTCTTTTCAGAAAACCAATGCCATTAATTCAATGCTCAAACAGGGCACTTGAACATTGCCCTTTTGAACAGAATATGTCTTGTAAACTTAAACCTAAAGATCACTGAAGATACGTGTTCATCTAAACTGTTGCTTTTATTCTAGTAACCTATTTTAGTTTCTTCTTAAAGACTGTTGATTAGGGTCAGATTTTAGTTCTATAAAATGAATCCTCCTGCCTTCACCATTTATAAGCCCATAAAAAATCATGAAGTTAAAACACTAGCTATGCAGCCACATGTTCTCCTAAAGGTAAAACAGTGAGCTTGAAAACAAAGGAGATCTTTTAGGGACATATAGACTCTAACTAGCTGTGTGTCATTTTTTAAAATGACCAAGAATGTGTTATATTGAGTGACATGGAACAAATATTAATTATGCACTTCTTATTTCCCAGTCAATTCTAGGACCTAGGTACAGAGTGATGAGTCAAATACTGTTTGCTTCTATGAACGTAACACAATAATCATGGAATATGTAAAATAATCAGGCAAATAAATAAAAAAACAGACAATAATAAATCAGTTTGTAGAAATAGCAAACTTCTGGACTCATTTTCTTCTTTCTTTTACCTAGCAACTGAGCACCCTTTCTGTTTGAAAAATCGGCTGTTGAATGACAACCCAGAAATTGAATCTAGGATGTGTGAAGTAGGGTAGATTAATTCTAGGAGTAGAAGGTATACTGTCTAAGACAACCTCCAAAGTCTAAGAGGAGTGGCATGAATGCCCAGCAGTGAATATCATTAACACTATACTGGGCTGATGTTGTAACATGACCAGGACTGAGACTGTCTGACCATTTAGCCTCTTCAGGTTCCTCTGTAACTACTGAGGTTGGATCTCCAGTATTTACATCAATTTTGGAAACCATCCCAAACACTTTTTTTTTCTTATGTTAGCCAGACAGAATCCATTTTACATTAGTTGATGTAAAACACATTATATAGAATTCTGCAAGAGAGAACAATGAATGGGGATTATTATAGATTTGTTGGGACAGGGAAAGCCATCCGGGGTGATAACATCAAGATGAGACTTGAAAGAAAACTGACAGTCATGTGAAGAACAAGTTGCCCATAGGATGAATGATATGCTAAGAGTCTAAGGTGGGAAAACACTGATTGTGATACAAGACCTTGAGTGACTGAACTGAACTGAACTGAAAGCTCTTTTACAATGAGAAAATTAAGAGAAAGAAAGAGAGGGGACTCTTGCTGAAGTTATAGATTTAAGGAGAGCCATATCATATGGGACCTTGTAGGAGCTAATAAGGCTATTAATTGTTATTCCAAAGATAATGAAAAGTGTTTAAAAGAATTTCAGTAGTGGAGCCACATAATCAAATTTGCATTTTAAAAGACCATTTTCTTTTTATGTGGGGGATGGAGGAGAGGGGCAAGAAAAGACTCAGGGACACCAGATAGGAGGTTATTTTAAATATTCAGGAGAGCCTGGACTAGGATGGTAGTGATACAGACCAAAACAAGAGGGAAGATTTGCAATGCACTTTGAAATAGTTCCAATTCAAACATATCTGTGAATTAGAGGTAGGGTAGGGGAGGAGAAGTTTCTGAAGGAAAGAAAAAAAATATATCAAGGACATACAGAGATAGTCCAAAGGAGAAAACAAAAAAGAGGTTAAATATATAAATTCCTAGAAATGGTGAGTACTGAAGGCATATAGGTTTGGGAGACATCAGCAAAGAGATACTTCTAAAGACATGGAGATGGATGAATCAATCAAAGAGAAATGTTTTTTTTTTTTTAATTGAAACGAATCTGAGACAAAACCCTGAGGAACTTCAATATTTAGAATCTGGATGAGAACAGGCAGTACAGGAAACTGAAAGTAGTTCAAAGAGATACAGTAAAACCAGGCAAGCTTACTTCCCATAACCCAAAAGAAAAGCAGGAAGGAGGAGAGAGTGTTCACCTAGATTCAAGCTCTGAGGAATTCAAGATTACGGAAGAAAGTGTCCACTGAATTTCAAAGTAAGGGTAATTGATGATGTTGGAAAGAGCAATTCCAATAGAAAGCAAGTCCATAAGTCTCACTGGAGTGAGCTGTAGAGCAAATAAAATTCAGATGTTAAAATGAGTGAATTAGATCTTTATGTGGGGTTCCCTGGTGGCTCAGTAGTAAAGAATCTACCTTCCAATGCAGGAGATGCAGGTTCAGTCCCTGGTCTGGGAAGATATCCTGCAGAAGGAAATGGCAACCCACTCCAGTATACTTGCCTGGGAAATTCCAAAGATAGAGGAGCCTGGCTGGCTACAGTCCATGGGATTGATTGCAAGGAGTCTTAGTGACTGAACAACAATAGGTCTTTATATATCAACTTGGATAAAATTTGAAAAACTAATGCAGAGTGAAATTAAATACTGATAAAGATATGTTAAGGTATCATTAATCTCAGCTTAGTGATATTATATATCATTTATAAATATACATATATGTGGTAAATGTTTAAAATCATGAATGGAAGGACGTACTCCAAATTCAGAATAGCAGTCATTTCTGGGGAGGAAGAGATGGGATATGAAAGAAGAATGGAATTTCTTCAACTATGTTTTACTCTTTAAAATAAAAAGGAATCTCATGTAAAAGTGATGTGAGTGATAATGGAGAACACAGCTTTCTGATAAACTGAGGCTCCCAGAGGGTAATTACCAAGTTTCCAAAACTAGTTAGTGAAGTCTGAATCCAGAGCCTTTCCTTTCAAATGTAGTTTCTCTCTCTCTCTTATACACACACACCTTACTGGGTATCTCACGGTCCCTTTAAAGGTAAATTAAGGCCAATATTTTTTTAAAATCTGTTGCAGCATCTGATCAAATAACTGTTTTTGCTAAGAAGAGGGATTAAAATTACTTTACATCTGTTTAATCCTTTAATATCTTACTTCTCTCATGTCCATCATTCATTTGATCCTCACAAGTTATTATTAAATTTATTTACATATAATACATATTAATGATTCTCCAACACAGATCAATACAAATCCTTCAAAGAATACACAGCAGTTTCTAATTAATTCAACACAGACCTGCCTTTATTGTTTTGCTGTAGTCTATTTCATTCTCCTTTATTATATAATGTGTTTACCTTTTTGGACTGTTTATGGAGTTCATTGCATATTCATGAGGTTTATATATTTTTGCTACTGGAAAGAGTCTGTATCTTAAAAGTATTAGTTCTTTATTTCTCATCCTTTCCATTTTATAAAATTGAAAAAATTTTTCCATAACTGTAATTTAAACATTTTCTTCATGAACTTGGATAGCTGACTTTAAAAGCCTTTAAAAGCCTTTGAAGTAGCACAGTCAGATACTAAATGTCACGGTGTCACCTCCTCTCTACATCCTTCATTTAGGCTGAGTCTGTCCTCTCAACCTATAATTTCTGTTATTCTTACTCACCACTCAGAGTGTGAGGCTGCATACGTGAAACCTTTGCTTTATTTTAGTGTCTCTAAAAAGCACCTGCCTAGCAGAATATTGCAAAGATTAGTAAAATAGCACATATAAAAATATTAGAGCAATATCAGGCACACAGTGGTTACTCAGGAAATAGTAGCTATTAATTTATTACTATTAGCAAATAGTAGCTATTTGTTACTATTGTTGCCTTATAAATAGATTTAATAACTATTTACAAAACTCATTCTCTTATTTATAAGTACAGGCATATTTTATATTTTTTTAAGCTAATGATTTTCTGTGTTTCCACATTTTCCAATTCTTCACGATTAATTGTACTAATAATATCCTTTTCATGGTTGGCTTTTGCTTTAAAATATTCTACTTTCTTCTCATATTTTAACAGTAAGTGAAGCTCAACAGTAAGTGAAGCTTGAATTTGAGCTGTCACTGCCTTAAGTTATTTTCTGCCTTAATACTGAAAAACAAAAAACATTACACTCTTAGAAAATTCTGTATCAGTCAGGCCATGCTCTCTTTTTTTGTGAGGTATGTTATCTTCTAAACTGTAACTGTATTCCACAATATATCCAAGATTCCAAACAGTAAAATATAGGATATCCTGTAGCATGAGCATTAAGTCAGAAGATGTACATGAAATGATTGGGATCATGGCTGGAACACAGCAACTGTTCATTAAAAGCTAATGCTTTGCTGTGGTATCGATCTATTCAAGCAATGAGATGGCAGGAAACCTCAGTGCCTAGAACTATCAACACCTTCAAGTATTTGGGTGGGTATCTATAGGGCAGGATTTCCTTTGAGCTTCAAAAATAACCAACTGATTTTTCCAGAGTAAATGTGCGTGTATGCTAAGTCACTTCAGTCGTGTTCAACTCTGTGCAACCCTATGGACTGAAGCCCACCAGGCTCCTCTGTCCATGGGATTCTCCAGGAAAGAACACTGGAGTGAGTAGCCATGCCCTCCTCCAGGTGATCTTCCTGACCCAGGGATTAAACCCATGTCTCTTCCATCTCCTGCACTGGCAGGCAGGTTCTTTACGAGTAGCGACACAGAGTAAGCAGGAGAGGCAAATGGCAGAAGGATGAACAAGAAAACTAATTCTCGAAACACATGAAATGGCAGCTGCAGACCCACAGAACAGGTGGGAGAGGTATCTGGACTTGTTGGTGAACGCCTAGACCACCAACATGATGACAAAGAGCTCTATCAGAAAAAATGATGCTAGGAGCTGCTGCATTTTCCCCATCTCGGGATTTATTTTTCTTCAGATAGCACAATAAAAATTCTGCTCAATTTTCACCTTCAGTATGATTTCTGAGTCTTCCTATATTCAATAAAGAACTGCATCTTCTCTGTCAGTCTCTCATTTCTTTCCCCCAATCTTAGTAAAAGAAGCTCCAGAAAAAATCTGTAATCTCTTCCTGCAATACATTGACTCCAATTTTTAACATTTTTTACCACTATTATTAAACGTCACTAGCATGCCTTTGTTTAATAGGCCTTGCTTTGTTACACCAGGAATTTCATCTTTCTCCCACATGCTGTTGAAGAAAGCAGGTAAAGGTTTGTTCTGATTTGTGTAGAGATTTGTGGTGAAGACAGAGGTATACACTACGACCACCCTCCATCCTCTCGCTGCAGCTTTGTCTTCTGGCATCCTTGGACCTGAAATATCTTTTCTTAAATTGAGTATGCCTTCACCTGTTGATTAATAGTGAGCTATCTCATTAAATCTTCACCTCTTTTTTTTTTTTTTAATTTTTTTTAATTTTTATTATTATTATTATTTTTTTTTTTTCCAGTGGGTTTTGTCATACATTGATATGAATCAGCCATGGATTTACATGTATTCCCAATCCCGATCCCCCCTCCCACCTCCCTCTCCACCCGATTCCTCTGGGTCTTCCCAGTGCACCAGGCCGGAGCACTTGTCTCATGCATCCCACCTGGGCTGGTGATCTGTTTCACCATAGACAGTATACATGCTGTTCTTTTGAAATATCCCACCCTCACATTCTCCCACAAAGTTCAAAAGTCTGTTCTGTATTTCTGTGTCTCTTTTTCTGTTTTGCATATAGGGTTATCGTTATCACCTTTCTAAATTCCATATATATGTGTTAGTATGCTGTAATGTTCTTTATCTTTCTGGCTTACTTCACTCTGTATAATGGGCTCCAGCTTCATCCATCTCATTAGGACTGGTTCAAATGAATTCTTTTTAATGGCTGAGTAATATTCCATGGTGTATATGTACCACAGCTTCCTTATCCATTCATCTGCTGATGGGCATCTAGGTTGCTTCCATGTCCTGGCTATTATAAACAGTGCTGCGATGAACATTGGGGTGCACGTGTCTCTTTCAGATCTGGTTTCCTCAGTGTGTATGCCCAGAAGTGGGATTGCTGGGTCATATGGCAGTTCTATTTCCAGTTTTTTAAGAAATCTCCACACTGTTTTCCATAGCGGCTGTACTAGTTTGCATTCCCACCAACAGTGTAAGAGGGTTCCCTTTTCTCCACACCCTCGCCAGCATTTATTGCTTGTAGACATTTGGGTAGCAGCCATCCTGACTGGCGTGTAATGGTACCTCATTGTGGTTTTGATTTGCATTTCTCTAATAATGAGTGATGTTGAGCATCTTTTCATATGTTTGTTAGCCATCTGTATGTCTTCTTTGGAGAAATGTCTGTTTAGTTCTTTGGCCCATTTTTTGATTGGGTCATTTATTTTTCTGGAATTGAGCTGCAGGAGTTGCTTGTATATTTTTGAGATTAATCCTTTGTCTGTTTCTTCATTTGCTATTATTTTCTCCCAATCTGAGGGCTGTCTTTTCACCTTACTTATAGTTTCCTTTGTTGTGCAAAAGCTTTTAAGTTTCATTAGGTCCCATTTGTTTAGTTTTGCTTTTATTTCCAATATTCTGGGAGGTGGGTCATAGAGGATCTTGCTGTGATTTATGTCGGAGAGTGTTTTGCCTATGTTCTCCTCTAGGAGTTTTATAGTTTCTGGTCACCTCTGTTTTACAACAAAAAGTAATGCATTTTTTTGTTTGCAAAAGCTCCAGAAGGAACTGAACTTTCAAAGTTTCTTTTTCACTGCCATCCCAACCTAGCTGTTTTCCTTTCAAGTTTCACACCATCTTATTTTAGTTATATCACCTCTGATGTGAGTCTTTTGCTTTTACCTGTCCTTACTTTCTCTTAGATCTCTAATCACTTGCCCCATCTCTATAGAAAGATTTGTATTGGTAGTTTATTTTTTTTCCACATTTGTTCCTATTGCATATGCATTCTGTTAATGATTTCTGTAGCTGTAAATACCTATTTTACTAAATTAAACTTTTTGACTCTACATCTTCTCTTGAGACTTTTCTTAAATTTTAATTTGTCTTGCCATTCTGAGCTTTTGAGAATTAAGCAAAGAAATACGTATTGGTGGTTCTTATCTTACATATACCAATGCAAAATACACTTTTGAGAAAGTGTATTTAACCTATTTTGAGAAAGTGAAATTTAACCTATTATCAGTGAGCAAAAAATACTGCATTTCTTCCCCCTTCATAATCTCCATTTTGTAAAAAATATATACATATATATATATATATATATATATATATATGTACAACTCTGTAGATCCACCTCCCTAATTTCTGATAATATTTATATTCAAGTATATGTCTTCTGGTTCAATGAAGTTAAGTGATTCTGATGCTAAGTGGGTAGTACTTATGATAGTCTACTTCCCTTGTTGAATCATTTCCTATGTGACAGCCACTATGAGAAGAATGACCTCTTATTAAATGCTGTGGTATATATTATCAGTGCTGGTTCTCCTCTCCCTAGACATACACAGCTCATTTGCACTTAGGCAGGGTTAGATGACCAGCTATGGATAATGGGCTGAATGAAGCATTTATGAGTGGAAGTTCCATGCTTACTTCTGCTCCAGCCAGTGAGAAAGTCAAGATGCTGGAGCTTCCTTTAATTTAGGCAGCTCTGTGATTGCAAGGTGCAGAGCACCCGCCAACTCACGGTGCTCATGGAGCATGCACAGGAAGGATACCTGAGTTGTATTACGCCATGAGATTTGGTCATTAATTTCAAAGCAGTCTAGCCTCACATATTCTAACACCACCCCATGGCAGTATTAAGTACTATACTTACTACTAGTTCATGGATCAAACAAAGGCTTAGAAAGTTAACTCTCTGGGCCTCAGTTTGCTCATTTGAAAGAAGGGATTTGCACAACATTATTGATAAGAGATAGTAAATATAATTAATAACACTGCATCCATAATGCCAGCACTTTATTGACATTGGCGCCCTGTTACTACGACTACTATCATCATCATTATCACCATTATTGCCTAAGACAACATGTTCTTTTTGAAAAGAAAGCAGTCTCATGTCTTAGCCTAATAAGTGAATATAAAAACAATTTCTGGTAAGAAGGATCAATATTGTGAAAATGACTGTACTATCAAATGCAATCTACAGATTCAATGTGACCCTTATCAAACTACCAATGGCATTTTTCACAGAACTAGAACAAAAACATTCACAATTCATATGGAAACACAAAAGACCCTGAATAGCCAAAGCAGTCTTGAGAAAAAAGAATGGAACGGGAGGAGTCAATCTTCCTGACTTCAGATTATACTACAAGCTACAGTCATCAAGACAGTATGGTACTGGCACAAAAACAGAATTATAGACCAATGGAACAAGATATAAAATTGAAAAATAAACTCATGCACCTATGGGAACCAAAGAAAGGAAGAATACACAGTGGGGCAAAGACAGCCTCTTCAATAAGTGGTGCTGGGAAAACTGGACAGCTATAAGTAAAAGAATGAAATTAGAACACTTCCTAACAACATACACAAAGATAAACTCAAAATGGATTAAAGACCTAAATGTAAGGCCAGAAACTATAAAACTATTAAGAGGAAAACACAGGCAGAACACTCGAAGTCATAAATCAAAGCAAGATTTATGACCCACCTCTAAGATGCACCTCCTAGAATAATGGAAATCAAAACAAAAGTAAACAAGTGGGACCTGATTAAATTTAAAAAGTTTTGCACAGCAAAGGAAACTACAAACAAGGTGAAAAGACAACCCTCAGAATGGGAGAAAATAATAGCAAATGAAACAAAGGACAAAGAATTAATTTCCAAAATAGGCAAGTATCTCATACAACTCAATATCAGAAAAACAAAAAACCCAGTCAAAAAAGTGGGAAAAAGACCTAAACAGACATTTCTCCAAAGAAGACATACAGATGGCTAACAAACACATGAAAAGATGCTCAGTATCACTATTAGAGAAATGCAAATCAAAACTACAATGAGATATCACCTCACACCAGTCAGAATGACCATCAAAAGGTTTACAAACAATAAATGCTGGAGAGGGTGTGGAGAAAAAGGAACCCTCTTGCACTGTCAGTGGGAATGTAAATTGATACAGCCACTATGGAAGATGGTATGGCGATTCCTTAAAAAACTAGGAATAAAAACACCGTATGACCCAGCAATCCCACTCCTAGGCATATACCTGAGGAAACCAAAATTGAAAAAGATACATGTACCCCAATGTTCATTGCAGCACTATTTAAATAGCTAGAACATGGAAGCAACCTAGATGTCCATCAACAGATGAATGAATAAAGAAGCTGTGGTACATACACACAATGAAATATTACTCAGCCATAAAATGGAATGTATTTGAATCAGTTCTAACAAGGTAGATGAACCTAGAGCCTATTATACAGAATGAAGTAAGTCAGAAAGAGAAAGATAAATACAATATACTAACATATATATACAGAATCTAGAAAGATGGTACCAAAGAATTTATTTGCAGGGCGGCAATGGAGAAACAGACATAGAGAACAGACTTATGGACATGGGGAGAGGGTAAGATATATGGAGAGAGTAACATGAAACTAACATTACGATATGTAAAACAGATGGCCAATGGCAATTTGCTGTATGTCTCAGGGAACTCAAACAGGGGCTCTATATCAGCCTAGAGGGTTGGGATGGGGAGGGAGAGGGGAGGAAGGGGACATATATATACACCTATGGCTGATTCATGTTGAGGTTTGACAGAAAACAACACAATTCTGTAAAACAATTATCTTTCAATTAAAAATAGATTTAAAAAAACTTCTTATAGAAATCCTTGTATCCTTGCTCTTTCTTACAAGCATGCATACACACACACTCATATACTCTCTTTGAAAGGAAGAGGAAAAATACTGGAAATGAAAGTCAAAGTGTTTTGCTCAGTTGTGTCCAACTCTTTGCAACCCCATGGACTGTAGCCCACCAGGCTCCTCTGTCCATGGGATTCTCCAGGCAAGAATACTGGAGTGAATAGGTGTTCCCTTCTCCAGGGGATCTTCCTGACCCAGGGATTGAACTGGGGTCTCCTGGATTGCAGGTAGATTCTTTACCATCTGAGTCACCAGGGAAGCCCCTTTACTGGAAATGTTTAACACTAAATGTACATTTTCATACTGCACCATCATGCATGCTCATCCTGCTCCAGAGTAAAAATTGGTTCTGTGTTATTTAATATCCTTTCCCATCCCAATATTCTTTTTCTATTTTCATATTTAACCTTTAAATTAATTTCAGCTTTACTTATTTTCCTACTTGCTTTTGGTTTTTTGGTAATGTCTCAACATGACTCCTGTGATCCTCTATGCTTTATAACACCTAAACTAAAATACATCTCATTTTGCCTCTATAATGTTCTCCTGCCTCATTTCTATTTTTCAAACTTGTATTTTTTTTCCCAGTATCTTTCTTCCTCTCTAGAATAAAAGCACAAGGAGGACAGGGATCTTATTCTCTGCTGCATATTCTACACTGAGAAAGGTTCCTGAACTATAGGGGTCTCTTGCATTGCAAGCAGATTCTTTACCATCTGAGCCAACAGGGAAGCCTAAATTACTTTGTAATCAAGAACATTTCTGTTTTTTGCAAAATTTCCAGACATATGACAGAGGTTTATACTTTTTTGATAGGCTGCAAATTTCTCACTCTTTCTTTTGATATACAGGTACACTCATGGGTATGAGCATATATGTATACATGTGTGTGTATGTAATCTATATGATCTCTATACTTTACATAATCATTTGTTTATTGGTTATTATTTAATCATAGTCTTCCATATTATTAATCTAGATCTTAAAAGTTCTTAAAGTTTCTTTTTTCAGTATCTTGTGACACTAGCAACATTATTAAATTTACTTTGCAATTTCAAATCACTTTTACTATATAAATTTAGCTACTCTATTTCCTCAGTTCAGTCACTCAGTCATGTCCAACTCTTTGTGACCCCATGGACTGCAGCACGCCAGGCTTCCCTGTCCATCACAAACTCCCAGAGCCTGCTCAAACTCATGTCCATTGGGTCGGTGATGCCATCCAACCGTCTCATCCTCTGCTGTCCCCTTCTCCTCCTGCCTTCAATCTGTCCCGACATCAGTGTCTTTTCCAAGGAGTCAGTTCTTTGCATCAGGTCTTTTTGCCTTTTCATACTGTTCATGGGGTTCTCAAGGCAAGATACTGAAGTAGTTTGCCATTTCCTTCTCCAGTGGACTACGTCTTGTCAGAACTCTCCACCATGACCCGTCCATCTCGGGTGGCCCTACACAACATGGCTCATAGTTTCATTGAGGAGTCTCCGGTGGAGACTCTGGCAGTGGCCTGCTGCAGGGGGCACTGAGTACTTTATTTCCTAAAGCATAAAAATATATGAGAATAACATCTAGTCTATAAATGTTGTCTTTTATCACTGTGTAATGTTCCTTTTATGCTGCTCAGTTGTTCAATGCTTTTGTCCTTAAAAATAAAACTTGAATGTAATTAAAGATGTCACTTACTTTAAAAAAATTTTTTTTGTATTTCTCTATCTGCTTGTCTATCCTTTTATTTCTAACTGTATCACTTTGTTTTAATGTGTTCATCTTTCTTTAAAGAACATTTTCTATTTTCACAGTATATGAGTCTTAACAGAAAAATGTAGATTATTCACATTATTCACATTAACAATAGATTTTTATTTCTTGATCTTACTTTATGTTTACTATTCATTTACTTTGTTAGTGTTTTTTTTTTTTTTCTTTCCCTTTCTCTAATTTTCCCTAGTTTTATCGAATCATTACACAACCTCCTTTCCTTCCTGTTACTCTGGAAATATTCTTCTCAAGATGATTACTTTCTTACTCTGAGGACTCATTAAGGAATACACGTCTCTCTACTCTCACATGAAAGGAAGATTAGAACTGTTTTCCCCACTCACAGCTTTGCTCCCAATTTACTTTTCCTGCCCAACAAGATGAGGTTTGGGGTATAAGTACTTCCTGCAACCCACTCCAACCCAGTGTCAGAAAAGACCTTTGCTGGCTCTTCTTTCTTTTGTCTCTTCCCTCACCCCTGATTCTTTGTTTCACTGAGAGAATATAGCACTTTTCATTGCAGATTCTTATTAGGTTTGCTTTGACAATACCTCCTCTACTTTCAGAATCCTTATTTAGCTTCGTTAATGTTTCTTCCCCTCTTTAGCTCCTATTCTCCTAAAGCCACTGTTGTGATTCATTCATCATTCTGGTGGAATTTTTGCTCAATTTTCTTCAGATGGACTGTGTGTATCTTATATAGTCTGAGTCTTTGCTTATAAACTAATATCTTTCTTTCCCCTTGACAGGTGAATTATATCTCATCCACATGTAGGATTCTTGAGTTGCTGTCCTTTTCTTTCACTAGTCAGCAGAAGTTATTACACTGTGCTTTTAGCTTCCAATATTAAAGATAAGAAGTTCAATGAAAGTTTGACTTTTTTTTCCCTTGTATGTTACTTTTTCCTTCCTGTTTGGAGCCTTGTAAGAAGTTTCTCCTTATTTTATGAATCAGAAACTTCACTAGACTATATCTAAATAGGTCTTTTTACATCAATCTTGCCTGGAACCTATTAAGTTCTTTCAATGAACAAACTAAAAATCATTCTTCAAACTAGGGAAAATTTCCTTTTTCATTTCTTTAATTATTACAATTCCTCCATGTATTCATTCTTTTCCTTCTAAATTTCTATCATCCAACACTCTCCCAAGTCTCTAATCTTTTCCTTCAATGTTTCAATGTCTTTGTATTTCCATTCAGAAACTTTAGTTATTTCTTCTATTTTATCTTCCAGGCCTCTAAACTGGTTCTCAGTAGTAATCATCCTATTCTTCAAGATAACTTCTCAATGAAACATTATGGAATATTGAAAATTTATATGTAAATTGAAACAACAGTATAATTACATACTTCTCTTCCCACCTCCCATGTACTCACCACCTAGTTTCAACTATCACCCAGCACATAGCCAATGTTATTTCATGAAACCCATATGCACTACCCTCCTAACCCAACTGGATTATTTTATAACAAATCCCAGACATCATATCCTTTCATCCCTAAATATATAAGGATCTAAGGTCACCCTCTAATGTTGTCTTATATCTTGTTTTTTTGTTTTTTGTTTTTTTTTTGGGGGGGGGGGTACATCCTGCAGCATGTGAATTTTAGTTCCCCAACCAGGGATCTAACCTGTGGCCCCTATACTGGAAGCATGGAGTTCTAACCACTGGATCACCAGGGAAATTTCTCATCTTATGTGTCCAATTATTTTCGGTTAAAGTTCTTACTATCTCCATGATTCCTATTTCAACAGGAGGACGCTGTCCTGGGTGTTCTCATTTTCATTTGTATACAAAAGTGTCTACGCACCTGAGCTCAAGATGCTACAATGCTTTACACTGTAGGCATTGGATGTAATCAGCATTCTTAACTGCAGGCTAAGACAACAAAAGTACCAAAGCTTCATTATCTATTTTCCTTCCTTTTTCCCTTTCTTTCACCTCTCTGCTCCTGCAAACTGGCAATCTGACAGCTGGTAAACCATCACTCTCTTACAGTGGCAAGAGAAAGACACCTCTCCACTATCCTCTCTTCAGCTGCGAATCTGTGGTCTGCATGCCCCAGGACAGGGATGGGTTAAAGCCATGAGTTTCTGTCTTCTGTAAACCCCTCCTGTCCAAGGACACTAGCGAGTCTTCCTCCCATGACCCCTGATGCAAGATAGTCCTGCTCCTCCTCTCAGGGGTCAGTGGATCTCCATGGGCCAAACTGTTCCAATAACCACAGAGTCTTGATTCTTGTCCCAGAGCTCTCTACTACCATTCCAGAGTTTAGTCAGTCCCAAACGGGGAATGAAGTCCTAAGCCCCCAGTTTCATCCCTTTCTGAAGACCAGGGAGGCCATTGTTCTCACAAACTTGTCAGACTCCACCTGCTTGCAGGCCCTGGTAGCTTGCACGTGGATGAACTGTAGCAAGAGGGAGAGCTAATGAGTCACCATCCCCACAGAACCACTCCCTCTTCATGTTCTACTCACAATACTTTTTTTTTTTTTTTCCTCAAACCATATGTCATTTTAAGGAATTTGAATCTTACCAAATGCTCTGTGCCTAAAAGTCTGAACTTAAGCAAACATTACCAATACTGTAACAAGTCAACATCCTATACACCTTTCCTAAGCAGATTGTCACCTCTTGTAGAAAACAGGATAAAGTATAAAGGGAACAAAATTTAATGAGGTTGTTCTGACATCTGTTTCTAAGAAAACTTATAAGTCTAAACGGAAGTTTTTGTATTGTTGTATGGCTGATCACTAGTCTATGGGCCCCACAGGAAGACAACTTGGTTCAACACTAGAAAGACTTGCGTATTAGAAAACTATAGTATGATGGAATCAGGCAGTCTTCGTACTTGCAAGTATATTAAAGATCATTTTAAAGGTCATATGGACACACATGAATACACATTCTAACTCCTCTTTCATACTAAAATATCCATGTGATTTTTCTGAAGGTGACTGATGCACATTTCCCCAGGCCACCAACATGTGTTTTACAATGTACCCAAGAAAATATCATTTTCTCTGAACATGGACTTGTTCAATTTTGTTGTGTGTCATACTTTGTTAAAAATTTGTAACTAAATAGCACCACAGGTGTTCAAATATACAAAAGAATCCATCAAAATTAGAACCAGCATAAACAAGTATAATACATAGATGAGGTAAATGTATGCTTTAAGAAAAAACATTCTGTAGAAGTATTGTGCAGAGAAGGCAATGGCACCCCACTCCAGCACTTTTGCCTGGACAATCCCATGGATGGAGGAGCCTGGCAGGCTGCAGTCCATGGGGTTGCCAAGAGTCAGACACGACTGAGCAACTTCACTTTCACTTCTCACTTTCATGCATTGGAGAAGGAAATGGCAACCCACTCCAGTGTTCTTGCCTGGAGAATCCTAGGGACGGGGGAGCCTGGTGGGCTGCCGTCTATGCGGTAGCAGAGTTGGACACAACTGAAGCAACTTAGCAGCAGCAGCAGCAGAAGTATTGTGGGCATTTTTTATAAGTACAAAGCAAAAGTACATGGATGACACTATCTACTTGCTAATATTTGAAACTGAGGTACCTAAATGAGCACAGAAAAATCTGTGTCTACTCAATTAAATTGTTAAAATGCAACATCTCAGGGAATTTATAATAGAATTAGATTGACATGTATACCAGAATCAGAATACAATACATATGGGGAGGTACATCAAACTCCACATTTCTTCTTTGGCTTTGCCAAAGAAATTAAGTCCACATTATTTTTAAATAATGGAATTAACTGCATGTGAGACCACAACAACATCAGAAAGAGAAGTAAGCAAGACACATGTATTAAAGTGAACTGAAAGGCACAGAAAGAACCATTCCCTGAGTTAGGAAGGCACACAGGTTCTTTTGGAAACAGAATGATGGCTGGAGATAACTGTGTGTGTGATTGGCATCTAAAATCAGCCATTATTTTGTCATATCTATTTCATCAGTGAGTGCAAAGTCTCATAATTTTGAATGAAATTGACCAAAGTTATTCCCAGAGTTCTCTATCAAAACTCATACAATATAGTTGCTAAATTACAAGTCATCTCTTCAATATCTCTTCTACAATAGTCTGGTATACATTTCAGTTACTTTCAGTAAACTAATCTTATGACTTTACAGTTGAATTCTGAAGATTTAAAAACTATATATGGCAGAATACACATTTATTTTAAAAAGAAAATAATCTTACATCAAAAATATTCATTATATATGCTTGATAAGTAAAGGCCAAATAAATATGGTTACTACTTTAATAAATAATCTTAAACACAGAATAGGCCACCATTTATGTTAAATATATTTTTAGAACTCTAGGAACTCTTCAATATAAATGAAATATTGTCATCAAAAGATATAGATCAATAATTGAAATAATCAAGCTTTGTTCTAGAACCAGATATGTCCAAAAAGCATCTGAAATTCAGTTGAAAGAAAAAAACAACACCATAAAACCTACATGTCATTCCTGCATACCTTATGGAGCACAGGGTTATTTTATCCCATAATCTAGAGGATCTGTACTAGTATTTCAGACAATGGCCAATCTGAGAGATAGTTAATTTTTTCTCACCCATCTGGGAAAGTCAGGTAGAGTGAAGCAAAGAAAGAATCCTTATGTCTTTCAGTTGCTGAACCAGTGCCTCCAACTGACCAAAAAAGAGAGACATAAAGAACAAAAGATTATAGCTGCAAGGCATGATTTTTTTTTCACTATGGCCTCAGGGGTCATAGTAATGAGCCAACCGTGAAACTTAACAAAGATTCTCATTTAAAAACAAAAATTGCAGCAAAGGACATAAACAGAAATTTTAAAATAATCTAAAGGATGCATGTACACTCATTCACGTGTGACTCTTTGCAACTCCAAGGACTGTAGTGCACCAGACTCCTCTGTCCATGCAATTCTCTAAGCAAGAATACTAGAGTGGGTAGCCATTCCCTTCTCCAGGGGATCTTCCGAGACCAGGGACTGAACCTGGGTCTCCTGCATTGGCAGGCAGATTCTTTATCGCTGAGCCAACAGGGAAGCCTCAATCCATAGGGCAGAACAACACAAATTAAACATGCTTAAATTCATTTTAATTATACAAATTAAAAATTATAAGATATTGCTTCTTTTCTTTCAGATTAGCAAATATAAAAATACACAGCACTAAATGGCAAACCACTCCAGTACTCTTGTCTGGGAAATCCCATGGACAGAGGAGCCTGGTGGGCTACAGTCCATGAAGTCACAGAGAGTTGACACAACTGAGCGACCAACACTTATGGAGAGCACAGAGATCTATCCTACATAGTGTCAGGACGAAAGGGTGACTCTTATTCTGGAAATTCTATCACTAAGACTGTATCTTCAGAAGACACACAGTAAGAGATCAACAAACATAAATGTTCACAGGAGCATTTTTTAATGTCAGAAGTTTGGAAACAATCTGAATTTCTCTCTGTTAGGAACTTAATTATCCTGAGTTATGTAAGCTCCACTGAATGATCATTAATATCAATGTTCATTTGAGCCTCTGCATTTACTGTTCCCCATAAACCTATGTGCTCCCCAATATGTCCAGGGGCTCTCCATATTTCCCAACACCCTTTCAGCTAAGCCAAGGAATGTGACTAATTATGGATAATGTTGTTGAGCATAAGTCACTGGTGACATGTCCATATTAAAGCATTTACGAGCCAGTGTGTGAACACCCAATACCCCTGTCACTGACCTAGAAACTATATATTCTAAACAGCATGTTTGCAAGATAACTGTTGTCTGAATTATTGAGTTACTACTTGGAAAATAGCTAGTGGACCCACAACAGACTTTGTGAGAATAAGAAACAAATTAAAAATTTTTGTTAGGGAAATCTGGAATATATTAATTACCACCATAGAGACTAATCTGACTAATAAAAACATTTCAGCAAAAAAAAAGGGATACTGTTATTAAAAAAAATAAAATAAAACACTGAAATTTATGACACTGGCTCATCAAGTTATCATATGAGAGTTATTCACTTGACAACCTGAATAGTTATCATGTGAATCTTGATAGTGAGAAAACTGTCTCCAGAGAGCTGGGAGATACAGGTTCACGCTGTGCTGCAGCAAAACATTTGATAAAACTGAAGACTTGATAACTGGAAAGAAGCTACATATCTAATGAACTTGTAGCTCTGGGCTGATGATTATGATGATTAAATAAACTAAATAGTGTGTGTTAATTGCTAATTGATTGTGTTTGGCAAGCTATTACAAGAGAACAATGAGTTCAGATAGAATTAGTAAAGTCACAAGAAAAAATAAAAGATAACTTGGGGTCTTGGAGACTTGGAAAAACATTTCTTCTAGACGCCAAGTATTTGGAAATAAAATTAAAGATGGTTTTGATTGGTATGATGACCTGGGTTCTGCAGTAAACTGGAAAGGAGGTTGTGCCCCTGAATCTCTGCCTTCATGCTTTTTTGTCAATTTGTAAGAACAGCAACAAATGGACAAATCATAGGGATATCAGTAACATTCAAGAATGTGACTATTATATTCCTGAACCCTACTCAAAGGACCTGGTCAGAGAGGTGACAATGGAGACACAGTGGAAAGTCTTATCAGTGAATAACCATAAAACTAAACAGACATTTCAGTAGGCGCAAGGAGAAGAGCTCAAGGCAGTAGAAGGAGAATTTCCAAATCAGAGTTACCCAGAAAAAGTCTGGAGAGTTAATGATTTTATGGTAGCCAGATATCAGAGAAAGCCACTGGATCATACAGTGTGTTCCCAAGCAAAATTCTGTTATGTTCATTAACAGCAAAGTGCCGATAGAAATACTCTATTTTAAAAGAATAAACACTGTTTAATCTGAGTATAAGACCTCTTCCTTCAAGAAAAACTACCCTGTGAATATGACTCCTATGAAAAGGGTATAAAATATAATTTAGAATAAACGTTTAAAAAGAAAAAATATTCTAATCAGCTAACTGGAAAATCAACACTTGATTTCAAAAGTGAGAAGATATATATTGGAACAAATCCATTTATATATACACACACACACACACACACACACACACACACACACACACATATTGCTCTCCTCTGTGATTCTGGAGTTAGAACTCTGCACACTACTTTTATCATCTGTTGTCCTTCTGTTAAGATCCTGGTAAATGGAGTACTCAAATGAGTCATTATGAAGAAAGAAATTAAAAGAATCCCCCTCTTTCTATGAGCTTGCTGTTATTGACAGCATTGTCTCAGCAATGTCTCACCTCAGCAATTGATGATGGTCTCTGAACCAGCTTCACTGCACCCTCCAAAAGAACCAAACTGGTTACCGAAAGAACCAAACTGCACCCGCCCCCCAGAAACTGAATTCCAGACCCATAAATTGCCTCCTCCAAGCTCCTGGTGAAGTACTAACAGCAGCCAAGTTGTGTCCCTTTTTAAGAGATTAAAATCTTAACCTTGTTGATCCTCTTCTCTGAGCTTCCAGGTTTGATAATGCCAACCAACCTTTTCTCTTTAGTCCTTCTAACCCATGGGTAGCAACAACTCCTGTAGTTCTTACTTATGTGTTTTTTTAATTTTTTGCTGCTTAACGTTTCAACTGCTGCAACACTGGCTACCAATTCCCTGTCTTTAACTCTCTTTTGAGATACTTAGTATGGTTTCTCTTATATTTTCTGAACTCTGAATGATACAATGCATGGTACTGAAAGAGGTCCTAGGAAGCAAGCCCTCAAAATAAATATTTTGGACAATTATTTTTTACCTTGGTTGTGAAAACAGAGCTGAGTCCCTTTTTAATACAACAGGATGCTGGAAATCCATGATGTTCTATGGTATTCACAATTAAATAAAAGATCATCTGTGACTGATTGCAAAGGTCTGTTAATACAAGTGCTTTGAGATACTAAGGGGTGCCACATGTTTCTGTCATGTAATTATTATTTTAAAACACTAGTAAGGAAGAGATCATTCTTCACTGCAAAGTTTGCCGAAAGGAATGGCAAACTTGGGGTTTAAACATCCTGAGTTCAAAGCAAAAGATGATTTATCAGGATATTAGTGGACAAATGGCAGAACTTCCAGTGAGAAAATAAGTTGTAATTACTGAAATATGCCCAACGATGAAATTGTGATGTGAATGTTTTGAACATGAATTGGGGGGATTATTTATTTCACCAATACATAATTGATCATGGTGTCTTTAGAAGTGAAATAAATGGGCACCCTAATAAATATCACTTGCTATAATCTGAATGTTTGTGTCTCCCCAATATTCATATGTTTAAACCCTAATCTCCAATGTGATGATATTAGGAAATGGGGGCTTTGATGATTAGATCAAGAGGGTGGAAACCTCAAGAATAACATTAATGTACTTATAAAGGAGGCCCAAATCTACAATTTGGAAGAAGGACTTTATGTGAACTCTATATTGCTAGCACCCTGATTCTGGACTTCCAGCCTCCAGAACTGTGAGAATGAAATTTACCTTGTTTATAAGCTACCCATCTGTGGGTTTTGTTTGTTTGTTTGTTTTAATACAGCCTCAACAGACTAAGACATGGCTTCATCTATATAAAAGAAAATACAACTAGATCTGGTTGTCAAAATCAGACTTGAGTCTCCACAACTGAAGTCATAGCTATTTACCTAGTTCATAGATCTAAGACTGTTCACACACCTGAAGGTCTTGATAGATGGGGAGGCTAGTTTCCCTTGAGGAATGACCTTAAGTAACTGCCATATATACTACTTGGCTTCCTAGGTGGCTCAGTGGTAAATAATCTGCCTGCCAATGCAGAAAACATAGGGGATGTAGGTCACATCCCTGGGTCAGGAAGATCCCCTGGAGAAAGAAACGGCAACCCACTCCAGTATTCTTGCCTGGACAATCCTATGGACAGAGGAGCCTGGCAGTCTACAGTCTATGGAGTTGCAAACAGTTGGACACAACTTAGCAAATAAACATATGTATACTATAAATCTCTTAGTCTGCCCAAAGATGTTTACCACTATTTACTTTGGTGACTGGTACAGAGGAAAGGTAAGAGATTCCTAGATCTTTAAAAATTTATTAAATACAGGCTCAGAACTGGTGTTCATCCCTGGAGGTCCAAAATGCCACAATATTTTGCAAGTCAAAAGAGGGCATGTTGTGATAATTTGATAAATGGTGTTTTCATTCAAATCTGTATCACAGTGAACTCAGTGGACCCAAGGACCCATACTGTGATTATAGTCCCATTTGCTGGAAACATAACTTAAACAGATCTACTCAGCAAGTGGCAGAATCCACACATTGGTTTGCTACCTCATGGAGTAAAAGCAGAACAACGTGAAAGCCCCTAGAATTTCCTCTACAAGAGCAGTAAACCATTGCTATAGCACAAGTAGGAATCTGGAAAGATAAGAGCCACCAGCAGAAAGCAGCTGGATCCATGCAAATAACTATGCACCATCATAAACTTAATCAGGCAATCACACCACTTACAGCTGCTATTCTAAAAGGAGTATATTTGAACAGATCATCAAAGCCTCTGGTACCTGGCATAGAGCTGGTATAGGCGAGTTTCCTCTGCATTCTTCTTCCAGAACCTGGGAGATGGTGATGCATGAAACCATCTAGTGCAGTAGAACAAGTGACACAGGGAGGAGTTCCAAGCACGCATGGGCTGACATCTGAGACACACTTACCAGTTTCCCTCTGGTGCCCTGGCTCCCCACAGCTGGGCGGGGCATCTGATGCCCTGCGGTTTCCTGGGTCAAAGGCTGGGGAAGACATGGAGGCCACACTGCATCACATTTTGGCTCTCTCTCCAATCAGGATTATAACAAAATCCAGAATATGCCTTGTCAACTGGCATCTGCATTTTCTTCCCTCCTCCTTTTTTTTTTTTTTTTTTTTTAATGACTAAGAATACAGAAGGGCTGCCAGGGAAAGTGATGTTGGTGTTCAAACAGTACTGCCTCCATGACATAACGGCCTTAGTTTTCTTGTTTCCAAATGTGTCGACATCGTTTTTCTTTTTCTTTTCTTCCATCTGTTTATTGAAATGCATATTGTACATTTAAGTTACAGATCCTCTTTTCTGCCACTCCCCCAGAACTTCCCAGAAAAGCCTCCATTTCTTCTTTGATCCCGTTTCTTACAAGTAGCACAAGGTGAATGTCTATGTTTTGAGGGTTACAGCCGACAAACTTGGTTGTTGGTCTTCCTGGCTAGGCCGTAGCAAGGTCGGTGGAGGTCACGTGGGAAGAATCTCGAGAAGAAAGGGGGTGGCCACCAGATGGAATTGCGGCGGTAGCGCGTGGCCAGGTGGCGGTGCCCAAGTGCACGTGGCCCCACCCGCAGTAAGGGTGAGGGCCTGGGCAGGGAGAGTGGGCGCACTGACATCAGGCAGTCTGGGTTCCGCAGGCAGGCTTCCTGACCTTTACCCTAGCCTGAGTCACCGCCCTCGCCAGACCCAAGCAAGCAAGCGCCGAGAGAGAGGCCCAGAGCACCTCTGCTTAACTGGTACGTAGCTACTGATTGACAATTGTTTCATTTTCCCTTTAAGGCAGGAAACCTGAAGGGTAGTCCGCTATTACCTAACAGACTCCAATGTTGTTCAGAGTCAAATTAACTCTCTAGTTCTCCACCAAACTCTAGTCTGACTAGGTTTGTGTCATAATGAAATACTACAGAATACATCTCTTCATTATATCGATGACATGAAAATCAGAGCTGACAAGTAGGAAGCAGAAATTACCTCAATTGATTTAATAAAACATGTTAATAGAAAGTAGGAGAGAGAAAAATGAGTGAAATTTCAGGGGTTATTTACTTCACTGTTGTTTCTGGGATCTAGTATGTGGGATATTATCTCCAAAGTGAAAGATAAATGACTGTAATTCCACTTTTTGGTATCGAAAAAAAGATACAGTGGTTAGAGGTCATTTGGATTCTTGAGAGGAACTATATATACCATTTTGGAATGTGCTAATCTCAGCAATTTACAGAGTAACCCATAAGATTAGCAGTTTTGGTGGGATCTAGACCCACTCCAGTACTCTTGCCTGGAAAATCCCATGGATGGAGGAGCCTGGTAGGCTGCAGTCCACG
Source organism: Dama dama (assembly GCF_033118175.1). NCBI lineage: Eukaryota > Metazoa > Chordata > Mammalia > Artiodactyla > Cervidae > Dama > Dama dama. Next base: position 55,600,585 of record NC_083698.1, on the reverse strand, counting down.
GGGTCACTAAGAGTCGGACACGACTGAGTGACTTCACTTTCATGCACTGGAGAAGAAAATGGCAACCCACTCCAGTGTTCTTGCCTGGAAAATCCCAGGGATGGCGGAGCCTGGTGGGCTGCTGTCTCTGGGGTCGCACAGTCAGACACGACTGAAGTGACTTAGTAGCAGCAGCAGCAGCAGAGAAGAGAGGGGCGCGAGGCTGGCCCTGACTTTAGTGTGGGTATCTCTATGACTTGGGGTTTCTCTGGTGGCTCAGACGGTAAAGAATCTGTCTGCAATGTGGGAGACCTAGGATCAATCCCTGGGTCAGGAAGATCCCCTAGAGATGGGAACAGCTACCCACTTCAGTATTCTTGCCTGGAGAATATCATGGACAGAGGAGACTGGCGATCTACAGTCCTTGGGGTCTCGAGAGTCGGACAGGACTGAGCGACTAACATATACACACACACTACTACTTGAGCCTATTGTCACCGCAGGTCTAATGATACAGTGTCTAAGAAAAATAAGAACATTATATACAGCTCTGGCAATTTCCAGTAGGAGAAACTCAGTGCACACACAGAGGGGTTGGGAGTAAAACCACTACACCCTGGTTCTCTTACACAGAAAATCATTTATTTGACAACTACGTTTTCTGCATTGTCCCTTCTTCCTCATGCTACATCTTTGTCTTCCTGGGAAGTTCCAGTTACAAATCCTGTAAGTCATTCAGCCAGTGCACAAGAGATGACTGTAGGAAAGAGCTTGGTTGTATACAGTGGGGTGCCACACACCCTCACAAAATGCTCGTCACAGGGCAAGATCATGCTGGATAGGGGAAGAGTGGGTCTGGTAGGTTGCAGGCTCAGGGAAATTGAGCCATGGAGCCTGTGAATGCAAAATGCAAGCACTTGTGAACAAAAGAGAATTAAAACAGGTGAAATACACGGTGAACATTTGAAAGTGTGAATGTGTTCATCAGCAAATCAAAATGTATTACATATCAATGAATTTATATCAGGGAAAATTTATCAAATCTATTATGGGGAAATAAAGTTGTTCTCTTAGATATAATTTTATGTTATAAATCATGTTTCAGAGGTGAGACCAAACGTTTTCTAGAAAAGATTACAGATTTTTTTTATTAATAATTTCAGTCGCTGGAATATAAAGCTATTCAAAAAACAATTGAATATTTTTAATAATCAGACAATGTGCATTAGCATATATACAAACTTCCCCTAGAAAAGAAAGGGTTTATATAACTGAAAATGTAGATCAGACCTTCTTATTAATCTAACATAACCATGACTATGAAATTTATATAGTAAATAATATAACTAGCATACATTTATCAAGATTTTCTACATTAATATCACCATTATGGTAAAATATACAGTGGAAATAAAATAATGCATTTAGAAATTTAACTATCATTCTACAAACCTTTCTTCCTATTCTTTCCCCGCAATTATAAATAGCTCTGACATTTGTAACTGAATAGTTCTTTCAATAAAGAGCTATTATTTTGGTTAAGTTGAAAAAAAGGACTTTGTGTGAAAAATAGTAAAACATATCAGCAGATTGAAAAGTTTTAGGTCTAAAATTAGGCTAAGGGCATTGTCAGAAAGTGAATATTTTCATGTTAAGGTTTTTGAAATGCATTTTACTGGAACCTGAGTGAAGGGAAAGAGTTGGAAGTTAAAAGATAACTGAATAAATAATATACCTCAGGGAGGGATTAAAGATTTACCTCACTAGAAGTGTGCGTTATCTATCAACAGGGAATGAGATCTGGGCCATAAAGATATTCCAGGGGATGTAAACTGGAAGAGGCTTGCTGAATCCCACTCCCATGCCTCCGTGAATGTAAATGTTTATTTACATTCTGGAGAGTAAGAACCAAGGCTATTTTGTTTACATATTAAAGCTTACTATCCCTCTCTCAGGAGAAGAGGAACATCTGTCTTCCTGTAAACTCTCAGCTTCATAGTTTTGAGATTCCTCACTTAGAAATCCACATACATTAAGGTCACCTTTATCTAACTTTCATCACATCACTCAAGAGTATGTGGAAGAATTGAGGAAAAGAGACCAATGCTGTTATTGCTAAAAGTAAAAATAGGTCCCTGCCTCAGAAACCTTGTACTATTTTTGGAATAATACAAATAAATATGCATATTAAAATCTTAATAGGTATGACCTTCTTACTCCCTCTTCCAGATAGTCTCACATTACACACTATTAAATTGAGAGAGAAAGGCCTTTAAAGGCATGAAAGGAAAGATATAAAACAGATGGAAGGCCTCTTATATATTATTATAGATGAGGCTACTGGCACATGGAATAGAGTAATCTGAAAGATAAGCAGTCTTTTTTAAGATTATGAGAGCTATACTGCCAGAAAATATATTTATATATTAATCATTTTTGCCTTAAACAACCTGTGATTGTTCAGTACTTAAAACAACCTTTGGTGCCACAGTTCTCCATAGTCAGGAACTAGACTGACAAAAGTATGCAACTACCAAAAAGAGCAGAGCCTTAACACCCACTTCAAATGTGCCCAAGAAAGATGAAAATAAATAAATAAATAAAAACTTCATGACAAGTGGTGTCTGGGAGCCTCAGATTCAAGAGCAATTCTAGGAGCCTAGTCACTGGCCTCCCCACACTCCTAGGATAAAAGATTTTCACAGTATTCACTCAGAAAAATTCCAGAACTGCTTTAGACCAGTAATATATGGTGCCTAGAAGTGAGGCAGACACATTTATTGATTGCCAAACATCTACGCATTCCCCCACTTTCCTCAGTCCCTCTGCAGTTAAAAGTTGTGTTTGGCCCAATAGACAGTGAGCAGAAGTGACGTGAGTCACTTGGACAGAAACATTAAGATCTACTTCTCACTTCCTGTCATAGTCACCTGAAAGCAAGATGGTATTTCTGCATGACGCAAGTCTCAACTTGGATCCTACAACTTAGGAGGCAGCTAACCTTGAGAACGGTTGGACTCCACAGATTTTGCGGAGAAGTAAGTACATGTGTTCAACTGAAATTTGGAGGGTTTTGTTACCACAGTATTGCCTTTCCCAGTAGTCTCAATAAGGCATAATTCTGCCCCAGTGGAGACATTTGGTCATGTCTGGAAGTACTTAGGTTGTCACCACTGGGAAGGAAGGGCTACTGATATCTAATGAGTGGAGGCTAAACATCTTACAATGCACAGAACAGCCCTCTGTCCCAAAAAAGAATCATCTGGCTCCAAATGTTAATTGTGCCCCTGCTGAGAAGCCCTGGCCAAGCCTAACCTAACCCACACAACATTTAAATGGCCGATGACATATTGTTAAATGAGAAACAGCAGTTTTATCCTCATTGCCTTTATACTACATTTTGAGATCGTGTAAATCTGCTTGAATCCATTCAAGCCTCAGGTTCATTCTTTCCAGTCACCACAATGATCTTTTTTAAAAATGTAAAGTAAATCACATCACTTCTCTTCTGCCCCAAACCATCAAGAGCTACACTAACACTTATAATAAAAACTCTTCTCTGTACCTTGACCTACAAGACACCCACCCTCCTACCTCTCCAACATCATTGCTGTCCCTCTAGTCTGTCCTCACAGTCCCTTATGCTGTCCTTCTAACCTCCCAAGCACAGTCCTGCCTTAGAGCCGAAAGACACCACCTCCTCCTCATGTGTTTAGCCTCTAGACATTTCAAGGTTCTTCCCTCAGTTGAGGTCTCTGTTCCAGTGTCTCCTCAGAGAGGCATTCCCTGATCACCCTACCTGAAATAAATATCCCCTCCAATCTTTCTTTATCCCCTTACCCTATTTTATTTTCCCTCACGGAACTTATCTTACCTGAAATTTTGCTATGTATTTTTTTTTTAATTTACAATTGCCCTCACCAAAATTAGCTACAAAAAGTAAAGGTTTATATTTTGCCCACAACATAGCTGAGCCTAGATTGTGACTAGATCATAATCAGTACACAATGCTTACTTGTTGAATAAATGACTGAATATATAGATATCAATGTGTTGAGCTACCAGGCACTATGTCAAAATGTTAATATCAATCACCATTCAGGTGTACAATTTCAGAAGATTTTCATTTTCCTACAATTTTATACCTTCCCTCATTTTCTACCTGTGTTACCTTTATAAACCAAATTTTCATTTTACTTTTCAAAGAAAAAATACAAATATGATGGACAATATGAAAATATGTTGTGCATACTGTGCAACAATTTTGTTGTACATAATGAACATGAAAATACAAACATGTAAAACGGTTGAGTTTGGGAGGTAATTTCTTTAGTATATCCATGAATAGAGAAATTATATAGCTAATCTACACTTTGGTCTATGACATTCTTTTGGAATCAAATGGAATAGCCCAGATTCCTCTAGTTTTATATTATAATAAGAAGTTTTCTTTTGATTGATATTAAGTCCATTAAATACAGGAGTAGGAGAAATTTCCCCAACACCTCAGAGGCTTTCAACTGAAAGGTTCAAGTTAAAGTCTCACGAATAACATGTGGTTATAAAACTATATGATTCCTACCCAGTCTCAACCTTTAGAATAGCTCTTAGAAATTAAAAGCAGTTGTATGTTCATCATTAGTGGACTCTAAATGAACTGCAAACAATGATGAAAGAAAATATGAATTTGTCCTAATGAGAAACTCTCGGTACAAACCACATTTGAGATAATTAAAAAATAATGGACATTGAATATTGAGAAAGGAAGTTAATCTTCACTAAAGAATGAGATGATATTATGATGTTATAATTAAAATGTCTGTAGTTTATTTTTTATGACAAGCATGAACATAATAAGAAAACTTTGAGATGGGCTTATGAAAGTCCAATCTCAGTGAATCTTTAAGAAAAATCTGTGGTGGATTTGTGTAGTAAATCAAAAAGAGCATGCATTCTTCACATACTAGAATGAGAAATTTTCAGGGGATAAAAACAAATAGTTAAATGAAAGCATTTTATGTTTTCAGGTTATAAGCAGTTTCAATAAAAACAACATCCTAAACAAATAATATAACATTTTAAAACATTCAGCTAGTGCTCTATAAATATGCCAGTGCATTTATTTTTGGACTATGTCCAATAGGGGAGGAAAATGTTGTACAGATGGGCAACTGGAAAGTGTTTAAAATGCTAAAACACTAGATACTAATGACAAAATTGGTATAACACTTTGAATAAGTAATATCCGTGTTACGACAACTATTTGCTTCGTATCTTAAAGAAAATGGCTCACCAAAATACTGAGTCATTTATAAAACTCATATCTTGCTTAGAGAGATAAAATGCCTGTTCATATAAATGGACATTCAATCAAGACTGCATAAAAAATATTGAGATAATATATCCAAATATCTAGAGACTAGGTAATGAAATCAAGAGTAATAAACCAGTAATGTGACAAAGTTATGCTTAATAGATTTTTTTTCTTTACTTAATAGCTTTACTCAGTTGAAGAATATGACTATGAACAGAATACAATAGCTATTTTATATTAAGGAGTCATTAACAATTTTGACATGATGTCCCCTGATATTTGACTTCCAAAATTAATACAAATTGGTTTGGATATGAACATAATCCTGTAGATAGGAAACAGATTTTTAGATTAAGTAAAAGCTAACCACAAATTAATATTAATGGAGCCTACTAGATAAGGGTCCAATCAGCTCAGGTAGCAGTGAACTTCTGCATTGGAAGCCATTGGGTTTAATGGTAAACAAAGTATTTAATTGAGTACTTACTAATGGGTAATAAATGAGCTTTAATTACATCTGCTGATTATGTTAAAATGGAAGAGTAGTGAAAAATGACAAAATGTATTGTGCTGGGCTTCAGCAGGAATGAAGTTCAGAGTGTGAGGGACAGGTGATTTAGACAAGTATTGCTTGGGACTCCATTTCAGTGAGATGATGTTTGGGCCTTTTGTTTATTTATGTATTTTTCTCCTAAAGCAGTCATTTTCTTTGCCTGAGGGAAGCAGCAACCACAAAAGAATGGGCAGATCTGGGGATTTGTGGCTGTTTTCAATTATGTATTTTGTCAATTCAAAAAAATTATTTTAACCTGGTGATTGTTTGCCAGAATTTAAGTACTTCAGAAGGTCAAAATGGATAACCATGAAAAAAAAATGTGAAAATATAATTTGATAATCTGTTCATGCTATACATATTTATTGTGCTCCTAATCTGTGCCATGTGTTGTTCTAAGAGATTGAGAGTATTAGTGAATAAAAGAGATTCATCTTTGCCCACTCCCCACTGTGAAATTTACCCCGTAGTAAAATTACTTCCTCCTGGACTTTTTTTCCTCCCTCAGTTATGCAGTACAAAGTTTTACATGAGAGCATAATAGTCATCCTTGGTGCTAGCATAGAGAATAGGAGAAGGGAACTGGCATTTATTCAGTACCTACTGGTTTTCTGTGCTGTGGCTTGAAAGATACAGAGATAAAAAGTGCCTACAGCTGTTGGGGAAGTTTATGGGGCAAAAAATGCTGAGGGGATGGAAGCTATCCGAGACTTGATGAAATTTGTTAGACAGATGAGGGAACAGCTTATGAAAAGGTACTGAGCAAGAGAAATCATGACGTTTCCAATGAACTTAAGAAATGGTAGGAGATGAAGGTATGAAAATGCCAATTCATAATGAGCCTTATGTACCTTTCAAACAGCTTTAGAATGACATCATGGTGAAATGGGACTCATTGATGGATTTGTAGTAGCAGAGAAATATGATATAATTTGTATAAGGCTCATTCTGGTAAAGAGAAATATGAGCCTAAGTACAGAGACGCTGATAAAGTCTATTGCAACAGCCCTGAAGACAGATGAAAAACCTGTGCTGTCTAATATGGGAGCTCCTAGTCACATGTGCTATAAAAATGTAAATTTAAATTAATTAAAATAAAATAGAATTAAGAATTCAGTTCCTTAATCACACTAGCTGTGCTTCATACATTATATAGCACAGATGTAGAAGAATCATCTTTCAAAAATGCTCAGTGGAAGAAAGTGAGGTTACACTGAGGGAGAAAGGATGAGCATTTTAAGGGGAGAGAACTTCAGAATTTATTCAATATGTTTCTATCTTTTTTTTTCTTTTACAAGAATGCACTCAGACACCACTTGTAAAAATTGAAGAAAAAAAAAGAACTAAATTTGATCATTATTGAGGGAGTGGATAAGAGGAAACAAGCAGAGAGGTAGACTAAATCTCCCTTCAAATTTTGTTGCCTATTTTTAATGCTCTCTACTTGATCCTAACTAGAAAATCCAGAATTTATAGTATAAACTCTGAATTTGTCAAATGCTTACTAGAGTATTTACAGTTAACAAAAAAATAATTTATGCTGCATACTATTGACCCTCACCATCTTGATTATTATTATTGTTTACTGGAACAATTAACACTCAAAGGCATGAAATTACTCTGACCATAGATACATGAGGAAGATTCAGAGGGATGACAGAGGAACCTGTCTCCCCAGTCACTTGAGCAGAAAGGCAGACTGCTGGAGGTGGAACAGCCCTCTGCCCAATGCAGATATGTACCTATTGGCGCAGTGGAGTACCAGTGACTTCATCCTTCCAGGGCGAGTGTGTATTTGAGGATGCCCAGAGTCCAGTCAGAGTGGGGCACCACAGTCTTCTTGCTCTCTAGCTGCCAGATTGCCAAAATGCCAGATTCCTAAGCTGACAAGCCAAAGAAGACATCACAACAAGCTACTTGGGCATTTCAGCACTTGGATCTTGTCTAAACCTTGTCTGTTGTGCTGAATGTGATGTTGCTTCTTTAGCCAAAGTAATGCAAATCAAATTTAAGGATGAAAACAAAACTAATGCATATTTTGGAAAAACCAGCCCTTTTCAGAGTTAACTTACAGGATGGTGTCAAAGTGAAAGTGAAGTCTCTTAGTCTTGTCAGACTCTTTGTGATCCCATGGACTGTAGCCTGCCAGGCTCCTCTATCCATAGAATTCTCCAGGCAAGAATACTAGAGTGCATGCTCTTCTCCATGGGATCTTCCCAATCTAGGGATCAAGCCCGGGTCTCTCATATTGCAGGCAGATTCTTTACCATCTGAGCCACCGGGGAAGCCCCAAGATGGTGTCAAATGGTATCTAATTCACCACACTTCCATTCAAATCGTAGAAATTATATTTTTAAAGAAATTATAAAATATAATTAAAGAATTATATTTTAAAGAAATTAATGAAGGTATGAGGCAGACATTCAAAAATCTACATAAGTTAGCCACTACTTATCAATAAACTGCAACATTTTCTTTATCAATAAACTGGAAAGCTTAAACATTGCCTAACTCCCATCAGCTGCAGAATTGCTTGGGTTTAGATTGCTGCTATCAGGAAAGTTCTAATTTTTGTTTTTGCAACAGAAATAAGACAGGTTAGGGATGCAATACAGAGATTATGTGCTACATAGTCCTCCTAGGTGAAATCTTCTGTGGCTTGTTTTGTTAGAGTTATTTCAGAAGTGCTCCCAAACCTGTGGCAGCCCCAGACCTTCAGTTAACAAACATGAGAGAGATCTGCATTCAGCTCATTTCAGGAACCCAGACCACAAGGAAACTCTCAGTGTGGGCATTGGGACCTAATGTCACAGGAACAGTGCTAGTCCCATAAAACCATCTCTTCACCTCCGAGGTTTCTACTTCAAGACATTTACAAAGTCTCCAGAGAATGTGAAGAGGAACTGGACCAAGAATATGCCCTGGAGGACATGGAAGCAACCAGATGCCCATCAGCAGATGAATGGATAAGGAAGCTGTGGTACATATACACCGTGGAATATTACTCAGCCATTAAAAACAATTTATTTGAATCAGTTCTAATGAGATGGATGAAACTGGAGCCCATTATACAGAGTGAAGTAAGCCAGAAAGATAAAGACCAATACAGTATACTAACGCATATATATGGAATTTAGAAAGATGGTAATGATAACCCTATATGCAAAAGAGAAAAAGAGACACAGATGTACAGAACAGAATTTTGGACTCTATGGAAGAAGGTGAGGGTGGGATGATCTGAGAGAACAGCATCGAAACATGTATATTATCTAGGGTGAAACAGATCACCAGCCCAGGCTGGATGTATGAGACAAGTGCTTGGGCCTGGTGCACTGGGAAGACCCAGAGGAATCGGGTAGAGAGGGAGGTGGGAGGGGGGATCGGGATGGGGAATACATGTAAATCCATGGCTGTTTCATGTCAATGTATGACAAAAACCACTAAATATTGTAAAGTAATTAGCCTCCAACTAATAAAAATAAATGGAAAAAAAAAAGAATATGCCCTGGAGACTGAAGCTTTATTTGAAGGATTAAAGAACCCAACTGATGTTGAGTTGAGTTCCCAGATGAAGTAAGGGAAGAAGTGGCTGATTCACATGGCTCTCCTTGGCCACGTGTCTGTGTCTCAAATAACCAACCAGCATGCAAGGAAGATTCCTCATCTAAAGAAGAAGAAACAAATAAAAAAAAGAATCCATCATGGAAATTTACCTAGTAAAAACAAAACTCAACCAAAAGCTGACTTGGAAGTCAACCCATGTGAAATATTTTATTCTTAGAAGTTCACAGAGGTGAAGAAACTGAAAGGAGAGAAGAAGCAGGAAGCTCTTGGGGAAGAGAGACCAGAACATCAGACCGATAAAACAGAATGCAGCCAACTTGGGCAATTTTTCAGCTCTTTCCTGCTACCTTCTGGGCCTGCTTCTTATCCTGGAATATAGGAAATTCCATTAATATGCTTTCTATGCTTTAAATATAATATCAATTACTTTATTGTACTCAAGTGGTTTTCAATCTTCTGTAGTGGCAAAAACTAAAATATTAGATGCAGTCAATTCTGAAAATATCTAAAATTTTCATATAACTTCCCTTTTGTTCAGTTTTATTGACATCAGCACTGTAGATGTTTAAGGTGTACAGCATAATGATTTAACTTAAATGTATTGGGAAGTGACTACCACAATAAGTTAACATAAATCATCTATATAGATACAAAACAAAGAGAAAAAAGAATAAATGTTTTCTCCTTATGATGAGAAAAAAAGGAAGTCCTAAAAGTCATTTAAATCTACCATATACATACATAGAATTATATATCATATATATTAGAGGACCTGAAAAATATATACTATATATAATATTATATATGTATTATATCTGATACATCATGCATGTGTACTCAGTCATGTCCTACCATGGACTGCAGCCTGCCAGGCTCCTCTATCCATGGGATTTCCCAGGCAGAAATACTGGACTGGGTTACCATTTCCTGCACCAGGGGATCTTCTCAACCCAGGGACTGAACCCACTTCTCCGGCAGTGGTAGGCAATCCTTTACCACTGAGCAACCAGGGAATCTTAAAAACCTGGAAATGGTATTTAAATATGTGAAAACTACATATTCTCCTGGCACATCATAGCTTTTCTTATTTAATAATTCTATAAAGTAAACTAAATATTACCACTGAACAATTTTTTTTTTCTTTTTTTATTATTATTATTATTATTTTTTTCCAGTGGGTTTTGTCATACATTGATATGAATCAGCCATGGATTTACATGTATTCCCAATCCCGATCCCCCTCCCACCTCCCTCTCCACCCGATTCCTCTGGGTCTTCCCAGTGCACCAGGCCGGAGCACTTGTCTCGTGCATCCCACCTGGGCTGGTGATCTGTTTCACCATAGATAGTATATATGCTGTTCTTTTGAAATATCCCACCCTCACATTCTCCCACAAAGTTCAAAAGTCTGTTCTGTATTTCTGTGTCTCTTTTTCTGTTCTGCATATAGGGTTATCGTTATCACCTTTCTAAATTCCATATACATGTGTTAGTATGCTGTAATGTTCTTTATCTTTCTGGCTTACTTCACTCTGTATAAGGGGCTCCAGCTTCATCCATCTCATTAGGACTGGTTCAAATGAATTCTTTTTAATGGCTGAGTAATATTCCATGGTGTATATGTACCACAGCTTCCTTATCCATTCATCTGCTGATGGGCATCTAGGTTGCTTCCATGTCCTGGCTATTATAAACAGTGCTGCGATGAACATTGGGGTGCACGTGTCCCTTTCAGATCTGGTTTCCTCAGTGTGTATGCCCAGAAGTGGGATTGCTGGGTCATATGGCAGTTCTATTTCCAGTTTTTTAAGGAATCTCCACACTGTTTTCCATAGCGGCTGTACTAGTTTGCATTCCCACCAACAGTGTAAGAGGGTTCCCTTTTCTCCACACCCTCTCCAGCATTTATTGCTTGTAGACTTTTGGATAGCAGCCATCCTGACTGGCGTGTAATGGTACCTCACTGTGGTTTTGATTTGCATTTCTCTAATAATGAGTGATGTTGAGCATCTTTTCATGTGTTTGTTAGCCATCTGTATGTCTTCTTTGGAGAAATGTCTGTTTAGTTCTTTGGCCCATTTTTTGATTGGGTCATTTATTTTTCTGGAATTGAGCTTCAGGAGTTGCTTGTATATTTTTGAGATTAATCCTTTGTCTGTTTCTTCATTTGCTATTATTTTCTCCCAATCTGAGGGCTGTCTTTTCACCTTACTTATAGTTTCCTTTGTAGTGCAAAAGCTTTTAAGTTTCATTAGGTCCCATTTGTTTAGTTTTGCTTTTATTTCCAATATTCTGGGAGGTGGGTCATAGAGGATCTTGCTTTGATTTATGTCGGAGAGTGTTTTGCCTATGTTCTCCTCTAGGAGTTTTATAGTTTCTGGTCTTACATTTAGATCTTTAATCCATTTTGAGTTTATTTTTGTGTATGGTGTTAGAAAGTGTTCTAGTTTCATTCTTTTACAAGTGGTTGACCAGTTTTCCCAGCACCACTTGTTAAAGAGGTTGTCTTTTTTCCATTGTATATCCTTGCCTCAATCGAAACTGTCATCAAAAATCTTCCAGCAAACAAAAGCCCAGGACCAGATGGCTTCACAGCTGAATTCTACCAAAAATTTAGAGAAGAGCTAACACCTATCTTACTCAAACTCTTCCAGAAAATTGCAGAAGAAGGTAAGCTTCCAAACTCATTCTATGAGGCCACCACCACCCTAATTCCAAAACCAGACAAAGATGCCACAAAAAAAGAAAACTACAGGCCAATATCACTGATGAACATAGATGCAAAAATCCTTAACAAAATTCTAGCAAACAGAATCCAACAACATATTAAAAAAATCATACACCATGACCAAGTGGGCTTTATCCCAGGAATGCAAGGATTCTTTAATATCCGCAAATCAATCAATGTAATACACCACATTAACAAATTGAAAGATAAAAACCATATGATTATCTCAATAGATGCAGAGAAAGCCTTTGACAAAATTCAACACCCATTTATGATTAAAACTCTCCAAAAAGCAGGAAGAGAAGGAACATACCTCAACATAATAAAAGCTATATATGACAAACCCACAGCAAGCATCACCCTCAATGGTGAAAAATTGAAGGCATTTCCCCTGAAATCAGGAACAAGGGTGCCCACTCTCACCACTACTATTCAACATAGTGTTGGAAGTTCTGGCCACAGCAATCAGAGCAGAAAAAGAAGTAAAAGGAATCCAGATAGGAAAAGAAGAAGTAAAACTCTCACTGTTTGCAGATGACATGATCCTCTACATAGAAAACCCTAAAGACTCTACCAGAAAATTACTAGAGCTAATCAATGAATATAGTAAAGTTGCAGGATATAAAATTAACACACAGAAATCCCTTGCATTCCTATATACTAACAATGAAAAAACAGACAGAGAAATTAAGGAAACAATACCATTCACCATTGCAACAAAAAGAATAAAATACTTAGGAGTATATCTACCTAAAGAAACAAAGGACCTATACATAGAAAACTATAAAACACTGATGAAAGAAATCAAAGAGGACACAAACAGATGGAGAAACATACCGTGTTCATGGATTGGAAGAATTAATATTGTCAAAATGGCTATTCTACCCAAAGCAGTCTATAGATTCAATGCAATCCCTATCAAGCTACCAACGGTATTTTTCACAGAACTAGACCAAAGAATTTCACAATTTGTATGGAAATACAAAAAACCTCGAATAGCCAAAGTAATCTTGAGAAAGAAGAATGGAGCTGGAGGAATCAACCTGCCTGACTTCAGACTCTACTACAAAGCCACAGTCATCAAGACAGTATGGTACTGGCACAAAGACAGAAATATAGATCAATGGAACAGAATAGAAAGCCCAGAGATAAATCCACGAACCTATGAACAATTTTTTATTACTACAGATAAGGAAAGAGAAAATATCACATGATTCAAAAATGAATACCTCTTATGTGATGTGAGGAGTAGAACCCAGCTCAGATCATCTTTCAGTTGGGATTAAACCTTTACAGAAAGCAATTCCTTAAAAGTAAAAGCAAAGATTGATATTATTTTTGTTCTAACACTGTAATCGGAACAGTGTTTTTCCCAGATATCTCAAACCAAGTCTTCCACCAGCTTTTCCAAATAGTGTACCAGCCTATTTTCATCCTATCAAGGTCGATTGGTGTTTCTGCACCTCAAGGACTCATACTGTGTATCCAGAACCTGCTGCCATCCAAGACATACATCCCAGGCCAACCTGCATAAGAGTGGTTTCCAGCAGTGTTTCCAGGCCTTTTTACTAGTTCTGTCTAGATACCTGGGCTGGTAACTCATGCTTTTCCTGCAGCCCGGTCCAACAGAACTGAAGTGTGAGGACTTCTGGAAAGATGTGTCTGGGATTATTTATAATTTTCTGTGAATTAAATGAAATTTCACATAAAAGACAAAATATATTTTTTCACACTGATATGAAAAAAACGTATGTGGAGATATATATGGCACAAACACATGTATCAGCCAGTTCAGTCACTCAGTTGTGTCCAACTCTTTATGACTCCATGGACTGCACATGTAAGGCTTCCCTGTCCATCACCAACTCCTGAACTTTACTCAAACTCATGTCCATTCCTCTGTTGTCCCCTTCTCCTCCCACCTTCACTTTTTCCCAGCATCAGGGTCTTTTGCAATGAGCCATCAGGTGGCCAAAATATTGGAGTTTCATCTTCAGTATCAGTCCTTCCAATGAATATTCAGGACTGATTTCCTTCAGGATGGACTGGTTGGATCTTCTTGCAGTCCAAGGGACTCTCAAGAGTCTTCTCCAACACCACAGTTCAAAGCATCCATTCTTCGGCACTCAACTTTCTTTATAATCCAACTCTCACATTCACACATGACTACTGTAAAAACCATAGCTTTGACTAGACAGACCTTTGTTGGCAAAGTAACGTCTCTATTTTAAATATGCTATATAAGTTGGTTGTAGCTTTTCTTCTAAGGAACATGTGTCCTTTAACTTCGTGGCTGTAGTCACCATCTGCAGTGATTTTGGAGTCCAAGAAAATGAAGTCTCTCGCTGTTTCCATTGTTTCCCCATCTATTTGCCATGAAATGATGGGACCAAATGCCATGATCTTAGTTTTCTGAATGTTGAGTTTTAAGCCAAGTTTTCACTCTCCTGTTTTACTTTCATCAAGAGGCTCTTTAGTTCTTCCTCACTTTCTGCCATAAGAGTGGTGTCATCTGCGTATCTGAGGTTATTGGTATTTTTCCGGGCAATCTTGATTCCAGCCTGTGCTTTATCCAGTCTGGCATTTCGCGTGTTGTACTCTGTATGTAAGTTAAATAAGCAGGGTGACAATATACAGCCTTGTCATACTCCTTTCCCGATTTGAACTAATCTGTTTTTCCGTGTCCAGTTCTAACTGTTGCTTCTTGACCTGCATAAGATTTCTCAAGAGGCAGGTCAGGTGGTCTTGTATTCCCATCTCTAAGAATTTTCCACAGTCAAATGGAGAAAGAACTGGCAACCCACTTCAGTATTCTTGCCTGGAGAATTCCTTGGACAGAGGAGCCTGGTGAGCTGAAGTCCATGGGTTCACAGAGGGTCAGACATGACAGATTTTTTTAAGCCTAAGTAATTTTAAGCATTACTTTGCTAGCGTGTGAAATGAGTGTAATTTGCGGTAGTTTGAACATTTTTTGGCATTGCCTTTCTTTGGGATCAGAATGAAAACTGACATTTTCCAGTCCTGTGGCACCTGATGAGTTTTCCAAATTTGCTGGCATATTGAGTGCAGCACTTTCACAATGGCTTTGGTGTAGTCAATAAAGCAGAAGTAGATGTTTTTCTGGAACTCTCTTGCTTTTTTGACGATCCAGTGGATGTTGGCAATTTGATCTCTGCTTCCTCTGGCTTTTCTAAATTCAGCATGAACATCTGGAAGTTCTTGGTTCACATATTGCTGAAGCCTGGCTTGGAGAATTTTAAGCATTGCTTTGCTAGTGTGTAAAATGAGTGCAGTTTTCAGTAGTTTGAGCATTTTTTGTCATTGTCTTTCTTTGGGATCAGAATGAAAACTGAACTTTTCCAGTCCTGTGGCCACTACTGAGTTTTCCAAATTTGCTGGCATATTGAGTGCAGCACTTTCACAGCATCATCTT
Source organism: Dama dama (assembly GCF_033118175.1). Taxonomy (NCBI): domain Eukaryota; kingdom Metazoa; phylum Chordata; class Mammalia; order Artiodactyla; family Cervidae; genus Dama; species Dama dama. The sequence goes on along the minus strand of NC_083698.1, from coordinate 55,585,014 downwards.
TGAGGATTTGAAATAGCTCAACTGGAATTCTATCACCTCCACTAGCTTTGTTCATAGTGATGCTTCCTAAGTCCCATTTGACTTCACATTAAAAGATGTCTGTCACTAGGTGAGTGATCACATCATCGTGGTTATCTAGGTCATGAAGATCTTTTTTGTATAGTTCTTCTGTATATTCTTGCCACCTTTCTTAATATCTTCTGCTGTTAGGACCATACCATTTCTGTTCTTTATTGTGCCCATCTTAGCATGAAATATTTCCTTGATAGCACTAATTTTCTTGAAGAGATCTCTAGTCTTTCCCATCCTATTGTTTTCCTCTGTTTCTTTGCATTGATCACTGAGAAAGGCTTTCTTACATCTCCTTGCTATTCTTTGGAACTCTGCATTCAAATGGGTATATCTTTCCTTTTCTCCTTTGCCTTTTACTCCTCTTCTTTTCTCAGTTATTTGTAATACCTCCTCAGACAACCATTTTGCCTTTTTGCATTTCTTTTTCTTGGGGATGGTCTTGATCCCTGCCTCCTGTACAATGTCATGAACCTCCATCCATAGTTCTTCAGGCAATCTGTCTATCAGATCTAATTCCTTGAATTTATTTGTCACTTCCACTGTATAATCATAAGGGATTTGATTTAGGTCATATCTGAATGGTCTAATGGTTTTCCCTGCTTTCTTCAATATAAGTCTGAATTTGGCAATAAGGAGTTCATGATCTGAGCCACAGTCTGCTCCCAGTCTTATTTTTGCTGACTGTATAGAACTTCTTCATCTCTGACTGCAAAGAATATAATCAATCTGATTTCGGTATTGACTATCTGGTGATGTCCATGTGTAGAGTCTTCTCTTGTGTTGTTGGAAGAGGGTGTTTGCTATGACCAGTGTGTTCTCTTGGCAAAACTCTATTAGGCTTTGCCCTGCATCATTGTGTACTCCAAGGCCAAATTTGCCTGTTACTCCAGGTTTTTCCTGACTTCTTACTTTTGCATTCCAGTCCCCTATAATGAAAAGGACATCTTGTTTGGATGTTAGTTCTAGAAGGTCTTGTAGAACTGTTCATAGAACTGTTCAAGTTCAGCTTCTTCAGCATTACTTTGTGGCATAGACTTGCATTACTGTGATATTAAATGATTTGCCTTGGAAACAATCAGATCATTCTGTTATTTTTGAGATTGCATCCAAATACTGCATTCTGGAGTCTTTTGTTGACTATGATGGCTACTCCATTTCTTCTAAGGGATTCTTGCTCATAGCAGTAGATATAATGGTCATCTGAGTTGAATTCACCCATTCCAGTCCATGTTAGTTCACTGATTCCTAAAATGTCGATGTTCACTCTTGCCACCTTCTGTTTGATTTACCTTGATTCATGGCCCTAACATTCCAGGGTCTTATGTAATATTGTTATTTACAGCATCAGACTTTACTTCCATCACCAGTCACATCCACAACTGGATATTGTTTTTGCTTTGGCTCTGTCTCTTCATTCTTTTTGGAGTTATTTCTCCACTGATCTCCAGCAGCACATTGGGCACCTATCAACCTGGGCAGTTCATCTTTCATTGTCCTATCTTTTGGACTTTTCATACTGCTTATGGGGTTCTCAAGGCAAAAATACTGAAGTGGTTTGCCATTCCCTTGTCTGGTGGACTGTGTTTTATCAGAACTCTCCACTGTAACACATCCATCTTCAGTAGCCCTACATGGCGTGGCTTATAGTTTCATTGAATTAGACAAGGCTGTGGTCCATGTGATCAATTGGTTAGTTTTCTGTGATTGTGGTTTTTATTCTTTCTGCCCCCTGATGGATAAGGATAAGAAGCTTATGGAAGCTTCCTGATGGGGGAGACTGATGGCGAGGGGGGAGGGGCAGGGGGTAACTGGGTCTTGTTTTGGTGGATGGGGCCATGCTCAGTGAACCTTTAATCCAATTTTCTGTTGATGGGCAGGGCTGTGTTCCCTCCCTGTTTTTTGACCTGAGGCCAATCTATGTGCCTGGACCCTGCAGCAGGCCACCATCGACCCAAGCCTCTGCCAGAGACTCCTGGACACTCATGGGCAAGTCTGGGTCAGGAGTGTGCTCATCTCATCCTGTGAGAACTCCAAAATTGCAACTTACTGCTGAACAACCATTGGCAGTAGAATGTTAGATTCTACCAAAAAAAGAAACCCCAGGTCCAAGGGCAAAGAAGCAGCCCCAGCAAGATGGTAGGAGGGCCAAAATCATGTTTCGAATCAGAACCCATACCCACCAGAGACATTCAGAGGGCTCAAACAAAATGTTGTCTGCACCAGAAGACCCCAAAAGACTGAGCCAGACCTGCCTTTGAGTGTTTGATGGTCTCTTGCAGAGGTACGGGTCAGCAGTGGCCTGCCACAGGGGCAGGGGCCCTGGGTACAGCAGACTTGGGGGCCATAAGCCCATAAGCCCTCTTGGGGGAGCTTACCATTAACCCCATCATAGAGCTGCCAGAACTTACACAGGACTGGGAAAGCAGACTCTTGGAGGACACAAACAGAACCCTGTGTGCACCAGGACCCAGGAGAAAGGATCAGTGACCCCACAAGAGACTGACCCAGGCTTATCTTAGGTTCAGTTCAGTTCTGTCGCTCAGTCGTGTCCGACTCTTTGTGACCCCATGAATCGCAGCACACCAGGCCTCCCTGTCCCTCACCAACTCCCAGAGTTTACTCAAACTTATGCCCATTGAGTCGGTGATGCCATCCAGCCATCTCATGTTCTGTCTTCCCCTTCTCCTCCTGCCCCCAATCCCTCCCAGCATCAGGGTCTTTTCCAATGAGTCAACTCTTCTCATGAGGTGGCCAAAGTATTGGAGTTCCAGCTTCAGCATCAGTCCTTCCAATGAACACCCAGGACTGATCTGCTTTAGGATGGACTGGTTGGATCTGCTTGCAGTCCAAGGGACACTCAAGAGTCTTCTCCAACACCACAGTTCAAAAGCATCAATTTTTCGGCACTCAGCTTTCTTCACAGTCCAACTCTCACATCCATACATGACCATTGGAAAAAATCATAGCCTTGACCAGACAGACCTTTGTTGGCAAAGTAATGTCTCTGCTTTTTAATATGCTATCTAGGTTGGTCATAACTTTCCTTCCAAGGAGCAAGCGTCTTTTAATTTCATGGCTGCAGTCATCATCTCTAGTGATTTTGGAGCCCAAAAAACTGAAGTCTGACACTGTTTCCACTGTCTCCCCATCTATTTCCCATGAGGTGATAGGACCAGATGCCATGATCTTAGTTGTCTGAATGTTAAGCTTTAAGCCAACTTTTTCACTCTCTTTGACTTTCATCAAGAGGCTTTTTAGTTCCTCTTCACTCTCTGCCATAAGGGTGGTGTCATCTGCATATCTGAGATTATTGATATTTCTCCCGGCAATCTTGATTCCAGCTTGTGCTTCTTCCAGCCCAGCGTTTCTCATGATGTACTCTGCATATAAATTAAATAAGCAGGGTGACAATATACAGCCTTGACGTACTCCTTTTCCTATTTGGAGCCAGTCTGTTGTTCCATGTCCAATTCTAACTGTTGGTTCCTGACCTGCATACAGGTTTCTCAAGAGGCAGGTCAGGTGCTCTGGTATTCCCATCTCCTTCAGAATTTTCCACAGTTTATTGTGATCCACACAGTCGAATGCTTTGGCATAGTTAATAAAGAAGAAATAGATGCTCTTGCTTTTTCAATGATCCAGCAGATATTGGCAATATGATCTCTGGTTCCTCGGACTTTTCTAAAACCAGCTTGAGCATCTGGAAGTTCTTGGTTCACGTATTGCTGAAGCCTGGCTTGGAGAATTTTGAGCATTACTTTACTAGCGTGTGAGATGAGTGCAATTGTGCAGTAGTTTGAGCTTTCTTTCGGATTGCCTTTCTTAGGGATTGGAATGAAAACTGACCTTTTCCAGTCCTTTGGCCACTGCTGAGTTTTCCAAATTTGCTGGCATATTGAGTGCAGCACTTTCACAGCATCCTCTTTCAGGATTTGAAATAGCTCAACTGGAATTCCATCACATCCACTAGCTTTGTTCATAGTGATGCTTTCTAAGGCCCACTTAACTTCACATTCCAGGATGTCTGGCTCTAGGTCAGTGATCACACCATTGTGATTATCTGGGTCATGAAGATCTTTTTTGTATAGTTCTTCTGTGTATTCTTGCCACCTCTTCTTAATATCTTCTGCTTCTGTTCGGTCATACCATTTCGGTTCTTTATCAAACCCATCTTTACCTGAAATGTTCCCTTGATATCTCTAATTTTCTTGAAGAGATCTCTAGTCTTTCTGAAACATTCTGTTGTTTTCCTCTATTTCTTTGCAATGATCACTGAGGAAGGCTTTCTTATTTCTCCTGGAGAGTCTTTGGAACTCTTCATTCAAATGGGAATATCTTTCCTTTTCTTCTTTGCTTTTCGCTTCTCTTCTTTTCACAGCTATTTGTAAGGCCTCCTCAGACAGCCATTTTGCCTCTTTGCATTTCTTTTCCATGGGGATGGTCTTGATCCCTGTTTCCTGTACAACATCATGAACATCCATCCATAGTTCATCAGGCTCTCTATCTATCAGATCTAGTCCCTTAAATCTATTTCTCACTTCCACTGTATAGTCATAAGGGATTTAATTTAGGTCATACCTGAATGGTCTAGTGGTTTTCCGTACTTCCTTCAGTTTAAGTCTGAATTTAGCAATAAGGAGTTTATGATCTGAGCCACAGTCAGCCCCTGGTCTTGTTTTTGCTGACTGTATAGAGCTTCTCCATCTTTGGCTGCAAAGAATATAATCAGTCTGATTTCGGTGTTGACCGTCTGGTGATGTCCATGTGTAGAGCCTTCTCTTGTGTTGTTGGAAAAGGGTGTTTACTATGACCAGTGTGTTCTCTTTGCAAAACTCTATTAGCCTTTGCCCTGCTTCATTCCGTATTCCAAGGCCAAATTTACCTGTTACTCCAGGTGTTTCTTGATTTCCTACTTTTGCATTCCAGTCCCCTATAATGAAAAGGACATCTTTTTGGAGTGTTAGTTCTAAAAGGTTCTGTAGGTCTTCATAGAACCGTTCAACTTCAGCTTCTTCAGCATTACTGGTTGGGGCATACGCTTGGATTACTGTGATATTGAATGGTTTGCCTTTGAAACGAACAGAGATCATTCTGAAACAATGCATTGTCTCTTGTTCACCCTCCCCATACCATACTGAAGAGTCTGCACAAAAGAGTGTGCCAAATGATCTTCTAGAGGATAATACATTTTCTTTCTACTCACAAGCATCCTGAACATTCCTGATCCTATACTCACTTCCTCCTTTGCATTCGTCTTTCAGTCTTTAGTAGAAAAATCTGCCCTCCCCCTTAAGCACTATATGAATTACATCCATTTCCCAGAACACCTTAGTCTGTAGTGATTTTATCCCCCCTTGTCTTCACATTAAGTCTTGATCACATGTTCTACAATCCCACTCCATCGCATAGTAATTTTTTTATTTTTTCAGCAGAGAAAGGCTTTCAAACTTCTACCCCATTAATCTTCTGCCTCCATGTCTGTACCAACGTTCATAATTCTAACCAGCCATGAGGATGTCACCATTTAACGTTATGACGTACTGTCCCAGGTGGCACTAGTGGTAAAGAACATGTCTGCCACTGCATGAGACATGAGCCCTGGCTCGGGAAGATCCCCTGGAGAAGTCCATAGCAACCCACTCCAGTATACTTGCCTGGAGAATCCAGTCCATGGGTTTGCAAAGAGTTGGACATGTCTGAGTGACTTAGCACACAATGAACAGTCACAAATCCTTCATACTTCTCCTGCTTTGATAAGCCCATGTTCCTAATTATGTGAGCATAAATATGGCATTCCTTACAATTTTGTGTACCAAAACCCAAAGAAGCAAAGCATTTCCAAGCTAAGATAGGAACTTAGAGATTTCTGGGTAGTAACCAATGTTCTCAAGTAACTTGCCTAAGGTCATACAGGTAGCAACTGAGCTGGTTCCAAAACCATAGCTTCCTAAATCTGATTTCAGCCTTCCTTCTCAAAGAGATGCACATCAAAAGAGATTCCTGTGGTTCCTTTCTTGTGAACACCAACTGCACTCTGTTTTTCGACTCTCCCCCACCCCATTATTTCACCCTCCTCCAGCCCCTCACTTCTGTGTGTTTTTCCTTCTATTCATGTCCTCTATTAACTTCTCCAGATTTGAAGTCACTTAGTTCTTGGTGGTATTTATTTCCTTTAAATACCAATAGTCTTTCATCTATATTTCTCCTGTTGAATTTATCATAATCTACCAAACATAACAGTTATTTATTTTCTTGCTGTATCTTGCTATGAGAAAGCAAGTTACTTGTTAGAGAACTCACCATGTTTTACAGATCCTTGTAGCTCTGTGGTTCTTAATAAATCAGTGTTCACCTGAATATGATGCTACCTATCATAGGATATAGCTGGATGAGAGGCAAATTGGTTATCACTCAACACTTAATCTATCAGATTTGCCATGGCTTAAATTTTTTTTTTTTTTTTGAGTTCAGCATTTCTTTTTCTTTTTTCTTACATTATTTGCCAGACCACAATAATAAACTATAGCAAATAAAAATTGAACTTCTTCAGTCATATTCAATTCAATCAAATTGTAGATCATATGCTACCAGAAATAAAATAACTCTTATTTTCCTTACTTCATACCTCCTCTAACAAAGCCACATTCAGAAAAGGTTCTGTGTAGATGTTTATATTAATACTAGAGCCAAGGCTGGAACAGGAAGTAGCTGGGAAATATTTGAGCTCAAAAGTATCAGAATTACCATTTTGTATTAAGAATTCTGAATTATGATATATAATTTTTACTTTGTACTTGTCTTAACTGGCAGAAAAAATTTAAATGTCCCAAATTTTGTGATTTTCATGGCATTGTTTTAACATTATGAGGTCACGTAAGATACAGTAAAAGTGACCACCATTTGGGGGTGTGGATAGCAGAGTTTAGTATAGAATTGATTCTCAGTGAAAGCTAAGTGAATGAAAGCTTAAGAAAGCTAAGCTAAGAAAGCTAAGCTAACTGACTAGTTTACACTAACATATCCCTGAACTTATTCTTTAGTATCATCTTTAGCATTTATTTCCTATATGAGAAGGAGAAATTAGAAACACATAGTCTGTTCATTTGCAGCATGTGAAAGTAATGTAAATAATCTTCCTCAAGCACAAAAGCTTTGCTTTTAGAACATCCTACATCTGAAATTCTTTCTTAACGTTACTGGACAAGCATCCTAACAGTTGGGTTTCCCTTTGTGTTTAACACTAAGTGAGCATAGAAGCTACCTCAGGATATAAGCTACTACCTCCTCACTCATATAAGCTAGAGCCCCATCATCTCAATTCAGTGTGGATAACACTTGCAAGAAAGAAAATGTTCTGTAATCCTCTTAAACTGAAGCACTACTTACCTCAGAACCAGATTTTCTGGGAAAAAGTAACCTAAGAGGCACTGTGTGGTCAACAGCTCACAAATCTCAACTAATGAGGAGAAAATACAAAATAAGTTCAAACTGGTCTTTGATGACCTACTGCTTTGTGATGCTTATTAGCATAGACACATGTATTTCAGCATCTTTACCTGAATCTTACTGCTATCTGATCTTGCTCTCAGTTCTGTCTGTTGGTCCACCTGTAACTACAGTTGTTTTTGTGGCTGACTCTGTACTTGTTATACAATTATCTTACTTGTGCGAAGTAAAATTAAGTAAGTGTTATTTGCAGTAGAGAAGCCTCATAAGCTCTCATTAATGACACACAGTTAGATACCTATAATATCAGTTGTTATACTAGCAACCATGTTTTCAAATGATCTTTCATGGAAGAGCTAAAGAAACTCAGAGTGCACAGGCTATGGCCATTCTATGTCCAGCCATTTCCATTCTAGTCTTTACATATATGTAGATATTAATTTCAAAAAATATTCAGTGATAAACATACAAAGTGCAAGCCATTGCACTCTGTATTAAACATTAAAACACTTAAAAGTACCTTGACACTATATATTTAGGTTATTCAGTAAAACAAAATGCTTCTTTAAGATAAATTTCTCTTGAATAAAAATCCATTCAAATGTTACTAAGGAAAATTTACTGAACCATGAGTATCAGACTTTTACACACATGAATCTGGCAAATATAGAAGGAGTTATAAGGGTAGGGGGCTTCTCAGATGGCACTAGTGGTAAATAACCCACCTGCCAATGCAAGAGATATAAGGGATGTAGGTGTGATACCTGGGTTGGGGAGATCCCCTGGAGGAGGGCATGGCAACCCACTCCAGTATTCTTGCCTAGAAAGTCCCATGGGCAGAGGAGCCTGGTGGGCTACAGTCCATAGGGATGTGAAGAGTTGGATACAATTGAAGTGACTTAGCATGCATGCACGCATAAGGGTAGGAAATACCCAATGTCAAATGGTGCTTGAAAAATACATATTCGTCTTTGGGTGCTGTAATGTATTTCTACAAAAGTAATTTTTACCACACCACTGCTCTTCACACACACACACACACCCATAGAACTGACAAGTAATTCCAACAAGTAGTCAATGGATTTTAGTAATTCAAGATTTAGAAAAGACTAAATGGTAATTCATCTTAAACATCTACCCTAGGGTTTAATTATGGGCAATAATACCTGCATCCAAAGAGTCTGTGGAGATGCAAGGATGGGTTTGATTATGTCTAGAATAACTCTTTGAATTGCCTACTGAATAAAGCTATAATAATTTGCAGCAATATTGTGTTATCTATTGCCATGAGATTGTTAACTTGTGTTTATATAATGTCTTTCTTAGATTAATTGGAAATGCTCCATTTGAAATCAGAACAGTCTCTGGAGAGCACTGCTAAAATGTTTTATCCATTAAAAATAATTCAAAGCCAGTTAACTGGCCAATGAAAAAATTTAATGCTTAAGAAGTCTCTTCTAAACACTTACTATGAGCCACCATGCATGTCTGTATTTAGCTTTTGAATTAAATCTCCACATAGTATACTCCATGTTAGGGAACATCAGCAGAAATGGATAGAAATGCATCTATCTGATGCAAGGGATCGTAATAATGATTGAAATGATCAATCAGCTCTTTCTCATGTATGCAGGGAAACAACTGGCTGGAGATGGGCCTCAAAAGGAAACACTTACTTTATATTTTATAGCATTTAATAATTTTTAAACAATTTGTATGTAACCCCATAGGTACCTCAGAAAAATTATATGAATCCTCATAATAAATATAGTAATAATAATTCCTACTGTAATATGGAAAGTATATGCTAGGCATAGACATAGGTCTATATTTTTAAGACAACTGTTCAGTTCAGTTCAGTCACAGTCATGTCCAACTCTTTGCAACCCCTTGGACTGCAGCACGCCAGGCCTCCCTGTCCATCACCAACTCCTGGAGTTTACCCAAATTCACAGTGCACACTTTAGCATGCCAAGTGAATGAACAAGGTATTCATTTGCCAGCTGTGAGAAGGGTTGATTTTTAAGCTAACTTCCTAGGAATTTCATTTAGCCAAAGAGAGCTATCTCCCTCAACATTGTGTACCCTTTACTCAGGGCAGCCTGCACCCAACAACTTGTTGATAAAATGTTAACAGAGACCTGAATCGCTTCCCTCAATTCAAGACATCTTAATTTCAGTGATATTCTGGTTCAGAGCCCCCCATGGGATTGATTGAGGCCTTTATTTCAGATGAATAGAAGTTCAGCTTCCCCTCTTCTCTCACTTCTTCACAGATGCCCTTCTTGAAAGCACCTCTCCCCATTCAATATACTTCCTCCAGTTCAGTGTCTGTTTCTTCTCTAACATAACCTAAGACATGAATCTCCACATTGTGGATGAGGAAAGTGGGAAACAGAATGAATGCAAGAAATAAACCTCAAAACCACTGCTTTTTTTTTTTTTTATAGCTTAATGTTGTCTTGCTAGGAAGAAGCAGATCCAAGCTCTAAAACCTCCTATTTCTTAATGAAAAATTATTTCATCTGTGGGCATAAGCAAACCTGTGTCCAGTCCTGATAAAATAAATTCCTTGACTTTCATGTAAAGGACTGTTTATTAAATAGTTATCTGTATCACCTTTTTAAAAATAATAGATCTAAAATTTTAACTTTCTACTCTTTTTCTTTGTGAAGTGCTAATTCATTCAGGTACATTCCATTTAAAAATTTTAAAGGTCTAATACAAAGAAATAAAAATAAGGAAATGTGATTTGTGCTATTCTAGAATACAGTGAAGTGAAAAACATTCTATGAGTGAACAAATTCCATCTCAAAGATCTATAACTATTGATTGACCTGATAATTGTATGACATTAAGTACAAATAACAGAACATTGGTTAATGTGTTTTAAACTTTTGCTTTCTGTCCATATGTTTATCTAGAGCATTTGTTATTCTGCTGATACAAGTATATTACTCGTAGAACAAACTAACAATATCCTGTTCCTATAAAGTTTACTTTCAAGAGGCAGTAAGTTAAAATACATCTAGCATAAAAGGTACAAACTCCCAGTTATAAAAATGTACCAGGGATGTAATCTACAACATGATAAACATATATCTTATATGAAAGCTGCTATGAGAGTAAATCCAAAGATTTCTCATCACAAAGAAAGAATATGTTTTCCTTTTCCCTTTTATATTGTATATATATGAGATAGTGTATGTCACTAAACTTATCGTGGTAATCATTGCATGATGTACATAAGTCAAATCATTATGCTGGCACACCTTACTCTTATTCAGTGTGGTATGTCAACTGTACAGAAAGGAAAAATAAAATGATAATATAAAATACACCTAGCATCTTATTTTGCATAATAGTCATAGCCCTACGTAAAGTAATGCTGAAGGTTTTACGTAATTCCATTTCTGATAAGGTGTTTTTGTTTCTGTTTTTAGTTCTAAACATAGTGGTAAAAGCCTTCCAAAGCAATTTATTAGGTCATCGACATAATAAATTTGAAAATTATACTCCACTTATTTTCAAGAAAAGACAATACTTTTCCCATTTGTCTTTATATTAATAACAACCTTCTAAAGCTATACAATACTTCAGGTTTCTTTTAACTTATAAAGGGTTATTTTACTTAAAAGATCCATGCCCCTGTGTGAAATAAAAGCCTTCATATTCTAGATCACATTCTTTCAATTCCTCTTTTTCTAATGCCTTAGATATTATACCCCTGAGCCTAACTTCATTGGAATTAAAATTAGGAAACAGTATTACAGCAGTGCAATTAGATAGTGTGGTTAAAACCTGTTTGACTTGTTACCTATTGTTTTCTGCATAAAATGACAAAATTGTGGTAGATGGCAGAATATGAGGTAGGATTAGATAAGAAAAGGTCAAGTATACTATAAATTCTGAAAAACACAAAATTTGAAAGATGTGTTTTGCCAAACCACCTAGCTCCTTACCAATCTCAACTAAGTGTGAAAAATCAGGGATTTAAAATATTTCAAACTGATCAGTTTGCCATTTCAACCAAATTATTGCCCAGACCAAATGCTATAACCCAGATCAAAAATCCATAATGTCAAGGCAAGAGTTGCACATTAGCTCTGGGCACAGGAGCTACTCATGACCTGAATCTGGGCTAAAGAAACCCTTAATGTAAACTTTTTTTTTTTTTTTTCGCTAGTACTTGGTTAAACCAAGGAGCTGCTTAGAAGAAATATATTCATGTCTGCTTTAGGGAACAACTGCCTCAGACAAACTCAAACTCACTGGTAAAGAACTATTCCAGCTGATGAATATGCCTGCTAATAAATAGTCATTGGACACCATAAGTCATAACTTGTAAAAGAACTCAATGTTTTTCCATGTAATAACTTTTGCTGGAAACTTTACTGAGAAGCTTCTACTCCAGGAAACTTCATTAATGTAAGCAGAAGAAGATCAGCACTTGTAAGGGGAATAGTCATAAAACCCATGCACCCACAATGATTGGGCTGCTTGTTCTTTTTATAGAATCCTTAAAATCACCATAATCTAAAACAGCCACAAAATGAACCTCTTAGAATTTGGAAATCTCTCACATGCCTGAGCTCTTATGCTACCAGCAATGCTCAGAAAGTAATATTCGGCTATACGAAAATAACAAGCACAGTGATTTAAACAAGAAAAGAGCATTTATGGCTACATATTAAAACACTGTTATATTTGGTTTCCTATTAGTACCAGCAAGAAGAAACATTTTCTAATTAGTGGCTGGGCTGTAAGAACTGTTACTGGTAGAGGTGGAAACTTCTGGGTTGCATAATTGGAATACAAAGCTAAAGACTCTCTGAATATTTGTAAGCAAAGCTAGGGAATTACCACCACCTTTCCAGATGCTGAAGACCGTCTTAGGTTTGTGTGCATAGAACTGTTTCACTCAAGTTGAAATGACAAAGGGCCTCCACAAGTCTCCCTGCTGTGTGTTTTGAGTCTCTGGTCTTTAAATATGACCTAAGCAGGTACAGAAATTACAGAGAGGGGAGCACAGCCCCACATTATCCCTACCTGGGATACTTTTCCTCTTTATGTTGCACCCTGCACCCTGAGATCTGAGAGCCTTTTCTTGTGTTATACAATAACTAGACACGGAGGGCAGAACCAGCACGGTCCTGTGGTTTCTGCTTGTCTTTATCAGGATACTTAAGGGAATACTCTTCCCAGTAGGTACATTTTCTGGGTGAGAAAATTACCTACATTCATTTCAGAGAGGAAGAAACAAAATTAGAGAGCCAGGTAACTACTGTCCTGAGGGAATTGTTGCTGTTTGTCAACCTCCCAGTTGTTTCTCTGGACGGGTGAAAACTCAGAGAGACTCACTCCTTTTGACTGTGGGAAAAGTTCATCTTCGGCAGCTTATAAATTATCAAAGCTGTATACATACTTGATGTCACATTTTTGTCTTTCCCTTCAAAAATCTATCAGGTCTGTCATGCTTGATGACCACAAATTTAAGAGGAAAGCAGAGAAGGAAAGCGGAATAAAATGATAATAGACCTGCAGTAACTTTAGGGTCTATTCTCATCTTCCATTCCCCTGCTGCCAGGCATGTAGGACTTATGTCATAAGAGTTCTAGAAAAATCAATAATACCTGGTCCTACCTCTATGCAAGGTGCTTAGTACTTGAAAGGCAACAAAGAAATCCTCAGTTGTCAAACAGGTGTGGATAAAACAAATTTGATACTAAATAATCCTATATAGTTTTAAAATGTATATTTAAATACACACACATACACACACACACACACACACACACACACACACACACATATATATACATACACTTACATAAAATGTCACAACTTTAGGTAAGGTCAATATTGGAGCATCAGAAAAGGTTTGAGAAGAGCTGAGGTTTAAGGGAAAGTGAAGTTGCTCAGTCGTGTCCGACTCTTTGTGACCCCATGGAGCCTACCAGGCTTCTCCATCATTGGGATTTTCCAGGCAAGAGTACCAGAGTGAGTTGCTATTTCCTTCTTCAGGGGCTCTTCCTGACCCAGGAATCGAACCCTGGTTTCCTGCATTGCAGGCAGATGCTTTACCCTCTGAGGCACCAGGGAAGCTGTGTAGGAAAAGGCTTTAACAGGAGCTATCATGGAGTGAACTTGAAAGTTTGGACATAATGGGGAAATTATAAGGAAATGAGAGGAAATGCAGAATGGTATCAAGGAAATAGTCTGATGGGAAGACCATCAGAGCAATATGTGCAGTAAAATAAAATAAGTCGAAATGGAATCATAACCCAGACCTGACTGACAAAGAGGAAATTTATACATAATGTAGAAACTGAGACATTATTGGAGGCATTTTATCAGAACCAGAGGATTGAAACTTAAGGAATGAACTGATTATAATGTATAGCATGGATTTTAGAGCATAGAGAAAGAAAACAAAGAATCCAGTATAGACAAGACGAATCAACCAGTATGATGACATAATTAGACAAAAAGAACAAAAAATGCATAGATCAAATATATATGACTTTTGGAACTGGTTTGAATACAGAAATCAGAGTGCAGAAATAAATCTTATCCCCAGCTTTTGAGTCTGGCTTACTTAAAGAATGCTAGTGGCAAAAAGAAGAGGAAACATGTGAAGTAAAAGCAACAATTCAGTTTCTGGTTTGTTGATATTAAGGAGCTTTCAAAACAAACAGTTGGAAAGGATAAGCATGCTGGTTTGAAATTTAGAAACAAGGTCTGGACCACTCTTATGGTTCTGGGGATTATATGCATAGAAGCAATAGGTAGTAAGTGTAAAACTGGATAAAATCCCTATTAGACAGAGAATGCAAACCATATATAAAGGAGAACCAATAATAGAACTTTGGTCAGGCATACCTTCAGGAGCTGGAAAGAGAATAAAACAACAAAGAAGGAAAAGGTGAAATGTCCAAAGTGAAAAAGGGGGGGGAAAGGTTGAAGAGATCTTATTCTCATGTATATGGGACTCAATAATTAGGACCTATTAGTGGATTTCCCGATTTGGAACCAGTCTGTTGTCCATGTCCAGTTCTAACTGTTGCTTCTTGACCTGCATACAGATTTCTCAGGAAGCAGGTCAGGTGGTCTGGTATTTCCATCTCTTTAAGAATTTTCCACAGTTTGTTGTGATCTAAACAGTCAAAGGCTTTGGTATAGTCAATAAAGCAGAAGTAGATGTTTTTCAGAACTCTTTTGCTTTTTTGATGATCCAGCAGATTTTGGCAATTTGATCTCTAGTTCCTCTGCTTTTTCTAAGTCCAGCTTGAACATCAGGAAGTTCACAGTTCACATGCTGTTGAAGCCTGGCTTGGAGAATTTTGAGGATCACTTTGCTAGTGTGTGAGATGAGTGCAATTGTGCGGTAGTTTGAACATTCTTTGGCACTGCCTTTACGTCCTGTGGCTACTGCTGAGTTTTCCAGATTTGCTGGCATATTGAGTGCAGCACTTTCACAGCAACGTCTTTTAGGATTTGAAATAGCACAACTGGAATTCCATCACCTCCACTAGCCTTGTTCGTAGTGATGCTTCCTAAGACCCACTTGACTTCACATTCCAGGATGTCTGTCTATAGGTGAGTGATCATACCATCGTGGTTATCTGGTCATGAAGATCTTTTTTGTATCATTCTTCTGTGTATTCTTGACACATTGTAATATCTTCTGCTTCTGTTCAATTCAGTTCAGTTGCTCAGTCATGTCTGACTCTATGCGACCCCATGAATCGCAGCACGCCAGGCCTCCCTGTCCATCACCAACTCCTGGAGTTTACTTAAACCCATGTCCATTGAGTCGGTGATGCCATCCAGCCATCTCATCCTCTGTTTTCCCCTTCTCCTCCTGCCCCCAATCCCTCCCAGCATCAGGGTCTTTTCCAATGAGTCAACTCTTCGCATGAGGTGACCAAAGTTAGGTCCATACCATTTCTGTCCTTTATTGTGCCCATCTTTGGATGAAATGTTCCTGTGGTATCTCTGATTTTCTTGAAGAGATCTCTAGTCTTTCCCATTCTATTGTTTTCCTCTATTTCTTTGCATTGATCACTGAGGAAGGCTTTTATATCTCTCCTTGCTATTCTTGGGAACTGGTTCCAAATCAGGAGAGGATTATTTCAAGGCTGTATATTGTCACCCTGCTTATTTAACTTATATGCAGAGTACAAGATGTGAAATGCCAGACTGGATAAAGTGCAAGCCGGAATCAAGATTGCCAGGAGAAATAGCAATAACCTCAGATATGCAGATGACACCACCCTTATGGCAGAAAGTGAGGAAGAACTAAAGAGCCTCTTGATGAAAGTGAGAAAGTTGGCTTAAAGCTCAACATTCAGAAAATGAAGATCATGGCATCTGGTCCTATGATTTCATGGAAAATAGATGGGGGCCAACAGTGGTAACAGTCAGAGACTTTATTTTGGGGGGCTCTAAAATCACTGCGGATGGTGACTGCAGCCATGAAATTAAGATGCTTGCTCCTTAGAAGAAAAACTATGACCAATCTAGAGAACATATTAAAAAGCAGAGACATTACTTTACCAACAAATGTCCATCTAGTCAAAGCTATGGTTTTTCCAGTAGTCATGTGTGGATGTGAGAGTTGGACTATAAAGAAAGCTGAGCACCAAAGAACTGATGCCTTTGAACTGTGGTGGTGGAGAAGACTCTTGAGAGTCCCTTGACTGCAAGGAGATCCAGCCAGTACATCCTAAAGGATATCAGTCCTGAGTGTTCATTGGAAGGACTGATACTAAACCTGAAACTCCAAAACTTTGGCCACCTGATGCCAAGAACTGACTCATTGGAAAAGACCCTGATGCTGGGAAAGATTGAAGGTGGGAGGAGAAGGGGACAACAGAGGATGAGATGGTTGGATGGCATCACCAACTCAATTGACATGAGTTTGAGTAAGCTCTGGGAGCTGGTGATGGACAGGGAAGTCTGGTATGCTGCAATCCATGGGGTGGCAAAGGGTTGGACATGACTGAGCAACTGAACTGAACTGATTAGTGGCTTTCTAATTTTAAGGAAAATAGAAAAAATATTAAACCAATGAAAAATATAAAAAGAACTAATCAAGACCAGAGTATTGAACAACATGCCCACACATATAGAAGTAGCTTGCACCTATTTTCTTGTCTTGCATAGTTTTAGATTTTGACCACTAACATCTTCAAACAATATTAGGATAAGACTTTTATAAAATATTTGTTCCTCCTTTTTCATTTGTCACCAACAATCCCAAGGATGTATGGCTGAAGATCAGAAAAGGAATGGTAAAGAAAGTGACTTAAAATCACTCAATGTGCTTGTTTTATTATTACTTTTTTTCTTCATGAGAAGTTAGTGAATAACAAGTAAAATAATATGAAACATTAGAAAATAACAATAAAGAAAAAAAATAGTGTACTGGATAAACAATAGGTGAAAAACCAATTGATGTGAATTTAAAGTTTCTCCTTAAAACTACAAAGCTACAACTCTAGGAAGTGATTCTTATAGAAAAGATTTCAGACATTGTCCTTCTCCACAACTTAGAGGTGTCCTAGGAGCCAGATGATCATTCAGCAAGACACATGAATCCCTTAACCACCAGTGACTCATATTCAAAAGCACAGCACAAAAGGAAAACATATAGAAGATGCAAATTTGATTTTAACCAATTATCTATATACCTTCCTATAATATCAGCCAACATTTGAGATAAGCTTTCTGGCAAAGTTACAAATATCAGCAGTCTTTTGACTTTTTGATAAGACAAAAAGACTTGTAACTAGCATTAAGAATCTTTTTGAAACACCTTCCTATATATTTCACTCTACCCCGCAGGATACTATTACAGTGGCATTGTCTCTAATATATTATTTATGTCCACTTAAAAAGATTTACACAGAGCTTAAAGAACTTTTAATTCTTTACAATATGTAAAAGGCAAGGATGTCCAGCTACCTGTGAAATACATTAAAACAAAACTGGGCAGTGCACTAAGAGAGAAGCCTGCAATTTTATAGTCAAAAAGGGGTAATAAATAATCTATTTTACATCAATGGACAGTAATACTTATACAATTATCATAATTATACAAAATTATTCTATCAATAAAAAACCAACAAGAATAACAAAAACATAATTCAATTTTAAATAAAATTTTATAGTTACTCAAAGCTTGGAAGCTAATAAGTTTGGGGTACTTAGTCACTAGTCTTAGTAAATATTTACTAATATGACTTAGCTTCTTATAGCCATGGAAATAACTAATAATAGGTATTGAAAACAAGAGAATAGACCCAAAATGGAGTCAGTTTTCCTAAGCCTCATGTCACAAAAGACTTATTTACAGTTTCAGCTCTCTCAGCAATGAAATCTTAAACCAGCCAGTTGGGAATTACCTGTTTAGTTGCATAATCTGCCTGGTAGACCCCTGCCATCCCCTAAAGTTGGTTTTGCAATAACCAACCCACTTCTTTGGCTCATATATCTTGCTTGTTCCCACTCCCCTATGGCTATCAAAGTCTTTTCATTTTGTAGAGCTCCTTGGAACTCCTTTCTATCTGCTAGATTAGATACTGTCTGATTGGAGTCAATTTTTTGATCAAATAAACTCAAAGGTTTTAATATTCTTCAGTTTATCTTATAACAGTTCTGACTTAAGAAGAAATGAACTGAAGGAGACCTCCAAAAGCCCTCAAGAACAACAAGCAAGATACAGTAGGTACCTGTTGAACACTTTGAGCCAGCAGCTTTTATGCTGCCCCTGGATGTGGCGGATAAGTCCTCCTCGGATCCCAGCCTCAGTGTTTGCATCATGAACTTGAAGCCTTTGTTCGAGCATTTCTTCCACTGGACTGGTCCAGAAACAAGCAGGGTCAAATTAGATTCGACTTAAAAAACTGGGCTGGGTCCAGCTTAGAAACTAAACTGGGTCTGGGGTAAAACCGGATTTTATTTAAACTAGACTTGATCCAGTGTGAGGCCTCAGATGAATAGAATTTTGTTTTAAGGCTGAAAAAATTGGTTAGCCTTA
The DNA here is from genome assembly GCF_033118175.1 of Dama dama. Lineage (NCBI taxonomy): Eukaryota > Metazoa > Chordata > Mammalia > Artiodactyla > Cervidae > Dama > Dama dama. The sequence goes on along the minus strand of NC_083698.1, from coordinate 55,566,452 downwards.
CCAAAGATAGTCTTGAATTACAGTAGCCATGGTGGAGAACTTCCAACCATCTTAGATAAACTTGTCCATTTAGGAGATTCCCTAGAGCAAAAGAGGTCTCAGCCAGGCACTCACTGTCAAGGGTAGAGGGGAAATTGTTTTTCTTCCTCTGTGGTTTCCGGTGACCAGGATGAGACCGCTGGGCACCCCCACTTGCTCTAGAACTTGTGGCATCCTAGGAAAACTGCAGAAAGTCAGCCAAAGGTGAAAAACCTCATGAAGTCAGCCCCGGAACTCCTCTCTTTCTGTGGTGCCCAGTCGAGAGAAGACACTACAGTTGGGCAGAAAACACTTGTAAGATATTGTACTGTTACTCATGGGTTTGCTTTTGGGTCAGTCAGTCAGTCAGTCAGTTCAGTCACTCAGTCGTGTCTGACTCATTGCAACCCCATGGACTGCAGCACACTAGGCCTCCCTGTCCATCACCAACTTCCAGAGCTTACTCAAACTCATGTCCATCACGTCGGTGATGCCATCCAACTATCTCATCTTCTGTCATCCCCTTCTCCTCCCGCATTCACTCTTTTCCAGCATTAGGGTCTTTTCTAATGAGTCAATTCTTCATGTCAGGTGGTCAAAGATTTGAAGTTTCAGTGTCAGCATCAGTCCTTCCAATGAATATTCAGGACTGATTTCCTTTAGGATGTACTGGTTGGATCTCCTTGCAGTCCAAGGGACTCTCAAGAGTCTTCTCCAACACCACACTTCAAAAGCAGCAATTCTTCAGCACTCAGCTTTCTTTATAGTCCAACTCTCACATCCACTCATGACTACTGGAAAAATCATAGCTTTGACTAGATGGACATTTGTTGGTAAAGTAATGTCTCTGCTTTTTAATATGATGTCTAGGTTGGTCATAACTTTTCTTCCAAGGAGCAAGCACCTTTTAATTTCATGGCTGCAGTCACCATCTGCAGTGATTTTGGAGTCCAAAAAAATAAAGTCTCTGACTGTTACCACTGTTGGCCCCCATCTATTTTCCATGAAGTGATAGGACCAGATGCCATGATCTTAATTTTCTCAATGTTGAGTTTTAAGCCAACTTTTTCACTCTTCTCTTTCACTTTCATCAAGAGGCTCTTTAGTTCTTCTTCTTTTTGTTCTGCTTTTGGGTACCCATTGATTACCAAGCTTATCTTTCCCTGGGACAGCTATTGCCTTCTTGTTGGTCTCAATTTGTATTCTGAGAATCTGAATTGACAACCATCAAGTTGGGGCCCCAAAATTATGGTCAGAAAGAACTGTGGGTTGCACCCTATTTGTAGCCAGGACCAGACCACACCTGGAGTTGGATGTTAATGGCAATGCTCAGAGTTTTCCACTGCAACTCCTGCTGGCTAATGTCAAGGATGGTAATGAAAGGATGGCCTCCAGTGATGTGCAGGAGATGAGGGAAGTTCTTCTTTGACAGTGGTATGTTGGTAAATAGGTAACAAGCTCTCCAGGGAAAAAATTTCCTGATTTGTAGCATTTTTCTCCCTATAGCTTCAATACTCCTACCTGGGCAGATACCATACTATCACACATGAACTGGGATTTTTCTGCAGGTCCTCCTAGATCAGATTAAGGCCATCAAAGAATTAAAACAAAATAATTTAAAAAACTGTTAACAGTAGAATCTCAAACTCTCCAGACATTTCTCAACATTTGGTATAGAGTGAGAACCAAACCAGAAAATGAAATAACTCTACCTTCTTAAAGGCAAATGGGAAACTCATAGGCATCTTTATCACTGTGGCTTAATGAAGCTGAGGTGTGCTTGTGGGAATAAGCTAAATGGAATACCCAGCACCACAGTCTGCTATCTCCTCTGTGCCATTGACTTTCCAAGGAAGGAAGGAAATCACTACAGATTCCTTCCTAAGCCTAATTCCATCACCAGTGCTGCTTCTGAGAACTTCAGCCTATCATATGCTCATGATTTCTCATCCTTGGTCCTAATTCAATAAATCTTACCTATTTTTCTGCTTAACAACATATGCTTTTTTTTTTCTTGCTGGCATCTTTGACTCAGTGTTGGGGAAGGAAAACTTTAATCATCACCAAACCGATAAAGGAAAATAAAGGAAGGAGAGGAAGACATAATCTTTTTCTACTTTATGTATTATCTACCTGATACTCCTGGATCTTTCAATAGACTCAGGCTTCTTTTCTATGCTGTCAGTAAAAGCAGGTAGAAGCTGGCAACTATGTATAATTTTCACCACATTGGGGTAGAGAGTGAAGAAAGATCTGGCTCTGTAGATGTGCACAATTCGCAACTGGTACAAAAATAATTCATCCAATGAAGAGGAAAAGTTATTTAATGAATGGTTGTTAGGTGTATGATGGGTTTAATAAAGAATATGGGAGAGCAAAAAAAAAAAAAATACTTTGAATCGGAAATGTAGAAGGAAGAAAAATCTACCAATTATGAAATATATTACCTATCAATCTTGATTTCCAACTGGTGTTACAACTATATCCAACCCATTCTGAAATGCTAATAGCTGCAGCTGTGCCTTGGATTAACTTCCTCAGCATGGCCCTGAAACTCTGCACCTTCTAGCACTCTGGTCTTGGATAGATAAATTTTGCTCCTATCTTATCTTGAGCAGTCTGTGTTCATCAACATTATCTAATTGGATAGACACCATAATATTGCCAATAGAAGTATCACATAGAGTATGTATGTGGTAAGCTTGTATGTATGATTTCTTACTTAGCTTACAAATAATAATAAAGCCACATATAACCATTAACATGTCTGTTAAGCTCCTTGTGGTCAAAGACTATGTTGTGCCTTTTTCACACATGCATCTCAAACAACTAACTATCTTAGAATCTTCCATCCAGTCCCTACTGCCTGACACTTTGGGGAAGATAAAGTATTATTTAAAATCCAGTGGTTAAGACTCCAGACTTCCAATGCAAGGGGTGTGGTTTCTACCCTTGGTTGGGAAACTAAGATCCCATATGCCATGGGGCACAGCCAAAAGAAAAGAAAGGAAAATACTCATTCCTTGAAATAAACATATTTTATCTAGGATGAAACATTTATTATATTGTTTCCTATATTGACCTGAGCATAGGAGTCAACTAAGGGAGATTATTTTTTTCTTAATACAGAGTTTCTGTCATATCATTTCAGTATTTACAGGGATTGACCCTGAGCATCTGCAATGAACATGTGTCCCAATGGCTCATGTTATAGTGAACTTAGGAAATGTTGCTTTATTAAGTTCACTCACTGTAATCAAGTCAAGTGGAGGCTCTGAAGCAAAAGGGAAAAAGGCCTGAGTCAAAGGGCTGCTCAGGCATGATAGATCTGGTTGAATCTTGACAGTAGAACAGAAATCAATAGTCAGAAAAGAACTACTGGCCCACAAGAAGCACTGATGAATTATAGATCACTATTGCCCTGGACCGACTTGCCTGTTCCTGTGCATGTTGTTTTTGTTGAATGTGTATGCATTTCTAACCCCACAGATTTGATTCTCATCTACCCTAATTTGCCCACTTAAGCTTATACCATGTGTGGTGTTTAGTATATTGCTTTTAACAGTTTAAGTGCTCAAAAATGGTCAACTGCTGACCATTGGACCAGTGATCAAAATCTATTCAAGTGTCTGAAAATCTCTGAATACATTTAATCTCAGAGCCACGGCATGACTCTAGAAGAATAATCATTATCCTTTCCATTCTGGAAGCTTTATTTGTGTCTGCTTACTATGCTCAAATCTGTTCTAGACTTTAAAGTTTTGTCCAGATTCCTAATGATGGTCATATCTATCCAGAAAGAACCATACCTGCTCTTCTCCTCAATATTTATTTCACTTAAAATGTATTGTTTCCCAAATTGCAACTTAAAAGCAAGATATCTTTGTAAGACTTTTACTTCCTACACAGTTTGCCAGAAAATGAAAAACCAGTCCAGATTTTCATAAAATAACTCTATGAAAACTTACCTATCTATACCCTTTCACAGTCAGCTTTAGGTATACAAGCTAGTATAAGGATTCTAAAACAAGAGAAACCAGTTGCTGCTCTAGCAAATAAAGACAACTGCTTGACAAACTTCTATTGACTTTTATCACTGCTCTTGAGAGTCCCTTGGACAGCAAGATCAAACCAGTCAATCCTAAAGGAAATTAACTCTGAATATGAATTGAAAGGACTGATGCTGAAACTGAAGCTCCAATACTTTGCCCACCTGATGCAAAGAGCCAACTCATTAGAAAAGCCCTGATGCTGGGAAAGACTGAAGGCAGGAGGAGAAGGGGATATCAGAGGACAGGATGGTTGGATGGCATCACCAACTCAAGGGACATGAGTTTGAGCAAGCTCTGGGAGATGGTAAAGGACAAGGAAGCCAAGCATGCTGCAGTCCATGGGGTTGCAAAGACTCAGTGACTGAACAAAAACTGCTCCAGGTTCCGTAATCTAAAGGAGAGCCATTAGGCCTCTGAAGACAAACTTATCTGAGAAAGTCAAAATAATGCATCAATAACTACATCAGCCTGATGCAGGATTTAGACATTCCAGGGCAGGTGGCTTCAGATTAAAAAGTCTATTAAAGGAGGGAGGCAATTTGACCATGATCTAATTTTACCTCACTGATTTTTCTGTGAGTGGTTTTCTACCTTATTGTTCTTAATACTAATAGGGTCAAGTTCCTCTCATTTGTCAGAATCACATCAAATGAAATGAAAAGATTTTTACCTGTTTATTTGTTGATTGGTTATATCAACCTTTCTCACTAATAGGCTATCTCAAACTACAGCTGGCTGCATTTGATAATATAATCAGCGGTATGTTCCTGCCTTAAAATTGCAGAATAAACCAGATGACTTGCTTTGGTCCCCTGTCTAGTATAAGAGCTTTGACAAATGTTAGGCTGCTTTATGCTTGCATTTAAAAACAAGGAAGGATATGGTATTTATTGAAAAGAATCACTTAGGAGGAATATAAAGTTATGTTACTCTGGGATAAACTAAAGTGATTTTAAACAGTTTGTGATTGCATAAGAAAAATGAAAAAGATATGGAGAAAAGATGAAAAAAGTTTTCGGTTTTACCTTGTGATAAATAGACAATTCAAACAAGCTAATATTTATTCATAAGCCAAAACCAATATTAAAACCAACCTGAAAGCTGAAGTCTTTATCCTTAAGTTGCATCAAACTGTTAATAGCTTCTTAAGAAATATTTACTTAAACCCACAAGGAAGGAAAACAACATTTTAAATGTCTGAGAACAATCCCAGAAAAAAATTAAGGATCTAGCTGATTTAATGCAAAAGTTTTGAAAAACTCTTTAAAGATCATCAGATGTAGTTTATAGGATAATATTTTCAAGCCTTCAAAGAGATAAATGATTTTAGCACATTACTACTATCAAGCTTCATTATCCCTGAGCTAAGAGAGAGGTCAGCGAGCTAAGCAAAGAGCTCAGATGCTTCGTTTATGGTCCTTCTGAATGATGGAATATTTCCCACTGAGCCAGTTATATTTGACCAGTCAAATTGTTTCCTGGGGAAGCAAGTGTAGCATTTCAATTCCAATCTACTATTCCCACACTGTAGGAGCATTAAAATGAAAATTTCATCTTGGAGGACATATATATATATAATGAGGTATTATTTAGGAGACTAGAAATAAATGCAGTGGTCTTTTTAGCAGCTCCTATTCTTTGGTGAGTTGGAGTCCCACCAAAAATTTAGATGCAAGAAGGAAAATGGAAAAGGGCTAATTTTTATTTTTCATTCAATGATCAGATTTAGATTTGAGTGTCTCCTTCAAACTTCTTTTTCTCTTCCTTTTTTTTTTTTATCCTATGACTAAAAAAGAAAACTTATCAGAAGCATGTACAAATCATTTGTCAAGGACTGCTGAAAGATGTTGTGAATTATTAGTGAAAAGTCTGGACAAAAGAGTAGTATTTTATTGATCTACTGAAACTGTGTCCCCTTGTATTTCAAGCATTAAAGGCATTAAGAGCCTTATCCTTATACTTAATTTTGAAATATTAAAACTTTTAATTTTTAAAATGAATTACTAGCATCTTTTTTAGTGGTCAAATTAATACCAGTGTGGCCCATCAGTTGAAAAGGGAAATGATGATAAAAGGCTTCACAGAATCATTATTGTCTAAAGTCTCAATCCAGGAGATTCTTACAGAATTGAGGTGTTTGACCCTTATTCTAACTAAGTGGCATTTCATTTAAGAATGTGCTTGGAATAGAAAAAAAAAAAAAGGTAACCTGAAGAAGCTGAAGGTAATAAGTGGAAAATATACTTAATGTCTAAATGCAACGCCTTTTTAAATGAAACTCTAATATTGAAGAGAAATGCCAGGCCCAGCATTTGTTTCAATACATAACCACAGAGTCCTAAGTGTAGCATCTACATGAAAGGTGGTCCTACAGGGTGAGAGTCATGTTTCCAGAGAGTTTGATGTGACCCTTAGTATCTCAGGCATACTTTTCACAATACATTTTCCCTAAAAGAATCTTAAAAACCTAGAATCTGCAGCTGTGTCAACATTCATAAGCTTCTGAATCATTTAGAGTAGTAAATAGATGCATAATTTATGACAGTGTTTATACCTGATCTCATCCTCAATCGATTCTTATTAACCTTTGTCAAAATAGTGATTATGGAATCCAACAGTCCTTCACATCCGCCTTGTCTCCTTTCCTTCCTCCTGTTGTTCTTGTTAATATGATCTTTTGGCTGTTGTTGAACCTGTGTTTAATGTTTTCATCAATATGTCCCGTGTATAGGGCTCATTGTTGGTACAAGTTAGTACACTGTGATTATACTACCTTTCTATGTAATTTTTATGTTGTTCAGACGAAATTATTGCCCCTTTATTTTCCATCTGCTTATTCTTCAGATCTCTTGCGTAGTTCCTGATATCAAACTTCAGACAATCTACCAGTTTGATTTTTTTGTCTTCTGTCCTTATGTTCCTATATAGCCTAACTGCCTACTTTAGTCTGCTATTATAAAACTATGGTCCTTGGTGTGCCTACTTCTCTTTCCCATACAGAATTCCTTATCTCCTGAATCCTATATTTTAGCCTGTTTTGTTTTCCTCTTTATTTTGATGGAGCATGTTCTCCAGTAGCTTCTTGGAGTCTAAAGCAGCCTAATGTTTTTGAGAATTTAATGTCAAAAAGATGTTCCAATATTACCTTTATACTTGATTGATACTTAGGCTTGTCATAAAAATTTGGGTTAAAACCATTTTATCCAGAATATTTAAGACATTATTACACTGTTTTCTAGTTTCCAATACTACTTTTGAGAAGTCTGATGCCATTTTGATACCCAGTTATTTGTACTGATGTACTTTTTTCTTTCTGAAGTTTATGAGATCTTCTCTGTATTCCTGGTGTTTATCTCTAGTACTTTCAGTTAGATATTTGTGTTGAGGACTCAGAGACACGTCTAGCATGTATAACTATATCTTTCAGTTCTAGAAAGCTTTGCAGGGGGAGGGCTTGTATAATACCCCTTAGCTTTCTCTTTGTAGACTTCCTATTACATGGATTTTCAATCCCCCAAAATTATATCATAAATATCATATTATTTGTCTTCTATGTTTTTATCTCTTTGAGTTTTTATTCCAAGTACTGATATTTTCAATTAAAAAAACTAGAATGGTAAAGAAATATATATGTTAAATTGTTACATATCATCAGGATGGGAATAGGGATTGAGGAGTATAAGACAAAAGACATATCATTGCTCGTGTCATGTCAGTATCATTCTAATAGTTTGGCATTTGAACAGTATAAAAAGATAGATTAAAATAAATAAAATGAACTTCAAACATAAAATACAATAAATAAGCAGTTTTGTTACATATCAAACACTAAATATATGTTACCTATTATTTTATCAGTCAGAGATCCATCAGGAGAACAGAAACTCCACTAGATGTTTTAAATAGCAATGTGTTTAATTCAGAGTAATGGGTTCTTAATATCATGGAAAGGCTTATGAGGCATAGATTAGATAAAGCCACCACTGGCTTTTAGGAAATTAGGAAGATATAGGAATCAGAATATCATGATTGATGTCTGCGGCACCGAAGCAATTTTCACAAGAGAATGCTTGAAAGCCACTGGCAAAACTGTACACCTGCTGCCTCTTAAAATCACATCCTTGCTTTCCAGTCTTGAAGCAGCCGTAACAGCTTCAGTTGTTCTTCTGCCTTCTGAATCTGAATCATGGAAGTGCTTCTCATTGGCATGGAAACTGCTGGCAAAGATCTTGAGAAACGAGATTTCTCAGTTTCCAGCTCCTCTGTGACAGGAGAAAATATAAAGCAAAAAGTGTGGCCAGAATGCAACCTGACACTATTATGAATATGAGTGTTTTCAATATTAATATTTTCTTTTGAAATACTGTCGTCTCCAACATTGTTTCTGTTTTTCTCTGTTTGTAGCTCCTTTAGTGTTGCTGTTGTGTGTGTATTTTCTCAGATCCCTGGTAACTCTTTCTCAGTGAAATACTAAAGCCTCCATAAGCTCTGCGTATATGGTTGAGACCTGTCTCCAGGTGAATGAAGATTATCTCTAGGTGTTCCATCACTCTGTGTATTTGGGCAGCTGGATAGATTTTTTTTGCTGGGAACTACCAAATGCTATGTTCTAAATGTTCAGTTTCTGGATAGGTGGCTCTCCAGACTTCTCAAGGAGTGAATAGCCTGAATGACAGGAAGGCTGTCATGAGTGATGGTGGGAATGATACCTCACCATTGAATAGATATTACATTAGATATTAATGTAATTTCATTTTCAGTAACATACCTCACTCCTGCCCTCCTCGCTACCTGGTGTTTCTGAGCATGGAGGCTCTCTGCAGAGCCACCTTCATGAGTACACACTTGTATACTTGCACTTAGAAAGACCCTGCACTTTCACTTTGTATAATGAGAATGTAGTCATCTTGAAATTCACTTGTGAATAATGGTGGCACCTTTTCATTTGGACTGGGCCCCACAAATCCTAGAGTTGTGCTTGACTGTTCAGTTTCTACCAAGTCTGTCTCTTGACTTATGCAGGGACTAAAGACGGGTAGTTTATACGGGCTTCCACAAAGAAACATAAGAAAATCAGATCCCCAAGTATCTGCTAACTCCAAGTGCAAGTTTTCCTGAGACTTCCCAAGTCACCTCCTCCACAGACACTGAGTCGCACTTTTATTTTGCTTGCTGAGTCACTGGATGACTCCACTGGTTTTCACATCCTGTGCTTAGGGATACTGATATCTCCAAGTTTTGTTCAGGATCAGTTTTGTACTTTTTGGTTCGTTTTTGCTAACTCTATTATCTTGGGGGCCATTTTAGAAAGCAAAGGGAATAGAAATTTTAGCTCACTGCCACCTTGAAATTGAAAGCGCTCATAACGTTTTTACAATAGTACCTAGAAAAAGAAAATTTAAGAGGCTGCTTCAAGCTGATCTCAAAACTGAAACATATGGTTTTGAAATGTTTAGCCAAGAGCTAAGGTCAATTATCTTTTTTATTTATTTCAACTGAATATGCTACTTGGTCAAATTGTTATAAACATTATTTTGTAGACATCCTTCCTCAGTTGAAGTGTGATAGTTAACACCTTGTTGCAGCAGAGAAACATCCCCCACCCAAATCAAGAGGTTTTTGCTAGCCTTTGCAGTTATTTCCCTAAACTAAAGGTTTTAGCCATTTGTGGCATGTGTTTTTTAATTCTGTATCCCACTTCTTTAAAAATATAAAGTATTTATAGTATACAAAATGGTTAAATAATTTTAGGAATATAAAATTACATTCATAAAAAGAATATGGAAGATTTTAGAACTATGAAAACAAAGATTTCCAATGATTGATCATGATGTTAAGATCCTCATTTCTGGAGCAAAAAGAGAAATAGTAAGTTGCACAGTTTTAATGAGCCTCTGTGATGGCAGATAATTTGCTCTTTATTCAGCTAACTCTGCTTCAGGATTTTTTCAGTAGATACCTCTCATGTCCTCTAGTGGGAAAGACTAAATATTTCTCTCTATGGAAAAGCATGGAGGGACACATTCCTCACTGGCTATCTCCTCTTCCACATTCCCTAACCCAGCATTGAGCACTGTAGTGTGGGCTGTCTTATTCTAGCAGACCTCAGTCCTAACTGAGTTATTTCTCTCTCCTTCTATACATGCTTGTATTTAATTAGCTTGGACTTCTGGTGTACCAGTAATTTTTGCGTTAGTATTAATAGTATTAATAATTATTAATGATGTGTATAATAATACATATTAATAAGAACACATTATTAATCCATGCGTTTCTATTTAGTTACTTGTTTGTAATATTGGAACAAACACTCTTGAAACCAATAACCAATATAGAGTCTATAAACTTAAGAATAAGTTTTATGTTACCATAGAGTTCATAGAGTAACCTCCTCTATCTCATTCACCTACCTTCCCTGAACCTGAATCCTGTATCCAACATTTTCTTGATTTCCTTTATCTAAATTATTACAAATATTTGTGTTCCTAAAATGTGCAGCAGATGAGTAGGTGTCTGTGTGTGTGTTATTTGTTTTAATTTTATGAAAAGTTTCTATTGTGCTTCCCTCATAGCTCAGTTGATAAAGAATCTGCCTGCAATGAAGGAGACTCTGGTTCAATTCCTGGGTCGGGAAGATCTGCTGGAGAAGGGATAGGCTACCCATTCCAGTATTCTTGAGCATCCCTTGTGGCTCAGCTGGTAAAGAATAAGCCTGCAATGTGGGAGACCTGGGTTCGATCCCTGGGTTGGGAAGATCCCCTGGAGAAGGGAAAGGCTATCCACTCCAGTATTCTGGCCTAGAGAATTCCATGGACTGTATGGTCCATGGGATCTCAAAGAGTTGGACACAACTGAGCAAATTTCACTCACTCAAAGTTACTATGCTATGCCATTCAGAGTACTTACTATTTCTCTTTAATATTATACAGCTAAGATTCATTCATGTTATTGAATTTTTTGTTAATTTTACCAGTGTATAATATGATATTATACAAATATACTTCTTTATCCCTTTCATTCATTCATTCAGCCAGTATTTATTGAGTGTATACTCTCTTAAGCACTATATATGCAATGATATGCAAAACAATTATTTTCTATCATTTTGAATGCCATCTATAAGGCCAATGCTATCACATCTCCCAATTTCTTTTCTTTATACTGAAAGAAATGGCCTGATAAACTCATCTACACTACACTATTAGTACACACATGAACAGTAGTCCAAAGCAGTGCAATGTCAATGGTGGAATTTCAGGTTGTGGCATGAGATGAAAAAGGTGCTGGGTGAGCAGAGAGGATTCTATTGCCCTTCAGATCTCACAGCTTAGGCGACCATCTCTGCAACATTCTTTTAACCAACCCTACCCAGAATAAAATCTTTCCGTTTATAAAAGGATACATGACTATAGCTAAATTGAGATGACATTTGAGAATCGAAAAGCATGCAATCCTTAAATGAATCTTCAAAATTTAAAAAAAAAAATAAAATAAAATGAAAGGCTTTGGATCTAGCATCCAATATACAGCACAGGCTATAATAGATGAGCACATTTCAGAATTCATGCAAAAAGAGAAATAAGGAATAATAGCCTATTCCCTTGAAACTGAATATATATTTTTCTCAGACTATATGCATACCCTCTTCACTCTCCCTTATTCCAAATGAGCTTACTGAAGAATGGCACCTCTCCTAAAATGTAGCTTTAGAATGTTTTATTAAAATGACCCTTGCTTTTTTTTCTTCTTCTTCACGAGAATTGTCTCTGCTTCTGACATTGTCTTTATATATTGTTTGCTTCCAATTCTCCTACACAGTTTGTCACCTAGCATCTTCCCTCCCACTTGTACATCCACATACTGGCCTCCTCATAGCAACACCTACTCCATTCTGAAAATGCCTGCCGCAACACCCCGGCCCTGCCCTGGAGATTACAGAAAACTTTGGTTATTGCAACAGATATAATTAAAACCCAGAGGGGGGTGGAAATAGCTTTTCAGGGTAGCAACGATGTCAAGCTAAGCACATAACATTTTCTTTGATTCCTCACTTCCATCAAGTTTCTTTTCTTACTGGTTATTGCTTTCTTGGCACCTTCTTAAATCCAGCTTCTAATCTTTACTTGCAGGTTCTTTAGATTTTTCTCCATTAGTCCAATTTTATGTTCCCTCACTTTTTCTAGTTTTGCTTCCTTTGTCCTTGAAAACCTGTTTCTTTGGGCTGTTTTCACTTCACTACATCAGAAGTGGTTTTTATATTTTACCTATCTTGTTATAGGAATGCTAGATTATTTTTTAATTTTATTTTAAAAATGGACATCTTGACAGCTAGTATATTCTTCTGACGGAGCATATATAGACATGAAAATTACAAAAACTGCTTGAGAAGTTTCTCAAAGCCCTAGGTTGAATTTTTATCATCTGTTTGGGAGCTAATGTCAAAATGATTCAAATCAAGATTTTTTAAAACAAAAGTAGTGCATATGTCTTATTAAAAGAAGGAATTCCATTTTAGGAAGCAGTATATGCGTAGTATTTTCCAGTGAGAAAATAAAATATATTTTATATTTAAATAATAATACATTTTATAACATTCTCAGTATCAACAACAACAAAAAAAAATGCTAAAGTACCTAGGAATGAATCCAACAAAAAACACCCAAGTCCTTTCATAGAATTATTATAAAGATCATTGGAGGACAGAAAAGGAGCTTGAAGAAATGGAGAAACACAGTAAAAGATGATAACATTCCCCCAAAGTAACTGATATTTTAATCAAAATCCCAAGTTATTAAAGGAATTTAGAAGTCAGTACTTAAATAAGTATAGATGCATAAAGGACAAGGGATTGTCAAAACAATTGTGCGGGGATGGGATTCTAATGTCAGGACAACTATCAGGCATGAAGGCTTACTTACTATAAGTCATAATAATTAAGAGAGTGTGGTATTGGTATAGACAAGAACAAACACCTCTGGAACACAGATATAGACGTATATGTGAAGAAGTGGCAAAATTAATGTGCAGCACAGTTGGCATTACAAATTATGTGGAAAAGATAAATCAGCTCCAATACATTGCAGTGGAACAACTGGTTATCTATGCAAAAATACATAGACCTATGCCCCAACCTCACACTATGGGTAAAAGAAATTCTAATGAATTAATAACTTAAATGTATGCAAGAAGACTTACAACTTGGAGAAGAAACTGTAAGAGCATATTTCAATGATGTTTGGGTAGAAATAACTTATTAAACAAGATAAAAAGATTATAAATTCTACATAGGGAAAAAGATTAGTGGATTTAACTGCCTTAAACTTATTCTTCTATACTGAAAAATATGCCACACATAAAAATTTAAAAGACAAAGTTTTGGTCTTGGAGAAGATATTTGTTATTATACAACTGTCAAATGACTAGTGTTCAGAATTTATAAAGGACTCCTAAAATTAATAAGAGAAAAAAGAAAAACAGACCGTAGAAAAATTTAAAAAGCATAAGAACAGGCCATTCACACAAAGAATCCAAAAAAAAAGAAGAGCTGAACTTCACAAGAGATCAGAGAGGCATGCATTATATTATGCTTTTTGTTTTATATATGTGTGTGTGTGTTCACACGCTCAGTTGCTCAGTCATGACCGAATCTTTGCTACCCCATGGTCTGCAGCTCACAAGGCTGCTCTATCCATGGGATTCTCCAGGCAAGAATACTGGAGTGGGTTGCCATTTCCTCCTCCAGGGGATCTTCCTGACCCAGGAACTGAACCCACATCTCCTGTGTCCTGCGTTAGCAGGTGGATTCTTTACCACTGCATCATCTGGGAAGCCCCTATATTTAAATATAGTATAGTTTAAATATATATTTACTTGTAGACTTTTGGATAGCAGCCATCCTGACTGGCGTGTAATGGTACCTCATTATGGTTTTGATTTGCATTTCTCTGATAATGAGTGATATTGAGCATCTTTTCATGTGTTTGTTAGCCATCTGTATGCCTTCTTTGGAGAAATGTCTGTTTAGTTCTTTGGCCCATTTTTTGATTGGGTCATTTATTTTTCTGGAATTGAGCTTCAGGAATTGCTTGTATATTTTTGAGATTAATCCTTTGTCTGTTGCTTCATTTGCTATCATTTTCTCCCATTCTGAGGGTGGTCTTTTCACCTTGCTTATAGTTTCCTTTGTTGTGCAAAAGCTTTTAAGTTTCATGAGGTCTCATTTGTTTATTTTTGCTCTTATTTCCAATATTCTGGGAGGTGGGTCATAGAGGATCCTGCTGTGATTTATGTCTGAGAGTGTTTTGCCTATGTTTTCCTCTAGGAGTTTTATAGTTTCTGGTCTTACATTTAGATCTTTAATCCGTTTTAAGTTTATTTTTGTGTATGGTGTTAGAAAGTGTTCTAGTTTCATTCTTTTACAAGTGGTTGACCAGTTTTCCCAGCACCACTTGTTAAAGAGGTTGTCTTTTTTCCATTGTATATCCTTGCCTCCTTTGTCGAAGATAAGGTGTCCATAGGTTCGTGGATTTATCTCTGGGCTTTCTATTCTGTTCCATTGATCTATATTTCTGTCTTTGTGCCAGTACCATACTGTCTTGATGACTGTGGCTTTGTAGTAGAGCCTGAAGTAGGCGGGTTGATTCCTCCAGTTCCATTCTTCTTTCTCAAGATTGCTTTGGCTATTTGAGGTTTTTTGTATTTCCATACAAATTGTGAAATTATTTTTTCTAGTTCTGTGAAAAATACCATTGCTGATTCATGTCAATGTATGGCAAAAATCACTACAGTATTGTAAAGTAATTAGCCTCCAACTAATAAAAATAAATGAAATATATATATATATATATATATATATTTACTATATATATGCACACACATAATTATGTATATATATATGTGTGTATATATATACACATGTGTATGTATGTATATATACATACACACACACACAATTTTTCAGGCAGATTAGCAATAGTCTTTAGTCTGACAAAACAAAGTTCTGGAGAAACTACAGAGAAATGTAAACCCTCTGTAGTGCTTATGAGTTTGTAGTTTGAGAGAAGTACACTGCAGAGCATTTTGATAGCAACAAGCAAAGTAAATGTGCTTTAATGTGTGTACCTTCAATCAGCAGTTCTACTTCTGGGTACATAATGCAGATAATTCTTGCACATCTGTACCAGAAACCTATTACAAGAATTTTCATTGCCTTATTATTTCTTAATAACAACAAAAAAAAAGTGTTTTAAAATACTCATTAACAGAAGAATGGACAAATAAATTGTGGTGTGCTAATACTGAATATAACAATTAAAATAGTTACATAAGTTAATATGGACAAATCTCAAAAACAGAATGCTAATTTTAAAAAGCAAATTGCCTAACAATGAATTCAGTAAACCTGCAAAAGAAAATTGTATAATGTCTATGGATACAGCTGATGTTAGTATTGATATAAAGCATGGATAGAATGACAAATATCAAATTCAAGAAAGCAGCTAAGGAGTTGGAATTAGAGAGATGTATAAGAGGGGGCTTTAGCACTCTCTGTAATGCTTTAGTTTGTACAAAAGTTCTGAAGCAAATAAATCAAGATATTAGGATTTGAAAAAGCATCTAAAGGCAAAATGAAGTGGGTATGACAAATCATCAAACCAAGAAGTTAGGTAGGGAGATAGAATCATGATGTGTTTTAGCATGAAACCCAAAAAGCATGAAGCAATGTCTGATGGAAAATGGGAAGTGAAACCAGGAAAATTCTCTGAGATTTGGAAACAGTACCACAGGCTGTTTGTGTAGGTTACCTGTGACATCTGTTAAGTGAAGATTCCCTTTGCCTTCACACTCACAGAAATAAGGTGCTAGAAGATCTTATAATCAGGCCTTTGTAATTCTTAATCTTTGTAATTTTGACAACTTTGGGGGAATTTCATCAGTTCCATTCAGTCACTCAGTCATGTCCAACTCTCTACGACCCCGTGGAGCGCAGCATGCCAGACCTGCCTGTCCATCACCAACTCCCGGAGCTTACCCAATCTCAAGTCCATTGGTCAGTGATGCCATCCAACCATCTCATCCTCTGTCATCCTCTTCTCCCACCTTCGATCTTTCCCAGCATCAGGGTCTTTTCAAATGAGTCAGTTCTTGGCATCAGGCCACAGTATTGGAGTTTCAGCTTCAGCAGCAGTCCTTGCAATGAATATTCAGAACTGATTTCCTTTAGGATGGACTGTTTGGGTCTCATTGTAGTCCAAAGGACTCTCAGGAGTCTTCTCCAACACCAGGGTTCAAAAGCATCAATTCTTCAGTGCTCAGCTTTCTTTACAGTCCAACTCTCACATCCATACATGACCACTGGAAAAACCATAGCTTTGAGTAGACAGATCTTTGTTGGTAAACTAAAGTCTCTGCTTTTTAATATGCTATCTAGGTTGGTCATAACTTTCCTGCCAAGGAGTAGTGTCTTTTAATTTCATGGCTGCAGTGATTTTGGAGCCCAAAAAATAAAGTCAGCCATTGTTTCCACTGTTTCCCTATCTATTTCCCATGAAGTGATGAGACCAGATGCAGTGATCTTCATTTTCTGAATGTAGAGTTTTAAGCCAGCCTTTTCACTCTACTCTTTCACTTTCATAAAGAGGTTCTTTAGTTCTTCCTTGCTTTCTGACATGAGTGGTGTCATCTGCATATCTGAGGTTATCGATTATTGTTTTATCTCCTGGCAATCTTGATTTCAGCTTGTGCTTCATCCAGTCTGGCATTTTGTTGATGCACTCTGCATATAAATTAAATAAGCAGGGTGACAATATACAGTCTTGACGTACTCCTTTTCCTATTTGGAACCAGTCTGTTGTTCCATGTCCAGTTCTAACTGTTGCTTCTTGACCTGCATACACGTTTCTCAAGAGGCAGGTCAGGTGGTCTGATATTCCCATCTCTTTCAGAATTTTCCACAGTTTGTTCTGATCCACACAGTCAAAGGCTTTGGCATAGTCAATAAAGCAAAAGTAGATGTTTTTCTGGATCTTTCTTGCTTTTTCAATGATCCAGTGGAGGTTGGCAATTTGATCTCTGGTTCCTCTGCCTTTTCTAAATCCAGCATGAACATCTGGAAGTTCATGATTGACATACTGTTGAAGCCTGGATTGGAGAATTTTGAACTTTACTTTACTAGCGTGTGAGATGAGTGCAACTGTGTAGTAGTTTGAGCATTCTTGGCATTGCCTTTCTTTGGGAGTGGAATGAAAACTAAACCTCTCCAGTCCTGTGGCCACTGCTGAGTTTTCCACATTTGCTGACATATTGAGCGCAGCACTTTCACAGAATTATCATTTAGGATTTGAAATACCTCAACTGGAATTCCATCCCCTCCACTAGCTTTGTTCATGGTGATACTTCCTAAGGCCCACTTGACTTTGCATTCCAGGATATCTGGCTGTAGGTGAGTGGTCACACCATTGTGATTATCTGGGTCATTAAGATCTTTTTTGTACAGTTCTTCTGTATATTCTTGCCACCTCTTCTTAATATCTTATGCTTTTGTTAGGTCCATACCACTTTTGTCCTTTATTGTGCCCATCTTTGAATGAAATGTTTCCTCGGTATCTCTAATTTTCTTGAAGATATCTCTAGTCTTTCCCACTCTATTGTTTTCCTCTATTTCTTTGCGTTGATCACTGAGGAAGGCTTTCTTACATCAACTTGCTATTCTTTGGAACTCTACATTCAAATGGGTATAACTTTCCTTTTCTCCTTTGCCTTTCATTCCTCTTCTTTCTCAGCTATTTGTAAACCCTCCTCAGACAACCATTTTGCCTTTTTGCATTTCTTTTTCTAGGGAATGGTCTTGACCCCTGCCTCCTATACAATGTCACGAACCTCCATCCGTAGTTCTTCAGGCACTCTATCAGATCTAATCCCTTGAATCTATTTGTCACTTCCACTGTATATTTGTAAGGAATTTGATTTAGGTCATACCTGAATGGTCTAGTGGTTTTTCCTATTTTCTTCAATTTAAGTCAGAATTTGGCAATAAGGAGACCATGATCTGAGACACAGTCAGCTCCTGGTCTTGATTTTGCTGACTGTATAGAGCTTCTTTATCTTTGGCTGCAAAGAATATAATCATTCCGATTTTGGCATTGACTATGTGGTGATGTCCATGTGTAGAGTCTTCTCTTGTGTTGTTGGAAGAGGGTGTTTGCTATGACCAGTGCGTTCTCTTGGAAAAATTCTGTCAGCCTTTGCACTGCTTCATTGTGTACTCCAATGCCAAATTTGCCTGTTATTCCAGGTATATCTTGACTTCCAACTTTTGCATTCCAGACCCTTATAATGAAAAGGACATCTTTTTGGGGTGTTAGTTCTAGAAGATATTGTCAGTCTTCATAGAACCTTCAACCTTCTTCATCTTCTGCTTCTTCAGCATTACTGGTAGGGGCATAGACTTGGATTAGTGTAATATTATATGGTTTGCCTTTAAAATGAACAGAGATCATTCTGTTATTTTTGAGATTGCATACAAATACTGCATTTCAGACTCTTGTTGACTATGATGGCTACTTCCATTTCTTCTAAGGGATTCTTCCCCATAGTAGTAGATATAATGGTCATCTGAGTTGAATTCACCCATTCCAGTCCATTTTAGTTCGCTGAGTCCTAACATGTCGATGTTCACTCTTGCCACCTCCTGTTTGATACTTCTGATTTACCTTGATTCATGGACCTAACATTCCAGATTGCTATGTAATATTGCTTTTTATAGCATTAGACCTTGTTTCCATCACCAGTCATATCCACAGCTAGGTGTTGTTTTTGCTTTGGCTCTGTCCATTCTTTCTGGAGTTATTCCTCCACTGTCCTCCTGTAGCATATTGGGCACCTATCAACCTGGGCAGTTCATCTTTCATTATCCTATTTTTTGGCCTTTTCATACTGTCCATGGGGTTCTCAAGGCAAGAATACTGAAGTGGCTTGCTATTCCCTTGTCTAGTGGACCACATTTTGTCAGAACTCTTCACCATGACCCGTCTGTCTTGGGTGGCCCTGCATGGCATGGCTCATAGTTTCATTGAATTAGACAAGGCTGTGGTCTGTGTGATCAATTGGTTGGTTTCTGTGATTGTGGTTTTCATTCTGTTTGCCCTCTGATGGATAAGGATAAGAAGCTTTTGGAAGCTTCCTGATGGGAGAGACTGACTGAGAGGGAAACTGGGTCTTGTTCTGGTGGGTAGGGCCATGCTCAGTAAATCTTTAATCCAATTTTCTGTTGATGGTTGGGGCTGTGTTCCCTCTCTGTTTTTACCTGGGGCCAGACTATGGTGGAGGTAATGAAGATAATGGTGAGCTCCTTCAAAAGGTCCCATGTATGCACTGCTACACTCAGTGCCCCCAACCTTGCTGCAGGACACCGCCTCCTCATTCCTCTGTTGGAGACTCCTGGACACTCACGGGCAAGTCGGGTCAGTCTCCTGCGGTGTCACTGCTCCTCTCTCCTGGGTCCTGGTGCACACAAGGTTCTGTTTGTGCCCTGCAAGAGTCTGTTTCCCAGTCCCAGGTAAGTTCTAGTGGCACTATGGTGGGGTTAATGGTGACCTCCTCCAAGAGGGCTTATGCCACACCCAAGTCTGCTGCACCCAGAGCCCCTGCCCCTGCAGCAGGCCACTGCTGACCCATGCCTCCACAGGAGACACTCAAACACAGTTCTGTCTCAGTCTCTGTGGGGTCTCCTGGCGCACACAAGGTTTGTTTGAGCCCTGAGTGTCTCTGGCAGATATGGGATTTGATTCTAAATGTGGTTTTGCCCCTCCTGCATCTTGCTGGGGCTTCTCCTTTGCTTGGGCGTGAGTTTATCTCCTCATAGCCACACTGCACAGCCATCACTCCACTTGTTCAATAGAGAGGCAAAATTTCTCCCTTCAATTCAATTTTCTGTTTCTTGATGGATATAGTTACAAATTAACTTTTCTTGATCTCATTATTTGTAAACCTCAATAAAGTATCATTCCTGCAAATTATAACCCAATTTTCAAGCTTGACTCATTCTTCATTCAAAGAGAATGGGCTGCCTTTCTCTGTGCCTGGTATCCTCCACCAGCGTTCAGAAGTTCTTTTGTGGAAGTTGCTGAGCATTCGGATGATCTTTTGATGAATTTGTAGGGGAAAAAGTGGTCTCCCAATACTATTCCTCAGCCATCTAATTTCATATCGGGGCATATTATGGCACCTGGGAATGCCTGGGAAATGCTAGTATCAGACACTTGTGGTTGCTGCCTGCATGCAAGTTATTGTTAATATGAAAAAAATGTGAAAGCCTCCCCACACCCACATAGCTACTAGAGCATTGAAAGAAACAGCCCATTATTACTCCCATCACAATAACCATGATAAGCTGGTAGACCAATTGACTATATGTCACTAAAATTGTCCAGGACCATCTCAGATGACTTGAATTCAGACAGCAAGACTAGACATTTAAGGAAATTCGTACATAATTCACCAAGCTCATTACCATACTCCTCACAGCTGTGAGACATCACTCAAAGGCAAAGTGCCTCCATGAACTGTTCTGCCTCCTCCAGTATCAGCTTGAAGACCTGAGTTATTTGTGTTGTATGAAAAAGGCCTAGGAAATATTGAATTCCGACTGTGTCTTGCTTCTCTCTTCTCCCAGTAATCTCTTCACCAGTCCACATGGTGAAAACCTCTCCCAGAGAGAGTAATGAGACTGGGAGATGAGTTAAGTCATTTATTTTTCCATTCCATCATGAAAGAGTCCAACATGACCACTTTCAACAAGAAACCGATAGATCATGTAACCACTCAGCAGTGCTCATTCTCTCTCAGCACATCTGAATTTATTCATGAAGGCAGAAAGCATCATCAAAAGCCTTGGATGAGACTACATGAAATTCAATAGGCCTGATGATGCTTCCAAAAAAGCCTTCCTATATATGTAAGCTGCATACACATTCTACAGGGTAACCGGTAATAGATAGGAAATATTGCCATTCATGAAGCAATGGTCCATTCTGCCTCCCCAAAGGGGCTGACTTCAAAGCCACAGTCACCTACGGAGACCAGAAACACCCAGAAAATATGAAGTGGTCTTATTGATCCTCTCATAATGCCTCCAACTCTGTATCTAAACATTTCTGATTCTCAGTAGATAAAATTTAAATTTTTTTCATAAAATATTTCAGGGAAATATACAAGAATTTTTATATTTTCAGTACATTTTCTATTCTCCTTAATATGCCACTCACCCATGAAATGCTGCTGCTTGCAAGGGTCAAATATTCTTGAAGACTGAGCCTGCCTTCCAGATAAAAACAATTTTTACATTTATCCTGCCTCATGTAATCTCTATTTCATAATCAGGCTGTGAAATACCAACTGCTTCCTTGAATGCCTTTTCAACTGGTCCTAAGAGAAAATCTGTAAAGTCTGTGTTGCTGACAGTTGATTGCTTACTTAGCAATCTCTTATCCTCAGGTTTCATAGCAATGGGAAATGCTACTAAAAAGATGGTCATTATCCTCATGAAGAGGTGAAACTTCACATTTAGAGTCAGAAAACATCTAACCACTCCCATGAATATGAATGAATGCTTAACCATCATATATTCTCATCAACCATTTGGTTGGGGGGTGCAAATATTTCTGTAACAATTTGGTGGTGGTGGTAGTTTAGTCCCTATTATATATTTAGGCTATAAGCTCAGGAATAACCCTCCCACTAAATTTCTCTATTGCCACCCAGGAGCACAGGAAATAAAAACTTGCCTGGGTGATAACCAGTCTGTGGTAGGGGTAGAATTCAGTGTTGACAACTTTAGGAATAATGACTCTCAAAAGAGTGAATAGTTATTAAAGAGTTTTTTCTTTAAATTATTGAGAAAGAAGATTGATGGATATAAAAATAATCTGGGAAAATTTTCTTTATAGTTAGTATAAATCTGATCTTTCTTCAGCCGAATTTTAGTGACTTACCCTGAATTTTAAATTTTACTTTATATTGATGAATTGTTGTGAACCAGTCACTGTTTTCTGTTTAGACTGAATTATTAAAGCAAATCCTCTATCTTATGCATAGAGCAATCAAGTGGAACCCCACCCCAGCTCTGAAGGATGTCTTGTAGGCATCACACACTGGAGGATTGCTGAGTATCTATCTTTCTCACATATGATCTGAGGGAAATGGATATTTCTCTTATTCCCAGCAAGGTTGTATGAAGACCCATGTCTGTAGAATTGTAGGTGTAAAATTGGGATGCAGGGGTGGGCATCTAGTTTGGTGTATCTCTAGAGGTCCATTGAAACACACTCCAGTGATGGAGGCCAGTGCGTGCTAAGTCACTTCAGCCATGTCCAACTCTTTGTGACCCTATGGACTGTAGCCCAACAGGCTCCTCTGTCCATGGGATTCTCCAGGCAAGAATACTGGAGTGGATTGTCATTCCCTTGTTCCAGAAGATCTTCCTGACCCAATGATCAAACCCGACTCTTATGTTGTTTGCATTGGCAGGTGGGTTCTTCACCACTCCCACCACCTGGGAAGCCCATGGAGGCTGGTGGACATCATTCACGCATTTTCTCTCTGACTTGCCACAGAATGTTAGCATCTCTTGGAAAGGAGCTTGTACACTTTATAATTCTCAACTATTTCATAATATAAGTACTTAGTACTTTTTTCTGCTCTTCTTTTTGCTTGCTCCTTAGACTGATGAAGAACATAAGTTAACCTAAATTTTAATAATCTCCTCTAATAAGAAATTTTCATGACAAGAGTGACTTTAACTTTACTGACCTAAAATGATACAACTATATGGAAAAATTAAGAGAAGCTTTAGAGTAACTAATACCTAGTTATGAGCAAAAACAATAATAGTTAAACTTTATTGTAATATTTGATTTTTAAGTCTAAAAGCTTCTAATAAAAATATTATTATGTTAGAACAATATATTATTTTTTGAACATGAAATATTCTTACATATTTTTTCTCATTTGAAAATTATAAGTTAACAGTATCTGTTTCTGATGTTTCCAACTTTGTAATATTTGTCCTTTTTTCATAATTTTTAAAAAATGGCTAAGATAAGGTTTGTTAAATAGTCCTTCTGATGACAATGAGAAAAATGCATTCCAATGATTAGATTATCATATTACAGTAGAGGATCAGGAATGCTGAAAAAGCTGAAGTTGAATAGTTCTATGAAGACTTACAAGACCTTCTAGAACTAACACCCAAAAAGGATGTCCTTTTCATTATAAGGGACTGGAAAGCAAAAGTAGGAAGTCAAGAGATACCTGGAATAACAGGCAAATTTGGCCTTGCAGTACAAAACGAAGCAGGTCAAAGGCTAACAGTTTTGCCAAGAGAACACACTGGTCATAGCAAACACCCTCTTTCAACAATACAAGAAAAGACTCTACACGTGAATATCACCAGATGGTCAATACTGAAATCAGATTGATTATATTCTTTGCAGCCAAAGATGGAGAAGCTTTATACAGTCAGAAAAAACAAGACCAGGAGCTGACTGCAGTTCAGATCATGAACTCCTTATTGCTGAATTCAGACTTAGATTGAAGACAGCAGGGAAAACCACTAGACCATTCAGGTGTGACCTAAATCAAATCCGTTATGAAATACAGTGGAAGTGACAAATAGATTCAAGGGATTAGATCTGATAGACACAGTGCCTGAAGAACTGTGGATGGAGGTTTGTGACATTGTACAGGAGGCAGGGATTAAGACCATCCCAAAGAAAAAGAAATGCAAAACACAAAATGGTTGTCTGAGGAGGCCTTACAAATAGCTGAGACAAGAAAAGAAGTGAAAGGTAAAGGAGAAAAGGAAAGAGACACCCACCTTAATGCAGAGTTCCAAAGAATAGCAAGGAGAGATAAGAAACCCTTCCTCAGTGATCAATGTAAAGAAATAGAGGAAAACAATAGAATGGGAAAGACTAGAGATCTCTTCAAGAAAACTAGAGATACCAAGGAAACATTTCATGAAAAGATGGGCACAATAAAGGACAGAAAGAGTATGGACCTAACAGAAGCAGAAGCTATTAAGAAGAAGTGGTGAGAATACACAGAAAAACTATACAAAAAAGAATTTAATGACTCATATGACCATGATGGTGTGATCACTCACCTAGAGCCAGACATCCTAGAATTCTAAGTAAAGTGGGCCTTAGGAAGCATCACTATGAACAAAGCTAGTAGAGGGGATGGAATTCCAGTTGGGCTATTTCAAATCATACAAAATGATGCTGTAAAAGTGCTGCACTCAATATGCCAGCAAATGTGGAAGACTCAGCAGTGAACACAGGGCTAAAAAAGGTCAGTTTTCATTCCAATCCCAAGGAAAGGCAATGCCAAAAAATGTTCAAACCACCACACAATTGTACTCCTCTCACACGCTAGTAAAATAATGCTCAAAATTCTCCAAGCCAAGCATCAACAGTACATGAACTATGAACTTCCAGATGTCCAAGCTGGATTTAGAAAAGACAGAGGAACCAGAGATCACATTGCCAACATCTGCTGGATCATCGAAAAAGCAAAAGTTTCAGAAAAAATATCTGCCTTTGCTTTATTGACTATGCCAAAGCCTTTGACTGTGTGGATCACAACAAACTGTGGAAAATTCTTAAAGAGATGGGAATACCAGACCACCTGACCTGCCTCTTGAGAAATCTGTATGCAGGTCAAGAAGCAACAGTTAGAACTGGACATGGAGCAACAGACTAGTTCCATATCTGGAAAGAACTACCTCAAGGCTATATATTGTCACCCTGCTTATTTAACTTATATGCAGAGTACATCATGCAAAATGCCAGACTGGATGAAGCACAAGCTAGAATCAAGATTGCCGGGAGAAATATCAATAACCTCAGATATGCAGAGGACACTACCCTTATGGCAGAAAGTGAAGAACTAAAGAGCCTTTTGACAAAAGTAAAAGAGGAGAGTGAAAAAGTTGGCTTAAAGCTCAACATTTAGAAAACTAAGATCATGGCATTTGATCCCATCATTTCATGGCAAATAGATGGGAAAACAGTGGAAACAGTGACAGACTTTATTTTATTGGGCTCCAAAATTACTGTAGATGGTGTCTGAAGCCGTGAAATTAAAAGATGCTTGCTCCTTGAAAGAAAATCTATGACCAATATAGACAGCATATTAAAAAGCAGAGACATTACTTGCCAACAAAGGTCCATCTAGTCAAGGCTATGGTTTTTCCATTGTTCAAGTATGGATGTGAGAGTTGGACTATAAAGGAAGCTGAGCACCAACAAATTGATGCTTTTGAACTGTGGTGTTGGAGAAGACTCTTGAGAGTCCCTTGGACGGCAAGGAGATCCAACCAGTCCATCCTGAAGGAGATCAGTCCTGGATGTTCATTGGAAGGACTGATGTTGAAGCTGAAACTCCAATACTTTGGCCACCTGATGTGAAGAACTGACTCATTTTTTCAAAAAACCCTGACGCTGGGAAAGATTGAGGGCAGGAGGAAGATGATGAGATGGTTGGATGGCATCATTGACTCGATGGACATGGGTTTGGGTGGACCCTGGGAGTTGATGTTGGACATGGAGACCTGGCGTGCTGCAGTTCATGGGGTCGCAGAGAGTCGGACACGACTGAGGGACTGAACTGACTGAATGACTGACTGAATGAATGACTGACTGATGGAATATAAATTGATACTGTCACTGTGGAAAACATGGGAGCTCCTCAAAAAAAATGCAAAATAGAACTATCTTATGATACAGTATTTCCAATTCCAGGTATTCATCTGAAAAAAATGAAAACACCAACTTCAAAATATATATGCAACCCTATGTTCATTTGCAGCACTATTTATAATAGCCAATGAAAATAACCTAAGTGTTGTAAAGTGGATAAATGGATAAAGAAAATGTATATTTATACAATGTAATATTATTCAGCCATTAAACACTAAGGAAATCTTGCCGTTTGTGGCAACACAGATGGACCTTGAGGCCTCATGCTAGTGAAATAAGTCAAGGAGAATAAGACAAAATATAGAAAAACAAAATAAAATAAACAAAAAAAGAACCAACCCCATAGATACAGAAAAAATATTGGTGTTTGCCAGGGGAGTGGTAGGGGAGAGTAGAGAGTAAATGGGTGAAAGGTGCAAGTTCAGTTCAGTTCAGTTCAGTCACTCAGTTGTTTCCGACTCTTTGTGACCCCATGAACTGCAGCATGCCAGGCCTCCCTGTCCATCACCAACTCCCGGAATTTACCCAAACTCATGTCCGTTGAGTCGGTGATTCCATCCAACCATCTCATCTTCTGTTGACCCCTTCTCCTCCTGCCCTCAATCTTTCCCAGCATCAGGGTTTTTTCAAATGAGTCAGTTCTTCACATCAGGTGGCCAAAGTATTGGAGTTTCAGTTTCAGCATCAGTCCTTCCAATGAACACCCAGGACTGATCTCCTTCAGGATGGACTGGTTGGATCTCCTTGCAGTCCAAGGGACTCTCAAGAGTCTTCTCCAACACCACAGTTCAAAAGCATCAATTTGTTGGTGCTCAGCTTTCTTTATAGTCCAACTGTCACATCCATCCATGACTACTGGAAAAACCATAGCCTTGACTAGACAGACCTTTGTACAAACTTTCAGTTAAAAAATAAGTCCTGGGGATATAGAGTTCAGCATGGTGACTGTAGTTAATAGTATGTGTGGGGGTGCATGCATAGTCATGTCTCACTCTTTGTGAGCCCATGGGCTGTAGCATAAGAAGCTCCTCTGTCCATGGAATTTTCCAGGCCGTAATACTGTAGTGTGTTGCCATTTTCTCCTCCAGCAATCTTCCCAATCCAGGGATCCAACCCACAGCTCTGGAGTCTCCTGCATTGGTAGCAATAATTAAGAATACTGTATTGCATATTTGAAAGTTGTCAAAAAAGAAAATCTTAAAAAATTCCATCACAAGAAAAAAAATTGTGTGTGGTGACAGCAGTTTACTAGATTTACTGTGGAGATCATTTCACAATAGTACATCAAATATGGAATCCTTATCTTCTATGCCTAAAACTAACACAATGTCTTAGGTCAATACTACCACAACTAAAAAAAAAGAAAGATTAGCACTTCAGTTTCTGCCTGTTTTTGGTCATTCTTCAATGATTTTAAGTAGTTTTGAAATATGTTGTCCAGAGTTACAATTGTTTTCTACAGGAGGACTGGCCTGACACAAGTTTCTATGATATACCTAAAAAGAAATCAGAGCTCTAAGTATGATTTTCTTTAACTTATTCTGCTTGCAGTTGTTAGTGATTAACTCTATGATAGGTATCTCTCATCAGTTTTGGAAATTGTTCAGCTATTATATCCTCAAAGTTTTTTTTTTCTTTCCTATGATTCTATCTTTCCTCCTTAAAACAAAACAAAAATAATAGGTCTTTGTGTCACATATGTCTCCTTTACTATTTTCTGATTTTAATTATTTTCTTCTCTGTTTCAGTCTGAGTATTTTCTTTCTGCTTCACTAATTCTTTCAGTATGTCTCAATGGCTGTTAACTTATATGTTAATTTTCTAATTTCCATATCATATTTTTCAGCCTTAGAATTACCTTTTGCTTCTCTTTATAGTTCCCGGTTTTCTTCTTATATTTCTTATTTTATCATGCTGTTGTTGCTTAGTTGCTAAGTCGTGTCCGACTCTTTGTGACCCCATGGACTGTAGCCTGGCAGGCTGCTCTGTCCATGGGATTCTCCAGGCAAGAATACTTGAGTGGGTTGTCATTTCCTTCTCCGGGGGATCGTCCCAACCCAGGAATCGAACCACATCTGCATCGCAGGCAGATTCTTTACCACTGAGCCAGCAGGGAAGTGGTATGTTTTTTAAGAAATAAAAACATTAATAATCATTATTTTAATTTTAAGCTTTATACAGTCACACCAGTATTTGTATCTCTTATGTCTATTTCTGTTTTCTTTTTTTTCTCTTCGATTTTGGTCGTCTTGCAATTTTGTGTACTTACATGTTTTTAATTCAGTCTGAAAATACATGTTTTAAAAATTTAAAGCTAATTAAGGTCATTTATATATAATAATAGAGATAATTTTTTAAGTATTAACATCTACTAAAGAAAATTTCTATTTTTGGACACTATTCCAAGATGTAGATATTTTAGTCCCCAATCTGTAAAATTTACCAGGGCACCACCTCCTCCTTCTGTAGCCTGCCAGGCTCCTCTGTCCGTACGAGTCTCCAGGCAGGAAAACTGGAGTGGGTTGTCGTGGCCTTCCCCAGGAGATCTTCCTGACCCAGGGATTGAAGTCATGTCTCTTAAGTCTACTGGAATGGCAGGCCGGTTCTTCACCACTAGTGCCACCTGGGAAGCCCCCAGTGTATCTTTGCAGATAATCAAAGGAATCTTATTTGGCAAATATTCATCTTAAGGTTTAATTCTATTCTATTCTATATCTCTTAGGTTTTTTGTGAAATCAGATCAAATGTTCATTTAACATAGATGAGAATGCTTATTATATACCAGAAAGTCTACTAGATAATAGTTAAAACCCCTGGGAAAATGTCAGGAAGGATAAAGAAAGGCAGAAGCCTAAATTTAATACCTTTAATTAGTGCAGCTAAATAATCCTTATAATGCTATTCCTTTTTGTGTGTGTGTATGCTCAGTCATATCCAGCTCTTTGTAATCCCATGGGCTGTAGCCTGCCAGACTCCACTGTCCATGAAATTTCACAGGCAAGAATTCCTTTTTACCTCTTCCAATTAAATTTAGAGTGACTGTAATAGAAAGATTGTATTAAGAGACTAGAGTAATTAAATATTGTTTATTTATGTACCACCAAAATGTTTTTATGATGCTTGTTCCAGTTCATCAATTATTTTCTAACAGTAAAGAGAGAATCAAGAATACTACTTACTACAGAAAAATTTACAATGTAGTTTTCTGGATTTGGTGGGGAGGAGGAAAATGGAAATGAATATTTTCCTATTGTTTTCAATGGAAAATATAAATATTTAATTAAATGACAGTTTAAGGACTTTGAATTCCCATTAACAGATAGCAAATGGTATTTTTAAATTTTTGTTATTTTAAAATGATAAAAAGTTATTCAATTTTTAAAAAATTGACATCAAACCTCTTGTATATTAAATTTAAATAATTGAATTGAACATAAATGAAAAGAAATCACAGGAACTCTTATTAAGAGAAAGGGGATGAATCTGGAATCGATTAACTTTTAGAAAAGCAGTGCTTAGCAGTTCAGTTCAGTTCAGTTCAGTAGCCCAGTCATGTCAGACTCTTTCCGACCCTATGAACTGCAGCATGCCAGGCCTCCCTGTCCATCACCAACTGCCGGAGTCTACCCAAACCCATGTCCATTAAGTCAGTGATGCCATCAACCATCTCATCCTCTGTCGTCCCCTTCTCCTCCTGCCCTCAATCTTTCCCAGCATCAGGGTCTTTTCAAATGAGTCAGCTCTTCAGATCAGGTGGCCAAAGCATTGGAGTTTCAGCTTCAGCATCAGTCCTTCCAATGAACACTCAGGACTGATCTCCAAAGGATGGACTGGTTGGATCTCCTTGCAGTCCAAGGGATTCTCAAGAGTCTTCTCCAACACCGCAGTTCAAAAGCATCAATTTGTCGGCGCTCAGCTTTCTTTATAGTCCAACTCTCACATCCATACATGACTACTGGAAAAACCATAGCCTTGACTAGACGCACCTTTGTTGGCAAAGTAATGTCTCTGCTTTGTAACATGCTGTCTAGGTTGATCATAACTTTCCTTCCAAGGAGTAAGCATTTTTTAATTTCATGGCTGCAGTCACCATCTGCAGTGATTTTGGAGCCCCCCAAAATAAAGTCTGTCACTGTTTCCACTGTTTCCCCATCTATTTGCCATGAAATGATGGGACCAACTGCCATGACCTTAGTTTTCTGAATATTGAGCTTTAAGCCAACTTTTTCACTCTCCTCTTTCACTTTCATCAAGAGACTTTTTAGTTCCCCTTCACTTTCTGCCATAAGGTTGGTGTCATCTGCATGTATGAGGTTATTGATATTTCTCCCAGCAATCTTGGTTCCAGCTTGTGCTTCATCCAGCCCAGTGTTTCTCATAATGTAATCTGTATATAAGTTAAATAAGCAGGGTGACAATATAAAGCCTTGATGTACTCCTTTTCCTATTTGGAAAGTTCTAACTGTTGCTTCTTGACCTGCATACAGCTTTCTCAAGAGGCAGGTCAGGTGGTCTGGTATTCCCATCACTTTCAGAGTTTTCCACAGTTAATTGTGATCCACATAGTCAAAGGCTTTGGCATAGTCACCTAAAGCAGAAATAGATGTTTTTCTGGAACTCTCTTGCTTTTTTGATGATCTAACTGATGTTGGCAATTTGATCTCTGGTTCCTCTGCCTTTTCTAAAACCAGCTTGAACATCTGGAAGTTCACGGTTCACGTATTGCTGAAGCCTGGCCTAGAGAATTTTAAACATTACTTTACTAGCGTGTGAAATGAGTGCAATTGTGCAGTAGTTAGAGCATTCTTTGGCATTGCCTTTCTTTGGGATTGGAATGAAAACTGAGCTTTTCCAGTCCTGTGGCCACTGCTGAATTTTTCCAGATTTGCTGGCATATTGAGTGCAGCACTTTCACACCATCATCTTTCAGGATTTGAAATAGCTCAACTGGAATTCCATCACCTCCACTAACTTTGTTGGTAGTGATGCTTCCTAAGGCCCACTTGACTTCACATTCCAGGATGTCTGGCTCTAGGTGAGTGAGTGATCACACCATCATGATTATCTTGGTTGTGAAGTTGTTGAACATAATTCTGGGCACTTTCATTTTAGCATCTTCCCAGAAGTCCCTGCAAATGTAATTTATCTCAATGCCACAGGTTCATAAGAACTTCTAGAAATTAGCTCCTTTTCTCTTCCTGCTTGTATTACACAATGAACCATTGTACTTGCATTGTCTTACCTTATCCACTCTCTTTTTTCATTCTTCACTTTTATTCACCAAGTCAGATCCATTTCTTTTCAGAGACTGGCAGGTTATCAGCTCCATTCTCACTGTGTCAAGCAGTCTTCATGTCAGTTTATAGTCTTCTCCTCTGTATTACAACTTTAAATTTCCATAGGTTGATGTCTAAAGAAGATATGAACTTTGTGTTTTATATAGTTTTAATAGCAATAAAGTACTTTCAGAAAGTTTATAACAGAGCTTACTCTAATACTCTTGCATTATAGCCTAATATACGTATCACTATACATATTCCTTATTTTTCTAGGACTATAACTTCAACTAAGTTCAATAAAGAGAATTTTAAAACTTTTTATTTTATATAGGAGTAAGGCTCAGATGGTAAAGAATCTGCCTGCCAATGCAGGAGATGCAGGTTTGATTCCTGGGTTGGGAAGATCCCCTAAAGAAGGGAAAGACTACCTACTCCAGTATTCTTGCCTAGAGAATCGCATGGACAGAGGAGCCTAGTGGCCTGCAGTCCATGGGGTTGCAAAGAGTCAGACACGACTGAGTGACTAAGCATGCATAGTTGATTAGCAATGTTGTGATAGTTTCAGGTGTAGAGCAAAGTGATTCAGTTATACATACACATGTATCCACTCCTTTTCAAGTTCTTTTCCCATTAAGGTTGTCACATAACATAGGGCAGAATTCCCTGTGCTATACAGTAGGTCTTTGTTGGTTATCTATTTTAAACATAGCAGTGTGTATATATCAATCCCAAACTGTTTTTGGTATAGTAGTTCTTCTGCCATACAAGTTACAGAAACTTTTTATAGACTTACTAAGGGGTCTTGCTCAATACATTAATCTTCAATGAAGGTATATCACAAAAACATCTTAAAGTATGTGGTAGAAGTATGAGTTAATAAAGCATGTAAACTTACTCTGGATTATATCATGCCAGAATAAATTTCAGTCATTTATTCATTGTATTTTGGAATATTCAAACTTTAGGTAATAAGCTATACTTGTTCATTTATCTCCAAATATTCAAAACCATGTTGAAGAATACAGATGCTTCCAAGTTTTCCACTTTAGTTTTCCAGCTTAAACCACTGACAGAATGAGTTATGAGCATGTTCTCCTCTGATGTCATTACTACCATTATTAGTTAGCAGTTTCTCTTCTAAACCTCTATTTAGTTTCTAATTGAATGATAATTAAACATTTATAATCTACTTGAAATTTACATTTTAGGGGATTACTTTGCATTATTAGTTGGATATTCAGTACCCTTGTAATAATAATAACTGAAACAAATGACAAATGAGTTTTACTTTTCCCTTCAAAAAAGTTCTTCCTAGCTGTTGTTTGATCACTCATGGATATCATCTTTATACAAATTGTTATTGAGTAATCATGTGGTTTTATGTATTAATCCTGTATCTTGGCACTTAAAGATCTAAATCCAAAAGTACATTTGACTAATGTACTTTTGATGAGATTATAATTAAAGAAATGGATTTCCCTTAGCTCTCATTTAGTCTCTAAATTTAAGTGCCTACATCATCCCCAAACCAAATGATTTTTTTACATCTTCTCCATTTTTCTGTGGCAGCCACATATACTTTAAATCAAATTTGGAGACCTTTATGGCTAAACCTAATTTTTCTCATTAAGTCAGGTAGATATGAGTATACATTAATTTTTATTGAATTTAATTTTTATATGATTTTTAAAGTGAGGTTGTAAAAATCTCCTAAATGGGATCAAGTTGCTGAAATTATATGATAGTCTGACATATGTCTAGTGGATGAGATAATTTAAATATTTTGGGCTTTTTATATCTGAATTTTTGGTTTCTCATTACGTCTAATTTTCCCTTTGAGAGAAAAGCACTGAGGTTTGCTGAAGTGTTGCTGTCTCTCCTATGTAATTCATTCATACTCATGCAATCAGTGTGATCTTTTCCCCATAATTATCTCCATGGTGGAGCACAAAGAAGAAGAATTGGGCCCATAATACCCACTTATCTTCTCTTGACACTATGGCACTATGCAGTGCTATTCCTTCCAGGGAATAAAATGATGGTGATGATGACAACAATGACAATGACTGCAACCATTATTTAGCAAATACCTTCCATGTAACAGACACTGTTAAGTAATTTACATAAATTATATAATCTTCTCAACAACACCTAATCTAAAAGGTAGATTGCTATTCATGTTATACAGTTGAGAAGACTGAGGCTCAGAGACATTAAATGATTTGCCCAGAATCACATAGCTAGAAAGTGTAGGACCAAGATTGGAACCCAGCATCCATCTGACTCTTTTGGGGAGCCAGGACACATTGTCTCCCATTCATTTTGGTGGTTTTCCAACTTGAATCATTTTCACAATCTGCCGGGGGTTGTTTTCTAATGCAAATAATTGTGGATTCTAATCCAGCTGAACTTTGGCTAGACAGAAGCTTGAGGCAGGAGCAAAGAGTTTTCTCTTTCAGAATTTTTAGGAGACGCTTACTTTAGTCTTGGTTTACCCCTGGGAATATATGAAATTTTTCCAGAAGGTGTGAAGCATATGTAGTTTCAGGTGAATCATTTTCTTTTTCTTTTTTTTTTTTTTTTAGGTGAATCATTTTCTATTCTACATCTTCTAAAATTGATCTGCTTGCCTTCAGTCAGTTCAATTCAGTTCAGTTCAGTAACTCAGCCGTGTCCGACTCTTTGCGACCCCATGAACCACAACATGCCAGGCCTCCCTACTCATCACCAGCTCCCAGAGTCCACCCAAACCCATGTCCATCGAGTCAGTGATGCCATCCAACCATCTCATCCTCTGTTGTCCCCTTCTCCTCCTGCCCTCAATCTTTCCCAGCATCAGGGTCTTTTCAAATGAGTCTGCTCTTCACATCAGACAGCCAAAGTACTGGAGTTTCAGCTTCAACATCAGTCCTTCCAATGAACACCCAGGACTGATCTCCTTTAGGATGGACTGGTTGGATCTCCCTGCAGTCCACGGGACTCTCAAGAGTCTTCTCCAACACCACAGTTCAAAAGCATCAATTTGTCGGTGCTCAGCTTTCTCTATAGTCCAACTCTCACATCCATACATGACTACTGGAAAAACCATAGCCTTGACTAGATGGACCTTTGTTGGCAAAGTAATGTCTCTGCTTTTTAATATGCTGTCTGGGTTGGTCATAACTTTCCTTCCGAAGAGTAAGCATCTTTTAATTTCATGGCTGCAATCACCATCTGCAGTGATTTTGGAGCCCAGAAAAATAAAGTCAGCCACTGTTTCCACTGTTACCCCATCTATTTGCCATGAAATGATGGGGCCAGATACCATGATCTTAGTTTTCTGAATGTCGAGCCAACTTTTTCACTCTCCTCTTTCATCAAGAGGCTCTTTAGTTCTTCTTCACTTTCTGCCATAAGGGTGGTGTCATCTGAGGTTACTGATATTTCTCCCGGCAGTCTTGATTCCAGCTTGTGCTTCCTCCAGCCCAGCATTTCTCATGATGTACTCTGCATATAAGTTAAATACGCAGGGTGACAATATACAGCCTTGATGTACTCCTTTTCCTATTTGTAACCAGTCTGTTGTTCTATGTGCAGTTCTAACTGTTGCTTCTTGACCTGCATACAGGTTTCTCCAGAGGCAGGTCAGGTGGTCTGGGATGCCCATCTCTTTTAGAATTTTCCACAGTTTATTGTGACTCACACAGTCAAAGGCTTTGGCATAGTCAATAGAGCAGAAATAGATTTTTTCTGGAACTCTTATTCCCTCTCAAAGAAGAAAAGAATCCATCTCCCATCTTAATATGGTACTTTTCCCCACTATAAAATCTGTAGACCAAAGAGTTTTTTTAAATGGAAAACATTAGGTGTTGATAAAGTGAATGATCCTTCCTTGTGGTAATCTCTCAGCTGTGCCTGACTCTTTGCAACCCCATGAACTGTATACACCCATCTTCTTTATCCATTTATCTGTTGATGGATACTTAGGTTGCTTCCATGTCTTGATTACTATAAATATTATTGCTATCTTTTTGAATTAGACCTTTTGTCTTTTCTGGATATGTGTCCAGAAGGGGAATTACTAGATCATTTTTGTCTATACAGTCATCCCTCAATACACACAGGTAATTGGTGTCAGGACCTGCCACAGATGCCAGAATCTGCAGGTGATTAAGTACCATGGTCAGCCCTCTATATCCATGGTTCTGCATCCATGGATGCAACCAAGTGAGGATCATATAGAACGTAGTGTTTATTGAGAAAAAAATCCACATATGAGTCAACCACACAGTTCAAACACATTTTGTTCAAGGGTCAATTGGATTTTCTAAAATTTAGTGATAGTTCCAAATCAAGAAAAAAATCATGGAAACTTCAGTGTCTATAAGCTGCTTAAACTTATTTAGAAGAAAAGGCATTTAATTTTAAAATCAATCCAAGGACATTTCAGAAACTCATGAAGAGGAGATTGTGTACAATACAGTTACAATATTTGGTACTGCTATGTTTTAATCATTTTATCCTCATAGCCTCCATGATCACAATCACTAACACTGGGTCAATCATCATCACTTTTATGTACATGTTACCAAAAAGTACAAAGTTACTTAACAATTTGAACCATATGTACTTTTACCTGTCTGCAGTGTCATCAGGAAAAGAATATCCCTTACTGTGCCTAAAATATCCTATATTAATCTGGTCATTGAAATGATATTAATATTGAAAAACATATATTGACATTTTCAAATTGAACCAAATTATTTTCTGAAGGTTTTGCTCCTCTTTAATCACTTCAAAAGCACATTGTGCTTTTAGGGAAACAACAGCTCTACCAAAAGTACAGTCTTTACTCAAAACTAAGAAGTTAAAACCAAAAGTAAAGGACTTGAGGACAAAGTTAGCTTTGCTGAAATCAGATACTCTGTATCAGAAATAGCTGTTATTTCAAAGTATTTTTCCTTTTATTATTAAAGATTATTTCTGAATCATTGAAAATATGTCTTTAGACATATTTTCTAGACAATATGTCTTTAGAATCAAGTAGTTTAGTTTCATGAAGATGAAGATATAGAAAACCTATGTATGTCATTCCAACTCCCCAAACTTATTTTTTTTAAATAACACTCATATTTAATAAGTGGCTGTTATATGGGTTAAAAATCACTTTATTTAATGATATTATCACATTAGAGAAAAACTGTGACAGTAAGGGAGAAGGCAATGGCACCCCACTCCAGTACTCTTGCCTGGAAAATCCCATGGACAGAGGAGCCTGGTAGGATGCAGTCCATGGGGTCTTGAAGAGTCAGACACGACTAAGCAACTTCACTTTCACTTTTCACTTTCATGCATTGGAGAAGGAAATGGCAATCCACTCCAGTGTTCTTGCATGGAGAATCCCAGGGACGGCGGAGTCTGGTGGGCTGCTGTCTATGGTATCGCACAGAGTCGGACCCTACTGAAGCAACTTAGCAGCAGCAGCAGCAGTGACAGTAAGAGTTAAACATACAGGAAAGTTTTATTCATGACTATTGCAACAGGAGTCAATACTGCTACAATACGGGAAAGAGATTGAGTTCAACTTCTTTGAAACAGAACACTGAAGAGTTTTCTATCGTGTTGGGGTGAGCTATGGAAATATACAGGTAGATGTTAACACGGAAGTTGATCAGGTGATTAGGCCATCTGGTGCTTACAGAAGTTAGGCTTTTACTTTTCTACAGAGACTGGGAGGTCATCTATTTTAATGATTATACTTCAAAGGAATGGCTCCCAAGTCCTTAAGAAAGACTTTGCTGATTGTAAAACTGGCAAGAAGCTGGAAAAAGATTTACATCTCAGAGAGATAGAAAAATAATTTACAGTTGCAAGTTTACTAAAATAAATACTCTAAGAATAAAGGGCAACTAGAGGCCTTAGGAAGAAAACTGTCTATAGTTTAGTCAAACTGAGGGGAACTGTCTTGGTAATCATAACAAAAGTGATTCTGGCTGTTGAAAAAATTGAGCAAAAATATGGCTGTTCTTTCTCTATAATCATGAGTATGTCACTTATCTTAGGACAGGGTGAGCCAGGTGATATGCCTGGTGAAGCTGGGAATTTTTGTCAGTTAAGGTTGGTCATGTAGCTGTAACATGCTTATCTGTCCAGCTTCCTATAAGAGAGCTCACCTGGGGAAAAAAAAAAAACAAGCAAACAAGGACTCTTGTTACAGAGGTGCTTCTTATGTTCTCAAGCAGATGACAGTTTCAGACCTGGAGGTAAAGCACATCCTGTGAAGACAAAAAAACCTGAGCCTGAGATCTCCAGACCTCTTTTTCAGTGCATACCCTCCAGCTATTACTGTTCTTTCATTTTTGCCTATGATAAAGCTGTTCTGTGACTGTAAGCTGAGTTTAGTTAGCTCTTTCAGCAATTGAACACTTAGGGTGATTATATTGTAATTAATACAGGTAGTATAAGCTTATTTATTTTGATACATATTTAGAAACTATCTTATAAACTAAGGAGAGATTACTCATTTCAATTAATAGAATTTATTTTTCAAAAGATTTTGATCATGATAGTTGATAAATGTTTTTTTCAAATTTGCACCATCTATACATGGATTGATTTCTGCACATAGACTCTAAAATATCTACATATCAAGGCCTAAAAATTTGAAACAGTTTTATAAACTAGAGACCTCTAGGCCAATGTTTTAAAAAATGAATATATTTTCAACATTTAAAAATTGAAGAATTTCACATATGCTTCTTTCATTTGAAAAATTGGAAGTTCTGGCCAAATGAATATCTCCACCCAGTATATTGGTTTCCCTCTTTATACCAGGCATGACATTTTCTGTCTACCATAGTCCACACTTAGCTTACTTCACACTTTTATGTTTCCAACCTATCTTAGAACCATATAGCAACTGATACAATGCCATTCAAAGAATACGTGAAAGGGCTGGGAAATTTTAGACTAGAGAAGAGAAGCCACAGAAACTACATGATCATTTTCTTCAACTCTTTCAAATATTTTTACATAGTAGATGTAATTAAAAAAAAATTTTGTTACCCTATTTAGAATTCTGATACCTTAATTCTCTGTAGAACCTTACCTCATTTATGCTTCAAAGCCCCCTGAGTATAAGAAATGCCAAATTTCTAAAATCCATTTTATAGATGAGAAAACTCAAAAAGATTAAGGAGCATGCCAATGATCACAAAACTGGGAAAGGTGGAGAGCTGGGACTTGAACCCATATCCTTTGATCTCAAGGACAACTAGCAGACACAAACCCAAATGCTTTAGGGACCAGGCAAATAACACAAAGATGTTATTTGTGGAGAAGCAGGGAGTGACAGTAGAGAGTGGTGGGGCCTGTGGAACTTTGGAGAATAACTGCATCAATCGAAATTTAACTTAAAACCAATGATGGGCAAAAACACATCTGCCTTTAGATTTGGACTGGAGCCATGAGTCTTGAACTTCTGTTTCTACTACATGCTGCCTAGAATGAATGGTGAATGTTAGTTTACTCCATAGAAGAGTAGTCTAAAATTGAGTTTACTACTGCTGTAGGTACATACACTTTGTAGGGATGCTGTGGGTGCCTGCCAAGTTGCTTCAGTTGTGTCCAGTTCTTTGTGACCCCATGGACCATAGCCCAGCAGGCTCCTCTGTCCCTGAGGCTCTCCAGGCAGGGACACTAGGATCGGTTGCGATGCCTTCCTCCAGGAGTTTTTCCCCACCCAGGGGCCTGAACTCACATCTCTTGCATCTCCTGCATTGCCAGGCAGGCTATGTACCACTGGAGCCACCTGGAAAGCCCGAGGGATACTGTACTAGGATACAAACTCAAAATGAGTTGAATCAGGCAACTTTTAAAATGTTCCTGACTCTAAAATCCTGAGTAATTTTTTTTAAGATCTGTTTCTAGTGGTTTTAAAATACAGGATGACCAAGGTGAAATGTGCATCTCATTTAGTTTCCAAAAGGACTGTGCTATACCCTGCTGAATACAGAGGTAAAAGAAGTTATACTGACATTTCACATTTCCTAGCAGTTGTAACTTCCTACTTGTTCAGCCCAGGGCAAATGTACTAATAAAGATAACACTGGCTGTTATAACAGATAAATTCCAAAATCAATAATTTTCAAACACAATAGTTTATTTCTACTTTCAGATAACTTCCAAAACTGTGGGGTCCTGAATGATGGTGGCCCTTCCCCTAGCAGTGATTCAAGGACTCAGGTTCCTTCCTTCTTGTGGATTCCCTTGTGTAAGTATAGTCCAAAGGCTGCCTTGGAGATTATCTCATTTGCAACCACTGAAAGATGACAGGAATGTAAAGTTATTGCACCTAGGAAGATTTTATGTTCCATGCTTGGAAATAATGCTCAACACCTCTGCCCAAATTCCACTGGCCAAAACTTCCTAACACAGCGTACTTCGTGCAAGAGAGGGTGGCAACCATAGTCTGGCCTATGTGCCTACAAGGAAGAAGAAATAGGTTCAGTGAATAGCTAGTCAATTTCTGTCACAGCAATGCTCAGGCTTATTTTAGGGTAAGCAGAGATTGCTAAACTTTTTAGATATACACAATCAAAAGTTATATATACTTTTCAACATGGTTTTACGTTCAGTATTGCAGGTGATCCTGACAACGTCCTCTATGAGTGAACTGATCTGTACTCCTCTTTTCTGAGCTATGATGCAAATTTAGGCACATGACCTCTGCAGTCAAAAATACTTGGGTTCATATCCCGCTTCAACCACTTACTAACAGTGTACTCCTGGGTGAGTTACATTACAGTTCTAAATCTATCATTTCATCACTAAAATGATTATGTAATGACTAATATTGAACAATTATCATGTGTCAGATACTGATGATCTTATTTAATCCTAAAAACAATTCATGAGGAAGTTCTGCCATTGTCTGCATTCTACAGATGAGGAAATCAAGGTACAGAAAAGTTAAGTGAGTTGGGAGTCACAGTAGCTTGGGATTAGTAGAGCCGGTATTTTAAGTTAGGCCTGTCAAACTCTCAAACTCAGAGCCCATACTCTTAACCACTTTGATATTCTATTTTTAGTAGAATGCGTATTTTGCAGAGTTGCAATGAAAATCAAATTTTAAAATAAAGAAAAATATGAATGAATTAATGTGGATGAATAAATGAGCAAATGAATCCTCATTTGTCTTACAATGTGATCAAGTAGGACTAAACAAATAAAGATATTTGAGCCCTGTTACCTCATCAGAATTTTTATAATTCAAAAGGTAAATTGCCCCGATAGAGAAGTACAAAAATGTTCATGTGTCTTTATGACTTTTACTAGATTGCTCTAGTGTTAACATAAGTTATTAATAATGTAACTAATGAAAGAAGTTTGGTTAGCATTATTTTTTTCTCTCTTATCTCACTCCATTTTCAAGGTACACGGTGACGTTTTGTGATAGTCTTTAAGAAGTATTTCAAATAGATTAACATTAACTTGTATTTTTTTAAATCACTTCTTAGCAACTTTAACATTTTTTATAGAAACACCCATTCAAAGCAAAACATGACAGTCAGTGTTGCTGTAGCAGTGGTGATTATAAATGATTTGCCTACAATATGTGACTCTGCAACCTTGAAATGATGCCACCAGGGTACATTCTGCATATGGCACTGATGCCCACAAAAAGATCTGTAATTACCAAGCACATGTTATAGGATATAACTTCTTGCTATGGGAGAAATCAAAAATCTTGTGTCTCTTAGCTCAAGCATGGTTCATATCACTTTAATGTGTGACAGAGGTACCATATACTCAATTTTACATGTTACCTCTAAATGTCAAACAATGCCCTGGAAACGTCCATTGAAATCTTTGTGCAAAACCCAAACAGGAGGTGTATCACTCTGGACAAATATTTCTAGGTATCCTTCTCAGAGAAAAGTCTGTTAAATTTCCTTGGGGAATGAACTCAACTTTTTAGTTGCAAGAAGCCAAGCTAAAAATAGAAATACTCCTGAAGAACAGATCAGGAAGAGGCAGGACTTAAAGGACTTTGGGTACATTTAGTTTAACGAAATGTACTGTTTAACAAAAGATAATGAGATGTTCTTATCCTTGATATTCTGAAGGTAAATGGAAAAAGATAACCAGAAATCTTCATAATCTGGGGCTCTAGAATCCATATCTGTAGGAAATCATGTCACTGTGTTCTGATACCAATTGAATCTGTGACTCTAATTCCTTAGTGCCCGCCTCATAGAGGTGCCTTGAAGGGATAAAAAAGTTAAGCCTCTCAAACATCTCCTTTCCTCTTTCTGGAGAAGCCAACATGGTTACTAAACCTCCCAGTTAAAGAGAGGCCAACATCCAGCTTCAGATGGATCATTATGTACAAATAATCTTCCCTCTTTGATCACAAATTTCCCCCTTAATCCATTTCTACATAGTCCTAGGTACATGGAGTTCTCATCATCAAGCTGAATTAAATAGATCAAAGACAGAACTGCACAGCTTCTCTCCACTTTACCAATTCTTCTTTTAAGCTTGCATTTCTGAGTTGTCATTTTATAATGCAAGATAGTAAAGATAAAATGTTAACCTTAAAACATAAAATGGAGAAAATGAATATAATAAAAACATTTTCATTCCATCAATTCATGCCACAAATATTTATCATGTGCTTACCATGAGTCCCGAGTACTGCTCTTGCTAAGGCAGTAGCCAGGAAGCTGAGCTTTCCCCTGGCTTCATGCAGCTCTCAGTCTGGTGGGAGAGAGAACAAAATTACAGTCCAATGTGCTATGTGCTTTGAAGGAAAATAGTGCAGGGAAAAAGGGCAGAGAGGGATGAAGTGGTAGCGGGAAGATCTCTCTGAATAGATGCATTTTGATTTGAACAATCAAAGGGAAAAATACTTCAGGATGAAGGATGAACCAGTGTGAAGATTCTGAAGTATACTGAGCTTGTTATGTTCAAGCAGGAGTAAGAAAGTCAGTTTGACTGGAGCTGAGTGACCATGGGGGAGCAGGGATGGTAGTGAAAGATGAGTTGAGAGAGAGCAAGGATTAGATAGATAGCAGAGCAAATATCAATTATTGATATCATCTTCTA
The DNA here is from genome assembly GCF_033118175.1 of Dama dama. NCBI lineage: Eukaryota > Metazoa > Chordata > Mammalia > Artiodactyla > Cervidae > Dama > Dama dama. The sequence goes on along the minus strand of NC_083698.1, from coordinate 55,524,257 downwards.
TGAAACAGGTCTCTAGTTTTCTCTTTGTAGAGATCTGTGGTCTTCGTAGAGAATCTACCTGCAATGCAGGAGACCAATCCCTTGGTCAGGAAGATCCCCGTGGAGAAGGGAATGGCAACCCACTTCAATATTCTTGCCTGGAGAATCCCATGGACAGAGGAACCTGGCAGGTTACAGTCCATGAGGTTGCAAAGAGTTGGAGCCAACTAAGTAACTAACATTTGACTGGTCTTTATGTGACAACGACCACTGTTTCTATGTGCTTTATACACCAGGGTAGAAGTATCTCAGCCTGAAGGGATAAGATAAAGCACTAGAAAAAGACATCCTGATGCTATAAACCAGAACTATGCCTGGTGGGCTACAGTTCATGGGGTTGTAAAGAGTTGAACATGACTGAGAGACTTTCACTTTCATTTTTCATAGAACTATTACTGCAGTGTCTAGCCAACTAAGGAGTCTTATGGTAAAGAGAGTCTTTTGGGTTTTGGACTACACTGCTAAATATTTGGATAATGAGCTATTATTCTGCTTCTGTATTTGGCACTCAAATGTGTATGCTTTAAAATTACTTTAACCTTTCAGACAGAAATAGCCTGTGTGTGTTTGTGAGTGTGTGTGTGTGTGTGTGTGTGTTCTGTCTTGTCCGACTCCTCGCTACCCCATGGACTGTAGCCCTCCAGGTTCCTCTGCCCATGGAATTTCCCAGGCAAGAAGACTGGAGTGGGTTGCCATTTCCTTCTCCAGGGTGTCTTTCCCACTCAGGGACTGAGCACAGATTTCTTGTGTCTCCTGCATTGGCAGGTGGATTCTTTACCACTGTGCCACCTGGGAAACCCCAAGAGATAGCCTCTTGCCCTTCAGAAGACATTGAGTGAAGTGAAGTCGCTCAGTCATGTCTGACTCTTTGTGACCCCATGGACATAGACTACCAGGCTTCTCTGTCCATGGGATTCTCTGGGCAAGAACACTGGAGTGGGTTGCCATTTCCTTCTCCAGGGGATCTTCCCAACCCAGGGATCGAACCCAGGTCTCCTGCATTGCAGGCAGACGCTTTATCCTCTGAGCCACCAGGGAAGATTACCACAAATATGCATTTACAAACTGTGTTTTTTCCCCAACATTCTCTATCAGATTAAGTGCAGTCTTTAAAGGGCCACTTATAAAAATGTACATAGTAGTGAGAAAACTGCTGTTCTTTCTGATCAGAAAGACAATGCAGTTATATGCTGAGCAGGAAGGTCTCCAAATGATGGTGCATCTAAATATGTCCAACCCCTTTTCTAGGTGAAAACCAAAATCAGCACAGTGCAACTCTCAGTTTCTTATTTTGGAACATATACAGCACTAGTCTACAAATGTACCTCATTTTCATAACTGCATAACCTAGAGAAGCACCATAAACATTTGGGATATGATACTTATTCCTCAAAACTTTATACTTAATGGAAATTGCAGAATAGAAGAAAACGGAAACTTCAGGCTGTGTCCTTACTAAAAATACCTCCCTTTAATGGAAAAAGTACTCTATAAAGTTAATGCTTTCCTATTCCTATGTACAGTTTCTTTCTCGATTTTTTAAGTCTAAAACTTCTAGGCTGTCAGTTTGCTATAGAGTAGAAAAGGCACCCAACTGGGATCTGGTTTGGGTACTATCACTTACTGGTTGGTTATCTTTAGGTAATCTTGGGCAAGACACTGACTCCTATAAAACTGAGATGTGTTCTGCCCTCTTCAAGAGTTGTTGTAAATTTATGAATGAATGAATATTTTCCTGAGACATCTTTGAGAGGCCTGGATGATTGGATACGCTTCATTCTTTCTGGTATTTGTGTGTTCTTGAACCATTCTCTTTATACTTAGTTGTTCATACCTATGCCGTTGCCCAAAATATGTGTCTACAGCTCATTCTTCAGGTCAGCTATTTGGAATACAACACTTTTCTTTCTTTAATTCTTAACAGCATTTAGCACAGTCTATCACATAGTAGTTGCTAATGAAAAAAAAATGGAATCCAGATATATCAATGATTCAATAATTCCAGTTTACAGTATAACATTAGTTAATTAGAAGAAAGATGAAGTATTGTTAGAGATCTATTAGCTGAATTATTCTAATCACCTTTTCTTTCATCTATCTATTGCTTATGAATAGGACTGTCTGAAATGCTAGAAGTGTTCTTTATTTGTGTTGTCTAATACATAATCACTAGCCTCTTGTGGTCACTGAAACCTAAAACTGTGCTGGTGCAACTGAGGAACTAAATGTTTAACTTAACTTTAATTAATTAAAATATAAGTAGCCACATAGCTGATGGTTCTGGTGTTAAACAGTGCAGAGCTGTACAAAAGTCACAAAAATATTTTTAGGGCAAAGCAAAGTTTTCATGGGCACTTGGATACTTCAAATAGTTTAGACAGGGAACCTACCTGCTTTTGTAAATTGTGAAATTGACTTCAGGTAAAACTCTTTATCTATAGCCATCAATTCCCCTTTTAAATAATCTACACAGAGCCGACTAGCTCTGGTTTGAAGTATTTCCCATTGAAGGTTAGCAAAGACAATATACTGGGGGTGAGCTGTTTTCTGGTAGCTCAAGTTCTGTTTTCAAGGAAGACATTTTGAACATCTTAATGATCACTGATTTTCAGATATGACTTCAAAAAATTCTTTGAGATGAATTTTTAGACATAGCCACAAGTGAAAAGAAGTTAAATGATTTTTTCCAATGATGCTACAGGATCATTGATCTTGTGGGAACTAAGGAAGAAATATTTGAGCCTGGTAGTCAAAGAGTATTTTCAAGAGAAGCTCAATTTTTATCCTCTTTGGGAGAAAGTCACTCAAGTAGAGCATTTGAATGTACGTTTTTTTACTATATCTTTTCTCCAAAACTGAGTTAAAATGTAAAAGCTGTGGTCTTCTTAGCAAAGACTGCCTCAGAATATGAAAAAGCCATGATAAGACCCAGCAAGACACTCAAAAGATGATAAAACTTTGGTCTGATAAGAGCAAACATAATACATTTTGGATCAGCTATATAAAATGTGACCATATTAAAATTCTCCAAACCCAGACATTTTGACAGTGAGAAGTGGCACTTTAAGTAATTATGCTGGGAATATAGGTGTAAATTGGAACTGTTCTGAGTAAACCCAGATGTATGATCACCCTAACTTTTTGGAAGAATGTGTTCTAGATCAACATTAATTGTTTAATAGCAATCTGATAGTCCTGCTCTGTAGGATATGTCCTCGTTCTTTTAAAATTCATTGCTTTCTGAACTACCAGGAATTGGGTTTTTAAGAATTTTAACTTTTGAAAAGACTTTTAAATCAGTAGTTACTGAAAAAAAGAATCAGGGACTTTTGAAAGTTCCACTATGCAGCTTTGTCTTGAGAAATATTCATCATAACCCTAAAACTCTGTATCCAATTTAGTGATGGGGTCTTCTGATGCTATCATACCTGAAATACAGGCTTTCTTGGTGGCTGAGATGGTAAAGCGTCTGCCTGCAATGTGGGAGACCTGGGTTCAATCGCTGGGTCAGGAAGATCCCCTGGAGAAGGAAATGGCAACCCACTCTAGTACTCTTGCCTGGAAAATCCCATGGACAGAGGAGCCTGGTAGGTTATGGTCCATGGGGTCGCAAAGAGTCGGACACGACTGAGCGATTTCACTTCACTAGCACAGGTCAGAGCTACATGGAATACTTATATTAGGGATTGGCAAACTTTTCTGTGGAAGGTCAAATAGTAACTACTTTACATTTGGTAGTATATGGCCTCCTGTCAGTTCAGTTCAGTTCAGTTCAGTTGCTCAGTCGTGTCTGACTCTTTGTGACCCCATGAATCGCAGCACGCCAGGCCTCCCTGTCCATCACCAACTCCGGGAGTTTACTCAAACTCATGTCCATCAAGTCGGTGATGCCATCCAACCATCTCATCCTCTGTCGTCCCCTCCTCCTGCCCCCAATCCCTCCCAGCATCAGAGTCTTTTCCAATAAGTCCTCTTCGCATGAGGTGTCCAAAGTATTCGAGTTTCAGCTTCAGCGTCAGTCCTTCCAATGAACACCCAGGACTGATCTCCTTTAGGATGGACTGGTTGGATCTCCTTGCAGTCCAAGGGACTCTCAAGAGTCTTCAACACCACAGTTCAAAATCATCAATTCTTCGGCGTTCAGCTTTCTTCACAGTCCAACTGTCACATCCATATGTGACCACTGGAAAAACCGTAGCCTTGACTAGACGGACCTTTGTTGGCAAAGTAATGTCTCTGCTTTTCAACATGCTGTCTAGGTTGGTCATAACTTTCCTTCCAAGGAGTAAGCGTCTTTTAATTTCATGGCTGCAATCACCATCAGTAGTGATTTTGGAGCCCAAAAAAATAAAGTCTGACACTGTTTCCACTGTTTCCCCATCTATTTCCATGAAGTGATGGGACCAGATGCCATGATCTTAGTTTTCTGAATGTTGAGCTTTAAGCCAACTTTTTCACTCTCCTCTTTCACTTTCCTGTATAACTACCCAATTCCAGCTGTAAAATAAAAACAACTATAAGCAATACATAAACAAATGGACATCGCGGTGTTCCAATAAAAACATGTGGTTGGCTGGTTGATCTAAATATACTCTAGCATAAGAGACATAAAAGTCAGACCACATTAAGTTTCCCTATATTGCAATAGGGCTTCCCCTCACACAAATACAATTCCTTCCCTCCCTCCCTCTCTCTTTCCCTCTCTTCCTTCTTTCCTTTTTTCTGTCTCCCTCCCTCCTTTCTTCCTTTTTCCTTTCTCTCCTTCCCCTTCCTCTGTCTTTCCTTTATTTCTTCTTCATTCTTTAAGGAAACATTTAATGAGTATCAACTCCATACCACCCATTGAGATTTCAGGGAAAAATAAGGTATCATTCCTGCTTTTTTTTTTTTTTTTTTTTGATGAATTTCTAACATATTGGGCAAAGATATGTGATATGTCTTGGTGCTAGAGAAATTGGGGTCCATGGTCATAGGACAGCTGAAGCAGAGACAGAACTACACTTCACTAATCCGACTAAGTCCACTGAACCATCCTTCACTGCTACATCCTGGCCTATGTTGGGATGGTAAAGAAAAAAAGTAGAAAAAAATCAATACATCTCAGAAACCCTTTTATACCTTACATTCTATACATAGCAGCATTTCCTCATTCTTCCAAAGAAGATTTTTGTTTTAATAACCTTAATAGAAGATAAATAATAAATGTTTTATATGGTACAATATTTTTTATCAGAAACCACTATAAGTATGTAAAATGATATCATGGCAAAGTAATTAGTAATTATTTTTATGAAATTCAATTAAATATTCTGCTCTTTGATAGGCATACATTAATGAGTAAGAACATTCATACAAAAATGTTTTGTCTTTCTGCCATTCTATTTTTTTAAATGAAATTTATCTTAGAATTGCTAATTTTTCTTAGATCTAATTCTTAAAAATAAAACAAATTATATTTTGATGTAAAGTTGAGATTGTCCTTAGCAGAAATTATTTAATTTCCACTTTGCAGTTGTATAACCAGGCTCAGGTCATCCAGCCCCACCCTGTGATTTATCTCCTTTAGCATATGAAATGTACTTAAAGTAGTTTCAATCTATTAAGGCAAAGATAAAGTATCTCCAGCTCACTTCATTTCATTAAACTTGAACATAATCTCTTAAAGAAATCCAGTAAAATACCTAGGTTAGTGTACCGTCTAAGTTTCCAAGGTATGTTACATCGAATATCTCAAAGAATGTTACGTCATTGTCCTGGCATTCATGGGAATACCTGTTATACAGGACAGAAAATCTTTGTTCAATTTACCCTTAGTACAAAATTAATTCATATATTATACAGAATAAGATGCCAGACTTTCCATTAATATCTTCCATAATTCTCATTTAGTTCTCATTTAAACCATGTGAGCATGGGGATATAGAACTTCCTTGGATTTCTCAGTACTCTTGTTAAAAAAAAAAAAAAAAAGAGCAAAAACAGAAGAACTAGCTTTCTGAGATTTCTTTCTCTTTATAAGCAGAGAAAAATTACTTTTCCCAATCCCTTGACTATAGAATGTTCAGCTACTCATGTAGTACAATGGAGCTGACTCTCATTGCATTGCTTCAGGGTCAAGACTAAAGAAAGAAGGCGATCCACTGGCTATTTACTGTGAAGTAATAAAAAACTGTTAAAAAAAAAAAAAAAAACCTTTCTGTCATATCTTTTTGCCTTTTCATACTCTTCTTGGGGTTCTCAAGGCAAGAATGCTGAAGTAGCTTGCCATTCTCTTCTCCAGTGGACCACATTTTGTCAGAACTATTCACCATGATCTGTCCATCTTGGGTGGCCCTACGGGGCATGGCTCATAGTTTCAATGAATTAGACAAGTCTGTGATCCATGTGATCAGTTTGTTTAGTTTTCTGTGACTGCGGTTTTCATTCTGTCTGCCCTCTGATGAAAGAGGATAAGAGGCTTGTGGAAGGTTCCTAATGGGAGGGACTGGCTGTGGAAAACTGGGTCTTGCTCTAGTGGGGCCATGCTCAGTAAATCTTTAATTCAATTTTCTGCTGATGGGTGGGGCTGTGTTTCCTCCCTGTAGTTTGGCCTAAGACTAAACCATGGTAGGGTTAATGGCAGTAATGGGGACCTTTTTCAGAAGGACCTATGCCAGCATGCCACCACGGCTCCCACGACTGTTGTATTCAGTGCCCTTGATGACCCACACCTCCACTGGAGTCTTCTGGAGACTCACAGGCAAGTCTGGCTCAGTCTCTTGTGGGGTCACTGCTCCTTTCTCCTGGGTCCTGATGCACACAAGCTTTTGTTTGTGCCCTCCAAGAGTCTGTTTCCCAATCCTGTGGAAGTTATGTAATCAAATCCTACTGAACTTCAGTGCTAAATTCCCTGGGGGGTTCTCAGTCCCTTTGCCAGATCCCAGGGTTGGGAAATCTGTTGTGTGCCCTAGAAGTTTTCCAACAGTGCAAGAACTTCTTTGGTATAATTGTTCTCCAGTTTGTAGGTCATCTGCTCGGTGGGTCTATGGTGGGTCTAATGGTGACCCCCTCCAAGACGACTTATGCCACACACCACACCTCCCAGGTCTGCTGCAGCCAGAGCTCCAGTCTCTGTGGCAAGTCACTGCTGACCTGTGCCTCTGCAGGAGACACTCAAACACTTAAAGGCAGATCTGTCTCCGTCTCTTCTGTGGGTCACTGCTCTTTTCCCTGGGTCCTGGTGCACACAAGATTTTGTTTGTGCCCTCTGAGCATCTCTGGCAGGTGTGAGATTTGATTTGATTCTAAATGCAATTTCACCCCTCCTACTGTCTTGTTGAGGCATCTCCTTTGCCCATGGACACGGGGTATCTTTTTTTAGTGGGATCCAACATTCTGCTCGATGGTTGTTCAGCAGGGAGTTGCAATTTTGGTGATCTTGCAGGAGAAAATGAGTGCACGTCCTTCTACTCCACCATCTTGAATGGTGAAGCTGAAGTTCCAGTACTTTGATGTGAAGAGACGACTCAGCCGACTCAACCAAACCCAATAGTGAGATAAATCCTTTGTACAGATGAGAAGTCAGAAACTTACTAGAATATGAAGAAGTTGAAGTTAACAAATCAGTTGTGGAAACTGAAATCCCTCCCATCTTAATCCATTTGGGCTGCTATAACACAGTACCAGAGGCTGTGTGGCTTAGGAAAAGCAGAATCTTATTTCTCACAGTTCGGGAGGCTGGGAAGTCCAAAATCAACATCCTGGGAGATTCAGTGTCTGGTAAGAACCTACTTCTTCCTTGGCGGCCATCTTCTCTGTGTTTTCACATTGTGGAAAAGGTAAAAGAGCTTTCACTGGTGGCTCTTTTTTCAAGTCTTATTTTTAAATTTTTGGCCATACAGTGCAACATGCAGAACTTCGCCAACCAGGGATCAAACTCACGCCCCTGCAGTGGATGCTAGAAGTCAAAATGCTGGACCAACAGGGAAGTCCACTGGTGGCTTTTATAAGATCACTGATTTTATTCATGAGGGCTCCACACTCATAACCTCATCACCTCCGAGTGACCCACCTCCTAATACCATCACTTTGGGGGCTAGGTTTCAACATTTGAGTTTGAGGTTTCAACATTTGAGTTTGGGAAAACTTCCCCAAGGGAACTTCATTCCCTTATGCAGGTGACAATCATTTATTCATTCATTCTTCATTCAACACATGCCTTGTTTATTTTTGTTTGTTTGCTTGGTCTATTTTTTCTTTTTTTTTTTTTTTTTTTTGTCTTAAAGAGGTTCTCCTGCCACTCTGCATATTCCCTTTTATATGGTGCAGGTTCTCAACATTTTATCCACAATTCTGAAATCCAACTTGTTCTGAAAATTGAGATTTCTTTGTTGATTGATTGGTTGAGATTGGTTTTACCTTCTTACCAGCAAAACTCTCCTGACCTAAATTTATTTAGGAGCAGAACCTAGCCTGAATAGACAAAGGCTTCTTAGAGAATATTTCTCCAACTGTAGGCAGATTAGATAGAGGGTTTCTGAGAGGAAAAGATCCAGGTACAGCTTTCTTATCATGTGATCTAAGCTTGGCCACAATGCTTTGTTGTGCAGAACAGGTCTCAGTTGTTAATGAGTTTAATAGAATAAAAAATGTAGGAACAAACTGCTAAATTACCATGGCCAGGGGAATAACTTAACCACATCAGAGACAATAAATCAGTTGTAAAGCCTCTGGTTTTGTTTTGAAGGTAAACTTTAGCCTGAAGCACATTCTTGAGCCATTTGCTGAATCCAAACTCCCTCAAGCACTCAACCACCAGGCTATCTAAAACTTAAGGAATGAAGAAGCTTACTCTTGCTTATCTCATGACTTCAGTCAGTTAGAGCCTGGATTCTGCCAACTTTTGTCCCAGTTCTATACTGAATTCTCCTTGGCTCAGCCCCTTCAAGAATATGTACATACACTTAGCTTAAAACTTCCCCAATTTTGCTGTTTGGGAAGACTCTGCTTTGGGAAATATCCCCAATGTTCTTGCTGCAAGTAATAGAAACTCCCTTCTCTCACTCTTTGGCTTGGTTGTATCTTTTGACTTAATACTTGCCAGGTGACAAACCAGTTTTCAGATAATACAATCTGGTGTGTAAAATTTGTACATTTCATGGCAGCCCTTTAATATGCTTACTTTAGAGTGCTGCCTCTGAGTCCTTGGATGTGAGAAGGTGCTTCTGCAGTCTATACTATGAACTCCATGTTATCATTCAGAAATGTTGGAAATAGTTTTGGCTTCCAAAACACACCTGGCCCGAGTTGTTCAGAGAAGAGATTGGGCACTGCACTCCCTGAGTGAATACCCCTTCCAAGGAGACCAACTATGTTTCAGAACTGTTTCCTAACTATGCCTTGCTTACTCAACTGAACATGAAATGCTGCTAGGCCTTCTTAATCTACTCCTGTTAAAATTAGGTTCAATTTCTTCTTATCTGAGGAGAGTTCTGGAGTGAAGATAAAGGTCTAAATACTTTATAAAAGGGACTCTCCATTCAGTGGCAGAGAGACATATCACTTTCTGAAGGGAGAGAACACCTTTAGGAATTAAATTCTGGATGGTGATGCTGACCGTGACAGTAGACTAGGGATCTATTTGAACATTGGTCCTCCATTCTAATACCACTCCTGAAATTCCATTCCTCTTAGGTTTTTAGATCTTAGGACATGTTTAGTCTGGTAGAAAATTGAGAAGAAAAATCTGCCTTTAAAGGCCTTCAAATCCAGTTTAAAAAATTAATTAGCCTTCTGATGCCAAATTGGCAAATGAAACACCACTTTGAGACATGCCTAAAGGGACAACTGCTGCCAGTTGATAATTGTTTTTTTTTTTTTCTCTCATGTCACTATGGCTGGTAGATGTTGATCTTGTTCCTTCATGCTCTTCCTTCTTTCATTGACTCACCTGTCTTGCTTTCCTTTGCTATATATCTCTTCCTCTTTCTAAACACCCCATCTTTTCTCATTTGTTCACTTGCATTCCCCAGGATTTCAGTATCCCCCTGCATTCTTCTATAATGTCTCTGTCTGTGCTCTGGATGTTTGCACATCCTCCTTTCTGGCAAAAATGAACACATTAAGCCCATTTATAAGTTTATTTATTGAATTTGTTTTTGTTTGTTTAGTCCAACTCTTTGTGACCCCATGGACTAGACCACCAGGTTCCTCTTCCATGAGATTCTCCAGGAAAGATTACTGGAGTGGATTGCCATGCCTCCTCCAGGCTATCTTCCCAACCCAAGGATCAAACCCAAGTCTCCTGCTTAGCAGGTGGATTATTTATCTCTGAGCCACCAGGGAAGCCCATTTGTTGAATAGCATAGCATAGTGAAGTTGCTCAGTCCTATCCCACTCTTTGTGACCCCATAGACTATAGCCTACCGGGCTCCTCCGTCCATGGGATTTTCCAGGCAAGAGTACTGGAGTGGGTTGCCATTTCCTTCTCCAGGGTATCTTCCTGACCCAGGGATCAAACCCGGGTCTCTCACATTGTAGGCAGACACTTTACTGTTTGAGCCACCAGGCAAGATAGGAGTAAGCCAAGATCCACTTGCTGAATAATAATTATTAAAAAACAAAATTCAACTGACTAAATCTGAAGGACCAGTTGGCTTTATTGAGCAACTCATGAATTGGGTGGTGTCCCATCTAACAAATAGAAGGGCACTCTGACGGGCAGTGGTCTCGGCTAGCCAGCAGCGAGTGAGTGGCAGCGTGAAACAAGATCTTAATTCCCTCCCCAGGAAGTGAACCTGGGAAGCCTGGATGGAACCAGGGATCCTAGCCACCAGACCAGCAAGGGCCAGAGGCTAGAAGCTATTTTTCCCCTGGATCTTTGTCCCCAGTGAAAAATGCATTTATCACGGAGGCAAAACCTGTAAATGCAGGTGCAAAGTTTATTACTAGAGACATTAGCACAACAAGTTGGAGAGCACAGAAAAGAAACAGTTAAGACAGAAGCAAAGCAGAGATGCACACCCAGAGAGAAAAGGTGTGGGTGTCCCCCTTACTGAGGGGGAATGCAGTAAGGAGGTGGTTAAGTCATTTATATAGGTCAGTTCTTCCCAATCTTTGTTTTCCTTTAGCCAATTATCTGGTTTCTGACCTGCCCTGGGACCCTGCCTGGGTGCTCACACACCCCTCAGGCAAGAAGGATCTTGCTTCTGGGAGGAGTAAGACTCATTATGGCCTGGTATTATCCCTTTATGACTTTTGATCCCTAAGGACCTTTTCGTGTGCAGTGGTTTCTTGTCCCCAAAGAAGGAGGTGGATCTGAGATCCCTTAATCTTTCACTTACACAGGGTTTTGTCCCTCTTTGTCCTTGCCATGACTGTTTCCTTAATCTGTTTACAAGAGGCAAAAAACTGGCTGTTTACCCTGTTTCTGCTGTTACTTCTGTTTCAGAGGCTGATTGTAAATGCCTTAACTGAAGTCCACGATGTCTTGGGGCTTCCCTGGTGGTTCAGTCAGTAAAGAATCCATCTGCAATGCAGGAGATGACCTGCAGCACAGGAGACCCAGTTTCAATCCCTGGGTCGGGAAGATCCCCTGGAGAAGGAAATGGCAACCCACTCCAGTATTCTTGCCTGGAGAATCCCATGGACCAAGGAACCTGTCAGGCTACAGTCCATGAGGTCACAAAGAGTCAGACATGTTTGGGCAACTGAACAACAACCTATGTCTCATCTCAGGAAATGCAAAAAGCAGACTGGTTATAAGGGTCCAGCCTGAAGCCCACTTCTTCCTGCCTCACGAAGTGCAAACAGAAGGCCTGTTTAATTTCTAACATGGAGCCCATCTATCTCCTGCCTCAGTAGTACAGAATGGAAGGAATTTTTAATAGGTGGAAGGAGGGTGGCAAGAAGATATCAGCAGTATAAAAGAAAAGATTGTTTCCAGCAGCCTGTCTTCTTTTTTGGAATAAGGGAAAGGCAGGCATCTTTTTCATGCAGATGATCTGATTAGTGTTGATCAGGAAATTTCAGATTGACTGTTTAAAGATCACATTCCTGGAAAAGGCTGAAACTGTAATTAAGTCTTGTTTTGCTGTCCTGTGGGAAAATGACTCTATTTGGGGCCTTTTTTTTTTTTTTTCTTTCTTAAACAATAACATATACTTCGGATTTTAATTTAACATGAAACTGAATAGAAAGATTTGTTGTCCTTATAATATTTTGTCCTTCTCCTACCCCTCCACCTCCACTGAATACAGTCTTTGAATTTGAGTATACCTTCTGAGTACATATATTTTTTTCTATTCATCACTTATACTTAATTTATAGAAATTTCTGTTTTCTCTTGTTTAAGATTTACCTCATACTAATCTCACTAAGGGCTTCCCTGGTAGCTCAGACAAAAGCGTCTGCCTACAATGCAGGAGACCCGGGTTTGATCCCTGGGCCAGGAAGATACCCTGGAGAAGGAAATGGCAACTCACTCCAGTATTCTTGCTTGGAAAATCCTATGGACTGAGGATCCTGGTAGGCTACAGTCCATGGGGTTGCAAAGAATCTGACATGACTGAGCAACTTCACTTCACTTTTAATCTTATTAAAGGGACTTCCCAGGGGGCGCAGTTATAAAGATTCCACCTTCCAATACAGGAGACACAGGAGATGTGAGTTCAGTTCCTGGAGGGGAGATCCCCTGGAGGAGGAAATGGCAACCCACTCCAGTATTCTTGCCTGGAGAATCACATGGACAGAGGAACCTGGCAGGCTACAGTTCATGGGGTCACAAAGAGATGGACATGACTGAGCACCGATGTAGGCAATCATACTAAAATCTTTTATTTATTTATTTCTTTAAGAGAAACAACTGTCCTGTTCTAAAGAGTTAACTATAATTCACAGTTAATGGTTCTTTTTTTTTTTTTTTAATTTTTAAAATAATAAAGAACACAACTGAAATGCCCTTGGGAAAGCACATGCATTCTTTCTGAGCAGGAATTTCCCTAAAGCAAAATTCCAGCACAGTCAAGTTTACTTACTTATTCAACAATCTAGAGAATTTCATTCAGAGAATGAGCAAATATTGGCTGCCTACTATTGGAGATAATTAGGAAAAAAAGGGTGAAAATGGAATTTGGGAGAAAAAAGTGGGGTTTGAGGACATGACTAAACAGGAATAGATCTGTTGCACTCATTTTCAAAGGGAGAAATGAGGCAGAGAGAGAATAACTTGAGTCTCAGAACATTCTTCCTGGGTGCTGGGAGGACCAGAAGCCTTCAGTCTTACAAAAGTTGGTGGTAGAGCCAAGTTTAAGACTTCTGCTGCCTTCTAGGATCCTCTGGTGAATAACCTGTATTCAGGAATTTGAAGCATTCCCCCATTTATTGCTAGAACATATGTGTCAGAAAACAAGCATATTATCTGAGGCATGCAAGTTTTTCTATAGCCATGCAATAGAGTTGGACAGAAGTTGGGAGGCATAAGTTAAAAGCTCTGATTTTTAAAAAAAATTAGAGATTGAGGTCTTGGAGGGAAGAAGAGACTAAAGGAGAGATGAGTTAGAAGAAAATGCCTCTCCCAAGGCATAGTTTTGTTGACTGAAATAAAAAATGAATAATGTGCATTTGAGAGCTGTGAGCTTTACTTTTATTCTGGAATCTTACTGAATACTGTGGCCCAGCAGACAGCCTCTCAGGTAGCTCTGAGGAACTGTTTCTAAGAGAGACCAGCATGGAGATATATATATATATATATATATATATATATATATATATACACATATATATATACAGTGGCTCAGACAGTAAAGAATCTGCCTGCAATGCAGGAAACATGGATTTGATCTCTGGGTTGGGGAGATCCTCTGGAGAAGGGGATGGATACTGGAATATTCTTGCCTAGAGAATTCCATGGACAGAGGAGCCTGGTGGGCTAAAGTCCATGGGGTTTGCAAAGAGTTGGATAGAACTGAGCGACTATCAATTTCACTTTCGTAGATAGATTTAGATATGACTTTGGCTAAGAAGGATGTGCAATCAAGCACACGTCTCAGTAGAAGGTCATTGCAAGTCAGGAGGAACAGATTTCTCAGTTAATGATTTTAGTGTTTTTCTAAGTACAGGAAGATACAAGAATTTAGGTTCATAAAACATTTCTTTCCTAAAATATAACTGAGGGCCAGTTGTGCCTGTCTTCTCAAAGCACAGAGTATCTTACTCTGTTCTTTGTCTTGAATTCCTTTCAGGGTGTACTGTGGGTTAAGGGCTGCAGTGCCTGACAACTTAATCCTTGTAGACCTGGATGATAAGCAAACAGTCTTTGTTTTAGTTTCTACAACAAAGCACAATTGATTTCAAGTATTTCTTTCATACTGAATAAAAAGAAGATCCTGAGCAAAGGATGATATGAAAACTGCATCTCAGGATCAATTATTATTATTTCAGTTATGTAAAAGTTATTGATAACCTCTTTATTTGCTGTGTGTGGTGGTCGTTATTGTCTTAGTTTTAGCAAATATTTAAAAGAGTTAATATTCCCTTTCATGACCTTAGTTATTCTGACATTAATTATCCCATTAAAGTTTTTTTTTTAATTTCTTTGACTTAAAGTTCTCTTGTTATGAGGAATTTTAGAAACATAGTCATTATACTTGTTGGTATTGGGGGAAGGAATATAGAATTTTGATTTAGGAATTCAAGAGACTTTATCAGCATAGGATTCCTAACAAGCACTTACCCAAGTTATTTTATTTTATTTTATTTTATTTTTATTAGTTGGAGGCTAATTACTTCACAACATTTCAGTGCCAAGTTTTGTTTAATTGCCTCAAGTTAATGGAAAATTCACTGTCATTATAGACCAGCCCACTAATTTTCAGATGCAGTTTTGTTTGAAATGTTTCCTTACAGTGGTCTAAAATTTTCTTCTTGGCAATTTCTTCTGCCCTTTGAAGTAATACAGCAAAATCTGTATCCTTTCCTAAAAGGTGACAGTAACATTTATGCATGTGGTCCAATTTTCTTCCCTTAGTAAAAGGTTTCCCATGCATTCGTTCACAGCATGCTATTTTTAGTTACAAAATATAATATTGTCATTCCCATCATGCCATTATATCCAATATTGTTCAACAGTTTCATTTAATCTTATTCCATTTAATCTCTAATTCCCCTTCCTTCCTGTTCCCTGGTTCCCATACTTATAATTCATTTTCCCAGCCTTTCTTTCCACTCCTAGAATTCCTACCTTTGCCCCTGATTGCTCCTCCTCTCCTGCAAACAAATAAATAACAGCCTGGGCCTGAGTTTGACAAGTGGCTCCTCAGAGGCAGGTGAAGAAGCAGAAGTCAGACCAAGGACAGGGCACCTCTGGGTCAGGGAGAGAAATTAAAACTGTTTGACTCAGAACCACCAGCCTGAGCAGTGGAGCATCTCTGAGACGGTGCCTCTAAAAGGTCCCTTGAGAGAGCTGAACAGGGTAGGAAGGTGCTAGAATCCCAATGGACTAGATACATCTGAGCCTACAGCTCTGAGGCCCTTGGGAGCCTGGTGCTGAAGTCAGAGGAGCCTGGTGCTGCTGGGTTATCTGAGAGTGTTCGTACATTTCACATTTGAAATGCTTTAGGAACACGGATTCTCTGATTTTTACAAATTCTGACACTTAAAAATAATAAAATACCAGTGGTAATATTGGTAGATCAGTCTCTTGGGAAATAACACCGACTGCAGGAATGAGAACTGCTTCCTTTCCTCTTACAATCACTCCATTCCCCACAGAGCCTTCCTATCAGCAACTTTCATGCATTCATCAGTTTCATCCTCTGTTCCTAAACAACAGGATTTTAGTCCCATTTCCTGGATACTCTGTCTTAATGTATAATGCATTTATGTGACTAATTTTGGTATTGACCAATCTGTTAATTAGATATTCATTCAATGAAGACAATGAAAGTGGACAATCAAGCACTGGGATAATTGCTGGGGATTCAAAAGTGAATGAGATAGAGGGTCAGGACAAGGTGATGATGGGACTTCCCTGGTGGTCCACTGGCTAAGACTCCAAACTCCCAGGGCAGGGGGCATGGGTTTGATCCCTGGTCAGGGAACTAGATCCCATATGCTGCAACTAAGACTTCACATGCCACAGCTCAAGGTCCTACATGCACAATGAAGATGTGGTGCAGTCAGAAAACAAAAAAGGGTGATGATGGTTACACCTGTGGACTCCGGAGCCAGGATGACTACATTCAAGTCCAGCCCTTCCACTTCTCAGCTCTTCTAGCTTTAATTAGGTACTGTTTCTGTGGCTCAATTTTCTCATCTATCAAATGGTGATACTAATAGTAATTATTAATTAAAAATCTTATAGGGTTGTTGTGAGGATTAAATGTCTTCATACTGATACATGTAAACCACTTAGAACAGCACTTGGCAGTCCCTAAATATTTAATAACTGGCATATGTTAGTATTTCAAGTGGATCCTACTCTCAAATTCTTTATAATTTAGTAAATAGAGCAGGAATTCCAGACAGTGATAAACTGGAAACATTTGTTAAGGTCATTTGGTCAAGTAAGTATCTGCCAAGAGGGGTTCTTCAGTCATTATTTTTAAGTTTTCTATGTAATCCATGAAGATATCTCAAGATTGGCCAGTGACATTCAGATGTCACTGTTTAGTACTTTATGATTACCAGTATTATGTGTGGAAGATAAAGCTGTCTGGTACCTTTGGAAAGGTGTGTTTCTACTGTCAAAGAGTCTGTCTATTAATTTTCTGTGAAAAATTGGACAATGTCTTAGTTAGCTTGCGTTGCTATAACAAAATATCATAGATTATGTGCTTCAAAGATAGAAATTTAGTTCTCACACTTCTGGAGGTTGAAAAGACCAACATCAAGGTGCTGACAGATTTTGTTTCTGGTAAAGACCCATTTCTGGTTAGTAGACAACTGTCCTCTTACTGTGTCTACATGACATTTTCTCAGTGCATGTGTGTGAAGAGAGATATCTCTGTGTCTTCCCCTTCTTATTACGGCACCAGTTTCATCATGAGGTCCCCACCCTCATGATCTAATCTAAATCTAATTATCTTACAAATTTTCTATCTCTAAATCCATCACAGTAGAAATTATGGCTCCAACAAAGGAATTTTTGGGGCACACAAACATTCAGCCTGTTACAGACAAGTTACAAAATATGCCAACAACTCAACTTCTTCATCTATAAGGTTAAGATCAACTATACGAATAATACTTAATAGGATTATTAATCTCGTTTGCAATGAGATGCTCTATATAGGGCCTCCCAGGTGGTGCTAGTGGTAAAGAATTCACCTGCCAATGTAGGATACACAGGGTTCAGTCCTTTGGTAGGGAAGGCTCGTTGCCTGGAGAATCCCAAGGACAAAGGAAGCCTTCAAGGCTACAGTCACAAAGAGTCAGATATGACTGAAACAACTTAGCAGGCACACATGCTCTATGTAAAGCCCAGTTCTCAGAATCTCAGAGGTCTTTTTGAGTTAATAACTGATGTGCATAATAAATTTCCAAGAATACATCCTGGAGGTAGAAACATGTATTCTATATTCTATTAATTTGCCACTGATAGATGTATAAAATTTAATCTCCTTCTCTGTATTATCTTTCCACACAATTTTTGCAAATGCATCAAAGAATTATTTCAATATCCTTAGAGAATGACCATGTATGTATCTTTTGAGAGCACAACTCTATTTAGTAGATGACAGCTGAGAGGTATTTCAATCTTGATTATCTTTCAAACATTATCAGATAGAATTTTAATCGATCTTAAAGCTTCTCTTTCATTGATGTTTTATTGTATAGTTTCAAGAAATAGATCCTTTGCTTTGTGAGACTTAGACATTTTTAAAAATATTGAAGTATGCATCCAATGAATATTGGGCGTCAAGAAAATATTTTCCAGAATAGTTGGGCTGTCCCAGTGGCGTTAATGTGGCATTCAAAGATTCCTGCCAATAATACTGTAGTTATTAGGTGCTGCAGATGAGTGGGAGTCTCCAGTTTGAGAAGAGAGTGTTTGTGAGTGGCAGGCAGCCTTGGGTACACAGGTTGGATGTTGGTGGGACTGACAGTAGAACACTTTCAGTGTTACTGCAGTAAATGGCAGTTGAATAGGCAACCAGTAGTTTGAGTAAACATTTCAGTATTGTTTAATTCAGTAAAAGTAATTCACCTACGATGCAGGAGATGCAGATTTGATCCCTGCGTCAGGAAGATCCCCTGGAGGAGGAAATGGCAACCCACTCCAGTATTCTTGCCTGGCAAATCCCATGGACAGAGGAGCCTGGTGGGAGTCACAAAGAGTCAGACACAAGTGAGAACATAGCACTTAAAGTAGTAAATGGGAAAAGACAAGCAAAAAGCAATCGGAAGTTTAAACAATGGAGACAGCTTAGGCCAACTTCAGTTGTGAGAGAATGTAATGGAGTTATGTATTGGTAACAGTCATAATGTCCAGAAGATGTAGACTGAAATAACTTTGGTACAGTTGCTTTTTTTTTTTTTCCTCTTCTTTAGGAAGAAAATAGATGGACACATCCTTTTCAGATTGGGAAAAAATATAATTATGTGGAATGTGTGTTTGTTGACATAAAGTGTTCTCTGTGCCTTCCTTCTGTGTTTTTCAGCTCCTGCCTCATGAAAGGAAAATTGGGAAATCAAGATAAGGAGACTATCCTGTCTCCACCCCCACTCTCAAATGCTCACCTGAGGGAGAGACCCAGAATAGCCATACTTGTCTATGAGATGAAAAAGAAGCTACCAGGACTCTAACTTTAAGGAGAGCCCAAGAACTGGGGCAAAAAATGCCAAATGTTTAACAGATAAGAGCTTTATAGTAACACTTTCAGTATTTTGAATACTGCCCAGAAGAAGATACAGTGTCTTCCCTTTAAATTAAAGAGGGACTTTTACTATTTACAGAGGAGAATCATTAGCCAATAAAGTCCATGGAGTCTGTTAGCATTCTAGGTGCAGATGAGAGCGCTAGGTTGAAGTGTTGACTTCAAATATAAAAGTGCTCTTATGCAGAAGATAATGGCTGATTGTTTTATTTCACACACAGGTCATGAATGGAAATTGAATTTACAAATAAGGTATGAGGTTTTGGAATAAGTTACAGAGAAGAATTTCTGGAGCACTTTCACTGTTACAAATCAGAATACGTTGCTAGTGGAGAAACAATGCTATTTCTTTGCCAATTTCTATCAAATTTCTTATTTGCTGTGATCTAAGTATGACTCCAGAAGTTTGGGTTAGATTTTATTTCAAGACCTGCTAAGAGTCAGACACAACTTAGTGCCCCAGCACAAGCATGAGAGTCCTTGAAAATAATTCTTAGTCATTTGAAGTCTCCTTGGAGTAAGTGTCGATGTTCAGGTTTCCCTCAGTGAGTAAATAACACTGGCACAGGAGTGGTGGTGACTCAAAAAACAATCACAAGGACGGTGTGTGTTGCTTGCATTCAAGCACACTTGTGAAAGTGTATATTTTCCACACACTTTTATTTATCTTTCTCATCCATTAAACTTTTGTGTCAGCAGTGGTACCAGTTAATATATATCATATATATTTATTATTTTTAGGATCAGTGTAAATAGGTGCTGGGTGAAGAGGGCTGTCAGTTAAAAAAAAAATGAATTTTCATGTGTGGATGAAAGGATGCTGAACACAGTGCTGATTACCCTGGAAATTTCTCTTTGCTCTTAAATAGTACATATTAGGTTTTCTTTAGCAATGATATTTAAAACAAAATGAAAACAGAAACTGACAAATAAGAATGGAGAGTGTAATTCAGCTAATCTAGTTCATGTCAGAATTTAGATTCAAAATATTTTTAAAGGGATCAAAAAAATAGATGTTCAAAGGGATGTATGTCTAACTCATCTAATATTCCATTAACAGAACTCAGAAAATAATGTATTTACAGGAAGCTATCACCCTGCCCTTACATTGGTTCAAATGCATTTCTTTTCATTTTTAGTTTCATAGACAAAAGGTGGCTATATAATTAGCTACCCGGGGAAAACCACAGCCTTTCATTACAATCAAAGTTGATGCGGGCTCATCCAGAGGTTTAGCATACTGTAGGCCCTGCCAATGCTTACAAAGATATTGGATAATTCTCATAATTAATATAGAAACTACAGTTGATTTTCTGCTTTGAAATTACATATTAAATTTAAAAAGTGAGACTGGCAGAGTAATGAAAAATTAGACACATGAGAGAAGTAAACAAATTATTATGTACAGTCAGGAAAACACTGCTTAAACATTACAGTCTAGCCAGTCATGATCTGAAGGAACAGTATAGAAATGAGATTGTCACCATTTCATAAAATTCATTGTTTAAATTTAAATCTTAAATGATCTAATACTTTTAGTTTCTCTAGCCTCTGAGCTTCGTTATTAAAATGAAGCTCTAATTATAAATCTTTACTATGCCCTTGGGAGTTAATTCAGTAGTGACATCATGAATTCATTATATATACTATGATGCTTTATTGCATTTATAGTCTGGAAAAATTAATTTTTCTTGTGGAAGGAGACGATGTTTCAAAATAGTAGGTCAACTCTAGGTCTTTTGAACTGGGTCAACCATATTTTATTATTTTCATCAAGATTGCCTCATATGTAAACAAAATGAAAATTCCCAAAACTAAGTCCTGTTTAGTCTGAATATGAGACATACATGACCCATATTACTAAACATTTAAAAGGTTGTACCAGAATCAGATATTTCTATTGTCAAATCTTCTCTGCCTCTTAGTTTAGTTTTAGAGATGAATTATCTGATTGTGTATAGAAACTAATCAAATGTATCTGCTCTCGATAATCATATGGAGAAGGAAATGGTAACCCACTCCAATATTCTTGCCTGGAGAATCGCATGGACAGGGGGGCCTGGCAGGATACAGTCCAAGGGGATCGCAAAGAAACAGACATGACAGCTACTAACACACACAGATAATCATATATAGAGTCTTGCTGCTACACTTTTGTTCAAATGCATTCTTGTCTCCTTTGACTGTCAGGAAGATGAGGAAGGAAGAGAGGAAAGACAAAGGGAAGGGGAGAGAGAGAGAGACAACTTTGCCTGCGACTGCCCTTATTACTAACCCAAACCTTCTACAGTCCATCCTGGCTGGCATCACTGTTGATTTCACCTGCAGCTGTGGCCTCAGCTGAGTTCATCCTCACTGATTAGGGCAGACAGGTGGAGTCAGAACCAGTCTCTGAGTAATTGTGGCGAGTCCTGGATATCTGAATGTTCAATGAAAGTGAACTTGCTTTACTTAAGGCCTTTCAGCCTAGTCTGCATAATTGTATAACCATTTTTAAAAGAAATTGGACTGTTGAGAAAGAAACTGAACAGAAAGAATTCAGACAGTTTGCCTCTTGCCCAGCCCTCTTCATTTGAAGACTTACAAGGGTCTGCTCCTCTAATAAGCTTTGTGAACCCTTTGCTCTGGACGAAGTGAGGGAAGAGCTATTCTTTTGAACAACACCAAACACCCTAGGCACTACCTAGAGACCGTCTTTCAATGTTTCCACCTACCTGGACTCCCTTACTTTATTCTCCAAGCCTTCTATCCCAACCCTCTGTATTCCCTTTTCTATCTTAAAAATGTATTAAGCACCTACTTTGTGTCAGTCGCTGCGCTGCATGCTGGAGAAGTCAAGGTAAAAAGTGCCATTCTTGTCTCAAGTAAGTCTGAGATAAGTGTGGAAGACAGACATTTATACTTCTCCAAGCCAAATGCCCTTATGCTGGTCTTCCCTGTGCTAAGGAGGTCAGAGGAGACCTGATTCTGCTTGTGGAGCTCGTGTCATTAATAAACCAGATTTGTTTTGCCTGATGCACAGCAAGTCAGAATGCTGAGACCCTTTTTGCAGCAAAGAGAGAGGGTTTAGCCACAGGACAGCCAAGTAAGGAGATAGGAAAACGAGTCTCCTATCTGTCTCCCTAAAAGCAAGGGGCTCAGGATCCTTATGGGATAAAGAATAAATTGGCAGGGCTAGCAGGGGGAGCATGGGAAAAGGTAATTGGAAAATGTGTGGTTGTCATCATTCTACACAAGTGTAGCTAAATTCAGGCCTCTGCACATGAAAAATGGAGGTGTTTAGGAAGAGCTGAGTGTAGGATTTTCAGCCTTCAGTGGTCAAACGGTTGTCTAGTGGATAGTACTTGAAAGGTCAGTGGTCCTATTCAGCCATAACCACCTCAGATTGAACTAGACATAACTAACTTCAACTTCTTGGAAAGCTTTGGTGAACATTTTATTGTTCAGGCTACACTGTCTAAAGGACATGCAGCTCTTAAAACAATCTTGATTAGTGAAGACAGGTGATATGGATTTGGGTAGTTATTATCTCAGGCTTTCCTGGTGGCTCAGTGGTAAAAGAATCCGCCTGCCAATGTAGGAGACTCGGGTTTGATCTCTGAGGTAGGAACATCCTCTGGAGAAGGAAATGGCAACCCACTCCAGTATTCTTGCTTGGGAAATCCCATGGACAGAGGAGCTTAGAGGGCTACAGTCCATAGGGTCGCAGAAGATTCAGACAAGACTTAGCAACGAGAACAAATAGATTATTAGCTAATAATTACCCATGGTTTTAATGTGTCGGTGTGGGTGAAGAGAGAGTGGTTAAAGGCGATGTTAACGCTAAAATTCTTTCTCTGGCTTCCAGTTGAATGTGGTTTATGATCTAAATATTTTGGTTATCCCCGAGGCCCCCCATGATCTTCGCTCATCTAGTGCATCCCTGCCTGGCCCACCCTCTCTTGAGTTCTCTAATGCTCTGAGCTCTTTCCTTGTTCGGAGCTGTTGCACGTGTTTCTCCCTCTTCAAGGAAAATGCTTGTGCCTATTTGTCCAGCTTAATGCCCAGACACACTTCAGACTTCATTTTACATGTTATTTTATTCAGAGCCTTTCTCTGTCCCTCCAATTTATTACCTTTCCTCACCTTTGCACTTTCTGGTCTTGATCTCCTGAGTGCTTACCACAGGTTATAATTATGTGCTTTATTCAATTTTATCAAGAGCTGTGCAGTTCAATATAATAGCCATTAGGCACATGAAGCCATTGGGCACCTGGACTATGGCTCGTCTGAATTGAGATGTGCTGTACGTGTGGAATACACTTTGACAACTTAGTACAAAAAGAGAGCATGAATGGTCTCATTAATATTTAATACTAGTTACAGATTGAACTATTGATACATTGTGTTAAATAAAATGCTATTAGATTAACTTTACCTATTTTAAGGTAGTTACTAGAAGATTTAACATAAACATGATCTTCTTGTCCTTTCCATTTCTGTCTTGGGACTCCTTTCTCATCCGTTGATTCTCAACTTGAGTTAAATTCTGAGGGGAAGATTTCCCTGTAGGATCACCTTGCCCCCAGCTGCTTCTGTGCAGGATTCCTCCAGTATTTTGTTGTCTTCTTTCAGAGCATTTCCATGTGTGTGACCCTTTGATTTCTCTCTGGTGCTTCACCTAGGCTCTTGGCATCATCTGTGTCTGTTTCCCTCATGACTTCACCACAGTATCCTCTTGACACATGTTTAGTATTAAATATACTTGGTGAAAGAAGTGAAATACTTAGTATTACTTAGTGTATACTTGGTGAAAAAGGTAACCAGTCAAATAAATGAATCTGGAGCTTGGGAGGCAGGTTGCAGCTTTGAAGTTTAGATTCACACCAGGACAGCACTTTGCTGGATGTAACCTGAATACTCTGTGTTCCTTTGCTTCAAGAGCTTTCATGATCACCTGCATTGCCGAAACATCCCTCTGCTGCTGCTGCTACTGCTAAGTCACATCAGTTGTGTCCAACTCTGGGCGACCCCACAGATGGCAGCCCACCAGGCTCCCCCATCGCTGGGATTCTCCAGGCAAGAACACTGGAGTGGGTTGCCATTTCATTCTCCAATGCATGAAGTGAAAAGTGAATGTGAAGTTGCTCAGTCGTGTCCGACTCGTAGCGACCCCATGGACTAGGGCCTACCAGGCTCCTCCTTCCATGGGATTTTCCAGGCAAGAATACTGGAGTGCGGTGCCATTGCCTTCTCCAAAACATCCCTCTGGGGGTGGCAAAAACAGAATTCACTTCCCTGCTCTGCAGCCCACCCAGATACCTCCTCTGTTTTTCCAGTTTGATTCTCTAATAAGCCAAGCTGAATTTTGCAAATATTACATGTTGAGAATGAAAAACAGGTGTTTTGGCAGGTTTAGTGAAGGATGAAATAGAATATTTGGGCATCTTAAGGATCTCAATTTTGATTTTTTTTTTTTTTTACTTTCCATTTGTAGGTAATTCACGAACTATGTCAATGAACTGAAGAATTACTGCAGAATCCAGTCACCCAGAAAGTTCACATTAGAAGAATCAGCATTAGAAATGCTGTAGAATATAGAAATACAGTGAAAGTAGACCCTACCAAAAAAAAAAAAATCTTTATCATGAATAACTTATGTGATTCTTCTATTAACCATTCAGTGGATTTTCACTCCTCAAGTCTTAGTCAATGTGAATTATATTCATTTCAAACTCTGTGATGCTTTATCTGGTAAGCTTTGTCTTTAAACACTAAGCAGTTGGTTTTAAGAGCTGAATTTTTTAACACTCAACATCCAAACTGAAGAGGCAACTGCTGTTTGCTATGCATGGGGTGTCTATATTCAATGATAAATCTGGGTTTAAACTTTAATGTGACACTTCATAAATAAATAGGGAAAACTGCATAATTATCCCAAACACGTGTACTTGCCTGAGTAATACTTTAACTCATGCAACCTGGCTGCAATCTGTACAAAGAATATCTTTAAAATTTTAATGTGGAACCTCATGGATGGAAAAGTTACCATTATAATGTTGTTAAAATTGTAGTTTTTTCCTGTTGGTTGGAAAATAATTCTAATTAGACCGATGATAATGTTGGGTGTATGTATGCTCAGTCACTAAGTCAAGTTTGACTCTGTGACCCCATGGACTGTAGCCCACCAGGCTCCTCTGTCCATGGGATTCTCCAGGCAAGAATACTGGAGGCGGTTGCCATTTCCTCCTCCAGAGGATCTTCCTGACCCAGTGATCCAACCTGTGTCCCCTGTGCCTCCTACATTGACAGGTAGATTCTTAACCACTTCGTCACCTGGGAAGCCCAATGTTAGGTACAAGTTATCTAATACAAAAAGGGAAAACTAAAGATCTTGTACTTCTTTTAGCTCACCAAAAAGTAGTGCTCCTTGAATGTGGGAAAGAATAACCAAATAACCTCATGGATGAGTCAACCCAATTCAGTATGGTTGTTGCCAAAAAAAAAAAAGGACACCTTATTACTAACATTAATGATTGTTCACCATTATAAGCAATAATATGGTAAGATATATTTTTTTAAGCTGTCCAACTCATCTTTGTTCTGTGGAATATCTCTTATTTGTATTTATTTAGATCTTTCCCTCTTCTGATCACAGAAATAAACCTCTAGCTATTGTGGTAGGCATTAACCTTGAAGAAGTCTAGGATCTAACAGAAGTTTTCAGCTCTTGCCCATGTGACTAATTCAAGCAATGGGCAGATGATCCAAGTTGGGGCAATACAATTCATTTACTGTGACTTTTCAAGGTCCAGTTGGGAAAAGAAGGCCTTTCTCTCTCTCTAGTCACAAGCTTTAGGAACTTGAGGCAGATAAACCTAGGGCTGTATGGTTTATTTATTTATTTATTTATTTTGGCCCCATGAAGAAAATAATCTGAGGGAAAGAAGCTGGTAAGAAGATTTGAGAGATAGAATATATAACCAAAGAGGTCTGAGTCCTTGGATTTGGGTCCAGAGGTCAGGTCCACACATGCCTTTTCAACCCATCAGCAAATGGGTTATATGAGCCAATAAATTTCCTGTTGTCCATTATGGCTAGTTCACTAGGGGATACAGTCATTTGAAACAAGAAACATCATGACTGATACATCCCATTAATGAGGCAGTGACTCAATAAAAAATGAAGAGGCCACTACTTTAGTATCCTTAAATCCAAATATACATAATGTGGCTTTCACCATCATTCTGTCTCTTTCAAATAAGTTTAGTTTCCTCAAAAACAAAACCTTCTATAGGATTTCAATGAAGTAATCAAGTAATTGCTGACATTTTTATTATGAAAATTTTAGTTTAAAGAACATTTAAAAACAGCATTTTATTCAACCTAATCTCTAAAATGGACCTCCTAGTAGGCAATTGGAACTTGTGTCAAAGATGAATATTACACTGTTGATGTAAAGTGGAATTTACATCTGAATATTCTGCTGTGAGTTGCCAGAAGCATTTGTCATGATGTTTTTCAAATCCTATCACCCTGAAGCAGCAGTGTCATCTGTCTTTGCTTATAGCAATTTCCATGCAGTGACATTAAGAACAAACTTAATTGACAGTCAGTAGGAACCCAAGGGCAGTACACATGATCAATTATCTAAATATGCTGGTGGTTACCGAAGAGAATGGAGTCCATGAATCTCATGTAACAAGGTTTTTATGTAAAAAGATTTTTGTTCTTTGGTGGCATAGTGCTATCACCTGAACCTGAGTTATTTTTATTTCAAGTATTATATATACTAAATGAAAGTTCAATATGCTTTCCCCCATTTAAAATTTTGAGAACTTTGCTGATGCCAACTAATCCTAAATAGAATTACAAATATGAAGAGCAATAGATAGTTCCTATCTGTCAGCTCTTTTCTGAGTATTACTCTTTTGATAGAAGATTCTTGAAGTCTCCATCCTTAAACTGTTCTCACAGGTTCTGTCACCATCCTGTCACAATTACATTTGGGGAAAGAGAGAGCCTCTATAGTAGAGATTGGATTCTAGCATCATTTTCTCTCGATTCTAAACTTACTATATATAAAGTTTTTGCTTTAAGAAGTCATTTGTAACAGAGATAATTAATTCATTTTACCAAAGTGTTATTTTGGAAAAAAAAATAAAAATGATTGATAAGTTTTCTGGGAAGAGCTTGCATTTTACGTGAAGAATTCTGGATATTCAAAAACCTACCCTGATCATAAAGCTTTGGGGTTTGGAATCAGAAAGACCTAGGTTTGGATCTCAATGTTGCCTTTTACCTTCTGTGTAACCATAGGCAAGTTTCTTAACTTTAATTTCTTCATGTGTAAACTAAGTGATGATAATATTAATACCTCCCTTATAAGATTGTTCTGAGAATTAAATAAAATAATGTTTGAAAAGGGCTTAGTAAAGAACTAAGCACAGAATAATCATTTAATACGTTGCATTCCTTTAAAAATTGTTGCATTTTTTCCCCCAAAATTAAATGTAGATCAGTATTCTGATGAGAACTGATTTCAATGGTTTAAAGTGTTTTAAAGTCCTTTTGGATATGTGTGTCCTATAAAATATGATGACAGAATTTGTGTATAGCAAGACATAATTTGTGTATATCATAGTTAAGCTTCTTTTCTTCTTTTTATCATTGTTTATCATGTTCCCAGAGATGGTGATAAACAATTTAGAATTTCTGATAGTCTGATCAAACTAGTGCTTGTTACAAAATGTACATCTTTATTACATTGTTGAATAGTCATGTTAGGCATGTGGTAAGTAATATGGCATGGACCTTGTCCCAAAGAACTTGTAATCTGGGAGAAGTCTTGAGTCAAGCACACATATAGCCACAGTGGAAATCAGAGACAAATAAAAAGTGCTGTGGAAGTTTGGGAGCAGGAGAGATTTACTTTCAGCTTGGGCAGGAAAGAATGAGTCGTTGTTCTGGAACAATAGTCCTCAATCTTGATTGAACATTAGAATCACCTAAAAAGGTTTAAAAATAAAAAATCAATGTCTGTGCCCTCCCCCAGACCAATTAAATCAGAAACTCTGGCAAAGGGTCCCAGGCTTAAGTAATTTAAAAAATCTGCCCAAGTGATTATAATATATAACTACTTTTGAGAACAGGTGTCCTAAAAGTAGAAGCAGTGGTTTAGCTGATCAATTGAAATAGGGATTGGTGGAAGTTCCCAGTGGAAACATTAATGCTCACAAAGTTAAGACCAGGAGATGGAGCAGAGCACATGGAGAATGGTGAGTGGCATGGTCTGGTTGGAGTGTAAAGAATGTTCGTGTTTTAAGGCTGTGTTGAGTACAAATTATAGGGAAGTAGAAATTTAGTGTAAAAGTGTTTAGCTGTTATTTTGTAAGACAAAAAGAGAACCATAATGACAAGATCAGATTTGTATTTTAAGGAGTGTGAGTAATCTGCACCATGTCATCCTGCTGATCATTGCTTGATTTGACATCCATGACTGTCTTCTTCCTGGTAGAAACATGTCTTTGTTTAGGTATCCCAGACATCCCTCACATGACTTGAGGGAATATGATTCTATTTGCCTTCCTTCTGGAATGGATTCTCATTAGTTAAATAGCTAAAAAACAAACAAACAAACAAACAAAAAAAAAACCCATAGCTTTCAGCTGGCACTCTTTAGACTCCAGGGACGAGCTTGTGAGCAAAATGGACTCAGTCAGATAAAAGATTTGTGTTCAATGGGAATATGGTTTCTTCCTCCTGCTGGAACAAGGAATATTGTTTTAATTTTCACCCTAACTGAACTGAACTGCAGGGTTGTTATCTTCTCTTGTTTCTTACCTCCTTCATGTTGAGGATATTTCTCTTTTCTTCATCCTCTCATAGTGTCCTTGTATGTATAAAGCATATTGAATGTTTCTGTATTCAGTTCAGTTCAGTTCAGTCGCTCAGTCGTGTCTGACTCTTTGTGACCCCATGAACCGCAGCACGCCAGGCCTCTCTGTCCATCACCAGCTCCTGGAGTCCAACCATACCCATGTCCATTGAGTCAGTGATGCCATCCAACCATCTCATCCTCTGTCATCCCCTTCTCCTCCTGCCCTCAATCTTTCCCAGCATCAGGGTCTTTTCAAATGAGTCAGCTCTTCAGATCAGGTGGCTGGTATTGGAGTTTCAGCTTCAGCATCAGTCCCTCCAATGAACACCCAGGACTGATCTCCTTTAGGATGGACTGGTTGGATCTCCTTGCAGTCCAAGGGACTCTCAAGAGTCTTCTCCAACACCACAGTTCAAAAGCATCAATTTTTTGGCACTCAGCTTTCTTCACAGTCCAACTCTCACATCCATACATGACCACTGGAAAAACCATAGCCTTGACCAGATGGACATTTGTTGGCAAAGTAATGTCTCTGTTTTTCAATATGCTGTCTAGGCTGCTCATAACTTTCCTTCCAAGGAGTAAGCATCTTTTAATTTCATGGCTGCAATCACCATCTGCAGTGGTTTTGGAGCCCAAAAAGTAAAATCTGATACTGTTTCCACTGTTTCCCCATCTATTTGCCATGAAGTGATGGGACCAGATGCCATGATCTTAGTTTTCTGAATGTTGAGCTTGAAGCCAACTTTTTCACTCTCCTCTTTCACTCATCAAGAGGCTCTTAATTCTTCTTCACTTTCTGCCATAAGGGTGGTGTCATCTGCATATCTGAGGTTATTGATATTTCTCCTGGCAATCTTGATTCCAGCTTATGCTTCATCCAGCCCAGCGTTTCTTATGATATACTCTGCATATAAGTTAAATAAGTAGGGTGACAATATACAGCCTTGACGTACTCCTTTTCCTAATTGGTACCAGTCTGTTTTTCCATGTATAGTTCTAACTGTTGCTTCCTGACCTGCATGCCTCAAGAGGCAGGTCAGGTATTCTGGAATTCCCATCTCTTTCAGAATTTTCCACAGTTTATTGTTATCCACACAGTTAAAGGCTTTGGCATGGTCAATAAAGCAGAAATAGATATTTTTCTGGAACTCTCTTGTTTTTTTGATGATCCAGAGGATATTGGCAATTTGTTCTCTGGTTCCTCTGCCTTTTCTAAAACCAGCTTGAACATCTGGAAGTTTATGGTTCACGTATTGCTAAAGCCTGGCTTGGAGAATTTTAAGCATTACTTTACTAGCGTGTGAGATGAGTGCAATTGTGTGGTAGTTTGAGTATTCTTTGGCATTGCCTTTCTTTGGGATTGGAATGAAAACTGACCTTTTCCAGTCCTATGGCCATTGAATTTTCCAAATTTTCTGGCATATTGAGTGAAGCACCTTCACAGCAATATCTTTCAGGACTTGAAATAGCTCAACTAGAATTCCATCACCTCCACTAGCTCTGTTTCTGTAAGGAAGAATATAATTACAATGCAAGACTGAACATAACTTTAAATTCTTCCCATTCTAGAAACATGTTTTTTGTCACATTACAGAACTTATCTTTCCTATTCCTCTATTATCTTACCAAATCACTTTCTTATCTTCCTTTATCCTCATAAATTTCCTCATCTACTAAATGTGTCATCCTCCAAACACAAGACACCCAAATCTGCAGCTGTTATGAACAACTCCCAAATATTAGCTGCTGCTAAATTTTATTTTTCCATTTATCTTTATTAGTTGGAGGCTAATTACTTTACAATATTATAGTGGTTTTTGCCATACATTGACATGAAACAGCCATGGATTTACATGTATTCCCCATTCCAATCCCCCCTCCCACCTCCCTCCCCACCCCATCCCTCTGGGTCTTCCCAGTGTACCAGCCCCAAGCACTTATCTCATGCATCCAACCTGGGCTGGTGATCTGTTTCACCCTTGATAATATACATGTTTCGATGCTGTTCTCTCTAAACATCCCACCCTCACCTTCTCCCACGGAGTCCAAAATTCTGTTCTGTACATCTGTGTCTCTTTTTCTGTTTTGCATATACAGTTATAATTACCATCTTTCTAAATTCCATATATATGTGTTAGTATACTGTATTGGTCTTTATCTTTCTGGCGTACTTCATGCTGTAAAATGGGCTCCAGTTTCATCCATCTCATTAGAACTGATTCAAATGAATTCTTTTTAATGGCTGAGTAATATTCCATGGTGTATATGTACCACAGCTTCCTTATCCATTCGTCTGCTGATGGGCATCTAGGTTGCTTCCATGTCCTGGCTATTATAAACAGTGCTGCGATGAACATTGGGGTGCATGTGTCTCTTTCAGATTTGGTTTCCTCAGTGTGTGTGCCCAGAAGTGGGATTGCTGGGTCATATGGCAGTTCTATTTCCAGTTTTTTAAGAAATCTCCACACTCTTCTCCATAGTGGCTGTACTAGTTTGCATTCCCACCAACAGTGTAAGAGGGTTCCCTTTTCTCCACACCCTCTCCAGCATTTATTACTTGTAGACTTTTGGATAGCAGCCATCCTGACTGGCATGTAATGGTACCTCATTGTGGTTTTGATTTGCATTTCTCTGATAATGAGTGATGTTGAGCATCTTTTCATGTGTTTGTTAGCCATTTGTATGTCTTCTTTGGAGAAATGTCTGTTTAGTTCTTTGGCCCATTTTTTGATTGGGTCATTTATTTTTCTGGAATTGAGCTTCAGGAGTTGCTTGTATATTTTTGAGACTAAACCTTTGTCTGTTGCTTCATTTGCTATTATTTTCTCCCAATCTGTGGGCTGTCTTTTTACCTTGCTTATAGTTTCCTTTGTTGTGCAAAAGCTTTTAAGTTTCATGAGGTCCCATTTGTTTAGTTTTGCTTTTATTTCCAGTATTCTGGGAGGTGGGTCATAGAGGATCCTGATGTGATTTATGTCAGAGAGTGTTTTGCCTATGTTGTCCTCTAGGAGTTTTATAGTTTCTGGTCTTACATTTAGATCTTTAATCCATTTGGAGTTTATTTTTGTGTATGGTGTTAGAAAATGTTCTAGTTTCATTCTTTTACAAGTGGTTGACCAGTTTGGCCAGCACCACTTGTTAAAGAGGTTGTCTTTCCTCCATTGTATATTCTTGCCGCCTTTGTCGAAAATAAGGTGTCTATAGGTTTGTGGATTCTCTGGGCTTTCTATTCTGTTCCATTGATCTATATTTCTGTCTTTGTGCCAGTACCATACTGTCTTAATGACTGTGGCTTTGTAGTATAGTCTGAAGTCAGGCAGGTTTATTCCTCCAGTTCCATTTTTCTTTCTCAAGATTGCTTTGGCTATTCGAGGTTTTTTTTTTTGTATTTCCATACAAATTGTGAAATTATTCGTTCTAGTTCTGTGAAGAATACCGTTGGTAGCTTGATAGGGATTGCACTGAATCTATAGATTGCTTTGGGTAGTATAGTCATTTTGTCAATATTGATTCTTCCAGTCCATGAACAAGGTATATTTCTCCATCTGTTTGTGTCCTTTTTGGTTTCTTTCATCAGTGTTTTATAGTTTTCTATGTATAGGTCTTTTGTTTCTTTAGGCAGATATACTCCTAAGTGTTTTATTCTTTTTGTTGCAATGGTGAATGGTATTGTTTCCTTAATTTCCCTTTCTGTTTTCTCTTTGTTAGTGTATAGGATTGCAAGGGATTTCTGTGTGTTAATTTTATATCCTGCAACTTTACTATATTCATTGATTAGCTCTAGTAATTTTCTGGAAGAGTCTTTAGGGTTTTCTATGTAAAGGATCATGTCATCTGCAAACAGAGAGAGTTTCACTTCTTCTTTTCCTATCTGGATTCCTTTTACTTCTTTTTCTGCTCTGATTTCTGTGGCCAAAACTTCCAAAACTATGTTGAATAGTAGTGGTGAGAGTGGGCACCCTTGTCTTGTTCCTGATTTCAGGGGAAATGCTTTCAATTTTTCATCATTGAGGGTAATGCTTGTTGTTTGTCATATATTGCTGCTAAATTTTAAGGGGCTTCCCTGGTGGCTCAGTGGCAAAGAATTCACCTACAATGTAAGAGATACAGGTTTGATCCCTGTTGTCAGGAAGATCCCCTGGAGAAGGAAATAACAATCTACTCCAGTAGTCTTGCGTGGGAAATCCCAGGGGCAGAGGACCCTGACAGGCTGCAGTTTATGGGGTCGCGAAAGTGTCAGAAACACTTACCGACTAAACAACAACATTTTAAGGAGTTTGATTAAATCATTAGAGTCTAA
Organism: Dama dama; assembly: GCF_033118175.1. Classification (NCBI taxonomy): domain Eukaryota; kingdom Metazoa; phylum Chordata; class Mammalia; order Artiodactyla; family Cervidae; genus Dama; species Dama dama. The sequence continues at coordinate 55,491,202 of NC_083698.1, read as the reverse complement.
AGCTCAAATATTTAGGTCTTCAGGGAGGTTTAAAGTCTGCAAGTTTATGTATAAAGAAACGTATAGAAGTTTTATATGGAATTTAGTAATAAATTGGATGGAAATTTGTAAATATCCATGAGAATAGCCCTAGAGAGTGACCTCTAAGTTCTCTCTGTGTCCTAGTGTTGAACTTTATTTCACCTTCAAGAGAAATTCTACTACTGAATCTGAAATCATTGTTTCTTTCATTGGGAAATGGAGTTTATGTAACTTTCATATAGCTCATACACATTGACATTTTAAATAAGTACATCATAAGTGTATTTTAAATATGAAATAACATGAGATCAAACTCACTGCTAATGTCAGACTTCAAGCTAATATGATCCATGATTTCAGCTCTAAAATAATCATAGGGGGGTCTTAAAAAATACTGTATTTACCTCTATGAATAAATACCAACTTTCCTAGCACTTAGGGAAGACTGTAGTTCTTTGGTTTAGGCATTTTTTATTTGACTTTAGTCATGGGACATAGCATCTCAACTATCTAAATACAGAAAGTATGCACAAAAATAATCCTTTTTATGTGATTTATGTATATTTTTATGTGTTCACTGAGTAAATCTGGCTTATTCATGATTCTAATGAAGAGCTGCTTAAGATTCATTGCGTTTTTACATCTATAAAGAAGTAAATTTCTCATCTACTTATACACTTAGATACGGAAGGGGGGTGCCTTGACTCCCAAATACAAAACACTGTAGCCAGTTCTACCAGAATGTCATTCTTCAGGTACAGAACAATTTTTTTCTATAAAAATACCTAAAGGACCTATTGTGACTTAGATAATGGTAATTGTTCCTTACCTGAGACTCATGTATCTCATTTAAATTCTGTTTGAGGAAAATAATGAGAATTGAGAAATGCACATGGAGTTGTAGGACAGAGCAGGCAACACAGCTGGAGAAAAGAAAGGGTCTTACTTGGTTTTTTTAAAAAAGGCAAAAAAATTTCAAATCCTTCAATTTGATTTAAGACCAGTCTTGCATATATTCTATTGAAGCATGATTTTCTGATTGTGAATTGCCTTCACATTTTATAATAACAGAATTTTTAAATAATTATTGTCTTAATAGCTAATATCAGAATCATCTTAGGAGGGTATTATTTTTATTAGAAAAATTCCTTGATCAATCACTCTGCTAGAAGAAAGACCCACAGGCCTGGTCATGAGTGAGTCTCAAGGTTTCTGAGGGAAGAGCTGAACTGTTCTGCCTAATCAAAGGAGTTTTTGGAGCTCTTAGAACTGTAGAACAAGGAGAAATTGGGATAGAGAACTAGGTGCTAATGACTTTATGGTCTGTAATGTGATTACTCTTGACCTCTGATTCTCCAGTAAGGTCTATTAATACTAAACTCATAATGCTATTTAGTGAAAACAAGTGATGGTATTTTCATGTCTGTGGTGATGTAGTGTAAATAGAAATGCTGTCTCTACTTATGGAGATCCAGAAGGTAGAAGAACCCATGAACATGGATACTTCAAGAGAATTTCCAGAAATCTTGATCTACACTCTGAACTTGTTCAGCTAGGGAAATGGTGAAGGAGTATGTGTGTATGGGAATGGAGGGTATTGAGTTAAACTAACTTGGCTCAGAATGGCAGGGGAACACCACTTGGCATCTGGGTTTCACTGCTTACAAGTTATGACTCTCCTGGTCATTCTTCTGCACACACTCACTATGAGAAAGACAAAAGAAAGATGGTAAAAGAAAGTGCACACAGGTTTGAATCTGAATGAGCTGAAGTGTCAAGGACTAATGTGGGTAGTTGAGAATAGAAAATCAATAGCATGAGTCAAAGGTTGTGGTCGCTGGCTTTCTTTAGAATTCAAGTGTACTTCAACTTAATACTCTGCTTCTCATTCCTTTCACATTTTCTGCATGCCTTTTTCATACCACACATCACTGGTTTGTTGATTGTCATGCAGGTTTTTGAAATTAGTAATAATAACCATGTCAAGAGTAATACTTTATTTTGTAGAGATCAGTTCAGTTCAGTTCAGTCACTCAGTAGTGTCTGACTCGTTGCGACCCCATGAATCACAGCATGCCAGGCCTTCCTGTCCATCACCAACTCCCAGAGTTTACTCAAGCTCATGTCCATCGAGTCGGTGATGCCATCCAGCCATCTCATATTCTGTTGTCCCCTTTTCCTCCTACCCCCAACCCCTCCCAGCATCACGGTCTTTTCCAATGAGTCAGCTCTTCACATGAGGTGGCCAAAGCATTGAAGTTTCAGCTTCAGCATCAGTCCTTCCAATGAACACCCAGGACTGATCTCCTTTAGGATGGACTGGTTGGATCTCCTTGCAGTCCAAGGGACTCTCAAGAGTCTTCTCCAACACCACAGTTCAAAAGCATCAATTTTTTGGCACTCAGCTTTCTTCACAGTCCAACTCTCACATCCATACATGACCACTGGAAAAACCATAGCTTTGACCAGATGGACCTTGTTGGCAAAGTAATGTCTCTGCTTTTTAATATGCTATCTAGGTTGGTCATAACTTTCCTTCCAAGGAGTAAGCATCTTTTAATTTCATAACTGTAATCACCATCTGCAGTGATTTTGGGACCCCAAAAAATAAAGTCTGACACTGTCTCCACTGTTTCCCCATCTATTTGCCATGAAGTGATAGCTCTTTGTTATTTGCTTAATGTTTTACAAGCATCTCATTTGACTTTTACAGTACTTGAGGATACATAGGATTTCATTATTATTGTCATTACAAATAAAAAAGTAAATTTTAGACAGGTCGAGTACTCACTCTCAGTTGCACAGTTAGCAGGTTGAAGTTGGTTTTTAAACAATTTTACTGAGGTGTAATTGACATAACATAAATTGCACATATTGAAAGCATGCAGTTTAATAAATTTTGACAGATGTATACAACAGTGAATAATCACCTCAGTTAACATAGTAAATAATATCCATCACCCCCAAAAGTTTCTTGGTTTTACTTTATAATTTCTCCCTCCTGAGCCTTCTGCCTCACCCTAACTCCCATTTCCTGGCAACCACTGATCTGATTTCTGTCTGTATATATTAGTTTCCATTTCCCAGAATTTTATATAAATTAAATCGTACAGTATATGTTCCTTTTTGTCTGTCTTCACCACTCAATATATATATTTTGAGAGTCATCCAAACTGTAGTGAACATCAATAGTTCATTTCTTTAATTGCCGAGTTATATTCCATTGTATGAATGTACACAAGTTGTCTATCCACTCACATGTTGAATGACATTTTGGTTATTTCCAGTTTCTGACTATTCCAAATAAATCTGCTAAGGACATTCATGTGCAAGTCTACATATGGACGCATGTTTTTTCTTTCTCTTAGGTAAATACCTAGGAGTGGAATGGGTGGATTATATGTTAGGCATAAGTTAAAATTTTAAGAAGCTGTCAAACTGTTTTCTAAAGTTGTTATACAATTGTACATTCCCACTAGCAGTGCATGAGACTACAAATTGCTTCATATTCTTGCCAAAACTTCTCACAGTCAATCTCTTTCATTTTATCCACACTAGTCCATGTATAATTGTATCTCATTGTGGTTCTAATTTATATTTCCCTAATGAGTAATGATTTTGAGCATTTTTTCATGTGCTTATCTGCCATCCACATATCTCCTTCATTGAAATGTATGTTGAAATCTTTTGCCTATATTTAAATTAGGTTTTCAGTCTTTTATTATTGAGTTGTAAAAGTTCTGTGTATAGTCTATACACAAGTCCTTTGATGGTTTGTTTTAAGTTTTGTAATTATTTTCTCCCAGTCTATGGTTTCATTTGTATTTTCTTAACAGTGAATTTTAAAACACAGAAATTTTTACTTTTGATTAAATCCAGTTTATCAATTTCTTTATGAATCATGCTTTTCACATTGCATCTTAGAAAGTTTCCCTACAATTATATTTTCTCTGGTAGGTTTTACAGCTTTAGGTATTGCATTTTGGTCTATCATCTGTTTCTGAGTTAATAATTTCATTATGGTGTGAGAAATGAATGGAAGTTTTGAGCGGGTTTTATTTTTTTTTTTTGCATTAAATTTTCAATGGTTCTAGTATCATTTCTTGAAAAGACTATTGTTTATCCACTAAAATGCCTTTGCAGCACTACCAGTTTAATGGTTCTTGGACCTAGAGTAGGAAATGAAAGCTTAAAAATCTATGATTTGAGACTCTTGGATTGAAGGATGTAGCACTTCTAAATGATTCCCCCATTTCGTAAGAGTCTCTTTAGTCAAAGACCAGGGTTCTCCTGTCAATGTTTATTATAGTCATCAACTTTGGGGCACAGTGTCCAAAGTACTTGAGAGTAACTGTGATAATTAAAGTGTCTATTTCCTCCTAAGCACATGCCAAACTTTCATCTGTCAGTCAGACAGATCTAGGAGACATTGTGACCTCAGCTGAGTAAGCCCTATTTTTACATACAGAAAGAACTCATTGAGATCATCACTGTCAGAGAAGTCAAAGGAGAATATATAAATCTGAGAATGTAATGCTAGATCTGATCCAAAGCAATTAATATAATTTTCTGTTTAAGTTAAATTTGCTGATATGACACTGGTGCAGGGTTTGATTCATGAGATTTGGTTTAAATTCTAATAAAAGAAAGAAAATTAATCCAGAAAGAATAAGATCTAAAAGTATATTATGATGGATTTCCTTATAATTATTATTATTAATGTAACAAGGCTAATTATATTCTTAGTAATACAGTAATCATTAATATGCTGATATTATGATCATTATGTGTCAACTTTAGGTTTGAAAAGGAATCATTGACTGAGACCTTTGTTTTTGGTCATTTATTACTTCTCATTTGGAGTTGAGGAATGGCTCTTTTTAACCTTCATAATCAAAAACTTTGTTTCAGTGATTACACAATGAACAAGAAGTAATGTGTTCTTAGTGTTTTATGTCACTATTGTTTCTATGTCTCTAAGAGAAGAAAGATATTCTCTTTTTAAAACCCAAAATATATTCTGCGTGAAGTAACTTGAAAACTTCCTCACTGTGAAGTTTGCAGGGATATCAAGGATCACAGAGATTTCTGTTACTCAGATATATCTTCTCCTTCACCCTTGTGGTTACTCTTCCTACAAACATGCTTGCATGCTCAGTAGCTAAGTGATGTCTGACTCCTTGAGAACCCATGGACTATAGCCAACCAGTTCCTCTATCCATGGGATTTCCCTGGCAAGAATGTGGAGTGAGTTGCCATTTCCTCCTTCAGAGGGTCTTCCTGATCCAGTTATTGAACCTGCATCTCCTGCACTGGCAGGCCGATTCTCTACCACTACACCACCTGGGAAACCCACTCTTCCTACAGACAGGGAGGGACAAATTTACAGTTATGATCAAAGGATCCTTCAAGATTTAATTGAAGGTACCTAAATATTCTTCATTTGTAGAGTAACTACATGTCATTTATGGGCAGGGGCAGAGTCTAATTTATATTGATGTCTCCAATATCTACTATGTTTCCTGACAGAGAACAGATGCATACTCAACACTTCTTGAAAAATGTGGGCAAATATTACAGATTTCTTTAACCAACTAGGACTAGGTTAGTCTTAATCCAAAATGATGAGGGATGTCATTAGATTTAATTCATATATGTCTATTTACAAACTTGAATTTTAGAAATGGCAATTATATTATTTGGTAGATTCCTATTTTTAAATGTATTGCCTAAGAATTTTTAATCAGCCAGGACATATACTTTATGAATAGTTGGCTTATATAAAAGTATAAATAACTATATCATTAACAACTAAATCTGGCTACTTCTGAGGTGACCTCCCTTTGGACTTGCAGTGCTTTCAGTCAAATAAATAGAATGCTTGATGAAGACTAGCTTAAAACAACAGGGCTAGTTTTATCATGTAATAAGAAATCCAATTGCTGGCTCAAAAATGCCAGGCTTCTGGACTGGCTTCTCTGGCCTAATTATTATTATTTTTATATTTATTTATTTGGCTGTCTTGGGTCTTAATTGAAGCATGAGAATGCTTAGTTGCATCATGTGGGATCCAGTTCCCTGACCAGAGATTGAGTTGGGCCCCCTGCATTGGGAGCATGGAGTCTCTGCCACTGGACCACCAGCAAAGTCCCTCTCTGGCTTTATGATTTTTATGGCTGCTTCTCATATCACATACTCAGAAAATTATGTTAAAAGCAGAAGCCAATGGGTGATTTGCTTTTCTATTTTGCTTTGTCAATAAAATTTTTTCCCTTACTACCTTTTAATCTAACTTTCAGTTAATCTTTATGTTTAGTACCACCCTTAGGCCACTTTCATAAGGACTGATACCATCAGTTTCTGAGTTCTTCATGAGTTCTGGAACAAAATGGAAATCAAGTTGCTTATTAGTTTTCTACATTGTTGAGTAGGGGTTCAGCTTTCTTGTATCTAAATTAGGGATGGCATATCTATTTGCTTTCCAGCATCTTCAGTGTTGCTGTTATTGTTTCCTCTTTTTCTGTCTTTGACTTTGTGGGTTTTTTTTTTTTTTTTTCCTTTAAAAAACCTCTTTACTGTCACTTTTAGGGTTCCAGGAAGGAGTGAGCCTATATGTTTGTGTTCAATCTGCCATTACCATCTTTTACTGGAAGTATTCTTAGCAACAGTTTCTTTGTATAATATATTGAGAACATCTTTCAGTATGATTAAATTCTTCTACTACACTTTTTTAAATAGCTGCATCATGTTCTATTGTGGGAATATATGATCATTTATTAAATAACTTTCTTTTGGGTCATTTCCAATTTTTTAGTTTTAGAAGCAATGCTGTGATGAACATCTGTGTAGAAAATTTTGTACATACCCATAAGTATTTCACTAAAACAAATTCCTAGAACCGGTATTATTTAATCAAGAGGTACACATATGTATTAAGACTTCTGATATTTATTGATAACCCAGAAGAGAGGCTTTATTGATTTCATGTCTACTGGCTGTTTATGAAAATGATCTTTTCCTCACACACTCATCATTAGGCGTTATCATTTTTAAAAATTCCCTTATACTTTTATTTTTTATTTTGTCAGATCAGAAGTGAACTCAACACAACTGGTTTTGCTCTAATGTAGTCATTAGAAAGAATGGATTAAAATCCATTATTCTAAAACTGAATAAATTATATTTGGCAGAAGTTCCTAAATTTTAATCAATTTATATTAAAAAATAAAACCCTCCAAATAGCAGATCATTTGCTTTGGTTGTTCAGAAATATGTATTTCTACTGACTCTTCTAGCAATTTCAATAGAGACCTTTCTTATGCAATTAGATATTCACTGGGGAAAAGTGAAACTTACTTCTTATGGGATTGGTGGAAATTTTATAAATCCTACTTAGACAACTGTCTCTTCCACTCACTGTAGAACAAAATTTTAAGGGACTTGATCAATCATTTGTTCATGTCAGGAGCAGACCTGGGACTCTTATTTCAGTATCTTTTCAATTTGAGGGAAATATCCCAGCCTTGCCTGAAGGTATTCCTTTGGCCATAGCAGAAAAAATGGAAAGAACCATTTTTTCAGGTGTGAGCCATGCTCCTCAGTTTCATCCAGTTTGCTGCTCCACAATTTCATCCAGTAATGTTAGCCTTGCGTGTGTATTAAGTCATTTCAGTCATATCCAACTCTTTGTGACTCTATGGACACCACCTGGCTCCTCTGTCCAGGGGATTCTCCAGGCAGGAATACTGGAGTGGGTTACCATGCCCTCCTCCCAGGGATCTTTCTGACCCAGGGATCAAATCAGCATTTTTTATGTCTCTTGAGTTGGCATGCAAGTTCTTTACCACTAGCACCACCTGGGAAACCCAATGTTAGTTTTATTGGCTGTTTATTTGGTCTTTAAAGAGTATGGAGCTGTTCTTAATAGCATTAGAGAATGTCTGTGAACAAAGTTAATTCTTTCCTGCTCACATTTATTAAAATCCTAGAGACAACTAGCAATTATGAAAGATTGTTTGAATGACAGACAATTCATCCATCCAAAGTGAGCTGTGACTTTCAAATACCTTTTTAATTGCTGAAGCCTTTCTTTACATGAAATTTTAAATCTTGCTTGACTTCCCCTCACTACTGATAAGGTGAGCAATTTCCATCAGATGGAAATGCCAAGAACATTTTGCTAGCCCTCTGAAAGAGAGGCGTGTAATTGAGTTTCTCCCTCTTATAACTGTCAAAATGTTTAGAGACAAATTTTGTAACTATATGTTTCCTTCCCAACTTTTCTTCTGGTATAATGCATCTGTTTACTTTTTCTATGTTGTTAAAGTGAAAGTGAAGTAGCTCAGTCGTGTCCTACTCTTTGCGACCCCATGGACTGTAGCCTACCATGCTCCTCCCTCCATGGGATTTTCCAAGCAAGAGTACTGGAGTGGGTTGCCATTTCCTTCTCCAGAGGATCTTCTCGACCCAGGGATCGAACCCAGGTATCCAGGACTGTAGGCAGACGCTTTACCATCTGAGCCACCATGAGCTTATATTCATATTATCTCTTACTAAATATATTTTGTCAGCTGCTAATTCACTGAAAAACATGTTGAGAAACAAAGGAAAAGGACATTTTTAAATACTGCCATGGAAATGGGGAGCCCTTAAAGATTTCTAAAAGAATGATTTAATTATGTTTGTAGGGTAGTAAGATAACACAGGTAGCTTTGTCAGAATAATTTAAAGGGGATTTCAGATTGGAAACAAAGTGGCAGACTAAGGACATTATAAAGGCTCTGGAACTTCAGGAGTTAACAGCCAAGAAAGGGAATAAAACCATGTATATCAGACAGGTTAGTTACAAAAGCAGAAACCATTCTTAGTTTTCCAGACAGAGGGATTTTAATGAAAAAAACTTGTTTACAAAGGTGTGTCACAAGCTGGGAAGCCAAACATGAAATTGTGAAGTAACCCAGAGTTGAGCAACAAAAAGTGCTAGCATTTCTCTGAAGAGAAAGAGAGGGGAAGGAGGTGATGTGACAAGACCCCAACTGGGGCAGTTTGGCTGGAGCTGCATCCATGGTGAGGACTGTCTGGAAGGTGCTAAGTCACAGAGGAGGAAGATGTCTGATGGATGTGACCACAGAGAAGATGCAGCTGCTGCTGTGGGCCCACCACCACCCGCTGAGGCAGATAGGCGAGGGAGAAACACCCTGGCTTCTCCCTTCCTCCCATGCTCTAGTCTTTCACAACTTCCCACTGGCTGAGCCTACCTGGAGGCCGACTGACAAGAGAGGGAGGCAATGTAGTACCCTAGTAGGCAGGACAGAACAGGAGAAGGACAGAGAAGGGCCTGAGCCTCAAACATGCAAAAGACTGCATGTTTGCATGCAAAGGGATGAGGTTGTATTGAATACAATAAAATAACAGTGAACAATTTATGATGGAGCCAGAGAGAAAGATCAATTTCTACTCAGGTTAGATGCAGCTGATAAAGACCCACAGGGAACAATGTTTTGCAGATGAATGAGGGCTGATTTGGGAACAAAGAGAGCAGATTCGATTATAAATATAGCTGCCACTAAATTTTAAGGGGTTTGGTTGTCTTACCAGAATTTTAAAGAAGACTAAGAGCATAAATCCTTAGATTTTCAAAGACATTTTAAAGTCTTCTATCAATTTATACATGTATAAAAAACATACAGAAGTTATTTTTTGAAAATGGATGAAGATTTGTTAATATTCAAAAGAAAAATGGCCTATGAAATTGACTGTTAAGGGCTCCAAAGAGAAGGACCTTGAAGTTTACTGTGTGACATTCAGCTCAATTTCAAGAAAGTTGAGTTCTGCCATCGTATTGAGACACTGGGAAGAACTTTTAGTCTTCCTGTTGCTTACAAAACAATTGAGCAACGTATGGGTGCATTTTAAATGCCCAGAATTGCCACAAAGAACATGAGACTAAACTCACTGTTAATGCCAGACCTCAGACTATATACCATGATTCCAGCTCTCAAACTATTATATGATTCTAATATCATAGTCATATTTATCCCCATACATAAATATCAACTTCCTTCCCCTTGAATTTGATCAAGCCACATTTGACTGCTAATATATGCCTCACTGGCTTCTTTGTTTAGGTGTATTTTTCATTTAATTTGATTTATTCCCTGATAGCTCAGTTGGCAAAGAATCTGCCTGCAATGCAGGAGACCCTGGTTCGATTCCTGGGTCGGGAAGATCGCTAGAGAAGGGATAAGCTACCCATCCCAGTGTTCTTGGGCTTCCCTTGTGGCTCAGCTGGTAAAGAATCTGCCTGCAATGTGGGAGACCAGGGTTTGATCCCTGGGTTGGGAAGATCTCTTGGAGAAAGGAAAGGCTACCCAGTCCAGTATTCTGGCCTGGAGAATTCCATGGAATATACAGTCCGTGGGGTTGCAGAGTCACACACGACTGAGTGACTTTCACTTCACTTCACATTTAATTGTTTATTTATTTGGCTACACTGGGTCTTAGTTGTGGCACATGGGATTTTTGATTTCATCTTTCTTGGTGCATGTGGTAACTTTTTTTTTTTTGGTTGCAGTATGTGGAAATCTAGGGATTGACCAGGGATCGAACACATGTCCACTATGTTGGAGTTTTTAAATTCTGGAATATAGTTATCTAATTTCCAAGATCAGATAATCATGCACAAAATTAGTATTTGTTGACTATTTATTTATACTGAGTGAACCCATCATGGATATGATTCTATTGAACACCTGAGTAAAATTCTTTATGTGTTTCTATGTCTATGAAGTGACTAATTGCCCTGACTTTTGGGGTCTTAAGGAATATATTATTCTCTTTTTTCCCTCATATTTTGCCCTACATAACCATAGGCTATTTAAGAGCTCAACATTTAATTTTGCAGACCAGATTTTCTAGAGTGTTTAAGGATTCCATTTATCTCTGGGTTTTTTCCATTAGGTACTTAATTGTAAGATGTCTAGGCAATTGATCTATGATAATGCCATCATTTTGCTATTGTGTAAAATTCTAAAAGTTTAATATCTGGTTAACACAAGGATGTTCTAGAAGACTCATTTGGTGAAGCCTATTCTATGGCTTCCCTGGTGGCTCAGTGATAAAAAAAAAACCTGCTTGCCAATGCGAGAGACATGGGTTCGATGCCTGGGTCAGGAAGATTCACTGGAGAAGGAAATGGCAACCCGCTCCAGTATTCCTGCTGGGAAATCCCATGGACAGTGGAGGCTGGTGGACTACAGTCCATGAGGTCACAAAAGAATTGGACACAACTTAGCAACTAAACAACAGCAGCAGCAGCAATTCTAGCTCCAACTTGGGGTTAGTAACTATGGAAAATCACTGGGGCCCTCAGTTAAATGCCATTGTGTACAAAGTAAGAGCCTTAGACGTTTGCAATCTACAGGGAAACTTCTACCTGATAGAGTGTTTCTATCTTTACATGTGAGGGAAGAAAATGTAACTTCTTTTTTTCTGATATTTTATTATTGAAATATCAACAGTGCTTTAAAGCAGGGGTTCCCGACCTCCAGGATCTAATGCTTGATGATCTGTGGTTGAGCTGATGTAATAATAATAGACATAAAGTGCACAATAAATGTAATCAGCGTAAAACTACCCCCCACCCAAAGTTTGGGGACCGCTGCTAGATCATTCCCTGTTTTCCTGTCACAGTTTATATAGAATGCCCTGGAATATAACCTGCCTTTGTGCTTTAGCCACTCTAAGTATGACTACTCTTTGTATATCTAAAAATCTCATTTGACATGAAATTATAACATGTTGAAGAATAGTCTTTTATCTTAAAGCCAGAAGAAAAACTTTTTATGGTATTCGGATTCTGAATACCAGCTGGTTTGACTTCTTAAGTCTTCAATTAGAAATTTGATTGGTGTGAATCACAGGGGTGATAGTAGGATAGAATGAATCTAATTTCATCATGTGGCTCAGATCTCTCTCCAGGTGGGTCTAATTCACTACACAGTCTCAAGATGAGCCAGCTGCTCAACTTTGCCTGGTGATCAACAGTAGGATGGAACTGTTCTTGAAGGCATTCAGTGCTTTTGTGGGCTCTGAGTTCTCTCTTTGTCTCTTTCCTCTCTCAATCTCTCTGCTTCTTTTCCTTCCCTCTTTAATGGAATGCCTATATAAATTCTGGTTAAGATGGACTTTTAGCAAGGATTCCAAATTTTATTAATCTTGTAAAAAGATAAAAGTGTGGCATGGTGATGCTATTCTTTGCTGGGTATAAGAGAACATCTTACAGACTTTAAAGTGTTAATATAGCTTTCAAAACAGAATGGAGGAACCAGGCCCGAGGCCGAGTCACCCTGACCGCTCTTCCCAGAAGAAACCCAAACTGGGATCTCAGGATTTCTCTAAGGGCAGCATGAGCGTCCTGGATGAACAACACCTGTGCGCCCTGGCATTTGACCCCCCCCCCCCCCACCTCCAGGCTAGTCTATAAAGGGTCTAGCTCACACCACGTGTGGATCAAGCCCCACCCCTCCTGAAAGACTCCCTTCTCTCCCAGCTCAGAGGAGCGGTGGGGTGGCCCCAGAGTCCATCTGAGAGTCTGAAGGGTTAATTGCAGCAACGTGGGCTTCTGGAGCTGAATTTGAGGCTCCAATCTGACATCTGTCAAGGTATGAACACAATTTTTTTTTTCCTAGTATTTCACAAAAGTTCCAGATGTACTATGGTTTGTACAATATCGCAGTAATGGATTTACCCTTCAGGCTTTTCATGAGGGTTACCTTCTGAAAAAGGGCTGAGAAATATCTTTTCTTAAAGAGCTTTATACTCTTCTTGCTTTGTTTTCCGCTTTGTCATTATCATGTCTTCGGGATGTTCTCAAGCATTCTGTGAACTTGGGTCTCACAAGGCAAATTGATTTACACTTCAGGCTATGCTTAGTTATCTCTAGGTCCTGTTTTCATCTCATAGAAACTTGTAGGTATCACTCATCTGCCTAAGGTCCCTCTCGTTGTCTTTGTTTATTTATACTCTCGTGTTTCAGTCATTTGGCAGAACTTTTTATTTTAATATTTTTGTATCACTGGCTTTTTAAAAAAGTTTGTGGTAGAATACATATAAAAATTACTATCTTAACCATTTTTTAAGTTCACTGGTATTAAATATACTCACATTATTGTGCAATTATGGCCACCATCGATCCCCATAACCTTTTTTTTCCCCATAACCTTTTATCTGTAAAAGTGAAACCGATTACCTACTGAACAGTATGTTTTATGGTAGATTACAGTGTATCTATTAAACAGTATGCTGATTACCTATTAAATTCCCTATGCTCCCCTCCCCTAGGCCTGTGACAACTATTGCTACACTCTTTATGATTTTGACTAATCTAAGTCCCCCATATAGGTGGAATTGGACCATGTTTCTTTGTAACCTGCTTATTTTACCTAGCATAAAGTCCTCAAGTTTCACCCATGTTGTAGCCTATTTAATCTCCCTTGTTTCTTAGGAGGAGGTATAAGGAGTCAACTGATTGTTCAAGGGCCAGGGTGGGGGGGGTGGGGTGGTGGTGGTAAAGGGCCACTATCTCTTTGGTTAGATTCTTAATCTTAAAAAAAAAAAAAAAAAAAAAAAATTTTTTTAAAGTCTATAACAGTTTCATTGTCCCTCCCAACTCTCCCTGCCCTGGGAAACCCCACTGGAGAATCCTGTTTTTACAGAAAGTTCTTAGAACTCCTAACCACCCCCACACTTTTCATTTTCCTTTCCATCTCATTCTTGCTCTATAGTTTCCAGAGTATTTTGCACTTGATTATATATCCTTCACTTTCTTTTCATCCCATCACACGCTGAACAGGTTTTGGAAGAGAGGCTGGAGGATGGTGGGGTTGTATGGCAGAAGTGGAGGAAAAATAGGAAGGATTTTATCTCTTCTGTTATTTACAAGAAAAAAAAAGTTATTTGGTAGCAATGTCCTTGTTGCTATTGCTCTGTGTGTGTGTGTGTGTGTGTGTGTGTGTGTGTGTGTGTGTGTGTGTAAGTCGGTCAGTTGTGTCCGACTCTTTGTGACTCCATGGACTATACAGTCCATGGAATTCTCCAGGCCAGAATTCTGGAGTGGGTAGCCTTTCCCTTCTCTAGAGGATCTCTCCAACTCAGGGATTGAACCCAGGTCTCCTGCATTGCAGGCAGATTCTTCACCAACTGAGCCACATGGGTCTGATTTTATGTTTTTAAGCATATTAAAAAGCAAATGAGATGAATTATCATGCTAATATTGTTGTCAAAGTTTAAATACCTATATATTCTCTATGACTGCAGTGAAGGGTTTTTAAAGACGGGGAGAACTAAGCTTAATAATCGTTTTTTCAATCCGAAGACTTCTTTCAGCTGTACCTTTTAGAGCTGAACTTCTGGTATTTGACTTACTGTATTGGTAGCCATGACTTCAGCAGCTGAGTTGAGTGAGTCCAAAGGCTACTTTATAAAGATTCTCCTTGCCTTGGAACATTCTGAGGTGGATAGGAAATCTACATTAGAATAGAGAAGCTAAATGCCTTGTTCTGGGCTCCAGCCCTTAGCTTTAGCACACACCATGCTGTGAAGGAATGTTAAGATAACCCAAGAGTGGGGGAAACAAGAGGGCTCTGAAAAACATCCAAATTAATCTTTAAAATGTGTTATATGACTAAGAAACATTTTAGGCTTGAACTCGGCACAGCATTTCAAAACCTAAGCTCAATGAGCTATAATAAGGGCTAATCATAAAATTCTTAACTGTAACAGCCTTTAATTACTGCAGGATATAGCAATGTTTTGTAATGTGAACAGCAGTGAGATGCTATACCACTGTCTTTTCAAACAGTAGAACTGCCTTCAGCACCCTAAAAAATAATTACACTTCAAAGTGCTCCCTAGGATTGACCCCAAATGAAGGGGGAAAAAAATGGAGAAAGTAAAGTCAGATAAAGACAGAAAGTTTCATCTTCTGTGGTTTTTTTTAAAAAAATTTCTATTTATTGACATGATAATTACAATTGAAGTTACAGCTGAATTACATTATTTCAGATCTGGGGAATGAAAATTCATAGGCTTATTCATGTTAAAACTGAGAGTAATTTGTTCAAAATATCCTGGTGGGAAGAAAATTGCCTTATGTCTTTGAGGGGTCATAATAGTTTTCACAGTGTCTACAATAAACCCAATGCAGGACATAACAGATAATTGAAAACAAAAGCTGAATATATTAAGTCTGTTGGTATAAAGGTTAAAGCAGTGGAATGAAGTATTCAGGTTAAGTGATGCTATTAATGCCGTGTCTTCACAGGTGGTATGTCTAGCACATTAATACTTAATATGGTTCTTATGCTTTTCTCATAAAGTTTCCACACTTGCTTGTAATTTGAACATTTTTTAGAAGATAGGGTTTTTTTTTTTTTTTTAAACAATGAATATTTTTTCTAAAAACCTTTTAACTGTAGGTTAATCAACCAATTGTGTCATGATCAAAGAGAGCTAAAACTAACCTGAGGGATAAATCATTATTGTTGGCAAACACATGAGTATACAGTCCTAGCCTATAAAATAAAAGCACATCATTTTCAAATGTGTCAATATCTGTATAATACATAGGCTCATGAAAGCAACCATATCAAAAATGGTTATTAAGGCTCTATCTTTTTCCAAAACATTGAAAGTTTATTTTTCAGATATTAAGAGTATGTTCCTTCATTTTCCTTGATTTCAGTCTTTTCCCTCTCTTTGTATTCTGTTTGCCAACAATACTTTTGTTTACTCTTTCCTCCTATTATCCCTTTTCTCTCTTTCTTTCTTCACTCTCTCCTGCTCTTTACACATTTTACCTCTGCAGCCTTCTTCTAAAGAAGAGAAAGACAATCATCAAATTATGTAATGTTTATTCAAAGTGTTAATGAGAGTTCAGAGTCTTCAGTATTGTACACATCAGAGCCAATGAGAAGGCACCAATCATCAAATGTCTTCATTCCTACTCTGATATATCTCGTGGTGCACACAAATATTATTGAATAGATTGATACTATTTTATCAGGCTTAGCCTCCCAAATAGACTCTCATTCCAGACTTTATTCGCTCCGTCAACTTGTATATGGCCATGAAGAATTTTCAGGCACAAAAATTGAGTGTATTCTCAGAAATATTTAATGAGTCTCCATCAACCACAATAGGGCCACCGCCCTTGGTGTATTAGGCTCAACACTGTATGAGCTCTGTTAACAAGTCTAGTTCCTGCTTCTTCCACTCGCTGCATTCTAGACCTCCACTCTCTCTGGTTACTCCTGCTTTATCGCCCCCTTGCTATCTCATTCTTCCCTCCACTTAGCCAGACTTAGAGTAAATCACTTTTTTTCTGGGTTCCCACTTCATTTTGTAAGTACCCACATATTAGCGTGTGTTTTAATTCCAAGGGCACGTACATGCTTCTCTTTCACAGAAGATATGGGATTCTAAACTCTTTGAGGGCAGAACAGGAATTTAAATTCAGATCTCCTTAACTTGAAAAGCCACTGTGTTTTGTGTCATATTGAATTTGAGGAATTGATAACAAATGGAGAAGTTGAAGGTACAACTAAGATTTCAAATTTAAATGAGTGGACAGATGGTGATTACTTGGATCAAGAGAAAGACTGTGGAAGAAGTAGCTTATGGGTGGCAACATTAAAAACCCATAGTGAAGGATGTGAATAAAAAGAGTGTGATGAGTGGCTCACTGAGAAATGCCAATATATAAGGCTTGAGGGCTGGAGCTCAGAAGAAGGGAACAATGCAAGGATAGAAGCCAAGGTGGACAGATTTTTAAGGAGAAAAGAATTATCACTAGAAGATGCCTTAAGTCCATTAAATTTGGGGACTGAAGATAGACTGGTGATACACAGAAAATCATTCCAAAGACATCTCAATATCTAGGGTGGGGGTTAATCAAATTGCAGTAAATTCTAGAGTGAGATGAAGCTGATGTATAGTTGGAGTATATGTGTTACTAAGTTTGGACTTGAAAGTGGGTAAGGAATGGGAGTTGCATGGTTAGTTAAAGACATTTCTTGGAAGTGAGAAAAAAAGCGTATGTGGAGGTATTTTTAATGTACTTGTAGGTTGAAGGGAGGGAGCTGGTAGGCATAAGGGTGTGAATGTATAGAAAAGAGGAAGACCCTAGTATGCAGAGAAAAAAGAATGGGACAGGATGCAGAGCACAGATGGAGAGTTTGGCTGGGGCTGGACTTCTCTCTCAGTCTAGAGGGATGGGTGAGATGCTGGGTGAAGGTATATTATGTTTGAGAAGGAAGGGGAAAGATTGGATAATTTTATAACTCATAATTCTGATTGTTCCCTTGTTAAATGGAAGGGACCTTTTAAATGCAAATGCTATTATAGTGCTGACATCTTGTATTTGCCTTCTGGATTTTGTGATGTCAAAAGGTGGGCACCACCCTGCCTTTGTCAAACTTATGCATCTATCAGTGGCAATTTATATCAGTCTCAGGAGAGAAATGAAGTTCTGCAGCTCAGTGTAGGAAAACAGCAGGGATGTGTTGATAGACCCCACAAGTGTTTACCTCCAATTGTGATACTGAAAGTTTTAAAAAAATCTTATGCAGAAAAGTAATTTTTTTCCAGACTGTTTTAGTAGTCATTAGTGCAATTAAAGCAATTAAGCTTTGCACTCTGTGGCTCTGCTTACTTCTGTTCGTTTATTGCACAGTGAGGTTGGAGATGTGCATATAATGCTTGTCAAGCCTTGAAGAGCTCAGGAATATAATTTTTTTTTTTTACCAAAATTAATAATGTTTAAAAAACACAGAAACCTGGAAAAATATTATAAACTTAGAATAGAGCAGTTGTTTTATAAAATGCAGTGTGGTAAGTACTCAATGCGTCTGCTTAGCTGTTCAGTCGTGTCTGACTATTTGCTACCTCATGGACTATATAGCCTGCCAGGTTCCTCTGTCCATGGGATTTTTCAAGCAAGAATACTGGAGTGGGTTGACATTTCCTTCTCCAGGGGATCTTCCTGACCCAGGGTTCAAACCTGAGTCTCCTGTAGCTCCTGCATTGCCGGCAAATTCTTTACTGCTGAGCCATCAGGGAAACCCGGGTACTCAGTGTGATTAGTTGCTCAGTCATGTCTGACTCTTTGCAACTCCATGGGCTGTAGCCCGTCAGGCTCCTCTGTCCATGGGATTCTCCAGGCAAGAATACTGGAGTAGGTTGTCATGCCCTCCTCCAGGAAAATCTTCCTAACCCAGGGATTGAACACACGTCTCCCACATTTCAGGCAGATTCTTTACCATCTGAGCCAACAGGAAAGCCCAAGTATTCAATAAATATGCATTATTATCAATACACATCTTCAGAACAATCTTAGCAGTGTGTGTATTTTTATTTACAGTTCACTAATTGGAGAACAAAAGTTAAGAAAATTTAAATTCCCCAAGATCCACAGCACAACTAAATGCTAGAGCTGAAGTTCAAATTGAAGTCGTTTTCCAGATAAAGCCTGATTTCTTCTGAGGTAATAGACTGCCTCTCAATTCCATGAAATCACATCAGGGAACATCGGTTTTGGTAGAAGTCAAATGGCACACAGTTATGACCTAAAACCGCAATGTAGCTCAGGGATCTACATGAGGAAGTCAGCGTTTTTGTCCTCTTAACCTCAATTCTTTATGCAGTGTAATTTTCTGTAGGCCATGCTTTAATTCGTGTTTTAAGGAATATGCACATTTAATTCTGCTTGATTGCATAGGGTAGAGTTATCCATACTCTTTCAAAATCTTCACTATGTTTAATTCATGAAATTCCTGCTTTCATGAGCTCATATGGCTTCAACTTTTAAGTGTAGCCTACTTTAAATATTTGATAGGTTAATGAAAAAAATTTTGAGCCTTTCGTTTTTATAAATGGATTTTTTTGAACATGTATTAGAACTCTCAACATAAAGAGAGCCTTGGGATTAACTCTTTTTGGCAGAGTTATAATAGCTACTATTTATAGAAACCCTTCCATACACTACAAGCTTTGCATGCAGCATCTTATTTATTTAAATAGCCGGTGTCTAATCTCACTATGGTGTCAGTTTGAACTCCTGGATGTTGACTCTTCAATTCTTCTGTAATGAGAGAATTAGCTTTTTTTTTTTTTTAATTCCTCCCAACTTAGTCCATGCTTAAACCAGAAAGAGAAACTAAATCATTGCTATCCAAATAAAGCAACAAATGAAATGAGGCAATACTTTTCTCCACAGGGACTGGTTTAGAAAGTGATTAATGCAAGGTTATTTAAAAGTGCTAAGTAGCCATTAATAAAATATTGAATGAATTAATTCAATATTGTGAATACTACACTTTTGATTTTCTAACTGTTGTACGTAGTCTGGAAATTACTTGGCTTGTTTTCCATACTGCTTGTGAGGTTCTGGACTTCTGGAATTACAGCAGGCTTCCCTCATAGCTCAGTTGGCAAAGAATCCTCCTGCAATGCAGGAGACCCCAGTTCGATTCCTGTGTTGGGAAGATCCACTGGAGAAGGGATAGGCTACCCACTCCAGTATTCTTGGGCTTCCCGTGTCCTTCAGCTGGTAAAAAATCTGCCTGCAATGCAGGAGACCTGTGTTTGATCCTGGGTGGGAAGATCCCCTGGAGAAGGGAAAAGCTACTCACTCCAGTATTCTGGCCTGGAGAATTCCATGGACTGTCTAGTCCATGGGGTTGCAAAGAGTCTGATACGACTGAGCAAGCTTTGTCACTTTCACAATTCACATAGTACATGCTAAGCATGTCTGATATGGGCAAGGTTCTATGATAGGTCTCAGGAGGGAACAAGCTAGGGTAAGGTTTAGGGATTGGGAAGGAAGGAAAAATTTACAATGATATGTTTCCTGCCAGTGGAATTGACACAAAATTGTGAGGGAAGGAAGGATAATACAAATTACTGTGACACACATAACAAATGCAGAATAGTGACAAATGTAAGTACTGCAAACACTGCCACTTTTATAAGGTTCTATATTTACAAATGGAAATTGATTTTTTAAAATATTTTACGGGATGCACTAAAGCATGAGAAAAAGTAGTTATATTTTGAGTTTGTTCGGGTTTTTCCCTACATGTTAGTTGCTTAGTCATACCCAACTCTTTGCGACCCCATGGACTGTAGTCCACCAAGCTTCTCTGTCCGTAGGATTCTCCAGGCAAGAGTACTGGAGAGGGTAGCCATTCCTTTCTCCAGGGGGTTTTCCCTAAGAAGGTACCGAAAAACCCGAATGAACTTTTTAGCCACCTCAATATATCCTGTATCATTTCTCTCCAAGAAACGGCGTTTTCAAGGATGGAGTCTCCCCAGCACAGGCATTTATTAACACTGAAACTCCTTTCCAAACTGACCCTCCTATTTTCCATTAAAGCTGGCATTTGCTAAGTGTTTTACAAACTAAACGATAAGCCAATTAGCAATTAGGCATTAATGACTCACTGCAGTTGCTCTTAGAGATAATATATTTACAAATTTACACGAGCTTTCTTTAATCAAAAGATTGGCTGTGGTGGTAGTAATTAATGTCCACATGGCAAATCCATAGAGAAATATTTTGGAGTTAGACTGGGTTTTGGATGCTCTGTGTCAAGAACTGTGAAATTCTAAGATTTTTGTCCTTCTTGACAGCTCACAAATGAGCCCACCCCAGTTTAACAGAAGCTGACAGAAAATCTGAGACTCTAAGGGCGGACACCAAGGACAGTGTTATATGACTGGCCTCAAGCAGTATACATAAGGCAGTAGGGTAGCCAGAGCCTCACTGATTTCTCCCGCCATTTCCTGAGGCTCAGTTCCCACAGGATGACGGAACAAGCTTCTGGTGATGCCTGCACACCTCATGGGTTGTGTGACAGGCGAGCTACCCCAAGCACCAGGAACCCAACTCTTTTATAATAGATCCAACTAAACTAGCCAGAACTTTGTCCCAGGAGAGAACATTCTCCCCATGATACTGGATAGTAGGCACACATGCCTTCTGCTCTGGGCAGAGAAATTGTCTCCCTCTTTCAAGCTGTTTACTGGATAAATGTCCTTGAAAGAGTCCAAAACAGTAGGGCAGTTAGTGCCTCTGCATTGAAAATATACAGTAATACATAACACCCTCGGAAAATTGTCTCCTGATACGCTGAATTGATGAGTTTTTCAACAACTGTCTCCCATTATATGCCAAGCAATGTTCTAGGGTGTTTTTTTTAAAGGATACTTACAAACATCCTCATTTACTTTTCACGTGATCTTTTTTCATATTTTATATTCCTACTATATACTTTTATCCCTATGTCCAAGGGATAGACATTTTATATTCCTGTTTCATAGAAGAGTAGCCTGGAGCTTAGAGAGGTCAGGTTATTTGCTTAAATATAAACAATGAGTCCCACTGATGGGATTTAACCCTAGGCTTTTCTGACTCCCATACCCAGGCTTTTAATTACTGCACCCTCCCACTGCAAAGATCAACCTATTTTAAATTTCTGTTTGGATTTTGTTAACAACCTTAATGACCCCACAGGAGCATGATCTAACTTGAAAGTCTTCATGCAAAGGTGATTATACTTAGCAATTCATTAAACTAATAAATAATATCTGCCTTTATATACATACTGCATTGTCTAAGTTCATTTTTTAAAAGGGAGTTAGTGCAAAAAGAAAATACTGGTCTCATTAAGAACCTCTGAGCCTCCAGTTTGCTTTTTGTTTTACTAGTATAGTCATTAGATTAGTTCTCTGGAAAATATTTCATTTTCACTTAGTTCATTACTTTGTTTGGGATACTTTATTGCTGTTAAACAATTGGTAGAATGAGGTAGTCTTGACGCACTAGCTATTAAAATATGGTTTGTGTTTTTGACCACCCAAGACTGTTGAAAGACTTATTAAAGGCCTCTAGGCTTCCACTTTCATCCTCCTTTTGTCTGCACATGTTTTATGCATCACTCGTAGGACAAGTCCTATGTGGTGGTAACATTTAGGTGGCTCTCCCTGCCTCCAATGTTCTCCTTCCACTGTATTCTATTATCTTTCACTTTCATCCCATGAATGTGCTTCTAATCTCTCCCACAGATTATAATCATTCTTCTGGTAAACTTTCTTAGGTTTTATTCATCCTTTTCATGGGTCATCTTGACTGTGTATCTTTTTTATCCATACAGTCATACTATCAACTTCTTTTGGCAGTAATGGGTATCTTACTTATTTTTGTATATTGTTATATTGTATAAATTATATTTGTTGCAATGTAGCCTAACAGTTTAGGCTTCAGAGGAACTGGCAAGGAGGATATAAGGAATTATATCCTCTCAATGTGAAGAGGGAAGACGTTTCTCTTTTATGGCTAGGCCCCAGGTCCTTCTGTGGTGTGCAAAAAGGGGATATGAGCTCGCTTTCTGTCATGGCCTGGTGCACCCATTTTGTTTGTGTTGCTCCCTGCATTGCATATTTCCTATTGAGATTTTGACGGGAGCTCCTTCATATGTTCTAAAACATTCTGGATCTTCCTTTGCATTGCTTATTCCAAAGTCTCAATATATGATATACCAAGCCAAAAAAAAAATAGAAACCTTCTGTTCTCAGTGTTTGTTTTTTTTTTTATGAAAGAATAATATTCTTTTAATAAGTAGTAACACTAATTAGTGTTGTGAGCAGATGGCTTTCCACTTTCTTCCTGTTCAAAGCAGATGATGGGTTATGCTTCAGTTCTTTGTATGTCGTGCTCTCTGTGACATCAATCTGCAGTGAGTAAATGGAATGTGTGTATTCACCAAGATGTAAATATAAAAGTTTTCCATGACCTTTTCCTTTTTACCAATATGTATTCAGTATATGTATATATAAATGTAGGTTTATGTATGTCTGTAACATAATGTACATACACATATACACCTTAAGTTTAAGATGCACATTTTTGCACACTAAAATGTTTTCTGATACTAGCCTGCTTTTTATGTTGATTCATATATTTAATGTGTTTCTTCCTCTGAAAAGCTATTATTAACTGATGGTGTGTTTCACAATTGATGCCTTCTTAAGAACAGCTAAATAGATCACTTATAAGGGAAAGGCCAGTTGAAATAAAATTACCATAGTTTGTAATGGGAAATAAGCCTCTTGCCAGAGTTAAGCACCCACATATGGTTGCTCTTCGCTGAGATCTCTGAGTAGAGGGAGCTGTGTAGTCAGTGTTCCACGTCGATCTGGCGTTAACACGACATGGCAAGTATTCCTGGGACTGCTGTAATTCCAACAACACAGTCTGCCCCTGCCTAACGTCACAGTAATCTTTGTTGGCGTTAAAGCTATTTCATCTCTGGCAGAGTAACATTCAGTGGATGGATTAGGAGCCTTATCTTGCTAAGACCAGCAACATCAGGAATCAATAGATGAATGACTTCTGCAAATAGTACCTGCAGGAGGAGAACACTTTCCCCAAAGTTTCCAGGGATGATCCCAACGCTGCAGATGGCATAAATGGGGAAGGGGAATGTGATTTTTCTGAGAGTTTTTCAAGCTTGGACTAGGTCCCAGGGCATGAACAATTTAAGTTCAGCTGTTTTTCATTTTAAAGCAATAGAAGGAAAACAAACATTTTGTTCCTTCCTTTTTCAGGTATAAAAACTGATGCAGAATGTAGACTTTGCTGAAAACACCTAAATGAACTATGCCATGCTGCCAATTTATTTTTCATAAATGATTTTCACTCTCCTCTAATACAGTGTGTATATTTTAATCACCTGAAAGTAGGTGAAAGTGTTAGTTGCCCAGTCATGTTTGACTCTTTGCAACCCCATGGACTGGTTGTAGCCTGCCAGGCTCCTCTGTCCGTGGAATTCTCTAGGCAATAATACTGAGGTAGGTAGCCATTCCATTCTCTAGGGGATCTTCTTGACCCAGGGATTGAACCTAGGTCTCCTGTGTTGCAGGCAGATTCTTAACCATCTGAACTACCAAGGAATCATAGAGATATTTTTTTTCTTCTACAATAGCATTCTTTTCCCTTTAAAAATGATAACTTGGCAAGGATTAACTTTTCTTTTCTAGCTTCAGTGTCCTCAACTGAAAAATGGTAAAAACAGTAGGTCATATTTCAAAGGTTGTTATGGAGAGTGGATTATATAATATGAGCAAGGTACTTGTCCTAGTCTATAGCAAGATTTCAGTAAATAATACTCAATAAGTGCATGAACATACTTTTCACACTTACACATTTTTAGATGCTTTCATAACTTGCATGTCTATCTCTCCCTGGTGAGCAGAGCATGCAGACATGTGCCAGTGAAAACTGGGCTTCAGTCTTTTTATTCTAGTCCATGTATCCCTACTCTTGGCAGATGTCTCCCCTGATTCTGTCTGTAAGAAGCTTATTTCTCAGTACTCAGAGATTATAGACTGTCCACATCAGCTCCAAGGAGGGTTGGTTTCAACAAAGTTCTCACAGTGAGATGGGTCACTGTACTCAGAGCCAAGCTCATAAAAACCACATTCAGCTTCCATTTCATCTTCCAGCCTTTCTCCATCTTGTGATGAGCAGTGCCTGCCACCACAGCCATCTCATCTAGTCACTTTCCATCTCGAAACGCAGTGAAGCTTCTCTTCTCTGATCTCCCTACACTGAAGCAAATTATTCTCATTCTTGTTGGTAGTGGAAAGTGAATTAAATTGAAGTCTGAAGTGCAGTCGCCTGTAGATGTGACTCTGGGTTTTTTTGCAAAGCGATGTCATCAGCCAACAGCTAACATCTTTCTTTCTGGTTTTGTTTGCAGTTTGCCTACACATGGCACTAAACAAGAGACCAGAAAGACAGAGAAATATGCAGAAGCTGACAATAAGAAACAGATCATTGACACCACTATTTGCAAGTCCCTTTTCTTATCTGCCTCTCTTTATCTGAAAGGAAAGGGACGACAACTGCATCAGTAGACAGTTGCACCTTGGCCAGAAAATCTGGAGGCAGGCTTCCATCCTGCCTTCTGGAGTAGAAATGGGGAGTTCATTGGAGATAAAGAACAATTCCTGGGACAGGTTTTATTCCAGACCGTACATGCCACTGGAATGAATATAAAAGGGTAGTTAGGGGCCTGTAATATCAACTGCCATTTATGTTCCAGGAGCCATAAGATGTTTACATTATTTTTTTAAAAATCGACCACAGGTGATTACTTCAGACTCTGGAGTAGCTGTTGGGTAATGCATGGAGGGAACACTACCCTGAGAGTAAAGAATCCTTTACTAAAGCTGATTCAACCCCCAAGGACCTGTGAGGTACTGCCTAGACCCTTCACTGTAATCAGCACAGTTCCTTTGTACAGCGAAATGGGTTTGTACAGTTTGTTCTGAGGATCACAAAGTAGACATACCCTGGAGCCACTTTAAGACTTAAATGCACAGGTACTTACTAGTACCTGTCGTTTTTATTCTCAACAATTAGAGAATGATTAATCAGTTGAGATTGGAGCTTTCCAATTATTTTCCTTTCCTCTTGCAGCTTACTTTTGGGTCATTTCAGCTTTCACTGATTATAGCACATACACACACACACACGGCTGAAGAAGTTATAAATACAGGAACTTAAGTCCATCTAACTTCTTAGTAATAACTCTGGTAAAGGGCTTCAGGGCAAAGAACTGAAACCCATGATTACAATGAGATTTGGAGATTAAGATTTTGACAAGGTTTACAAACATACTGTTTCATTTATTTTATGTGTTCTATTGCAATCGATGGCAGATAATGGCTATAACATAAATGAGAGTTTGAGGTAGGAGATGCATAATTCCTAAATACATTGAGAGATTTGCATGCATAACCTTGATTTCCAAATTTGATACAGGACTTACAAACTAATTATCATTCATGAAGCACCAGCTAAGCTTGTGGCTTATGGTAGTAGATGGAATACTTATTATTATATCTATCAGGACAAGGCTTTTCCTGGAAGCTTAGACTAATCTAAACTCTCCCAGTAATTAAAGAAACATTATCATTATTGTTATCCTAATTAGCCTCAACATATACTATAGAGTACACAAGCAAATACCCCATTTGGGGGAAGGAGAAGGACCTAACATAGTTACTGTGTGTCTGGCACTTTGCCCAGCTCATTGCATGTTTTATGTTATTTAATTCTTAAAAAAAGCAGTAACATCTAGAGTGCCAAAAATGTATCATCTTTCTTGAATGTTAATAGGAAGGTCATTGTTCTTCACCACACTTTATTTTTCTTTTCCTTTCTCCCATTCATTTGCTTGTATCTTTCTAAGTTCCTTTCTTCCTTCTCCTTTCCTGGAGCCTTTGGTCTTTTTCTTCTCTCCCCTTCCCTGGGTTGCTTTTCTGCAGTTCTCAGTAGTCCACAGGCTCCTGTGGGTGTCCTTTAGTTTCAGTGGTAACTTTTATAGCTAACACTGTTGCAGGCTGCTGGCAGAAGTCAAATCACATTTGGCAAAATGTATGTTATATATCTGGAAACTGGGTTATACTCACTCTAGAGCAATTAACTAAATAATTGTTCTGGCATAAAGACAGCTTTGTACTATTCTTGTAACGAAATAGATAATTTTAGCTAGAGCTCCACCTAATACTTCTAGGGAGTGCTAAAAAACCTGGCCCATTCTTGATTCAAATCAATTAAATGGCTCTGAAGCATTTTTATTTTATTTTTCAGGAATTGTGCAGGCCTTAATCACTGTTTTTGAACTGGGAGTCCTTGGTCACTCATGAAATAAAAAAACAAATGCTCTTTGAATTAAGCAAATTATACAATGGAGAAAGCAAAACCTTTACCATCTCTTCATCCTCTAATTTTTCTTTTTTCTTTTTTGCTAAGGCATTTTCCCAGCTTGTTCAATACATCAGATCAGTCACTGAAAAAAGGTAAGTTCCTTGTTCTAAGATGTGACATTAGAAGAATTTTGCAAAGGAGAGGAAAAGGATGTTTCCGGTCTGGTATTGGTGTCATTTACATTACTGTCTCATCCGCCACCTGCTCTGACTATTGGCTGAGTAATTAAGAGACCCAAACCTGTGTGCTCAGTGTTGTGTGGTTCTGCTGTTCCACAAACAGGGAAAATGAGAAGGTATTGCTGTCTTGCTCCTAGGTGTTTATAATGTTATTGGGGAGTTTAGAGGATCCTATACACAAAGTAAGAACAAGTTCTGCAGGAGACCTGGGGGTAACCTGTGTTGTTATTCTTATCCTTTAATGTCCAGATACTGTTTGGAGAAAACAAACAAGAAAAAAACCTGAAAAAAAACCTATTGGAGGTTTTTCTTTTTTTTTTTTTTGAAAGGTTTGGAGTTGAAGATGAGTCCCAGAGAAAGTGATTCAGAAAGAATAGAGTGTCTCTAGCAAGGAATCTTTTTTTTCCTTTTTCCTCTTTACTCACCTCCTCCTTTGCTGTGAGGTGGACTGCAGACGCCTTTATCCAGTAGTACATTGGAACCTGAGACCATTAGTTTGGATTGTTTGTTTCTACCTAGTGCCGAGAAATCTCCCTAAGTCTCTGTCCGTCATCTGTAAAAGGGGGATGATAATAGCCCTTATCTCTGGGGGGAGGTCTCGGAGGATTCTTTGTGATGTTCTTCTTTCACAATATACGTGTGTTCTCAGAAGTTAATTCTAGGATCTCTGCTAGACTTGGGAAATATAGAGGTGAGCATATCAGATACGTTTTTGTCCTCAAGGAGCTCAGAGTGCAGCAGAGAGGATAAAAGCAATTATATAAAATTCTCTGCACAGTTCTGGACTCATAGCAAGACTTTAGTGAGTACTGGGCATGTCAGCAGCTTTCAATAATCATAGCTCCTACTGGGGAAATTTAAAATAGAAGAAATAGCCTCAACCTTTATGCCAATGCAGTCCGACCAGCCTGTGGTGTTATGCAATTTAATATTGTATATTGTCATTAGACCTTCTTAAAAGCTTCCCAGTATTGAGCACTGTTATATACTGATGTTTTATGTATGCAGTAATACGTTAGGCTGAACTATACCTCCTTCAATAGGAATTCTGCCTTTATATTTGTATGATCAGTGGCAAGAAACCGTACAGTATAAAGGGGTCCATCATCTTTGAAACTGAGATACCTATTATTTTCCTGACCTTCATTGTGAATAAAATGTACCCAGTCATCCAACCCTATGGTGCTCAAAGATGTACTGCTATGCGAATGGCACCTGGGGACATACCTCAATCCAGTATCTTCTTAGTCTTACACAGTTTCGTCTTTTCTGTGTGTCTTTTGTCTCCTTTTCCCACAAGTTTCTGATGCCTACCGTCACAGATTCCTGAGAAGCAGGAATAGGAATCTGATACAGAGATTGTATGCATGAAGTTTATTGGAGAGTGTGCAGGGATCACACCTAAGCCAGAGACAAGACAGAGAAAGTAGACGTGTGCAGAGGGAGAGCTCGGGCTGTGCAGTGGGCACTGAAATAAATCCTCAGCCAGCCCAATGGGAGCTTTGGACCGGGAAGATTCCTTCAGAACTGTCATGAACCGAGGCAGTGTTGTGAGGCCTTTATATCCCCGTGTTGATCAAACGTTGGATGAGGGCTATCCCGGGAATGGGGCATGGCTTTGAGTGAGGTGGCTGTCTTCAGCCAAGGTAACTTCCTAAGAGGGCTGGCATTGCTAGTCCCTTCCTTCTAAAGGATCTGGATGTTGCATCACAACATCCACTACATATATACTCTTCCCTAAAAGATAAATTTAGGATAGAATCCAAAGTGATTTATTTGTAATTTTTATGTTCTACCATGAGATTCCCAATGCCTCCCTAGAATGATTATGAAACTGGTATTCGGACACACTTGAATCTTCCAAGAGTCTCCTTTACAAGAGAAAGTTGACACAATGGACCCTCTGAAATACAGAGCTATTGAGGTTGGAGAAGAGACTGAGTGTTTTCCAGGTAATGAGCCCACATTTATGACGAGTCCTTTCCCCCCATTCAGTTATATATATTTTCTCACCTATTTGGTCATATATGGTAGATCTGACACTTTTGCTCTTTTATAAACTTTCTTGGGTCCTGAGTCAGCATTCTCATGAAAATGTTATAGTCAAATCAGGTAGTTGCCTATCATTTACTGCCTTCCTTATTTCACGTATATTCTTCTTAATCTTATTTACATTAGCAAATAAATAGCTCCTGGAGAGCAAAATGATACTTTTATTTCCATCAAGCTCTATGATCACTGGTTCGACCATATCATAATCATGATGCATTGCTATACTAGCTAAGCTAATGAGTCCTCAAAACAGTGCAATAAAATCACAAATGAGAGTTTATTCAATTTTCAGTAATTGTGAGTTAAATCTCCCAGAAATGAGTAAAATATAAGCTTTCTGAGTTTGTGATTATTTTCTTACTTTTGTTACTTTATTTCTGATATATTTTAATTCTAATTCAGAAATGGTGAAATCTTACATTGTTTAAAAATTTGTCCTTTAATGTTTTTATGTTTTTTAAATGTAAAAGAGCTATAAGGTAATACAGTGGGGGGAAAGTAAATTACACATAAAAGATTCACTTCAATGCTAATGAAGTGTGCTTTTGGAGAGACAGAATAGATAATACTTAAATTTATTTCCTTTGAGAAAAGGTGATTGTTAAAAATATGAGCGTGAACTTTCTAGTTAGTTACATTTTTCTATTCATGTCTTAAAGGAAATGTTTTGTTTGAAATTACTAGGGAAAAAAAATTCCACAAACAAAATAAAATATATTAATGACTGGTTACAGATTTAAAACTCTCCATTTCTTATTTTCTATTGTTAAACCTAGGAGTATTGCTTTCAAACTTTTTAAAGAATTAGAATATTTTTTACTCTGTAATACAGGTTGAAAACAAAATATCCATTTTATTTTAATAAGCAAGGATTCCTACTTTACCCCTTCAACTAGTATTCTTTTTATTGGTTCATCTCTGTACTTAAAGAAAATTTATTATGAAAAATGTCAAACATATATAGAAGTGTAAAGGATAAGATTATAAAACTTCTCTATGTATCTATCACTAGTTTCTTCAATTATCAAATTTAATCTTGTTTTGTCTACACTACCCGCTCTCCCTACCTCCATCCAGATTAGTTTGTGTGTGTGTGAAAGTCGCTCAGTCATATCCAACTCTTTGTGACCCCATGGACTATATAGTCCATGGAATTCTCCAGGCCAGAATACTGAAGGTGGGTAGTCTTTCCCTTCTCCAGGGGATCTTCCCAACCCAGGGATCCAACCCAGGTCTCCCTCATTGTAGGCAGATTCTTTACCAGCTGAGCCACAAGGGAAGCCCAGGAATCCTGGAGGGTAGCCTATCCCTTCTCTAGTGGATCTTCCTGACCAGGAATCCAACTGAGGTCTCTTGCATTGCAGGCGGATTCTTTACCAGCTGAGCTACCAGGGAAGCCAGATTACTTTAAAGTTATATAATTTCTCTGTAAATATTTCAATATGTACTTTCATAGGTTAAGGACTCTTAAAACACAGAATTATAGGCCTACTATTATACTTAAAAATTAACAATTTTCTAACAGCCTTAGATATCAAGTAAGTTCAGGTTCTTTGAGTATGTCAGAAATTACATGTTTCAAATCATCAGCATTCAAATAAGACTCACATGTTGCAGCTAGTTGATAAAACTATGAAGTCTCTTTTGCTATATAGGTTTCCTCTCCATGTCTAATTTTGTTTTCTTAAAATTTCCTCGTGGAAGAAATCAGGTCATTTATTCTGTATGGATTGCATCCCAGTGTGTCAATCATCATGTTCCACTGTCTCATTTATTTCCTGTAAATTGGTAGTAAAATCTTCAGAATTGATTAGATTTAGCTTCAATTTTTGGACATGAGTACTTGAGATAATGTGTTGTATTTCCATCTACCAGGAAGCAGGTAATATCCATTTAACTTTTTTATGATAACAATAGCCATTAATGATTATTGCCTATATCCATTATTTAATTACAGTGTTAAAATATTAAAATTCCATCTCTTGCATTTCATTTATTATCTGGGGTACTACTGTTCAGTCCAGTCACTCAGTCTGTCCGACTCTTTGCGACCCCATGAACCGCAGCGCGCCAGGCCTCCGTGCCCATCACCAACTCCCGGAGTCCACCCAAACCCATGTTCATTGAGTCAGGGATGCCATCCAGCCATCTCATCCTCTGTCGTCCCCTTCTCCTCCCACCCTCAATCTTTCCCAGCATCAGGGTCTTTTCCAATGAGTCAGCTCTTTGCATCAGGTGGCCAAAGTATTGGAGTTTCAGCTTCAACATCAGTGCTTCCAATGAACACCCAGGACTGATCTCCTGGTTGGATCTTCTTGCAGTCCAAGGGACTCTCAAGAGCCTTCTTCAACACCACAGTTCAAAAGCATCCATTTTTTGGCGCTCAGCTTTCTTTACAGTCCAACTCTCACATCCATACATGACCACTGGAAAAACCATAGCCTTGACTAGACAGACCTGTGTTGACAAAGTAATGTCTCTGCTTTTTAATATGCTGTCTAGGTTGGTCACAGCTTTCCTTCCAAGGAGTAAGCGTCTTGTAATTTCATGGCCACAATCACCGTCTGCAGTGATTTTGGGGTACTACTGTAAAGAAATACTACTCTAAAGGGATGTTCAAGTGTAAGGAGACGTGGATACACCTGTGGCAGATTCATGTTGATGTTTGCTAGAAACCAACTCAATACTATAAAACAATTATCCTTCAATTAAAAATAAATAAATTAAAAAGAAATACTTCTCCTTATCAACTATTTAAGTATCTTAAGATACAATTTGCATACAGCTTCAGTTTGCATGATTCTTTATTTATTAGTACAAAACAACAATTGGTTCCCAACATCCTCTAGATATAACCAGTAAATTTTATTATCTACTACATACTATATATTTAATCCATTGAAGTTGTTTTATGTATTGATGTTTAATTGTCCTATCTTTAGCCAATGAAAGCCTCTTTAGGTTAGTTTGTAAGTCCTTTGGACTCTTCTGTAATATTCTTTTGCAGCTTCCTAGTTTTCTGCTATGATAAAAAGTGCTAGTTTCTTTTTATACATTTTATGTTACAAACATCACAATCTCCAGAATTTCAGGAAATAGTATTAAAAGTAACAATTTGGGTGCTAGGGTTAGGGGTTGTTTGCTTACTGTTAAAGGTTATTACTTTTGGTTTGGTCCTTGAATCTGGGTTTTTCCAGTGAACAGAACTTTTCTGGTCTTAATAAATTACATCATGAATTCCTATTGATACATTCTACTCACTTTTAAGATTATAGAATTTTTATTTACCTGTATTGATCTTATATATATATATATCATTTGTCTCATGCTGGAAACCTCAGTTCTCAAAGAAATCAATATAATCATTCAGTTGCTTTATTCTCTCATATACACACACAATGAACTCAATAAAAATAAAAACAGTGCCATGGGCATTATGCTTAATACAGTTTAAAATCTTTTTCCAATTGTTTTTGTACTTAGGTTATGTCTCACCTTACATGTGGTAAAAGTTTCTGTGTTTCAAAGTCACTTAAAATAGTCCTGTTTTCTTACAAACTCAGAACATAGTTGGGTTTATTTGCTTTACTGTAGCTTTTTAGAATTTGCCTTTAAATTTTTTTATGTGCATTTTCATTGTTCCAATATCAAGTCTATAAATAAACTATGTGCAGAGAATCAAGTTCTGTCTCTGGCTTCCCGACATCAAGCCTTGTAACTCCTGTATAGGTAAACTGAAAAATTTTTAACTGATCCTTCCATCAAAATCCCTCCTTTTTTCTTTTTATTTTTCTTGGCACTTAGAAAGGTTTGTATTTTTACTTTAATGATTATTTTATACAAATATGTTTATGTAATAACCACAGTCCCTTTCTAGATGTTGTCCTACTATGAATGCAACTGAAAGTAGCCAATGGCCTATTTCTCTTTCTCCCTTCTCTCCCAGCATTTTATGTAAAGCATTATTCTTTCTCAGTTAATAACGTAATGATTATTTTGATCTATTTTTAATATATTCTTTCCATTCTTCACCTCTTTTGCTAAATATATATAAGGATGTGTAGCCTTTACGTACTATGTTTTCTCTACTATAAACATCATTTAGCTTTAATTTTTTCAGGCACATATTCATTTAACATTCATTGCTAGTCCTAATGTTTTCACTCCATTTATTTTGATTTTCAAAAGCCCATTCTTAGAAAATGCCTGAAGAAGGGTTTATAGGCAGTATATTCTTAGAACTCTTGAATTTTCATAACATTTTGTCATGGCTTTTATACTTGAAATCATTCATGCTTAATATTAAATCACTGGCTCACATTTACACGCTGTTTCTTTGTTTTACTAAATTCCGCCATGTTTCTTTTTTACTAAATTGTTTTCTGTCATAAAATGTTGCTTTAGACAATTTGATAATCCCATATTTTTTATTAGTAACTTAGTACTTTTCCCTGTCTATCCATGGACTCCATTTTCTTTTAAGGTCAATCATACTGTTAGTGTATTTTTCTGTGCTGGCTCTTCTGGTTATAATTCCAAGTTGCTGTTTATTTTAAAGCTTATCAAGTTGAGTATCTTAGTATTCTATTCCATTTAGTTTTTTTCTCTTTTCTTGTGTGTGTGTGTGTGTGTGTGTAGGATCTTTACTTTCACTTTCTCTATTTCTATCACTGTCTCTTGAATCTTATATCTTCATTTTTCAATTTTAAAGTTTTCTCCTTCCCATATGATATTTCTCTTAATTTATTATCCCTGGTACTTCTTTGCTCGTGTTCTCCCATTTATTTTTGAAATACTTTTCCTTTTTATTTCCAGATATTTTCTGTATTTTTCCAGCAATCTTTTCAAGTCTTTAGTCTTCTAAATTCTGAGCTTATGTACATCAATTATGTCATTATTTCATCATTTCTTCAGTTTCTTGCAAATTCTTTTGATGTGGTATTATAATTCTTGCCTTTTCAGGAGTGTCTTTCTGATATGCATTCGTTTGTTTATAGACCATTGTCTGTACCTCAGTTTTTAATTGAAGTAAAGTCAGTTTACAATGTTGTATTTCAGATGTACAGCATAGTGATCTGTGCCTTATTTTTAAACATATTTTGGGTGAGGTTTTATCATAAAACCTTTTGCTATTCATGTTTAAATGGGATTGTTTTCCCTGTATTTTTATTAGAAGATGGGCCTGGATAGCTTCCATCGTTTCAGATCTGAGGAACTACTTCTGTTGCTTTCCAGTGTTCAACATGATGATCTGTGCTTTCTGTGATACAAAAACCCTCCTCTTCATCTCTGCTTTTATCAGAACCGTTTCTTGGTCTCTCTGTCCCTCTCTTGTTCAGCTTGCTTCCTAGTTCCAGTAGTTTCTTCTCAGCGCCGACCTCTTGCTCTAGAAGAGAGCTTCAGCTAGTTAGAGTCCAGAGTTTAAAAGACCCAGACCACCCCCCCACCACCTGACTTTATTGTGGTGTTACGCCACTAACCTGCAAATCGGAGCCGTAAGCCTCCCTGCCATCTTTGGCTCCTTCTCTCAGATTGGCCTGTTGAGTATTCTGGTTAGTACTGCTGGTTTTCTGGGTCTTAATGTTGTTGGAAGTCTTTATTTTCCTCCTGTTTCCTCCTCCAAATTGCAGATTCCACATGGGTCTTATTGTTATTGGTGCTGTGTATCTCCCAGTTTGAATTTTCAGGTTTGGGGGTCACCTTACAGCTTTTTTTTTTTTTTCCTGGCAGAGAAACTTTGAGACTTTGTACTCTTCCAGTGGCTCTGTCAGTTATCGTGGGAGGGGATGGGATTCAGATAGGTATTCTAAAAGCTTTTCTGCTATCCTCATTTTCCTAGGCTAGTCTCTTAAACTTAAGTTCTACTCAACATTTCTGAAAGAGAAAAATTGTATGGAAACTTCCATTAAAATCTGTCCAACTCAGTTTTATTAGGTAAAGCGATATGTTTCTATTTGAATTTATTAGAAAAAACTATGAGAATAGTGTTCTGGAAAAAAATAATATATAAAAATAAACCAGTCCTACGTCTTAGCAAGGGAAAATGGAATGCACAAACAAGGTAGTTAGATTTGACGTGACACTCACCGTGATCACTGAGTAATTTCCTAGCTTTTTACTGAGTCTCCATTTCGGTGCTGAGCTTACTGTAGGCTCCTGGTAAATTTTGTGAATGAATAATTGAAACCATTTGAGCCCTGGTAGCTTCTTTGCTGAGTTACTCTTGAGAGTGACAAAGAATAGGTGTAAAGTGCCTCACACATCTTTCTCCTGCCTTCATTACCTTAGGTCTCCTAAGAACAAATGAGTGTGTTTATGTGTGAGAGCACATGCATGTATGGAGCATCCCCACCTCCCAGTACTGAAGATCTGTTCATCAGAGCTTTTTATAGTAATATTTAAGTAAATGATGCATGTATGCATGCGTGGCAAGTCGCTTCCGTCGTGTCTTTGTAATCCTATCGGCTTTTTAAAAAGTCAGAAATATGCCTTCATGACTGACTTATTTAATTTTGAAATTGCTGACAATCCCAGGCCTCTGTCATGGGGGATGCTGGCTAGTAGGTTATCATTTGACCTCAGAAAAATGCCTCAGACAACATCAGCAAGGCTTGGAAATAGCAAAGACACTTTACTGAGGCTTTTAGGGCAAGCTTAACTGGAGCAATGATAAGACTGGTGACTTGGAACAAGCAGAGGAAAAAAGTGCCAATTTTTAGAAAAGATCAACACTCACAACAATCCAAAAATGAAGTCTGACAGGCAATTGATTGCTTCACTCCACTTCCACTAACCATAAGGGCAAGCAAACTGGATGGAGAAAAACAACTGATGAATGCCCAGGCTTTGCCTCTTAAAGAGGACAATGCACTTACTTCATGGAAGCCAGGAATATCTTTTCCCTATCTCAGTATTAGTTTCTCGATTCATCGATCAGGTTGGGATCAAGCGGAAATGTGAGCAAATTGATTTTTTTCTAGTTTTTAAAGAAATTATTGAGACAGCTAATTTACAGTATTAGTTTTAGGTATACAAAATAGTGACTCGAAAATTCTATGTATTATTCTCCATTATTAGTTATTATAAAATATAGGCTGTATTCCCTGTATTGAACAATATATGCTTGCAACTTATTTTATACATAATAGTTTGTAAACCTCTTAATCCCCATCCCTTGTCTTGTCCCTCTCTTTCCCTCTCCCAACTGGTCACTGCTAGTAGTCTGTGAGTCTGTTTCTTGTTTGTTATACTTATTAGTTTATGGTTTAGATCCCACATATAAATGATTCCATAGAGTATTTGCCTTTATCTGAATTATTTCACTAAAAATGATAACCTCTGGGTTCAATCCATGTTGTTGCAAATGGCAAAATTTCATTCTGTTGTTATGACTGTGTAATTGTGTATGTGTGTGAGTGTAGTCACAGCTTCTTTATCCTTTGGTCTGTTGATGGACACTTAGGTTGCTTCTGTATTTTGGCTATTGTTAAATAATGATGCTATGAACATTAGGGTGCAAGTATCTTAATGAGTGTTTTTGTTTTCTTCAGATATGTATCCAGGAGTAAAAGTGTTGGATCATGGGTTATTTCCATTTTCAGCTTTTTGAGGCAACTTCATTCTGTTTTCCACAGTGGGTATACCAGTTTACATTCCCATCAGCAGTGTACAAGAGTTCCCTTTTCTCCACATCCTTACCAATATTTATTTGTAGATTTCTTTAAGGATAGCCTTTTTGGTAGGTATAAAGTGATAATCTCATTGTGGTTTTGATTTATATTTCTCTGATTAATGACATTGAGCATCTCTTCTTGTGCCTGTTGGTCATCTGCATGTCCTCTTTGGGAAAAATGTCTATTCAGGTCTTCTTCCCATAGGCAAACTGCTGTTTGTGCTAGAAATGGTGTTTAATAAACAGATGACTGTCCTCAGCTCTGTGTCTATATTTCTCACCTACACTTCGAGTTTAATTTCAGTAAACAACAACCTAGGCCCATAAATTTGCCCCTGACTTTAAGTCAGAGGAAGGAACCACAAGTGCCAAAGTGGGAACTGAGCATACTCATGGTAAATTGTCTACACTTCCTGCTGGCAGAACTTGAGTCTAGAGTTCTTTTCAGATGCAAGTAAGTAAACAGGAAAAAAGCAAGATGAGTCTACAAAATAAACAGCAAGAACAATAATAGCAACAGCAGCAGCAACAAAACTGCAGAATAGGAAAATAAGAATGTTATAACTATTTAGAAGAACGTGCCACTGAAAATGGTCTATTTTCAGAATTCATATAGGAACCAGAAAAACATGTTGTTCTGCTTCATCCAGAGTATATCAGAAAGAGAGAGAAGATTTTGGTGAAAAGTTAAAATAAGAAAGGGAGATGGTAAGATTGTTGCAGAGAACCAAGAAAATACAGTAGCAGAATTAAAAGCTACATTGGAGATACCGTCTGTGGAAGAAAGTATGGAAAATAAAATTAATAAAGAGAAAATGTAAAGTTCTCCAGAAATATAAAGGAAAAGTACAAAGAGATTAATATCATGATAGTCAATAATAACAAAACAAATAAAAAAGATTCAATCTAGAAATTAAAGGTGTTTCTGAAGTAGATACTAGAATAAAGACCATTTAAGAATATAGTTAAATATTGAATATTCATTTTATTTATAAAATATCTGAGAATGTATATTTAAAGACTTCCATACTTATGTAAAAGCCAAAGGAAAGAGAGTCATATCTAAACATTCTACCAAAGCTTTTAGGAAAGATTAAAAGAAATCAAGCACTCATTGAGTCAGGGTAAATGATTATTGCTCAAAAATAACACAAATCGGGTGGACCTGAGACTCTTCCTCTGTAGTATAGAAAACATGACAAGTGGATCAGGATCTTTTGGGGAAAAAATTGGGGGAGAGGAGTGCAGACTAACCAATAGTGATTATCTTTCTTATGTAGAGAGAAAAAGAGAATATAAGGTGTACAAGGACTTAGAAGACACATTATCTACATATTATTCTTGATAAATTAACAACTACCAAACAATGATTAGTCAAGAATGCATATTCATTATAAGAATATCAAGTTCAAGTGAATCTTTTCTTGTTTATTTTATGCAAAATTAAGATACCTGAGTTTCATCAGATTACTTTTGTAACTTGGATCCAAACTTGAGGCCTATAATATTTTACTAAATCATTTCTGCTCTATAGATTTGTCTTTTTATTGAAGTATAGTTGATTTACAATTTGTTAGTTTCAGGTGTATTGCAAAGTGATTCAGTTATACTTACATATATGTGCTCAGGCTCTCAGTCATACCTGACTTTTTGTGACCCCATGAACTGCAGCCTACTAGGCTCCTGTGTCCATGGAAATTTCCAGGCAAGAATATTGGAGCAGGTTGCCATTACCTTCTCTCTCTCTCTACACACACACACACACACAGACATTCTTTTTCAGATTCTTTCCCCTTACAGGTTATTACAAAATATTGAATATAGTTCCCTATGCTATACAATAGGTTATTATTGGTTATCTATTTTGTATAATAATTTCTCTCAATTTCTACACCTTTCCCTGTAGCAGAAAGATGTTTCTTATCCTTTTTAGCACTAAGTCATATCATATAGTCCACAGTTAAGGTGTAATCTCTTGCTATCTTTGAAGACTGCTTCAAATAATTTGGTTCTAACTATAGATAAGTATTATACATAAATGTATAAATTGGTAAGTGTATAGAGTACATAAACAGATACATATGTTAGTATCTATATATTTACATAGGCACAACCATGACCAGAGCAGCCATATAAAGCTGAGAGATGTGCCGGATACAAACATACTGAAGGGGCTGGCAACATCTGGTCCAATGTTGTCTCATCAGGAGCACCCTAGCAGAGGGCTATGTCTGTGTGGAGAAAGACGAACAGGTGACTTTCTTGATTAGTATTTCAAACCCTTTTCTCACAGAGCTAGAGCCCTCCCTAATCAATCTCCTGGGAAGGGTGGAATGGATATACTAGCTGTCATCAACACACCACATAGACTACCAGTATGGTATACTATACAAAGAATTCTTAAACAAATTGCAGCGTCTCTGTACATCTGTGTCTCTTTTTCTGTTTTGCATATAGGGTTATCGTTACCATCTTTCTAAATTCCGCACTGGATTGCAAAAAAAAAAAAACAAAAAAAAAAAAATAAAATTGCAGTGTCTCTCCCTCATACAGAAGTTGTGAAGAATAAGATAAAAGCCATTTTGATCACCAGTGACCTTGAGTGGACTTTCTGTATCTTTAAATGCGTGCTGAATAACCTGGGCTATGCATTTAGTCAATAAAGAGTATTAAGCAAACCTATCCCTCATAGCTCAGTTGGTAAAGAGTCCACCTGCAAAGCAGGAGACCCCAGTTTGATTCCTGGGTTGGGAAGATCCCCTGGAGAAGGGATATTATGGATTCTGTGAAATTTAAGCCCTCCAGTCTCATTTGACAGATTGAAAGAACGGAGGTTTAAAGAAATGAAGGGGAGGGGGACATTGCATATAGTACTGAAAAAGCTATGCTGACCTAGAAAAACAAGTGTAAGAAAATAATAAAAATAGTATCAGTTCCTATTTCTGTCAAGTGATATTCTTGAAAATTTCTTGTTTTGTTCAAATTGTATACAAAAATCTATACCGCCTTATACCAGTATAAAATCACATGTCATGTGATTAGAACTCTGAAAAATATTTTCAGGACAAAAAGATTAGAGGTAATTACGTACATGTGTTATTTTGCAAGGTAGTGAGACTAGGGATTTTATTTTCATCTCCTTTTCTGTACTTTAAAATTATCTGTAATTTACAGTATCTTATTTCCTTAAAACAAGTGTGCTTTTCATTTAAATTTTTCTTAAATAATGGGGAATTTGTGGTAAGACTGAAAAAAATAAAGAACATTCCATCTTGTAGAACTGATTTCAGTGTTCTAGGAGCACTGCTGTGCTCCTTTGTTATTTACACAATGCTTAGCTTATTACAGTTCTTCACTTATACTCACAAAGGAGTTCCTCATAATGACCTCTTGTACAAATATTGTCCTACAGAATAGTTAAGATTCTTTTCAGATTCAATTTACTTTGGCCCTTAATAACCTTGCTAATAATACTTTCATCTGAATTTATAGGAACCATACTTGGTACTTAAATATTTTTTCTATGTCTAAAAATTGAAAAATTCTTTAAGCATTGCTTATTACGCCTCAACATTTTTGTGAAGTAGTAGAAAGGAATAGTTTTTATCTCCATATTAGCTAAACCAACTGAGACTTTCAAAGATTTGGCTCAATCAATGGAGATGCAGAAGAGGGACTTTGGCTACTAGCCAGGTCACTAATGTGCCCAAAAAAAATAATCTGGGGAAGACATTTTTTCTTAAATTTGGTTTTCAAGCTCCTTAGGGGGACAGACTTGTTCTCCTGTACCTGTCCCCAGTGAGACTTCATTCCACATACCTGCCTGAGAGTCTGCTTAGCTTGACTAAATTTTAATAGGTTTCTTCCTGACTCTACCTCCCTGACCTCCCTTTCTCAGAGCATTTACTTTAGAAAACTTGTAAACTACAATTTCTCTGTCTGAGATGTAAATATTCTCCCAGTCTCTTGACAGTTCAACCCAGGAACATCTTTCTCAAGGACCTGGTATCCAACCTTTTGAAATGTAAGTTCTTGAGAAGGGAAGGTGGTACCCCTATATCTAAGTCTCTGTGGGAAGGTAGGAGCTGAACTTGAATGAGAGCCAATTAAGAATCAGAATGGCCCGATTACATTGACCAAGCCACCCTTTAATTTTCCTCAGTATTTGTCCACCATCTCCTGCCTTTGTTTCAGTGGGGCTGGATTTAGTCTTTCCCCTATTGTAACAGTCTTTAGTGAAGTTTCCCTTGTCTGTTTTAATTCTCTGGTACAGTATTTTTTCTTTGATATGTCATGTAATGTGTATTTGAGTCATGGATCTTTGCATCTGAAAGGAACAAATCTAAGACTGACTACTCTCTCTGAAATAATGTATGGAGCGATGAAAGACCACCTCCTTGAGGGGATCCAAAAGGGGATGGCAAAGAATCTATGTGATGTCAGCATCTCCCATTCTTTCTTTAGTGTCAGTGTGGTATTCCTGTTGAGAAAAGTTGCGCTATATTCAGGTATTTAGTTAAAACGTAAGCATTATAGTCAAACCCACATTTTTTATGTCCATTGAATATGTGATATTGAAGAAAGTTTATCCCGGGACATTTAGAATAGCCTGTCAACTTAAAAGTCACCTGTGACAGGGGTCATGGGGCATAGTTGGGATAGTTTAACCCTGTCTTCTTTATTAGGGTTTTTTTTTTTTTTTTTTAAAGGAGGCGGGATAATCTTTGGGACTCAGCAGTGATACAAGGTCTAATTTGAGCTCTGTATTGAGTGGAAACCTGAGCATTTTCTTCAGGTTCATC
The DNA here is from genome assembly GCF_033118175.1 of Dama dama. Classification (NCBI taxonomy): domain Eukaryota; kingdom Metazoa; phylum Chordata; class Mammalia; order Artiodactyla; family Cervidae; genus Dama; species Dama dama. The sequence continues at coordinate 55,449,643 of NC_083698.1, read as the reverse complement.
ACTTTGGTTGCTTTGATTATGGGCTTGTTGTCATTTCCTATATATGAGTGCTGTGTAGTACAAAAGTGCTGTCCTCACAGGTTCTTGAATGTTTCAATGCTTCTCCATTGGCTTTACACTTAAACAGCTTGGCAGTGTATTCAGACTTGGGATCTACTTTCCTAATAATTTGGTACACTTTGTTCTACTCTCTTGACATTGTGTTATTGTGGCAAAGTCTGAAGCCATTCTGATGTGTGTGCGTGTGTGTACACCCTTCCCATATAACTTTTCCTGTATGGAAAACTATGTTTTTATGGCTTAAAGTTCAGTAACTTTCCCCAAGATTAGGTCTTAAAATTATTCCTAAATGATTACTGCTTTATTTTTGAATAGGGATCCCTATTATCTGAAAAAAAGCTATCCACAGAGAGTAGGGAGGGAAATGTAGCTAGAGGTTGTTTATAGTCTTTACTTGGTTTATCATTTCTTATGCCTATGACTAAATCTGTTTCTTTTGACTAGGGATGCATTTCTTCCTAAATCACAGATAACTGAATAGTTAGTCCTTCATATCAGTGGTTCCTCTGTATCCCCAGATTCAAGCAACCACAATCATGAATTGATCGCTGTTGAAAAATCTGCGTATAAGTGTTCCTGCCTTAGTTCAAACTCATGTTGTTCAAGGATCACCTGTAAATCTCTTAATATATAATATTTATATCTCTACATAATCTCTCTAAATATATATATATATAATATCTCATTGTATATAATGTAGAATATATTTGGATTTGTATATAATTTCTTTTCTTTAGATAGATATGTTAAAGTAAATTCAAATATCATATCTAAAATCATTAATCATACTCTATGTAGTATGCTATATCAGTTCAGTTCATTCTCTCAGTCGTGTCTGACTCTTTGCAACCCCATGAACTGCAGCACGCCAGGCCTTCCTGTCCATCATCAAATCCTGGAGTCTACGCAGACTCATGTCCATCGAGTCAGTGATGCCATCAACCATCTCATCCTCTGTCGTCCCCTTCTCCTCCTGCCTTCAATCTTTCCCAGCATCAGGGTCTTTTCAAATGAGTCAGTTCTTCGCATCAGGTGGCCAAAGGATTGGACTTTCAGCTTCAACATCAGTCCTTCCAATGAACATTCAGGACTGATTTCCTTCAGGATGGACTAGTTGGATCTCCTTGCAGTCCAAGAGATTCTCAAGAGTCTTCTCCAATACCACAGTTCAAAAACATCAGTTCTTCAGTGCCCAGCTTTATTTGTAGTCCACCTCTCACATCCATACATGACTACTGGAAAAACCATAGCCTTGACTAGATGGACCTTTGTTGGCAAAGCAATGCCTCCGCTTTTTAATATGCTGTCTAGGTTGGTCATAACTTTCCTTCCAAGGAGTAAGCGTCTTTTAATTTCATGGCTGCAATCACCATCTGCAGTGAACTTGGAGTCCAAAAAAATAAAGTCTGTCATTGTTTCCACTGTTTGTTTCCCCATCTGTTTGCCATGAAGTGATGGGACCAGATGCCCTGATCTTAGTTTTCTGAATGTTGAGCTTTAAGCCAACTTTTTCACTCTCCTCTTTCACTTTTATCAGGAGGCTCTTTAGTTCTTTTTCATTTTCTGCCATAAGGGTGGTATCATCTGCATATCTGAGGTTATTGATATTTCTCCCGGCAATCTTGATTCCAGCTTGTGCTTCCTCCAGCCCAGCGTTTCTCATGATGTACTCTGCATATAAGTTAAATAAGCAGGGTGACAATATACAGCCTTGACAGTCTGTTTTTCCATGTCCAGTTCTAACTGTTGCTTCTTGACCTGCATACAGATTTCTCAAGAGGCAGGTCAGGTGGTCTGGTATTCCCATCTCTTTCAGAATTTTCCACAGTTTTCTGTGGTCCACACAGTCAAAGGCTTTGGTATAGTCAATAACACAGAAATAGATGTTTTTTTCTGGAACTCTCTTGCTTTTTTGATGATCCAGTGGATGTTGGCAATTTGATCTCTGGTTCCTTTGCCTTTTCTAAATCCAGCTTGAACATCTGGGTGTTCACGGTTCACATACTGTTGAAGCCTGACTTGGAGAATTTTGAGCATTACTTTACTAGCGTGTGAGATGAGTGCAATTGTGCGGTAGTTAGAGCATTCTTTGGCATTGCCTTTCTTTTGAATTGGAATGAAAACTGACCTTTTCCAGTCCTGTGGCCACTGCTGAGTTTTCCAAATTTGTTGGCATATTGAGGGTAGCACTTTCACAGCATCATCTTTTAGGATTTGAAATAGCTCAATTGGAACTCCATCACCTCCACTAGCTTTGTTCATAGTGATGCTTCCTAAGGCCCACTTGACTTCACATTCCAGGATGTCTGGCTCTAGGTGAGTGATCACACCATCGTGATTATTTGGGTCATGAAGATCTTTTTTGTATAGTTCTTCTGTGTATTCTTGCCACCTCTTCTTAATATCTTCTGCTTCTGTTAGGTCCATACCTTTTCTGTCCTTTATTGAGCCCATCTTTGCATGAACAGTTCCCTTGGTATCTCTAATTCTTAAAGAGATCTCCAGGCTTTCCCATTCCATTGTTTTCCTCTATTTCTTTGCATTGATCCCTGAGGAAGGCTTTCTTGTCTCTCCTTGCTATTCTTTGAAACTCTGCTTTCAAATAGGTATATCTTTCCTGTTCTCCTTTGTTTTTGCTTCTCTTCTTTTCACAACTATAATATGCTATGCAGTACATACCACTAATTGTTTCTATAACTACTTAGTAATTTTTGTGTGTATCTTTGTAGTATCTATTATAGACACTATTATGTCAATGACATATTTAATAGATTTATGTACTATATATCTTAGATATATATAATGTATGAATTGTATAATGTATGATGATATGAAATCGCTCAGTTGTGTCCGACTCTTTGCGACCCCATGGACTGTAGCCTACCACCCTCCTCCATCCATAGGATTTTCAGCCAAGAGTACTGGAGTGGGTGGCTTTCTGCCATAAGGGTGGTGTCATCTGCCTATATGAGGTTATTGATATTTCTCCCAGCAGTCTTGATTCCAGCTTCTGCTTCCTCCAGCCCAGTGTTTCTCATGATGTACTCTGCTTATAAGTTAAATAAGCAGGGTTACAATATACAGCCTTGACGTACTCCTTTTCCTATTTTCTCCTTTAGATAATGTCAAATTTTGATATTTAGTTTATATTTTACTTGTTTACTGTGTATAGTTTTTGTACACACTCAATAGCATATTTGATAGAGCAATATTATTTTTACTAATATGATTCAGTACCAAAAATTATTTAAAATATATATCACCATTTATCAAGTGTCCTGTTTCAGACATGGCCATGTGTCAGGAATTGCGTCAAACAGTTTCTACATATGTCATTATACCTTAAAACCTTCCTGAGATGTGGGTGTTATCTGTTCCATTTTAAATATTACAGAAATGAGACAGAGAACTTAAGGAATATACACAAGTTCACACGGATGTCTAAATTAAGCCTATATTTACCCATGAATATGCTGCTGCTCAGTCACTTCAGTCATCTCTTGGTGATGCCATGGACTGTAGCCCACCAGGCTCCTCTGTCCATGGGATTCTCTGGGCAAGAATGCTGGAGTGGGTTTCCATGCCCTCCTCCAGAGGATCTTCCCAACCCAGGGATCAAACCCACTTATCCTGTGTCTTCTACATTGCAGCCAAATTCTTTACCACTGAGCCACCAGGGAAGCCCCTACTACAAGTATACTACTTCCCAAATGTCAAATATTTTAAGCACAAAATTAAGAAATCTTCTTGACATTCCAAATTAATGTATTATTTTAACCTAGGGTTTTCTTTCAATTAAGGCCAGTGCAAAATTCTAATGTAAAGATATATATACATATATGTGCAATATTTTTCACACTTAATCAAATGTTCTTTTTTTTTTTTTTTTTTTTACTACATTCCATTTAGAAGTAATCATGCTAGGTTGTGAAGTGTTTATAATGCAAAGTAGCAGAAGTCTTTGCTCTATAAAAGTATTAATAGTAACAATTTATGTCAGGATGCTATACTGAAATTCTATCTGTGTCAGTTTAAGCTAATGCACTAAAAGCTAAAAACCAGATACAGGTGCCAAAGTGCTCATAATCCAAAGGCTAAATTACTGATGGCAGAAAAAGAATGGATCTCACTTTGTAACAATGATTTTAATAATCAGCTCAGCCAAGCATGATTAATGAATATGAAATGTTTAGGTGAAAGCTGATTTGGGATCAGGATATTCACACTGTCTGAAGTCTAAACTACCAGATTATCTATTAGTTACAGAGAAAAAAGATAAATGCACAATAGGGATCTGATAGGTACACCCTTAACAAGTGAGCTGAAAGGTCATCCCTAATCATGTGACAGACATTATAGTACTTCTACTGTGATGTTTCAGAAGGTACACACAGTTGTCTATGTAGTGTTCATCTCACAAAGGTTTACTTTGTGAAACTCTTCATGTGAAGAGTTGGCTCATTGGAAAAGACCCAGATGCTGAGAGGGATTGGGGGCAGGAGGAGAAGGGAACAACAGAGGATGAGAAGGCTGGATGGTATCACCAACTCGATGGACATGAGTTTGAGTAAACTCCGGGAGCTGGTGATGGACAGGGAGGCCTGGCATGCTGCAATTCATGGGATCGCAAAGAGTCAGACACGACTGAGCAACTGAACTGAACTTAAAGGAGAAAAGGAAAGATATATTCATTTGAATGCAGAGTTCCAAAGAATAGCAAGGAGATATAAAAAAGCCTTCCTCAGCAATCAATGCAAAGAAATAGAGAAAACAATAGAATGGGAAAGTCTAGAGTTGTCTTCAAGACAATTAGAGATGCCAAGGGAACTGTTCATGCAAAGATGGGCTCAATAAAGAAATGGTCTGGAACCAACAGAAGCAGAAGATATTAAGACATGACAAGAGTACACAAAAGAACTATACAAAATAGATCTTCACAACCCAAATAATCATGATGGTGTGATCACCAGTCTAGAGCCAGACATCCTGGAATGTGAAGTCAAGTGGGCCTAAGGAAGCATCACTACAAATGAAGCTAGTGGAGATGATGGAATTCCAGTTGACCTATTTCAAATCCTAAAAGATGATGCTGTGAAAGTGCACTCAATATGCCAGCAAATTTGGAAAACTCAGCAGTGGCCACAGGACTGGAAAAGGTCAGTTTTCATTCCAGTCCCAAAGAAAGGCAATGCCAAAGAATGCTCTAACTACCGCACAATTGCACTCATCTCACACGCTAGTAAAGTAATGCTCAAAATTCTCCAAGTCAGGCTTCAACAATATGTGAACCGTGAACTTCCAGATGTTCAAGCTGGATTTAGAAAAGGCAAAGGAACCAGAGATCAAATTGCCAACATCCACTGGATCATCAAAAAAGCAAGAGAGTTCCAGAAAAAAAAACATCTATTTCTGTGTTATTGACTATGCCAAAGCCTTTGACTGTGTGGACCACAGAAAACTGTGGAAAATTCTGAAAGAGATGGGAATACCAGACCACCTGACCTGCCTCTTGAGAAATCTGTATGCAGGTCAAGAAGCAACAGTTAGAACTGGACATGGAAAAACAGACTGGTTCCAAATAGGAAAAGGAGTATGTCAAGGCTGTATATTGTCACCCTGCTTATTTAACTTATATGCAGAGTACATCATGAGAAACGCTGGGCTGGAGGAAGCACAAGCTGGAATCAAGATTGCCGGGAGAAATATCAATAACCTCAGATATGTGGATGACACCACCCTTATGGCAGAAAGCAAAGAAGAACTAAAGAGCCTCCTGATGAAAGTGAAAGAAGAGAGTGAAAAAGTTGGCTTAAAGCTCAACATTCAGAAAACTAAGATCAGGGCATCTGGTCCCATCACTTCATGGCAAATAGATGGGAAACGGTGGAAATGGTGATTGCTATTCAAGGAATAGCTATGTTCCTTACTATTCTTTATATTTCTGGGCTCCAAGTTCACTGCAGATGGTGATTGCAGCCATGAAATTAAAAGACACTTGCTCCTTGGAAGAAAAGTTATGACCAACCTAGAATGCATATTAAAAAGCAGAGACATTACTTTGCCAACAAAGGTCCATCTAGTCAAGGCTATGGTTTTTCCAGTAGTCATGTATGGATGTGAGAGTTGGACTATAAAAAAAGCTGAGCACCAAAGAATTGATGTTTTTGAACTGTGGTATCGGAGAAGACTCTTGAGAATCTCTTGGACTGCAAGGAGATCCAACTAGTCCATCCTGAAGGAAATCAGTCCTGAATGTTCATTGGAAGGACTGATGTTGAAGCTGAAAGTCCAATTCTTTGGCCACCTCATGTGAAGAACTGACTCATTTGAAAAGACCCTGATGCTGGGAAAGATTGAAGGCAGGAGGAGAAGGGGACGACAGAGGATGAGATGGTTGGATGGCATCACTGACTCGATGGACATGAGTTTGAGTAGACTCCAGGATTTGATGATGGACAGGAAGGCCTGGCATGCTGCAGTCCATGGGGCCTCAAAGAGTCAGATGCCACTGAGCGACTGAACTGAACTGGCTCTTCTATGATGCAAATATTTGTAAATATTTTTATGAGCTTTGCTTATAGAAGATATTTACAAATTAAATCATGTTGTAGGCTTCTTAAAATACAGCTTATCCCCTTTCAACTAATTACATAATTTTTTCAAAAGCTTTTCTAAAGAAATGAATGCAGTTTTTAGGGTTTTTTTTTTTTTTTTTTTTTTTTTGTGGGGAGGGTACTTTAACATGGTGTCTAGTTGTGTTTTGTTTTGTTTTTTAACTTCATTTTTAGTTACCTGACAGATTGCCCCTATAAGCTTTTTGATTTTTCCTTTGATTTTTCTTATTTATTTCTTAGTAAGACATTCAGATTCACTTTGTCTCTTTTTCCCAGGAACTCGGCTCTTACAATTTTCTATTGCTCTTTTTTCTCTGTAGCAATTTCACCTTGCCAAGCTGTGTGCACTGCTCTCTGAAGAATTAACACAAAATCTATTTGGTATCTCATAACAGAATGACTTTAGTCCATCTTCATTTCATCATAAATTATCAGGCTGCAAAGAGTCCTTGCAGTGTCCAGCCAAATTGAAACTGCTTTCTAAAGTCCATTCCTGGTCATCTGTTCTTAATGGTTTTGCCTTCACTTTGAACAGGGTTAGTGCACCTTAGAGCAAAATCATCTTTGAAGCTGTGGATTTTTAATGACTCCTAATGTAATAGAGTTCACTGTGAAAGACTTGAATGGTAATATTTACACAAACCATATCTAATTTAAGCTGGCTTCTCAGGCTAGAAAATCCTTCAAGAATCATTCCCCACCCTGTGGATGGGAAAAAAAAAATGTCTTCAGAAAATAGAATGGTCATGGCCGATGAGCACTGAACAATCTACCTGGAAATCAAGGAGGTGGTACTGGGAGAAAATTATATTTAATTTGCCTTGTCTGTCTTTTTGTGTTGACTTTCTTTGGAGGAAATCATATGTGAATAATATAAAAAATTTTGGAAAGCAGTGCTGGTATATGTTCATGGTACATGTGTGAGCACAACAGGATATTAATACAGAGATACCTCCAAACTCCAGGGCACTTTCTATTAAACATTTTTTTTTTTTTACAGTGATATGTGTGTGTCTATGTGTGTATATAAACTCAATTGTATATGTTGTAAAACTAAATTATCAACTATTCATCTTTTTTTAAAATTACCTTTGAGAATAAACAAGGTTCTGATTTATCAGGACCACCTGATGTTGGCTGTCTGCTCTGTAGACCAAAGGTGAGGCTGCCTGGATGGGCCAATGAGTGGGTAATACTGGGTTATGCAGAAGAGCTGGGTTCTCCTGTATTAAAATAAACCTTTATTTGTCTAGGGCAACAAATTCTGCTAGAAGACCCAATATGTGATTTGTATATGTGAAAACGTGAGAACTTGAAGTCATCTTTTCTATTAGGTTATCTTTTTGACATTGAGCTTTTCTTTCAGTCTCAGAGATGGTTTGGGAAAAAAAAAAATCTGCCATGTAGCTTATCATGTACTTCTGATAGAAGTATGGTTGGCCATCCTGAGGCCACAGTTTTGCTTAAAGGTTTTCATGTTTAAAATGCCTCTGTGTTGATGGTGATCTGAGAACAGCCACCAGTCACCTTATAAATGTGTGTGTGCTTTTGTCAAAGGCTTTCTCTGCATCTATTGAGATAATCATATGGTTTTTATCTTTCAATTTGTTAATGTGGTGTATTACACTGATTGATTTGCGGATATTAAAGAATCCTTGCATTCCTGGGATAAAGCCCACTTGGTCATGGTGTATGATTTTTTTAATATGTTGTTGGATTCTGTTTGCTAGAATTTTGTTAAGGATTTTTGCATCTATGTTCATCAGTGATATTGGCCTGTAGTTTTCTTTTTTTGTGGCATCTTTGTCTGGTTTTGGAATTAGGGTGATGGTGGCCTCATAGAATGAGTTTGGAAGCTTACCTTCTTCTGCAATTTTCTGGAAGAGTTTGAGTAAGATAGGTGTTAGCTCTTCTCTAAATTTTTGGTAGAATTCAGCAGTGAAGCCATCTGGTCCTGGGCTTTTGTTTGCTGGAAGATTTTTGATGACAGTTTCGATTTCCTTGCTTGTGATGGGTCTGTTAAGATCTTCTATTTCTTCCTGGTTCAGTTTTGGAAAGTTATACTTTTCTAAGAATTTATCCATTTCATCCAAGTTGTCCATTTTATTGGCATAGAGCTGCTGGTAGTAGTCTCTTATGATCCTTTGTATTTCAGTGTTGTCTGTTGTGATCTCTCCATTTTCATTTCTAATTTTGTTAATTTGGTTTTTCTCTCTTTGTTTCTTAATGAGTCTTGCTAATGGTTTGTCAATTTTGTTTATTTTTTCAAAAAACCAGCTTTTAGCTTTGTTGATTTTTGCTATGGTCTCTTTAGTTTCTTTTGCATTTATTTCTGCCCTGATTTTTAAGATTTCTTTCCTTCTGCTAACTCTGGGGTTCTTCATTTCTTCCTTCTCTAATTGCTTTAGGTGTAGAGTTAGGTTATTTAATTGGTTTTTTTCCTGTTTCTTGATGTAAGCCTGTAATGTGCTAAGCTGCCTCAGTCCTGTCCAACTCCATGCGATGCTATGGACTATAGCCCGCCAGGTTCCTCTGTCCATTGGGTTCTCCAGGCAAGAATACTGGAGTGGTTTGCCATGCCCTTCTCCAGGGGAACTTCCTGACCTGGGGATGGAGCCTGCATCTCCTATGTCTCCTGCATTTGTAGGCAGGTTCTTGACCACTAGTACTATCTGGGAAGCCCCACCTTACATATAGGAGAAACTTAATGATCAGATGGGGACAGCCACCTTGCCTCAACTTTTCAACTTCCTTGATTTTGGACCCTGTGGAAGAATAAAGAGGAGAGAGATCAAGGTCCAAAGTTGCAGTGAGCTTGGGCCCAGCAAGGAATGGGGACATCACATGGGCAGGACTTTGGTTGGGGTGTTCCCGTCTCTGTACATATATCCAGAAGGTGAGCAAAGATTCTGCTGCTCAAAATGGCTGGTATAAACCTAAGGCATCACTCATGTCTTCACTCTATCTAGTCTCTGGTTCAGATATAGCTGACTTGCTTATTGCCTTTTGTCCTGAGATAGTGCCTCTTTTTATCTCTCATTACAACTGCTTTTCAGGTGTGGTTTTGTGTTAAACAGACTTTGTCTCCACAGCCTCAAAATTTCCTTCTCTTTCCATTCTGTAGATCCCAGTCCTAATAAACTTTAAATCCAAGATCAGAGCTGACTGGGTCATTCTCCATTATGGCAAAATAAGGATGTGTGATACTAGGTGGTCCAAGTCAGGACAGATGTCTTTCCACTCCTATTTCTTCTACTGTTCAGAGAAAAACTGGCATGTGTGCATTTACATTGCCAGAGATATGAGGAACACTCAGATGCCATCTTCTCCTCTAACTTATGGGGGTGGGATAGATATTTCAGAAGCTGCAGTAATCCCTGCTTTTCTTCACTGGAGTAGGATCTAGTGTCAGTATTTATGCTATGTGAGATTACAATTGACTTTGAAATTATATAATTTATACTATTGCCAAATCTAACAGGCTCTTTGGCCCATTTCTTGGTTAATTTCTTTCCCTTCTTCCCTCCTTGAGATATTTATTTCCTTGATTTTTATGGTGATACTTCCATTTTCCCCCTCTTTCTCTGTACCTTCATCTTAGTATTTCTGCTAGCTTTTTTTCCTCAACTGAAACTTAAGTGTTATAGGGCCCTTGGGCATTATTCTAGCTCTTTATATTCTCTCTTTCAGCGTCCTCTCATCCTATCCTGTAGCTTTTGTTATTTTGTGTGTGTGTGTGCTTGTGGCTCACAAACTTGTCTCTAGACCAGATTGCTCCCTTGAGTGGCTTATTCTATACTTAAGCCTACCAATGTATCTCTATTTTCCCACCTACACCTACTCTATGAGCAAGCCTTGCCATTGCTCTGCACATCTTCCCCCTCTGCTATCCCACTTTAGCCCAAAACACCACCATCTTTCCCCTAAACTGCTACGAGTCTAACATGTTTTTTTTATTCTTTGTGATCTCTAGTGATGCAATATCCATACAGAAATCATAGTGACTTTTTAAATATATATATATATATATATATTTAAATTTATAGAACTCTCCTACATAAAATATTTTACTGGCTTATTGTACCTAGAGTGAAATATGTAGGCTACAAGGCTGTGTGACCATGTCTGACTTGCTACCTCATTGGTTGTATCACTACTATCTAGGTGTGCTGCCCCTTCTTTCTGGCCTTGAAATTTACCAAACTCTTTCATACTTCAGTCTTTATGCTTGTAATTCCTTTTTTTTGGAAAACTTGACTCCTGCCTTGGCACCTGTTGTTTCTCTTTCATATCTGAGATCTGTCCCATTTATCTGAAGTCTACCCTATATTCAGTTCTTCTCTCCAACCTCTTTATGGCTTTCATTCTTATCATGCTCTGTAATGACCTACTTGCTGTTTATTTTCCATTCATTCATTTCCGCTGCTCCACCTACTGAGAATGTCAACTCTGTGGGCCTAGGATACTTGGCTGCCTTGTTCATGGCAGTACCCCTTGTTCTAGCAGTTTCTGACACATATTAAGTGCTCAGTAAAATTTTGATGAATGAATGCATGGGAAGTTGTAAATGGCCACATATGACTTGAAGAAAATAACAGTCTATTCTTTCATTTGAACAAAACTATTTTTCTTTTTAGGAGGGACTGCTGAGAGAATGTTAGCAAACAGAAGAGGGTTAGAGTCCCTGAAGTTCCTTGTCATGTTGAAATAGACTGTAGACTAAATTTGGAACATTTGGAATCCTCTGTATAAGGGTTCTCTTGTTCATCTCTATTGCAGGTTTTGGTGCATTTCTTCTGTTTCCTCAGACCACAAAAATGAAAATTCATAGCTTAGTAAAACCTGAAACAAAGCTACTTTTTCAAGTACTGTGTTCAGATAGATCAGGATTCAGCTGCAAGAAAATGATGATCAGAGTTAATGAGAAGTTAACAGTGCAAGTCGATTTGTGTGAAAGCCAAATATAAAGCCCCAGCCTGGGTTGTAAGTCCAAAATTCAAAACACTCTGAGAAGTGAACAGTTTTGTTGAAAGTTTTTGAACAACTCTTCTTGCAGCAAACCCTGATCTGAACTTACATGAGCCAATTTCAAGTTTTTATTTATCCAAAACTGCATGGTACCCTGGAGGAATGTTAATGTTTTTAGTCAGTATAAGATATTTGCAGCTTCAAAGGATGCTTTGAGGGGATTTTGAAATTATAGTCCTATGCCTTTTGAGCTGGACTTAGTGTGGGTTTTTTGTGGTGTCCCAGAATTACATTATATTATTGAATTCAAAATATTTTCCACTTCCTTTCATCACTTATTATTTAAGTAAACACCTATTTAAGGTGCAATGAAATGTTTTTGTCCAAGAAATTAAAACATACAAGTTTCTGACTATAATTTATTTGCAGAAGGGAAATAAGTTTCTTTTTAATAAGTGCTATCTAACATGATTGAAGAAATTGCAACAGAGATGTGGTAGCACAAGGAATGAAAAATGATAGTTAGTAATAATCCAGGTCTTATAGTTTTAATAGCTTTTCAAGCAAATGACAGATGGTGACAAGATTTTGAGTGTGATCCATGTTGAACTGGCCATCACTAATTAGCAGGTATTTTGTTTGTACTTGGCTTTCATACTGATTGGCTTATGATATGCCAGATTCAGTCAACTGTAAATTCAAACTCAACATTTCCCAGCACTGACAACTCTTCATTAACTCTGACCAGCATTTCACTGCAGCTGAATCCTCATCTATCTGGAGGGGATACATGAGGAACCAGTCTTGTTTCAAGTTCTGCCATGGGATATTTATGTCCTCAGGTGCTGCCACTGCAATTAGTCAGCCCCGTGTTTGGTATTTCTTATTTATAAGGCTCAGGACTGTGTGCTTGATAGCTGATAGATTGTTTGACATAGGGTGCTACCGCAAGCAGTGTTAGTTCCAAGGATAAAATAATAGACTGTCAGTGCGTTTTATTTTCTTTCCTATACCTGGTGCCTTATTCTTTTTCTGCTGCTTCAATCTGTCTCTAATGGACCCTGGTGAACTTAGAAACCAGCAGTTAAAAACAGGAACTTTCAAGGACAAAGAAGAGAAATGACTCTAGGTTGGTAAATATTATCAGTCCTAAAGAAATAGGAATAAAGTGCTTGATATAGAACATGTACATAGAATTTGTGATTTCTGAGTATGCAACATGATGACCTCCTAGATGGGGCAAAAATGCCTTTCTCTATGAAATACAAAGAACAATTTACTCTTTCCTGCTCTTGTATATTCTACAAGAATAACAAAAAAAATTTGACATAAATTTTAATAGTACTTTTTTGAGGTAAAATCCATGTACAGTGAAATGTATGTATCTTAAATACTTCAGTGAGTGTTGATAAACATCTATAAACATCTATACCCATGTAACCTATAGCCCTATCAAGATGTATAATATTTTCATCAACTCAAGTATCCCCCTTTCTAATAAATCTGATTTCTAGGACCATAGATAACTTTTTTCTGTTCTGGAACTTTCTATAAGGGGAATCATCATACAGTGATTTGTATCTGACTTTCTTTGCTCAATATAATGTTTGTGAAATTCCTTTATGCTGTTTTACGTATCTGTATTTTGTTTTTATTGCTGAATAGTATTTTATTACGTAAGTATAAAACAGGTTCATTTTTCTAAATCTGCTACTGACTTGTGGGTTATTTTTAGGTTTGGTTATTTTGAATAAAGTTGCTTGAACATTCTTGCACCAATGTATTGTCTTCATTTTTCTGGGTGAATAGCTAAAAGTGTGATTGCTATGTCATAGAGTAAGTGTATGCTTCACTTTGTGGGAAACCATCAATGTTCCAAAGTGGTTGTGTCATTTTACATTCCCATTAGGAGTGTATGAGTGTCCCAGTCGCTCTATAAATTCTTTACAATAGAATTAGCCACTTGAGTTAGTGCTTTTACTTTGTGACAATTTTAATCTGCATTTCTCAGATAACTAATGAGCCTGGGACACCTCTTGTGCACCTTCTCTGACATCAGGTGGGGGAGGAAGCCAGGCACAGATTATTGAAATAGATAATACAGGAGGAGAAAAGGGAAAAAGAGGATTTTGTATTGGGTATATCAGACAGCTGGAAATTTGACACTGGATTTCAAAGACTTGGGAGACACAAGTTTAGAAATCTATTGACATGTTAAATATGATAGCATTTGGGTCCTGGTGAAAGGACTCAAACCCAGTTTTATAATTCTATAAACTGTCACAAAATGATTGCCTCTAACCTTTCTTCTTTCCTGCTCTGCCTCCATTAGAATGAAACCATCTGGTCAGGGGAAGAGAGGCTTTTGTTGTGTTGAAGATATATATGGGTCTTTTTTCTAACTCCAGTGTATAAGAGGCTTTGTGTCATTGTGAACTGTTAAACAGAAAAAAGAATACAGGCATACCTCATTTTATTATGTCTTATTTTATTGCCCATCACAAAAACAGCAGGGTTTTTTCTGTTTGTTTTGTTTTTTTACAAACTGAAGGTTTGGAACAATCTGACGTCAGATGATTATTAGTATTTTTTAGCATTTTAAAAAATATGTACATTGTTTTTTAGACGTAATGCTTTTGCACACTTAATAAACTACAGTATAGCATAAACCTAATTTTTATATGTACTGGGAAGCCAAAAAATTTGTGTGACCTACTTTATTGTGATATTTGCTTTATTGAGGTGGCCTGGCAGAGAATCTACAATATCTCCAAGGTATATCTAATTTGTTTTCCAAATAACACGTTCTTTCTAAATTAAAGTCTGGGTGTTCATAATTACTCATTTCCAGACCTCAGAATTCCCTGAGAATGAAGACCTACTGAAAAGCATATGATGCTCTTGGTCTGGACTCTCTGAAAAAGTCCTAGGCCTGGTCCCTGTCATCTTTCTGCAAACTTAACCCTCTCTCAGAAAGAGGTACTCTATCTGGAAGTACATAGCTGAGCAGTTCTCTAACTCTGCATCTTAACAGAGCCCATTTGGTATTTGAGATTCCAAAACAAAACATAGGCCTCCAGAGATCTTGATTTACTAGCCATGGGATCAGGTTTGTCGATTTAAAGTCACACACTACAGGTAATTCTGAGGCAGATGAGCTATAGAAATATTTTAGGAAAAATTAGTATTGATAAATAGAAAAGCTTCTTTCCTTTTGATCATTCTTCTTATAGAGTGTGAAAGTGAGTCTGATTGGATTTTGTGTCCTGTTATCCTATTCATAAAAAATTCCCAGATTAAAATGTCTTCTCCCCTTTAAACCTATAGTTAATAAATTAATACACAATCCATTCCATCTGTTATAGTGCTCACCAGAAGCCATTCTATTTGAGCCTTAGAGACCAATTTTTTTTTTAATTTCTTCAGTGCTTGCCCTCTCTAAGCCACTAATCTGGGGCTTCAGAAAGAACTCCTTTAAAAAAAAAAATGTTATTGTGGTGAGAACACTTAACATGAGATGTACCCTCTTAACATTATAAGTGTATAGTGCAATCATGTTGACTGCAGACACAATGTTATACCGCAGATTTCTAGAACTTGCTCATCGAGCAAGACTGAAACTATTCCCATTGATTAGCAACTCTGCATTTTCCTGTATCCCTTGCCCCTGGCAACTACTGGTCTGCTCTCTGCTTCCATGAAACTAACTATTTTTGATACTCCATATAAGTGACACATGCTATATTGGCCTTTTGTGACTTCACTTAGCATAATGTCCTCAGGGTTCATTGATGCTGCATATAGCAGGATTTTCTTTTTTAAGACTGAATTAGGTCAGATCCACTCAGGATAATCTTCCTTTCATAAACTCAGAGTCAACTCCTTTGGGGCCCTATTAATACATTCAGAGTCCCTTTAGCCTTGTCTTGTAAAAAACCTAATAACAGGAGTAAACGACTTATTCATGTGCCATTGACACTGTAGAGGACGAGATGATGCAGTTGTTACACCAAGAGGCAAGGATATTGGGGTACATCCTAGAATTCTGCCTAGAACACCTCCTCCTAGTGGCTGCTTGATGATATTTCTTTAACATATAGAACTTGCTGATTGTTGCTGGGTGATACGCACTCCACCAACAGATAACTCAGTTGACTTGTATCCTGTAGCATGTGTGTGTGTGCTCTACGGTGTCCAACTCTTTGTAACCTTGTGGACTGTAGCTCACCAGGCTTCTCTATCCATGGGATTCACCAGGAGAGAATACTGGAGTGGGCTGCCGTTTACTCCTCCAGAGGAATCTACCTGACCCAGGGATTAAACCCACATCTCTTATGTCTTCCATGCTGACAGGTGAATTCTTTACCACTAGTGCCACCAAGGAAGTCATCTGGTAGTGTAGATAGAGTTTGTAAAGTGAAGCATTAGTCACTCAGTCGTGTCCAACTCTTTGAGACCCCATGGACTGTAGCCCACCAGGCTCCTCTGTCCATGAAATTCTCTAGGCAAGAAAACTGGAGTTGGTTGCCATTTCCTTCTCCAGCAAATAGAGTGTATTTCCCAACAAATAAAAACATGACTTGAATATACCTTTTCATTTTGAAGAAGCATCACTTGCTTTTATTACCTCCCATATAAACCATACAATCTACAAATAACTTACTTTAAAAAGCAACAGAAATTTAATGCTAGAAATATGAGGAGATATTTCTTGTTTCTTGTTAGTATTTTCAGGAAACTATTTTATGTAACCAAATCCTACTGTAATTTTTATTTGATTTCAGGTCATTCAATCCCACAGTTCTCCTCATTTAAAAGATGGTCTCCTTTAGGATAGAAATCAGAAAATACCCCTAATTATGAATGCCTATTAAAATGTTTAAAGAAAACTAAATTCTTACATTGTTTGCCTAGGAGAAAATATTTTTGTATGTATCTTTTAAAATTCCTGTTGAGTTCCTTAGGTAACTTAATAATGACTTTTAAAATATTCAAGCACTTTACAAATGCATATTACATAAGTAGCTATAGAGACATGAACATCTTAAAGTGGAGGGGAGAAGGAAACAGAAAGAATAATCCAGAATGAAATAGATCTTTTATAATTTGTTCTTAATTAACATAATTTAATGTATTAAAATGTTTGGGGGAGAATGGATACATGTATATGCACGGCTGAGCCCCTTTGCTGTCCATCTGAAACTATCACAACCTTCTTAACCAGCTGTACTCCAATAAAAATAAAAAGTTAGAAAAAATATAAATGATTTTTTACCTTTTTATTAAATAGTTGAGTAGAGTAATGAAAATACTGATACTTGTAAGAACTTTGAGTAGTACTAATTTCTTGGTTTTATAGGCTTTACACTTGGCCGTGCCCAGCAGCAACTCTTAACTTCACTTTTCGTGTGATTCACCTTGTAAGGCAAATCTTCGATTTAGGAGGAGGCAACAAAGATCAGCAACAAGCATGTAAAATAAGTAACCCTTGCAAAGTTTTTAAGGTCTTATATATAACACTTTAACAGGTTTAGGGAAGGATATAAAGGTACCCCCGATAGTATCCACTCTTTTGTCTCTCGGCCAGGGCAGCTCACATCACTTCTGTAACACAAGATAGTTGTAGAGATTTATTAGCCTGTAGCATGTGTGTGTAAGGGTGAGGGGGAATCATTACATATATAAACCGATAACCAGTATTGGAAAGTGCTGCACTGTTGGCTGGTGTCTTCTACTAACAGAAAAGACCGTTTTATTTAGCATCTTTTGCTGGAATAAAAATAAAAGAAGGAAAAGTTGGGGCACTAAAGGAAAAGAAATAAGCTTTACTTTTTCTCTTTACTAACTGATGGGTATTTAATGGGATTCAATAGTCATGAAGAACCAGAGGCCCAGGGCACGCTGAAATGGGTAGGGATGAGTGTGGGTCTTGAGACCAGAAACTGGACATACAAACCAAAGACCTAGAGAGTGCTCAGAGTCAGGGCCTGGGTAGGGTGGGGCTTCCAGGAGTCTCAAACGGCCTGGGCAGAATAATGCCTCTGGCTGCTCTAGTTAGAAATGGTGAAGCAGGGGACATGGAGCATCCGATTACTGCTTGCAGAATTTCTTCTTGATTTAGTCATAGTAGATATAGTCTAGTAGATGTAGTTCATACTTTCATTAGTGTTTATGAGGAATGCTAAATGGATGGTTGGAGAGAAGTTCAATTTTCTTAAAAAAAAAAAAAAAACTATTTGGCTACACTGGGTCTTAGTTGTAGCACATGGGATCTTTATTGTTGCATGCCAACTCTTAGGAGCATCATGCAAGATCTAGTTCCCTGACTAGGGATTGAACTGGGCCCCCTGCTTTGGGAGCACAGTCTCAGCCACTGGACCACCAGGAAAGTCCCAAATTTGATTTTCTGAATTTGCACAGGCTAAGAGGCATGTCTGTTTTCTTTGTAACTATGATACACTCATCTTGTAGTGTTTTTTACTTCTTTACAACCAGTTACTATTTCAGTAACAAATTAAAACCCTGAAGTTGATGATCTTTGGGAGTTTAATTATTTAAGAGGGTTTAATTTCTAAAACATACTCATTGTAACAGATTTAACATAAAAGGTCCTCTTGTAGAAATTATAGTGATGCAGTACGTGACTAAACAGTTTCTCAAGTTCCCATCCTATCTCATCACTGCCAAATATGGTAGCTCAGCCTGGAACAATTCCACTAGACAGGAAGAAACAAATAATCCTTTGATGAGACATCTATTGAACCCCTACTTCGGGTACTGCTGGAGAAGCTGAGTGTAAAAAGATGGAAGAAAAGAGGGTTTTTGCCGTCACAGTGCTTATGTCTCATGCTATACCCTGCGTGCTCTTACCTTATAAAATTAAAAAGAAAATTTAATTATATATTCTTAGGAAGTTACTTGTTTAAAACAGAACAATGAGCACAACGAGACAGTAGAGTATGATATATAATCTCTATAGAAAGCTTCCATATTCCAGCCTCTGGCCTAGGTAAAGTTTAAACTCTTTTAGTTTGGCCACACTGCATGACATGTGACATCCGAGTTCCCTGACCAGGTATTGAACCTGGGCCCCTGGGCTTCCCAGGTGGCACTGGTGGTAAAGAACCTGTCTGCCAATTCAGGAGATGTAAGAGGTGCAGTTTCAATCCCTGGGTCAGGTAGCTCCCCCGGAGGAGGGCATGGCACCCCACTCCAGTATTCTTGCTTGGAGAATCCCATGGACAGAGAAGCCTGGTGGGTTACAGTCCATGAGGTTGCAGAGAGTCAGACATGACTGAAGCAACTTAGTATTCACGCGCCCAGCAGTGAAAGCGCGAGTCCTACCACGGACTGCCAGTGCATGTTTTGATGGGTTTTGTAGTTAATAGAATGACATAATCTCAGGTGTAGAAAAGGAGGCATTTGTTTAGCTCAGACATCTGAAGAACAGCTGGAGCGGGTTGATCTAGGCTGGTGCACCTGGGGAGCTGCGTCACATGTCTTTTTTCTGGGACCAGGGGCTACCCTAGTTATGTTCCTTCCATGGTGATAGCAAAGTATAATAACACTGACAGGCTCACCATCATTTTTACCCAGTTCAATTGACCAAAGCAGGTTGTAGGACCCAAATCACCAGGTAGAGGAGTAACTTGCTCTTTTAGTGGAAGAAACTGAAAGTCATCACATGCCATAGGGCATGAAGATAGGGAGAACTGAAGAATTAGGACCAAGAATACAGTCTACTACAGGTATTGACCTTAATCTTGGTATCAGCTTCATGAAGTGGTTACTCTTCAACTTCCTTAAGAGTCGTGTATTGGAGAACACCTGAAGCCAGAAGGTACTGAATCCATGGCTGGCTCTGTCCTTAACTAGCCGTGTGACTTTCAGCGCTTACTTAACCCTTTTGTGCCTCGGTTCCCTCTTACATGAAATGGGGAAGATAACTCTATTTACCCTATAGGGTGTCACTAAGAATAAATGAGTTTGTGTGTAAGATGTTGGAAATAGTGTTAGGTATATAATATATAATAGTACTGATAGCTAACATTGCTGGAAAGTCTAACGAGAGTCACAAAAGCATGTAACTCAGTGTCAGCAATAATAATAATAATGCACAGAACAATTGATATCTTACATCATATCTTCTCCTGTTCTTGATCTTAAAATTTCTGGCTCAGTTCTCCACCTGCTACTTAAAACTAACATTTTTTCCTTTATAGATATTGTTACATTTAACAATAAACAAAAACACAGCTGTTAATAACGCTATACATTAATAATAGTTACTGACAAATTTCCATTTGTCATCAGTTTTTAAGACATGTCATTTAGTTCTTTTGAAAAGCTCCATTTGCAGAAAATATACTCTCCATCCAAATGTGAGCTATTTTTTTGTCTAACTCAAATGCACCCAATATTCATAAATAAATAATTTGGAATTTTCAAAGTTACAGAAAAAGTATAAGGATTTAATGTTTTAGAATTCTGCATGCAGGGTTTTATATCTGAGGAGAAGCTATTTGTTCTCTGTGACAAAGTATAAAAGAGGATATGTATTCAATCACTATATTATTATTATTTGTAGACCTTCTACTCTCAGGATGTGTTGTAGGCACAGGAAACAGATGATTTCAGAAACCACAGAAGAACAATGTTTTAATTGCCCCATTTCTAATGGTGATTTTAAAAAAGTAAACAATCATAATACAGTGCAATAAGTTCCAATAATTATCCACACAGTGTTCTGGTCACTGTAGCTAAATGACAGGGAGGGAATTTGGCAAAGCTTAGGAGTGAAGCAAGCAGAAAAGGAGTATGCAGAGCAGAAAGGACAGGGACTTACTGGTTGGAGAGAAGAGTAGAGGGCAAATTTAGGGGTTGTGGCAATAAAATCACTGGATGCAGAGTATTGTGTTGTTGAAATGGGAGTAGAGTTGACTCTGCGAAGAGAGACATGGATCAGACCTTTAAGGACCTTGGATATCATCCTGAGAATTGTGGACTTCATTTAAAAATGTTGGGCGACAGTTGAAGATTTATTTTTTAACACAATCGCATGTACATGTTCTCATGATGCTTTTAAGAGGTTTGTGGTAAATGGATTGGCAAAGAAAGCAAGACTAATTAGGAGGCAATTGCCTCCAGATAAGTAATAACTAACTGAGTCAGACCTAAGACTCCGAGAACAAGAATGGAGAGAAGAGGAAGAATTCCAAAGATATTAAGGATCTGGACAGAGAGAAACAGTTACTGTGTACCAAAACAGCTCCATTTGTTGTTCAGTCACTAAGTCATATCCAACTCTTTGTGACTCCAAGGACTGCAACATACCAGGCTTCCCTGTCCTTCACTGTCTCCTGCCGTTTTCTCAAGCTTGTCCAATGAATCAGTGATGCCATCGAACTATCTTATCCTCAGTGATGCCATCGAACTATCTTATCCTCTGTCACCCCCTTCTTCTCCTGCCCATCATCAGGATCTTTTCCAATGATTGGCTCTTCCCATCAGGTTGTATTAAACAAGAGAGTAATAATGTGTCATTTGAAGCTGCGTATACCATCTGATTGTAATCTCTATATCCACAGAAAACAGGTATTTAGCAATAAGCACTTGCTACCATAAACCACCACCACCAACAAAACTACAAACCAAGGGTGGATACATAGGTTGTTTGAATTGATTGCATTAAAATCCAGATCTATCAGGTGATAAAGCTGGCCCTGAGGTAAAGTGCTTTTACTTAATCAAATCTGATCCTTTGGAATTTTTGTATTTAAAGGTAACCACATAAACCCATTGTGCAAATGAGAATAGTGAGGTCAAGACACATTAAGGAGTTGTCAGTGATTAAAGCTACTACTAAAATCCAAGTAGTTTAACTTAGCTTGTAGTACTTTCTGCAACACCATGCTACTACTACTATTTTATTTGCAAATTATTCTTACTTGGATTAGATTGTTTTTCCTGTAATCCTTGTATGAGTCTTTAATGATCTGTTTTTATTTAGTTTCAACATCTTATCCCTGCTCATTTTTTTTTCATTTTGTGTTTTTAGTTCCACTTGATGATTTTCCTTTAACAGAATAAAAGTTTAGTTTTACCTAGTATTACAAAAGAAAGGGAGAGGAATAAAACTTTTTAAAAGAATAATTTTAGCCTCAAATGCATTTCACAGCAATTTGATATTGGAGCACTTTTAAATAAATTATAGTCAATTAAGCATGCAAATACACTAACTACTTTAAGTACCCAATTAGCTACCCTAACTGAAATAACTGTCCTGAATAGCACATTTTTAAAGGCATTTCCCAAGGTGTTATATAAATCTTTGTCTCTGGTGTGAAAAATGTAATTACTCTTGGAAGAAAGGATATAGTAGCAGTTGATTGTTCAGGAATACAAATGTTGCAGCATGAATTACTAGCCTCTCTAGACCCCAGTGTCTTCATCTATTAAATAAAGTGCCTGACCTAGAAATTTACAAAGGTTCTCCACTTCTCTAAAAGTCTTGCAATCATTCATCTCTGAACTGTGATCTATAACTCATTTTGTCCACAGGATACTATACATTTCTCCCAAGTCTGAATAGTTTTTAATATCAACATCTGCTCCCATGCCCCCATTCCAGCCTTATTGCATCTCATTATTTTCCATGTTCATTATTGTGGGGGGAAAAAGTATTCCTCAAAATCTGACCTGAAGACGTATCCTCAAGGGCCTGCATGGCCAATCTCTCTCTCTCTCTTTCTGTTTTTATTTAAATAACCTTTTAATAAAAGCTTTCTGGGATCATTAGGTTGACTCCTTGTGACTGGGTACTACTGCTTGATTTCTGGGCCCATGTTATATTTTTAAAGTCATAACAAAGGAAGAATGAAGAACACACTGTCCCTGTATCCTCAGAGCTTCCATTCTTTTCATCTTACCTTTAAATGTTCAACATGCTCTTTTTTTTAACCTTGATAACAATCTAAAGATAACCATTTTTCTTCTCCTCCTCCAAAACAATGTGTATATATATTAGAAAAGTTTAAATGTAATCTATGCTCTTTTTCTAACTTCTTATAATGTAGCATTTGCGTTCCATTTGTTTTAAAAAAATCAGCTTCTGGCTTACACTTTACATAAAATATGCACATGTTAAGAGTACATTGAGTTTTGACAATTGTATACATCTTTCCATTTGGCTTTTAACATCTTCCAAGTTAGTCACTATTGTTTGGTCAAATCATATTTAACTACCAATAGGGTTCCGCCTAATTTTTAAATATACTTGAATGTAGATATACATGCAATTCCTTCAGCTCCTTTGCTCCTTATTGCTTTTTTCATTTTGTGTTCAATCTTATATTTCCAGAAACACAGTGTTTAGTCTCCTGCATATACAACTCTAGCTTTGAGAGTTGTCTTTCAGCACATTTCAAGCTGCTTTAGATCTCCTACAGTTTCATGTAATCATACTGTTGGGAGTTAATTTTTATCTGTTCTGCTTGGGCTCTATTGCACTTCCTAGAGGAGAGAGATTTTCTATCAACTTTGGGAAATTCTTGTACCTTCAGGTGATATTCTCTGTTTTCTCTCTTTCTTCCTTCCACATCTCCTTTTTGGCTGATATTGTCTTATTATTTTATCATTTGTGTCCTTTAATCTTTATTTCAACTTATAAGGTCTTTATTTCTCTATGCTGCATTCTGGGTAGTAATCTCATTTATATATTGATATTTATTTTGTTATGTCTGACATTTAACTTGTTCATGGAGATTTTAATCGGTCTATCTGTATTTCTCTTTTTTATGTCTTCTGTTTTTTATGTCTTTTATTTTTATATCATTGCCTTCTCATATCTCTTTATTTTACACCTGCTTACTTTATGTCTCTCTATTAGTTTCCTAGGGCTCTTGTAGTAAAGTACCACAAAAAACACAAATTTGTTGTCTGCAGTCTGGAGGCTAGAAGTCCAAAACCAATGTGTCAGCAGGATTGGTTTCTTCTGAGATCTGTGAGGGGAGGATCTGTCCCAGGTCTCTCTCCTAGCTGCTCATGGTTTGCTGGCAAGTTCTTGCATTTCTTGGCTCATAGAAGCATCACCTGGATTTCTGCATTCATATTCATATGGTCTTATCCCTATGTGTATGTCTCTTTGTCCAGATTTTGCCTTTTTATAAGGAAATGGGTCTTAATGGATCAGGGGCCCACCCTTTCCAGGAAGGCCTTTTCTTTTTCTTTTCTTTCTTTCTTTCTTTCTTTTTAATTAGGTAGAAAGGCAGCTTTTCATTTACTTTAAACTTTTAATTTTGTATTGGAGTAGAGCCAATTAGCAAACAATGTTGTGACAGTTTCAGGCGAACAGTGAAGGGCCTCAGCTCTACATAGACGTGTATCCATTCTCCCCCAAACTCCTTCGGCATTCAGGCCACCACACAACGTTGAGGAGACTTCCATGTGCTATACAATAGGTCCTTGTCAGCTATCCTATTTTAAATAAAGCAGTGTATACACGTCCATCCCAAACTCCCCAACGATCCGTTCCTACCAACCCACCCTCCAAAACCATAAGTAAAATCTCCAAGTCCGTGATTCTCTTTTTTTGTAAGTAAGTTCATATGTATCATTTCTTTTTAGAGTCCACATTTAAGAGATGTCATATGATATTTTTCCTTCTCTGCCTGACATACTTCTCTCAGTATGACAGTCTCTAGGTCGATAGGAAGGACTCATCTTAACTAGTCATACCTGCAATGACTATTCCCAAATAAGGTCATGTTCAGAGGTATTGGGAGTTAGGAATTCAGTGTATGAATATCAGTGGTACAGGGTGGAGGGAACAAAATTCTCCTCATCACAGGCTTGTTAAAATTATGGATCTAAAATTTGAGATCCTGGAGTGTTAATTGTCTGGTTTTCATGTCTGCTGATTGCTTCCCTTGGGTTTTGAAATTTTTGAATGTGAATTTGAATTTCCAATGAGGAAAAATTGATTTTTCTCTCTGGGGAGATGACAAGGTCTGGGTGGTTAAAGGGTCCTTAACAGTGATTTTACATGTACTTCTGCTACAGACCGGCTTAGGATAGTACCACTTCAAGTCTGTTTTGTTGTCACTGTTACTAATTTCTGGCCCTGATTTTTCTGTACCGTATCTTATATAAATTTGTGCTCCAAACCACTGAGGAAAAGCTAGAGTTGAAAATTCTTTCTGAAGACATTTTTCCATCTAGCACCAGGGTAGAGATCAACTTCCTTGACTTTGCCATGGGCTATAGAGCCCAGATTATTTTAAGTGTATTAGTTACACAGTTGTGTCTGGCTCTTAGTGACCCCATGAACTGTGGCCCACAGTTTCCTTTGAGTTTTCCAGGCAAGAATACTGGAGTGGGTTTGCCATTCCCTTCTTCAGGGGATCTACCCAACCCTGGGATTGAATCTGGGTCTCAAGTGAATTCTTTACCCTCTGAACCACTAGGGAAATCCCTCCTTATCTACAATTGCAGCCTTCATAGGGACCAGGAATTATTCAAGATTTTCAGGCCCATGACCCCTCTTCAAGTGCTCAAGGTCTCATAATATGTCCCATGATGATGGAAAATGACCCACCTCTAGCCATTCCAAAGACTCCAGAGCTGCCAGTCTGGCTCTCAGCTTGCTTTTCTCTCTGCCCATCTGAGGATTTTCCTTTTTCTCATTCTTCTTAAACATCTCAGACATCAAATATAGGTTATAAGTTACCCCACATTTGTTCATGCCAGTGGAGGAATGATTTCTTCTGGGGCCTTTCCTCATCTGCTGGAAGTAGCAGTTCTAATCCCCTCTTATTGAAGAGTTAAAAATAAATGTCCAAAAAGATTAAAGTACCTTAGGTAAAGTCACACATTATTTAGAATTCTAATCTTTTAACTACCTGTTGAGTGACATTTTGCCTTCTCTCTCTGATTTTTCTTTCTTACCATTATCATCTCACTCAATAAAGCAATTTACAGACCTTTTATTATAGTTTGATATCATTTTGCCCAGATTCTAGACTCCCTCCAAAGTCTTCTGAATCCCAGGAACCCCAGTAGTAAGTGGTTTAAACATAGAGATGTTGAAAAGTTTTAATGCCATTAGTGATTATTATAGAAAAATATCTTCTCTTTGCTTAAGACTGACCAAATACTGAGTGACATTATGATCTAATTCTCCTTGAAGTCTTCTAGACCTTTAATAGTAAATAATCCTATGCTGTTTTAAGATATAAAATGAACGTTTCTTTAACTCCATATGAATGTTATTTGAGTCCAAGGAAGAGTTAAGTGATTCCTTGATTGGAACTTCATTTAATTGTCTTTGGGACATCACTATAGATTCAGCCACAGGGCTGACTTCTACCGTGAATCTAGCAAAAATGGGATTTTATAGGGAAAACCTGCTAGAGACAAGTATGACTAAGGATTCGGTTTATCGGAATTTGTGTCTTTATTCTCCATGTGGAATAATGCATGTTTAATTCCCATTTTCTGTGAGGCCAGGCTGACTCTATATATCAAGGCGCCTGTCAATCTCTCAGATACACTTCACACAAAAGACTCTTGACTCAAATTCATGGATTCCCTCGTGATGGTCAATTACAGACTGGAATTAATGTACACAGTTAGTTTCAGACACTTTATAACATATTGTTTCCTTTATTTTTGACTTTATCTTAAAAAAAATGGGATTTTAGTTTTCTTTGTAGGCTGAACCTAAACATAATTCTGCATGTGAATAAGGAAGGATTTAAGGGAAGGGGCAAACAGAATGGCAGGGACCCAGACCTTTTGTTCGGCAAACTAAGAGTATCTACCACAACATGAAATCTCACCAGAGTTTATAATGGATAAGTTAGGGATCAAAGAATATCTGGAAGATTCCCTTGGTTAATTTTTGACTGTCAAGAGTTGTGTGTATGTGGTGGCAGGGGGTGAGTGGTCTCATACACGTGCCATGGCTTCAGTCCCTTTCACTGACAAGCACCTTAATTTATATCCCTCTTGGATATGAAAAGAATCTTGCTGTAACATCTTAATATCAAGAAAAGCTAGCACTAATTCAGATGATCAGCTGTGGTAAACTATGTTCCCAATGTTTCATCATTCATTGAAAAGGAAGTTTTTCATTGAAAAAAAAAAAAAAAAACACTGATCATTTCACTTTCTTGCAAGTTTTGCTATATCTTACAAACCTACTGGAAAAACAGAAGTAACGTTTATTAAGATAAACTGCTTTCCATTAAGCTGTGAGGCAGTCAAAACCTTAGGAGAGTGTTTATTCCCTACATCTCAGTATATTTATAAAACACCATTGCTTTATTTATAATTCAGTTCAGTTCAGGCACTCAGTTGTGTCTGACTCTTGGTGACCCCGTGAACCACAGCATGCCAGGCCTCCCTGTCCGTCACCAACTCCCAGAGTTTACCCAAACTCATGTCCATTGAGTTAATGATGCCATCCAACCATCTCATCCTCTGTAGCATATGTATAAAATTTTATCATTGCTCAGGTTTGTTTGCTACCATCTTGAAGAGAAAAAAGAGATGGATATAAGATCCCATGAAAGACCATATCTTGGTTAGCTAAAAGACCTAGGAAGCCTCTTAGGATAGGTTCTTTCATGAAGGAGTCAAAAGACTGGTCAGTGATTAAAAAAGAATAGAGGAATTCATGAGTGTGTACTGATTGCAAAAAAGACTCCTAGTAACTCTTCTTAAAGTTAATGAATAGAGACTTCCTATGTGGTGTGAAAGTGGTCTTCCTACCTATAGTACTTTAAAACTTCAGCCATCTGTAATAATCCTAAGGAATGTTTACCACTAGGTTCTACATTATATTCAGAATTCACTGTTTTAATGGATATCTTCCTATTATTAAACTTTATTTCATTATTGAGTATTTGGCATTTTGCCTTTCCTAAATTAAGGAGTCTTATCCAAATGCAAAGGAAATAAAAAAGCTTGCTCATCAGAATAGAGAAAGAGAAACACTGTTAACTCACTTTGCAATATGGTTCCTATTTTTTCCATCAAATTACCTTATGTTTCCAAATAGGGTATCTAAAATATATTTTCTAAGGTATGTACATATATAAATATATATTTGCTTTTTTATCCTGGTATTGTTTTCCGGTAAGAGCTAAACAATGGGAACACTTCCAGATAATCTCTAACTGGATGGACAGTAGGGTGAGTGAGATGGTGGAGTCAGGGCTGACTGCATAATTCCAGCTGGGCTAGATGAGGAAAATGGTGGAGCTGAAGTTAGTGGTGTAAGTGCGGTTTTAAGAGAGCATTACGGCTCTCTAGTGGCTCAGATGGTAAAGAATCTGCCTACAATGCAGGAGACCCAGGTTTGATCCCTGTGTCGGGAAGATCCCCTGGGGAAGGGAATGGCTACCCACTCCAGTATTCTTGCCTGGAGAATCCCATGGACAGAGGGGCCTGGCAGGTTACAGTTAATGGGGCCACAGGAGTCTGACACGACTGAGCGACTAACTCTACAGTGAATTGTAGGGTTTGATGTGTCTAGAACATATTTAAGTAGATACAGTCTATAACTGTTGGACTCAGAGATCTGGAGCTAAGCATTTTGATGGGCTACAAATATAGTTCTGGGAGTCTTCAGAATATTCTATCTGCCCCAAGTATTCAACTCATGTGTTTTGAGAACAAACAACATGGTTTTGGATAAAATATGTTGCTTTTCATAATTGTACAGTAGCTACAATTAGATATGCTGGAATAAGTATTTTATACAAATCCTTGTTATAATCCTATGGGATTGGTATTTCCTAAGGCTTAATTAGGCTACCCACTCCAGTCAGTATTCCTGGGCTTCTCTTGTGACTCAGCTGGTAAAGAATCTGCCTGCAATGTGGGAGACCTGGGTTTGATCCCTGGGTTGGGAAGATCCCCTGGAGAAGGGAAAGGCTATCCACCCCAGTATTCTGGCCTGGAGAATTCCATGGATTAAGTCCATGGGGTTGCAAAGAGCCAGACACGACTGAGCGACTTTTACTTCACTTCAAGGCTTAATTAAGTAACTTGTCCATTGTCACACTGCTTTTAAGTGAATGCTGGAGCAAGAACTTGAACCTAAGTCAGACTACAAGCCTATGTTGTGGAGGTCCTGTGAGTTTTGATTTACATCTCCAGGTAGTATGAATTATTTCTACTAGGCAACTTGATATCTATATTTGATGGAATTGGCCATTCAACAAGTGTTAAATACTAATATATCAGTAAATAATGGGCAAAGTTTCATGCAAAAATATATAGTTCTTCATTCTTTCCAGCTCCCCCCACCCGCCGCAAAAAAAAAAGTGGCGTTCTCTTTAGGAGAAATTAAATGAATTTAAAGAGATTAACATCTGTAAGTTTAAATGTGAACATCCACTATACAGAATGGATGACAAAGAGATGCCATTAATATTTTTATAGAACTCTGTTACAAAATGTTCTAATATATCACTTATGATTCTCAAAACAGGCCAGTGAAACAGATATTCTTATTTAATAGTTTAAGAGACTGGCACTTAGGCACATTAGGCATCTCCTTTTTGCATATTAATACAACCCTGGCATTAAAAGTATAATGTTCTTATATTGATATGTTGGAACAGCTTATCAAAGAAACAATACCCAGTCAAATTGTTATGTAAGTTTTAATCTCCTAAAATATCCCAGGTGATCAATTTTTCTTTTCCTTATAAGAATGATGATTTTCTTCTCACAGAGACTGAAAACTTAATTAAACTATAGTTGTTGTTTAGCCAAATGGCATCACAATTTCATTGATTAGAAATGATGAATCATATTCATAACTTAACAGCTTTAGGAAATGAAAATATATTGTGCAATACTTTAAGAAAAGTAATTTTTATGAAGGGGAAGCAACCCTTCAAAGGAGATTACAAAAAGGAATATTAAGTGTAACATTTGTTTGACCACTGAAAAAAAGTTCTAGCAAGTCAGTGTCATCCTAATAACCCATTTACACATGGCTGTTAGTAATGAGACAGCTTGGCCAAATGGCCCATCGATCCATACAAATAGTTTTGAACTCTTGGTCTGAATTTACCACAGTAGGTTTACATAAAGTGCCACCAAGAACCAGGTCACCTAAAGAGTCACATAGAAGTATCTTTAAATTCCACATTTATATTTAGGCAAAGCATTGCTCTAGTAAAAGATGCGTTACACTGTTTGGAAAAATATTTTAAACGTTATATAAGGGAAATGAAAGGAATATTTCTGATATATTTTGCATACTTAATTCAGAATTATTTATAGAGATTATAAATGATGTTAAATTGCAAAAAGCTACAACTGAACTATATACAGCAGAATTCCACAGGGATTCTGGCTTACAACAACAAAATGACTAGCAAAAAAAAAAAAATCACTGTGTCTTTTTTCATCAAAGTGAGAACAACCTAAAAGATAAGCACTTTAAAAATGGTTTCCCTTTGATTTACTAATTGTATTGGAAAGGAGCATGACAGGAAATGGCAGAATGAGAGTTCAAGGTTATTTTGGGCTTTATAGAGAGAGACATCAGTGCTTTGGAATAAAAGTGCCAGTCCTTTAAACTGTGACCAGAGTGACTTGAATCACTGAGGAGGGGTCTCCTTGAGATGAAAGAAATGCTGAAAAATAGTAGAATTGAGGTTTTAAAAAGATCAAAGAATTGCTTTATGAATAAAAAGGCTAAAATAAAATCAGGGGTGAGCCTCATTATCCATTTGCTTCAGAATCCTTGGACCCCAAAGATCTAGTTCAGTTGAATTGACTCTTCATTGATTGTCTAGTATACAATTCTAGGGGTTCTGATACAAGGGTAGCAACCAGATAGGTCAGAATCAGTTTGTGTCCTCAAGCATTTTACATTCTAGTTTAATAAGAACAGAGCAGAAGGACTATAATATGAAGCACAAAACAAGACATTTCTCAAGGGTTATAAGCATAATATTGCACAGAGTCAGAGGATGGAGAGATTCCACTTAACCTGGAAAACAAAGCATGGTTTTATGGAGAGAAGGGGCCTTTGAAGTTGGTCTTGGAAAATGGGTAGAAGCTGAAATAGAGAGTTAAACTGGAGAGAGTCTAAACAAAGCTTATAGGTTGCAATGAATTCAGAGTATAGATTCTGACTGAATTGTAGGCTGTTTGGAAGAGAACAGTGAGGAAAGCTGGGAAGGTGTACTGGGGATTCACTGATGAGGGGATACAATGCCACATGAAGAAAGCAGGCAGAGGAGCCCTCGATGGCTTCTGAGAGCTGGATGATGCAGTACCTGGGTGTGGGCATCTGATAAACCTTGTAAACACATAGTCTGCTCTTTTTGTGGTGCATTTCCTTGTGCAGGATTAAATTCATTGAAACTTTTATCTCCTCTCCACAATAAAAATGATGATTTTTAGTGCCTACTTCCAAGAGTTATGAGAATCTGATAAGATAATGATGTTACTCGTTGTACAAAGTAGATCATCATTAAATGTTCAATTGATGTTGTTATTGATGCTAAGATTAAGAAAGATTTATCTAATAGCAGAATGCCTAGTAGATTTGAATAGAGAGATACCAGTGATGGAAAGAGCAGAAACAATGAGACAATTTACAGGACTTAACAGCAGGGTTTTACATATCATGAAATGAGAAGAGTTGACGGTGACTACAAAACTTAATCCTAGATTAGAGGGAAACATTAGGTTTTTCTTGTGGGGTAGACACGTTAGGTTTGACACGCTACATTTGTAATTTGGATAAGTCATTCAGATATGTTCAAAGGCAGTTAGAGATTCAGGTCTTAGACTTAGGAGAGAGGTTGAGGTTAGTGAGCTGGGAATTGAAATTGGCAAGTAGACACACAGGATGGTAGAGGATGTAATCTTGAGGATCATCTGCATGTGGGGACCAAGGGGAGGATGTGGTGCCATAAAGAAAGGAGAGCATAACAGGATAATCCTCCTGAGAACCAGTCAGTAGGTTCTGAGAATCAGTCAGACATAGGGAGATCTAAGGAGATAGCCACAGAAGGTAGAGAAAGTCTAAGAGAATGAGGACTCTCAAAAATATCCCCTTAATCTGGTGAAAAGGGGGTCTTTGAAACAGCACTGAGGAAAAGTATTGGGAGCAGAGTCATATTGAAGGAGATTTAGGGATGAATAGAAAAGTGATCATAGATTATTCAAAGGCTGAATAGTAAGGTTAAAAAAAACAAAACAAAACAGGATTTGAGCCTGGAAACCAATATTACAGCTCAGACAGTAACAATCTGCCTGCAACGTAGGAGACCCAGGTTTGATTCCTGGGTCAGGAAGATACTCTGGAGAAGGAAATGGTGATCCACTCCAGTATCTTTGCCTGGAGAATTCCATGACAGAGGAGCCTGGTAGCTATAGTCTGGGATCGAAAAGAGTTGGGTGACTGAGCAAGTAACACTACTACTGAGCCTGGAAAGATATTGAAAAGGAGGGGAGAGTTTTTAAAGTATGTGTGTGGGTAGGGGACTCTGGAATAGTGTAAGATTTGTGTGTGTTTGTAGGCAGAGACATTGGAGAAGACAGAGCTGAAGAAGAAGGAAGAACATTTCCTTTACAGTGACTCTGGCAATGGAATTAATACCCCAAGTAGAACTGTGACATCTTGTGGCTGGTTCAGAATTACATTTCAGATTTTGAAGAACATTTTGCTCAATCTTGGTCTACTTAAGGGCCCCAACTATAATATGGCTGGGTGAGCAAGTGAGTCCACGGTTGAAGTAAGCATTTTGAGTAGTAAAACTATGGAGAAAGCAACAATCCATGCTGTCAAAACACCAGTGAGATTAGGATTCAGACAATCAGTGATTGAAACTCTACCACTTACAAGCTATATGATTTTAGGCAGGTTTCTTAATCACTGAAAACTTCAACTTCCTGAGAAAAGAAGAAGGGTTTACAGAGACTCTTCTGTTTTCTGGAATAGACACACAACATTTGCTAAATTTAGTGTGAATCCTAGGATGTCATATATATACTCATATAATATTTATATTTTTAGTTAATATTATAGCTGTACTATTAATGTCCTATTACTATATTTTTTCCTCATTATAAAGTTCTCTGACTTCCACTGAAGTAATACTTCAATAAATACTTTTTAGGGGAACTGAGAAAATCACTGTATGTTCTTAAAAGTAATTGGTCAATTATCTTCCTTCCTATAATTAAGAATTAATTGAAGATATTAAATCAGTGTTTCCTAGTATGTATATTATGCAATAAAATATAATACAGCTGGGCTTCCCAGGTGGCAAAGTGGTAAAGAATTCTTTCCAGTGATAAGGAATCCATCTGCCAAGCAGGAGACATTTGTTCAATCCCTGGGTTGGAAAAATCCTCTGGAGGCAGAAATGGCAAACCACTCCAGTATTTTTGCCTGGGAAATCCCATGGACAAAGGAGCCTGGCAGTCTATAGTCCATGGGGTCACAAAGAATCACACACAACTTAGAGACTTCCAACAACAAAAGCAAAACAACAAAACAAAACACCTCTTTTCTCATTAGTTAGGTCGCATAACTGACACCTTTTCAGTGTCCTAGTATATCGTCTTAGTTTTACATGTATACAGTAATGATGATCTCATTGGAGCCCAGGTAGACCTCATAAGAGCCTGATGGAGAGTGGTTTTCCCTTGTCCTAAATTAGTTCTTGTTCTAAGGGCTTCCAGGAGATTTTTCAGACAATGTTCACAGGTAGTATCCAGGAGCATTTTTTAAAAACCTTTTTTCATCTTGAATTAGAAAACATCAATAGCCTCTTTTGAATATCTTTATCAGACTAGTCATTAAACACCTATCCTTTTCACTCATCCCCAAAGCAGAATTCTCAAGCAAAATGCCTGGATGGTAAAAGAAAAGAGACAAAGTGAAGTCGCTCATTCGTGTCTGACTCTGTGACTCCATGGACTGTAGCCTACCAAGCTCCCCTGTCCATGGGATTTTCTAAGCAAGAATACTGGAGTGGGTTGCCATTTCCTTCTCCAGGAGATCTTCCTGACCCAGGGATTGAACCCGGGTCTCCCGCATTGTAGGCAGACGCTTTACCGTCTGAACCACCAGGGAAGTCCAGTGGGTCATAATTTTATGAATGGATCCAAGTTAGGCACACTCTAAAAATAGTAGATCCCTAAGCTGAGGGCATCTGACATTCTCTAGACATGGTTACACAGACCATGGCATCTGCTTTCTAGACTTTAAACTCTCAAGGTAAGGATGGTGTTTGGCAAGCCAGTAAAACTCTAAGGTTTTTTTTTTTTTTTTTTCCTATTATGTGAAGATCACATACTAGGATTAAGTAAACAGTATTCTTATAGGTAGTAAGTAAGGAGGAAGAAGAGGTAACTAGAGTCTGCAGGTCCATGTGATAAAGTGACAGGTGGGGGGAGAGATTTGAGCAGAAAACACTCAGAAACTAGAGAGCAGTAGGAAGCTTTCTGGTCCTTACAGGCTGAGCTGAAGCAAGGAATGAGAAAGAGGGAATCATGAAAATACTTATTGAAATTATACAGGGATAAACAGCTTATCCATTCTGCAGAATGAGAAGTTAAGGTTCAGGGAATTTAAATGACTTGCCCCTTATTGGTAAGTGGCAGAGCTTAGATTTCTACCTAAGTCTACCTCCTAGCCTAAGAAATATTTCCACAACTTTGCGCTAAATTGGAGGAGAAGTGGGGCAACGGGCAGAGAGTGGAAGGGATTTGCTATATTGATGGTCACCGTTTACCTCTCAGTTTTGTTTGGGGCTGTCTCTAAACGTTTGTGCTTCCTGGCAAGAGAATTCAGATGTTACTCAGCTAATACGAAAAGGCTACGTTCTTGTTCCAGGCTGTCAAGACTGACCTGGAGCCTGCTTATTTCAGTGCTTGACCCTGCCCAGGCTTCAGCACAAGAAGAGAAGGGCTCCCTGTGAAATTCTTGGTGCTCCTTTAACTGTCAACACATTCTGTTCTTTCAATATCCTTATACTGACTCAGTACAACCTAAGACTACAAGATAAACTTTTATCTTTTTTAAAAACATACTCTCCTACCTCATGAATATTCAGGTTCAGAGGGTAGAATCTTAGAGGTGTAAGCACATTCAGAGGTTGTCTCATCCCACTTTGGATCAAAGCCCCAGAGGCTTGGTTATCTGCGGCGGGCCAGGCAGTCTGAGATGGAGGGGACCTCTGATCTCGTCGACCCTCTGGGGTGGTGCAGACAGCAAGGACACAGACAAAGCTGTAGTGTCCCCAGAGAGTGGGTTGGAATAAGAGTTTAGACCGAGGAAGAACCTAGCAGAGAGAAGGTGGGTCCAGGATGAGGACATAGGATATTAGACCACTTACCCAGGGACTCAGGGATATGGACAGAATAGGTATCTAGGCACTGATTCTATTAGAGTAGGCACTGTCCTTTAGCATACAGAAGGGTCTAAGTACAGGGGTCTGGTTACAGGGATCTTGGCCTCAATCACAGACTAAGACTGAGAAGACAGCACATGGGCTCAATACTGAGTGTTGGGTTTGTTCGCTGAGTTCTTGGCCATTGGTTTTCAATAACAAAGCAGGACATTTGTTAGTGGGCTGTTTGCTGTTTGCTGAGCCTGGCAGGACCTAACATGTTTTCTTAGCGAGTGAATGAGCAGGGCCTTGATTCAGATGGAATGACATTCACATCCTAACCCTACTACTTAATGTTCACTTGGTGAATTATTTAACATCTCTAATTCTCAGTTTCCTTTATGGGTAGAAGAAGGATAGTAACAGCCCATATTTCACAGAGCTATTGAGAAGATCAGATAATGTGCTTAGAATACATAGTCAGTGCTGTATATTTATTAATATAGTTTATTGATGGCACTTGTTAATGTTCGTTACCTAGATCTACTACTGTACTGAGGTAACTAATAATATTTGTGTATATAATATAGTAGTAAAAGCAAAGGCTTTTCAGGTGGTGCAATGTTAAAGAATCCGCCTGCCAATACAGGAGACACAAGAGACATGGGTTAGATCCCTGGGTTGGGAAGATCCCTTGGTGGAGGAAATGGCAACCTGCTCCAGTATTCTTGCCTAGGAAATCCCATGGACAGAAGAGCCTGGCGTGCTACAGTCCATGGGGTCGCAGAGAGTCGGACAGGACTGAGCTCACTGTAAGAGTAAGCCTGGTGGATAAATGGTGAATAAATGTCTCACTCCTTTGTCTTGGACAGAATTTGCTAAGACAACATGGCATTCTTCCCTAACAAACCTGTAGCTTCAGAAATATCCTCCACAAAGAGAGACGGGCAGCCCCTACCAATCACCTGAGGCAGGAAATCTTTCATATCTTTGTTCTGATCTAATGTATGGATTCCCTTGAAGCCCCCTTGACAGATGAACATCTAGCTTTCTTATGAACCTTTTACTGTCAGTGAGCTTATTGCCTCCTAAAGTTATCCATTTCATTGTTAGCTTTTCCTAATTATTACATAGTATTTGGTGGGGGAATCAATATCTACTTATTAATATAAATTGAAAAAATGTTTAAAAAATGAATTATTAAAAAAATAAAATCCAGCTTATCTCATTTTCAGAAGAGAGATTTGTGTTTACTACCATATCATATCTATATACATATTATTTCTTATATGAATATCTATGAACATCCATCAACTTCTAGCTTCATACTTACTAATATTCAGAGAAGTTGTCAGATATTTCTTTATAGGTGTTAATTTGCACTTAGCAGCTGGCTTTCAATAAAAAGTTCAGTGTTCTTGCAGATATGACTTTGACATTTATTCTTGGCAAGATAAATAATGTCGTAATGCTTTCTTTTTCTTTTTTCTTTTACAATATCATACACAAAAGTAGCAGCAGTGGACAAAGAAATGTTTCAATGATTTAAATAAATATTTTTGAATTGGTGTACTCATGATTATAGACATGAATTTCTAATATAATCATGAGTTTCAGTTACATCTTAACAACAACAGCAAATAAAACTAAAAACCAAAGCCAAAACTTCAATGGTGTGACAGACAGGGTTGAATATTTTGCTGGGAAATTTAAAGGCAAACATTTTCATTCTTGATTATCCAATTTCTATCAGTTACATTTAGATAATATTGTTAGTACTTCAGAGGAATGAAAACCAAGAAGATACCAACATGCTTTTTATTGCTATTTTTTTTCTTACATTTATACAGGCCAATTAAGTCACTTGCCCAATGCTTCTCTCTTAAGTGGTTTTGTTGTTGTTGTGTTGCTAAGTCGTGTCTGACTCTTTGTGACTCTCTGGACTGTAGCCTGCCAGGTTCCTCTGTCTATGAGATTCTCCAGGCAAGAATACTGGGGTGGGTTGCCATTTCCTCCTCCAGAGGATCTTCCTGACCCATGGATTGAACCTGTGTTTCCTGCATTGGCAGGTGGATTCTTACCACTGCACCATCTCTGGGAAGCCCCATTAAGTAGGAACCTGGGTCTATTTGGTGTTGCTGAAATTCCTTCACCTCCCATTGAGCCATCCTGACTCTTACCCAAATTGAAAGACTTAATTGAATGGATGGGCCTGGCAAAGGAAAGGCAACTCAGATCCTCAGAGGCTACATTTCATATGGGAATCACACATGCTGCATATCTGATGGTACCTGCCATATACATGAGGGAAAGAAAATCTTAAAAGGAAGAAAACACTCTGAAAGAAATTTGGGCAAAACCATCAAAGTCCTGAGATTCATTATTTTCTCAGAGTCCAAGTCTAAAACAGAGCCATAAGTAACCTTATGACTCCTCAGGAGGGTTGTTCTTCTTCTTCTTTTCATTTTACAGCTAGCTGTCTGTGGTTTTATTACAACTTTAATTGACCAGAGCCTTTAATTATGGTTAGGTGAATCCATTTGTGTGAAATAACAAGCATAAACTTTCTTCCACTTTCAAAAGTGAACATTTGTGCAAATTTAGAATGTCCTTTTTTATTTGGCCACTGTATATATCCTTCACTGTAGTCCCCCATTGCTATGTAATTTGTGTCTTTCAGACTTATATTATTAGCTGTGAAATGTGACAGGTAGAAGGAAGGTACAAGGTCATTTCATTATTCTTTGAATCAGTTTCAGGCACGTCACTTTCTTGGTTAAAAAAAAAAAAAGCTGTATAATAACTTGAAATTTAATCTTCTGTTTTAAATGTCTTCTTTCCTGATGACATTCCTTCAGCTGCTTGATTCAGCATAAATGCTATAGCAGACATCAAGTTTTTCATTGAAGGTTCTACATTTTACTTTGAAAGTACAGTTTAAAAAATAAAACCTCTACCTAATTCTGGGAAGATGGCATTAATGGCAACCTGAGTTGGGGTCTTCTTAAATTCCTCCATAAAAAATAGACTAGAAAGCAGAAGCAAAAGCCATGTTCAACATTTATAGCAATACTAGTTGCCACAACTCTAAGAACCTCAAGGTACAAGCAGGTGGGGACTGAGTCATGAAAGCTTGTGTGCCATTGGCATTTGTGCAGTGAAAACGGAAGGCAACAACATGGCCAAACACAGAGATGTGGTCCCTCTGACTCTGCTTTCAAGTTGCCCTGCTGGAGAGACATGGTTAACTGTGAGCTTTCTTCACACCCACTTCACTTTTGAACTCACATCTTTTTGGGGAGGGGTCCCTGCTAATGGCTGAGCAAGGTTAGGGTAAAGGGTCTAGCCTCTTCCACCAGGAATTGGCACCCCTAATGCAAAATTCAGACTATGGATCTGCACTGTGGTTGGATGGCTTTTCTTGCCCAATCTTACTCTTCCTCGCCTTTCCTTTCAGAATGTTAGACTTTTGCATTCCTAACTCATTCTCAGTGTCTGCTTCGGGGAGGACTTTACTGGCACAGCAGGTCCAGATTGTTCTGAGAAAGCAGGCAGTGAGACAGGGTGACGGGTGGGATGGTCCCTGGCACCAGACGGTGGACCAGTTGCTAAAGTCTTCCCTGGTGGTGATGTGAGAGAATGTTTTGGTGGAGGTGAGTTGAAGATGCAATGATCCAGACTTTGAAAGTGTGTGGGGAGAAAAATGGAATTGGCTGGTATTGTTATTTTGATTGTCTGCAAAGGATTAATGTAAAGCTGAGAACAGTTAACAATTAAAAACTAAGTATGTAGAAGATGGCTTTGGTAAAATTTACAAAAGGGCCTATATATACTAGTTGGCAGAAAACGAGAAACCAAACTCATTTCCTTAGGGAAAGACACCCCAGCCCCGCCATCCCGGATCTCCTCCTACTTCCACTTCTGGCTGCCAGATAAATAACTAGGGCTAATTTTCAGCTTAACCCAGCTAGAGACATGCTGGCCCTGATAAGGGAGGAATGGACCTCTACCCCAAAAAGGCCAGCATGTCCCAGAAGCTGAGAGAACACCCATGGGCCTGGATACTGAGGGTCCTAGACCAAGGGAACCACGAGATGAGTATAAGGCTAAATGAGGGAGATCTTGTTGACCTAAGGAAGCTTTATTGGCAGGCAAGATGTAATACCCAGACAAGGACCTCAGAGGCTGGTACAGATTCACTTTGCGGAGGCCTCCTAGAACATGAATGAAGTGCTTGCCTGTGCTGAGAAATAAACAAGCCTGAATTCCCATGGCAGAGAGCAGAGCAGGGACTTAAAATGTTTACGAAAGGGGATATGCTGGAGTGGCTATAAGATGTGAGGCCAGAGATCTGCTGAAAGCTTTACCTAGGTCATCAGGAATGTGATAATGAGAAAAGGACCAGCTTCAGCAAGAAACTCAGTGGTGGCTCTCCTCTGGAGAGCAGGGCTGATAGAGACAGTGTTACACAGGTGGCTCTCTGATGAAATGGGATGAGAGGGCCCTGAAGTATTAGGGGCCAGGTGGTGGCACTTAACCTCCAGATATCATAAAGGGCAGCCAAGCAGACTTAACCTGCAGAGAATTATAAAAATGCTCAATGCACATGGTGTTCTCAGGGGCAAAATAGGTGGACAGCCCACAGGGTTACTGCTGAATATACATAATGGCAGAGAAACATATGGGCAGGAGGCTAAGAGCAATTTCCCCAATAAAAATCACTATCTTTGTCTAGTTTCCAGACCTGAACCATTTTTTTAGATCTAGAGTTCATTGACTGAAGTGGTAGCTAGGTCACCAAGGGGAAGGACTTTGCGACAGGATGACAAGTGTATGCCATGATGATTATCCCAGCCCTTCCCCACAGGACTAATGGGTCACTGGGCTCTGAGTCTAAGACATAAATTTTTGTTGGGACAATTTAAAAAAAAAAAATCTCTTTATCAGTCTTTAAAGGCCATATGCCCCACACAGATCAAATCTAAACCTTGTACTTATCTTTCCATTTTGACTTCAGAGCGGTTAGTTCTGTAACAAAAATGGCACGGTTCATTGACTGAATGGACTGTCAAATGATTCAGTTCTCTATTTTGAAAAACATAACCATATTTAGTCTGCTATATTTTACAAGCTAGACACAATTCTTACTGACTAGAGACATTTTTTCCCTTGTTCTGTTTTTCTTCCCCACCGCCTCCCACCAACCCCCCCCCCCCCCCGCCTTTATCTTCATACTGAATCTACAGAAAGCTCCAGCAGCAGGTCCAGGCCCACCTGACTGTCACGGCAGTTCAGGATGAAGCAAAAAGTTGTCTTAAGCCTAAGTCTGAAGCCAGTATCTAATGGGCCAAGAATAGCCCTGAGGTCTATGCAGCTTCCAAGTCTCTCAATATTTCCCTTCTCTTTAGCCCAGTCCTACAGTTGAAATCCTTCTTTAAATCCTATTCTATTTCTGCCCAGTAAGCCTGCTTAATTTTGCAGTCTCTCTCAATGGTTGAAGTCCTAATTTAGATTTGTTCCACTAATATAGTCTAGTTATTTCTGGCCACTCTTCATCCTCCTAGTCACTTTATGGCTGAGAGTGGATTATGTTTCTTGCACCCAGACCTCTGTCTTGCTCAATGATAATGTCCATTGCTTTGCCAGGAAGCAGCTGCCCCTCTACCATTCTGATAGTTTGGATTTCTCCAGCCCACTTAGAGGGTTTCCCAGGTGGTTCAGTGGTAAAGAACTTGCCTGCCAATGCAAGAGACATGGGTTCAATTCCTGCGTTGGGAAGATCCTCTAGAGGAGGAAATGGCAACCCTCTTTAGTATTCTTGCCAGGAAAATCCCATGGACAGAGGAACCTCATGGCCTACAGTCTATGGGGTTGCCAAGAGTCTGACACAAAGGAGTGACGGAGCATGCATGCACAGCCCTCTCAACCCTGCACCAAACAATATCTACTTGTTTGTTGCTTCATCCTGATACATCTTTAGGATGTTATACCTTGCATTTGCAACTGGCATCTTTGGATTCCACCCCAGGAATTGGTTATTTTCCTTGCTTGCTTCTAGTAAGGCTCATGCAATAGTCTGGTATTTGTGTGACGTAGCACTAGGAAACAAAAGCTCATGGTTTATACTAACTTTATTAGTATTTGTATGAATAACAAGATGCAACTTGTCTTTTCATATTCATACTGGGGTAAAAGAAAATCTAGTTTTTGTACTGAACTTGTGGTGTTTCCCCAGGTTTAAGAACTGTAATGTTTCTGATAGTTTACCTCCTTGCAAGCTAACATGTTTACTTGTTATAGTTTCATCCATATTACCAGAAGACCTGAGACTTCTGATAGAGAAACAGAAGACTCTATTACAACAACAGCAAGTGGAATGTACATCGTGTTTGTATTGGTTCCCCTGGGTCACACGGAGAGACCAAGGAGAATACGGCACACACACAGGGACTGCATTACAAGTGAGGAAGCCTGAACTATTATAGGATACCTGAATCTTGCACAGTGGGCAGTAAGTCTGCCTTCCTCTGAGCCTGTCTTTTGGCCCAGAGAACAATATTATCTTGATTCATAGGGTAGTTAAAAAAACGTGTCCTTTGCTCTGGGGGGAGATGCTATCACTATCTTCAAGTTTGTTCTCTTTATAAATGTCCTTCTAAAGATCATTTGGAATGAAGGCGGTCAGTGCCTCTTCTCATAAAACCAGATATCCATGAAGAATTGCTGCCCACCAGCCCATATTTCAGTGTGGAACACAGTGTACCTACTGTTTCCTTGTCCAACTTCTCTGAAGACATCTTGACAGTACTACTCTAATTGATCAGTTAATCCTATTATTATTATTGAGATCCTTCCATGATTTTTCTTATTTCCTAATGTAGACATTTGCACCTCTAGGATGACCAGGAATAGAGAACCTAAGAGCAAATCTTAAGAACAACAATGTG
This sequence comes from Dama dama, assembly GCF_033118175.1. Lineage (NCBI taxonomy): Eukaryota > Metazoa > Chordata > Mammalia > Artiodactyla > Cervidae > Dama > Dama dama. The sequence continues at coordinate 55,407,679 of NC_083698.1, read as the reverse complement.
TCTTTTGAAACTTATAAAGCAAGTCATTACCTTTTCTCTTAACTAAACAACATTGCCTTGCTTCCTTCTCCTGTCAGGTACCTAAATCTCTTGAAATGGAAATATGTACTGCAGTGTAATTGAATTCATTGCTTTTGATCCCTCAGATTGACTGGGAGTATGGGAAATACAGACTTCAGTGGCAGGAATCTGGTGACACAATATTTTGTCTGACTTCTAATGGGTTGTCTCTTTTATTTCATTACTCTGCCCTTATTTTATCTGGAGCTGGGACTGCTGAGTGGATGTCTGTATTGAGCTAGATGCTTGTCCTTATGAATTCACATCTGTTATTTACCTAACTCTGTCACCAACCTGCTGTATAATTTTAGGTAAACCCCATTATATTTTTGGACTTCAATTTGCAGATCTGAAAAATGAGAGGCTTGGAAAAGGTCATAAGTCAAGAACTCAAATTCCTATGGGCAGGGCCACTGGGTGAACATAATTCCACAGCGTGATATTCCCACTGTAGTCTATATACATGGACGACCTTGAGGAACAGAGACTTCTAGAGGTGTGCATCTTGGCGGCCCTGTCTACAGGAGGGCCAGACAGTAACATCATTGTGTTAATAGGGCCAGGATATAATAATATAGTGCCACAACCTATGGCCAAATCAGAAACGTCATGTTTTTGCTAGAGGTGGGCCAGTCATAACTTAAAGGGGTAAGAGTGTATACTGTGGTATAAATGGTTTTCAGAGTTCCTACCCAGGTTCTACATTCTATGATTCTGTTGGTTTGTTGCCTTTACAGGTGATCTTACTTCCTTTTTGCTTCCACTTTGAGTAGTCCTTTCTCTGATGGGTACAATCATGAGAAAGTAAGAAAGGTAAGAAAGAAATGAATGGATAAAAGCAGATGAAACACCATTCTAGTTCAGAGAGAAGCTGTGGTTCTGTTTTCCAAAGACCAGATCCTAGACTAGCTATATAGGAACCATCTGGAGAACTACTGAAAGTAATCAAAAAGCTTTCTAGTGTGCTGTGCCAAGTCACTTCAGTCATGTCCAACTGTTTGCAGCCCCATGGACCGTAGTCCTTCAGGCTCTGTATCCATGAGATTCTCCAAGCATGAGTACTGGAGTAGGCTGGCATGCCCTTCTCTAGGGAATCTTTATGACCCAGGGATCAAACCTGTGCCTCTCATGTCTCCTGCATTGGCAAGTGGGTCCTTTACCATTAATGCCACCAGAAAGCTTTCTTAGACCATGTCCATGGAATCAGTGTCTCTGGGGTGAAGGCCAGGAGTTTGTGTGTTTTCAAAGCTCCCTTCAGTGATTCTAAAATGCAGCCTAGGTTGGGAACCAGTGACTATGCAGAAGTGTCTGGGGGGTACAGAGACTTTCTGGTGATCAACTCCCCATCTCCACTATAAGCTGCTCACTTTGAGCAGACTGGGTGTCCTGGCATGGAACTATTCAAGTTCAAGGCAGTACTGCTTTCTCTAAACAGCTGGTTTAAGAAACACAGATGCTCACATCAGTGCAGGTTTGAATATGCTTGTCAAATTATTTTGAAGCATTTCTCTCTAATGGATAAGAGATTTTGGAAACTGAAGATTGGCTAAGGATTGGCAAAAGTGTTTTAAATGCCCAAGTAATAGTAATTACTTTGATTGAATTCAATTAACTTCCTTTTGGCCCTCAGTTGTTTTCTTTTTTGCAAGTTTCTAGCTGGTCTGAGATTTGATTCTTAATAGGGTGTATTCAGAATTGCACTGAAAAGAATGTGTTCCTGTTCAGATTAAAAATCAGGTGAATTCATTCTTTAGTTCTCTTATGTCTGGATCTATAAAGCACAACTGAAATGGGTGCAGGACCATAAAATTAGCTCCAGAGAGTTCCCCAGGAGACATCCTGATGATGGATAAACAGCAACCTATTCCTGCTCCTTACCTCATGGCCTGACTATGTGATGACACTTGGTAATTCAGTGGACCTAGTTTTGCCAGCTAGCCTGGAGACAGGACTCACAGGGCATTTATGGCACCAGCAACGTCCTTGGAGCTTATGGCAGATGTGATCTCTCAGCTGTGGCTTCCTTCTGCACTGAGCCCTTGATGTGGCCTCAGAATCTCTATGAAGAGTGATGGAGGGCATCACTACCAGTTAACCAGAAGTGCCTCCCAGAATGATCTGTAGTGTGGTGGAGTAGGAAAAGTGCGAAGAAGGGAAGAAACTCTGACTCTGACCTTGAACAGACCACTTCTCTCAGTGGTTTGTGTTCCTCACATACAAAATGAGACAGCTGGTTCCTTTTCAGTTGTCTTTTTTGAGTTCTTGAGAGTGTCTGGCTTTGTTGTAGTTAGAGGTATCGGTTAATAGCTACTGTTCAGTTGCATTTAAATGTAAACCAGCTCATTCCATACCTAGTCTTACTTTCTGAGTTGAACATCACATTATTTCTGAGATTTGTTTGTTTTAAAAGAGCATTATCTAGGACCTTGCTGTTGCGATAACTATGTATTAGGTGCCTATAAGACATAGTGTAAGACAAATTTGGAAATGGATAGAAGCAAATTTATAGGAAACTCAGAACAGAATACTTAGAATAAGGTGTCCCCATGAAAAGGAATTCATTTGCCCTGAACCTCTTTCTCTCATACTTTTTCAATTTTCTAAAATTCAAAATATCTAATGTCCTGTCTTCTGATTGGGTCAGCACATTTTCTGTTACAATCAGCTCTTAGATTATTGACTAGCTTCCAGACAGACACTTCCAAAGCTGGAAGCTGACAAAGTAAAGAAGTATGGAGAGCCAAAGGTAGCCAACCACTTCCCTAGGACTTCCTCCTGCCTTAATTAGCCGTTGACCTAGGGCACTCTTCCCAGTGGTAGTACCTACCCCACCATTGTTTGAATGAAGCACTTTGTTGGTAGGTCTGTTCCATCATAGTGGGGAGGGGCTAGTTTCACTGTCTACAATCTGTCTGGCAAAATAGTGTCGACATAAAGCACTTACTGAAAAGGCAATGTCATTCCTTAAAAATCTATATATATATATTTTAATCCTAGAAAAGATCAGTTTAAAAAGCAAAAACAAACCAATCAGTGTACTAAACCTTACTCATCAGCTTCTACTACAGGTGATGACACTGATCTTTAACTGATAAAACCTTCAAGTTCCCTCTTTAAATCTAAAGGACCCACAAATAATCCTTTCTTCAAAATGTGGTATGTGAATAAAGTGCTGTGTTCCTTGAGGGTGTTATTCAAAATACAAAAGGTGTTATTCTTAATACCTCTTTTACTGTAGAAAATACATGCTTGCTAACTTGGGCTTCAGCTGTTGTTAAAATCTGCAGATAGAGCAAAAGGGCAAAAGGGTGACATCTGGCATAACAGACTTTCTAAGACAGTTTTGGCATGTAGCCTGCATTAAACAGCAGAAGCAGTGAAAAAAATCTATTGAAATAAAAAGAAAAAATGAGGACAGTGCCACACTGACTTCTCATCTTAGGCAAATCTGTTTAAAACCAGTGCAACCGTTTTGATGTTGTTGGGACCTGAAATGGGCCATCACCTCTAATATTGGCTCTGAAAGATAGGGGGATAGGAATGCGATATTTTCTCAAGTGGAGGAGCCTGAGTCTTTTTTTATACATTTCCAACCACTGTACACTTGACTTCACCTTTTTGCCTGAGTGAGTAATACACAGAAATGTCCACATTATTATGGGATCTCCTCCACTTGACTTATTTGGATACTTGATAAACATAATGTATCAAAGGCAGCTTGAAATAATAAAGAATATATGCCATCTTCCAAACAACAGGCCTGTAGAAATTATGATCCCTATAGCTTGAAAAGAAAATAACATACTGCTTGATACAAACAAGGGATAAATTAGGATAAAGTTTCTAAGTCATGTAATTACTTAAGACCCTGAAAGATAAGAATCACTATAGAGAGTTACCTTTACAGAAAGGAGGTTTAAGACTAGGAATTTTCTGGGGGCTCTTTCTCTTTTTTTTTTTTTTCCTAAACTGTATTTTGCCTGGATCATCTCAGCTTAACAGCGAGTGGGTACGTGAGAGGGAGGCAAGAGCGTGGTTATCGATTCTGGATGATCAATAGCCTATTGTTTGACAGCTTCCAGGTGGTGATCCTGCTGCATTCTGAGTGACTGAGTCCTTTGGTTCGCTGTGATCTGAGCAGTCTCAAACAGTTTGTGCCTGTTGCTTTGATATGCAGGTACATCTGTGAGGTGACCGAGCCCTGGCAACAATTCTGTTAAAAATCAGCCTTTGTGTTTGGCTTTGGACCCCATTCAATTACATTGGAGCCTGAACTTTACTGATGTAAAGGGCTTCTGCCTTCACCCTAGTTTCTCACATGGAGATGAAAGTGAGAATATTATCCATGGTAAGACCTTGATCCACACATGACAAGTCTCAGTGGGAGTAGGGCATGTGGATTGAGGATACAATATGGCCTTTGAAAGAACCTGTGTTGCCTTACATGATTTATAAAGCCATGATTCTGGAGGGTGAGCAATGTTTGTTGGTTGAGAGAGAGAGAGAGAAAGCTATAATGACAGAATAACAAATAACAGAATGCTACTTTAAGCAATAGGTATGTGAAAATCTTTTTAGGGTAGAGTTCCTGAGCCCAGACATTGAATGACAAGAATTTTTATTTCTAATGTCCAATTAATTTTAATACTAAAAATGTAGGCTCCATCCACTATTTGATGATTGTAAGTCAAGGAGAATTACCAAAAAAAAAAAAAAAAATAAAGGAGAAAAAGTATTAAATGAAAGGAGAATGACATGCTGAGACCTTCATTTAGAGGGGATATATCTACAGCATTAATGAGAAATTTAATTCTTTTGAATGTCAAGTTGATTTGATGATAAAGAACCATGGATTTACATTTTTTCATCTGGGTTATCTGTGAGAGTAAGTTCTCCTTTTAATGAGTTATCTCGTGTTTCAGGTCCTTTACTCTGTAAGACTGGGTTTGGATATAACAAAAAGTAGATCCAAAATGGAAAAGAATCAGAGTCAGGCATGTATGGGTATAAATATTTAGAATTAAGGAGGAATTAAAAAATATGGTATCATTAAAAAGAATATCATTCTTAATTACAGAATATTCACAGATTTCATTTTATCTTCCATGGATACAGAGAGTAATAACAAGTAGTGTATTACATTTATATTCTCCATACTCAAAATTGTCATTCAAATATATAAAATGTCTCAAGAAAATTAAGGAGGAAGTAGAGAGGAGAGTGGAAAAACTGGCTTAAAACTCAACATTCAAAAAATTAAGATCTTGGCATCCAGTCCCATCACTTCACGGCAAATAGATGGGGAAACAATGGAAACAGGTGACAGACTTTATTTTCTTAGGCTCCAAAGTCCCTGCAGATGGTGACTGCAGCCATGAAATTAAAAGACACTTGCTCCTTGGAAGAAAAGCTTTGACCAACCTAGACAGCATATTAAATAGCAGAGACATTACTTTGCTGGCAAAGGTCCATCTAGTCAAAGCTATAGTTTTTCCAGTGGTCATGTATGGATGTGAGAGTTGGACCATAAAGAAAGCTGAGCACCAAAGAATTGATGCTTTTGAGCTATGGTGTTGGAGAAGACTCTTGAGAGTCCCTTGAACTGCAAGGAGATCCAACCAGTCCATCTTAAAGGAGATCAGTCTTGAATATTCATTGGAAGGACTGATATTGAAGCTGAAACTCCAATCCTTTGGCCACGTGATGCAAAGAACAAACTCATTTGAAAAGACCCTGACACTGGGCAAGATTGAGGGCAGGAGGAGAAGGGGAAGACAGAGGATGAGATGGTTGGATGGCATCACCGACTCAATGGGCATGAATTTGAGCAAGCTCTGGCGGCTGGTGATAAACAGGGAGGCCTAGCAGGCTGCAGTCCATGGGGTTGCAAAGAGTCAGACAAGACTGAGCAACTGAACTGAACTAAACTGAGAGAAGAGTGACTAATGGCATAGGATCTGAGAGAAGACTGTTTCTAATTCGAATTCTGGAGTGAAAGTAAAAGTGTTAGTTGCTCAGTTGTGTCTGACTCTTTGTGACTCCATGGACTGTAGCCCACCAGGCTCCTCTGTCCATAGGCTTCTCCAGGCCAGGATAATGGAGTGGATAACCATTCCCTTCTCCAGGGGATCTCCCACACTCAGCAATCAAGTCCAGGTCTTCTACATTGCAGGCAGATTCTTTGCCAACTGGGCCACCAGGGAAGCCCACCACTTGTTATCTTCATGAATTATTATGCCCCAGTATTCTTTCTTGCAGCATGAGGATAACATGGATAGATGTGGTTTATGATGTTCACAACTCATTCCACCTTCTCTCTAGAGTACCTTTCTCTCTGCAGCATAGAAAACTAAAAACTGCTGTTTGTGAGATTGTTCACTGCTTGCTCTAAAGGATGAATTTTTATAGGAATTGTTCTTGTGCTATAAGCAATTAGAAAGATGAAGATTTATGAAAACAAATGTTTTTTACAAAACGGAAGACAAGCACTGTGATCCCAGACAGAAAGGGAACAGATGAATAGAGTTCTAGTATTTACTGTTTAAGAACATTTCCCAGGTCATAGAATGGGGAAGGGACACCAAAGGAAATCTGGTAGCCTTGCTAAATAGAAGAGGCAGAGAAGGAAGCCAAGGTAGCTCTAATTGTAAGATCAAATGTTCAGAAAGGAAAAAGTTATAAAGAGAGAGAGTGCCAAGATTTTTTAGGGTGTCTTGTTTGTTCATTGAGTACCAATTTGTATGAAATATGAACCAAATATGAAATATGAACCAAATATGAAATATGTACCAAATATGAGATGAAATACCATGAAGCTGGGCGAAATTAAAAACATTGAAAGTGACTGGCCAAATGATTCCAGAAGCATTTAAGATTTGAAATGCATCACATGTCTTCCAGCCAGAGTGGTTAAGCTTCATAATACCCAAACCACTGGATAGCGTACTCAGAAAAGGCAAGCTATAGTAGTGAAGAGAGATTATTCCAGAGGAAAGACAGCTCTGTGTATGCCAGGAAAAAAGTTAAAATCCCAAAAGGATCAAACTGAACTCAAAGTCATTTTATTGCAGGTCAGAACAAAGTTGAGCATTTTAAAGAGAATACAATAAAATCTAGTGTTCATTTCCTTTAAATGTACAATGTCTGGCATCAATGAAAAACTTCCCTGGCCTGCAAGGAGATAAGAAAACATTGTCCTTGACCAAGAGAAAAATCAATAGAAACAGATATAAGCTTATAGATGATATAATTCACAGAAAGAGACTCCAGACAGTGATTATGAATCTTATAAATTTGTTTAAGAATATTAAAGAAAGAAAGCAAATGTTAAGGCAAGAGAATTGAAAAAAACTCAGGTAGAATTTAAAACAATGAAAGTGCAATATATGAAATGAAAAATGCACCAGAGAGGGTTAATGATAAATTAGGGCCAAAGAAATGATCGGTGAACTTGAAAACATTGCACCAAATATGTAAAAATGAAATATGGGGAGAAAAATAGGTTGAAAAAAATTTAAAAGATCATCAGCTACCTGTGGGACAATATCAGTATGTCTCAGAGACCTCTGAGTCCTGAACAGTGAAAATGGAAGTCGCTCAGTCATGTCCGACTCTTTGTGACCCCATGGACTATACAATCCATGGAATTCTCCAGGCCAGGATACTAGAGTGCGTAGCCTTTCCCTTCTCCAGAAGATCTTCCTAACTTAGGAATCAAACTGGTGTCTCCTGCGTTGCAGGCAGATTCTTTACCAACTGAGCTATGAGGGAAGCCCTTTGAGTCCTAGAAGGAAAGAAAGATGATTCCCTGGGGAGAGGACAGTAGTACTTGAAGAAAACGCTGGCCAAAAATTCTAAATGGATGAAAATGTAAGCCCTTGGATCCAAGAAGCTCTAAGAACCCCAAGCCAAATGAAAGTGCAGAAAGCTTCATCAGGACACAATATTATCAAACTGTTCCCAAAATGTGATAAAAGAAAAATCTTAAAAGTTGCCAAAGAAAAGACAAAAAATTTCATGAAGACATGAAGACAAAAGAAAAATATTTTTCAAACAGTCAGAAATGAAGATAATTCTTTTCTAGTAAACCTGCACTATAGTGAATGTTGAGGTTTTTTTGTCAGGCAGAAGAAAATTAGTAGCAGAAAAATTACTATAAAAATAAGTGAAAATTGTGAGAAATAGTAAATATATGAGTAGGTACAAAATACATTTTTATTTCAATTAAAATTTCTTAAAAGATCAAAAGATAATTATTAAAAGCAAAATAATGTGAGGTTTATAACATACAAAAGTAAACTGTCTGAAAGCAACAACACAGAGGATGAGAGAAGAAATGGACGTATACTGCCATGATAGCATAAACAGTGTTGAAATTGTATGTAAGGCAGACTGTGGGACCATAGAAGTCTGTTTTAGAGCAATTCCCCAAAAAACAAACCTTAATGTATACAGAAAATAAGCCATTAGTGGAGATAAATAGAATCATAATCAAATACTCAATTCAAAAGAAGCAGGCAAAGAAGAAAAAGGAATGGTGAAAAATTGAGGCAATTAATTAGAAGGTCAAGTAGTAAAATAATTCATTGAAAATACTCATTTAAAATCACAGCAATGGTACTGTCTATGTGTGTTAGTTGCTCAGTCGTGTCTGACTCTTTGCAACCCACCAGTCTCCTCTGTCCATGGAATTCTCCAGGCAAGAATACTGGCGTGAGTTGCCATTTCCTCCTCCAGGGAATCTTCCCAGCCCAGGGATTGATGTGACCCAATCCACATTGCAGGCGGATGCTTTTACCATCTGAGCTACTAGGGAACCCCATGGTATTGTCTAAGCACTCTGAAAGCAGACAAAGGCTGCTCAAGTTTTTCATCCTTAGTCAAAAAGCAAGGCACAACCATATTGTGTTTAAAGGAACCTATTTGAAATGTAAACAGAAAGATAGGTAAAAACAAAAGGGTGGGGAAAGATATACTATGTAAACCATAATCAATGGAATAATATTGGTATGGGGATAATCTACAGATCAATGATTCTCACCTCTTGTTATGAGGACACCTTTCCATCCTTAAAAAGCATTGAGGATCTGAAAGGGCTTTTTGCTTGTATGAGTTATATGAATTATACCTGTTGATATCTACCATATATTCTAATTAATTTAACCCAAAAATTAAAATGAAATTTTTAGAATATATATTTGAACAATTAATTTTACATATTCCCTTTAAAATATAATTGCATTATCAGAAAACATACTTTTGATGAAAAATGGTATACATTCACAAGCTCTTCAAAACTTGAATGAGTGGCATTTTAAAAATATCTTTTTAGTATCCAGCTTCATAAGAAACAACTAGATTCATTTCTGTTTCCGTGTTCAGTTGGTTGCAATATCATACTGTAGCCTCTAGGAAACTCAGTTGAAAGTTTGTTAGAGAACAAAAGTGAAAAGGTAAATGGCTTAGTATTATTATGAAAACAATTTTGACCTCAGAGATCTCTGAAAAGATCTCTGAGACCTAGACTGTACTTTGAGAACCAGATATAAATCATGAAATAGAATAAAATATCTCAAAATAGACGTTTTTTTTTTTCAAAATAGACTTTTAATATACATTTAATTGATTTTGAGCAGAAGTATAAAGGCAATCCAGTGGAAAAAATAATCTTTTCAACAAATGGTGAGGAATTGGGCAGGCACATTTAGAAAAATGAACCTCAGCCCTTCCCTCACACCACATACCAAAAGCTAAGACAAAATGGATCATAGACTTAAACACAGGAGTTAAAATTCTAAGCTTTCTGGATAAAAATAAAAATCAGTTTCTTTTTGATCTTGAGTTAATCAAAGATCTTTTAGAGAAAAAGCATAAACCAAAAAGCAAAGATACATAAGACATCATGAAAACTTGTGTTCTTTGAAAGAGAATGACAAGACATGAATGGGAAAAAAATATTTGTCAATCATTTCTATAAAAAAAGACTTTTATCTAGAATATGTACTCAACTCTTTAAATGTTAAGACAAAAAACATGACTAAAAAACTTGAATAGATACTAAACATAAACCGGTAAGTTAATGAAATATAAAAAATACCACAAAAGTATTCATTATTAGTTATTAAGACAAGCAACTTAAGCAACAACATAACACAATACAAACCACTAGAATGGATAGGAAAAGAATTACACGATCAAACGCTGATGAAGGTATAGAATATTTGTACCCCTCATATCGTAACTGGCAGGCATGCAAAATACTCTGACCACTTAGGAAAATGGCTTGAAAATCTTATAAAGTTACATATACATATAAACATATATCATGTTGTTTAGTCGATCAGTCATGTCCTACTCTGTGACCTCATGGAATGCAGCACAACAGGCTTCCCTGTCCTTCACTATCTCCCAGAGTTTGCTCAAACTTATGTCTTTTGAGTCAACGATGCCATCCAACCACCTCATCTTCTGTTGCCCTCTTCTCCTCCTGTCTTCAATCTTTCTCGGCATCAGGGTCTTTCCCAATAAGTCAGCTCTTTGCATCAGGTGGGAAAGTATTGGAGCTTCAGCATCAGTCCTTCCAGTGAATATTTAGGACTGATTTCCTTTAGGACTGTCTGGTTTGATCTCTGTTGTCCAAGAGAATCTCAAGGGTCTTCTCCAGCACCACAATTCAAAAACATCAATTCTTCAGTGCTCAACCTTTTTTATGGTCCAACTTTCACATCTGTACATGACCACTGGAAAAACCATAGCTTTGGCTAGACAGACCTTTGTCAGCAAAGTAATGTCTCTGCCTTTTAATATGCTGTCTAGATTTGCAGTAAATTTTCTTTCAAGGAGCAAGCATCTTTTAATTTCATGTTTGCAGTCACCATCTGCAGAGATTTTGGAGTCCAGGAAAATTAAGTCTGTAACTGTTTCCATTGTTTCCTCACCTATTTGCCGTGAAGTAATGGAACTTGGTGCCATGATCTTCATTTTATGAAGGTTGAGTTTTAAGCCAACTTTTCCACTCTTCTCTTTCAAGAGGCTCTTTAGTTCCTCTTTGCTTTCTACCATTAGGATGGGGTCATCTGCCTATCTGAGGTTATTGATATTTCTCCCTGCAATCTTGATTCCAGCTTGAGCTTCAACTAGCTTGGCATTTTACATGATAAAATCTGTATAGAAGTTAAATAAGCAGGGTGATGATAGATAGCCTTCACTTACTCCTTTCCCAATTTTGAACCAGTTTGTTGTTCCATGTCTGGCTCTAACTGTTGCTTCTTAACTTGTTTACCAGTTTCTTAGGAGGCAGGTAAGGTGGCCTGGTATTTTTATCTCTTTAACAATTTTCCACAGTTTGTTGTGATCCACACAGTCAAAGGTTTTAGCATAGTCAGTGAAGCAGAAATAGATGTTTTCTGGAATTCCCTTGTTTTTCCTATGATCCAGTGTATGTTGGCAAGTTGATCTCTTGTTCTTCTGCCTTTTCTAAATCCAGCTTGTATATCTGGAAGTTCTTGGTTCACATACTGTTGAAGTCTACCTTGGGGGATTTTGAGCATTACATTGCTAGCATGAGAAATGAGTGCAATTGTGCGGTAGTTTGAATGTTCTTTGTCATTGCCTTTTTTGGGCACTGGAATGAAAACTAACCTTTTCCAGTCCTGTGGCCACTGCTGAGTTTTCCAAATTTGCTGGCATATTGAGTGAAATGCTTTAACAGCATCATCTTTTAGAATTTGAAATAGCTCCTGTTTGATCATGTCCAATTTACCTTAATTCATGTGCCTAACATTCCAGGTTCCTATACAATATTGTTCTTTACAGCATTGGACTTTACTTTCACCACCAGACTCATCCACAACTGGGTGTTTGTTTTTGCTTTGGCTCAGCCTGTTTGTCCCTTCTGAAGCAATTTCTCTGCTTTTCTCCAGTAGCATATTGGACACCTGCTGACCTAGGTGGTTCATCTTTCAGTGTCATATCTTTCAGCATCATATATCATATGACCAAACAGTTCATCTTTCAATATCATATATCATATGACTCAACAATCTCATTTCTAGGAATTTACTCATGAGAAATGAAAATACATATTCACAAAAGACTTGTAAGTGAATTTTCATAGCATTTTACTCCTCGTAGCTTATGCAATAACAGGCAAATGCAAAAGCTTTATACTAAGTGAAAAAATCAGTAGCAGACAACGTAATATATGATTTCATCTATCTGAAATTCTCAAAGGCAAAACTACAAAGATAGAAAACAGATTCATGGTTCCCTGGGGCAGTGGTGGTAGGTGATGTCTGATTGGGGAGGAACACCAGTGAACATTTTAGCATGGTGGGAAGTTGTATGTCTTGGTTGTGGTGGTAGTTAAATAACTGTATACTTTCTCAAAAGTCATTGAACTCTATACTTTCAGTGGGAGAATTTTATTTTATGTAAACTGTGACCCAATAAAGCCATATCAAAAGTGGCTTATTCCAGTCTCATATCTCATAAAGCTGCATATTTCAGTCTCGCAGTTAGGGCTCTGGGTATGATAGTAGATACATTTCTTGAAATTTAAAAGGCTGAAGTGAAGCAGATGATGTACTTCTGTTTTTTCCTACTGGCAAAGAGGTATCGGAGGCATTTCATTTGTTCTGTGGCAGCGTTAAGCAGAGATCATCATGTCCAATCATTTGCTTTGTAGGCGCCAAGAGGCAGGCATGGGACATCCATTCTGCTAATGCAGATTGTTGCTCGCATGGAACGACTCCTAGGCTGGCAGCTGGAGAAGCTTCTGATTTATGGCAGTTCTTTGATTGTGGCAGCCACCTGGCTGTTGTGGCTTCCTGACCAGCGTCAGTTTGGGGACCAAGGATTTTCTGATCTTAGAAGACGAGTACTGACTTTGTGGTGTGGCTTGTGGAACTGTTCTCTTTTGCTTCTTCAAGCTATATAATACCTTATATTAAAAAGTCATTTAATGTAGCTAGAATGGAGGTTGTTCTTTAACTAAATGCTAATATAGTGCCCTGTAGGCATATTATGAGAAATAAATGAAAGGAGGAATGTAGAAAGAGCTTAATAGTGCCTGTTACTTAGTAAAGAACTCAAAGACTTCTGTTATTGTTACCTGATACTAGGTAAACACATGGTGGGCAAACCAGCTTGAAAGTATAAAGTAGTTGACTTTTTGCTCATTGTTTTAGTTCCGGCTGCTGTAGAAAGTTCAGTGCAGTTCAGTTCAGTCGCCCAGTCATGTCCGACTCATTGCGACCCCATGAATCGCAGTACGCCAGGCCTCCTTGTCCATCACCAACTCCCGAAGTTTACTCAAACTCAAGTTCATCGAGTAGGTTATGCCATCCAGCCATCTCATCCTCTGTCGTCCCCTTCTCCTCCTGCTCCCAATCCCTACCAGAATCAGGGTCTTTTCCAATGAGTCAACTCTTCACATGAGGTGGCCAAAGTATTGGAGTTTCAGCTTCAGTATCAGTCCTTCCAATGAACACCCAGGACTGATCTCCTTCAGGATGGAATGGTTGGATCTCCTTGCTGTCCAAGGGACTTTCAAGAGTCTGCTCCAACACCACAGTGCAAAAGCATCAATTTTTTGGTGCTCAGTTTTCTTCACAGTCCAACTTTCACATTCATACATGACCACTGGAAAAAACCATAGCCTTGACAAGACAGACATTTGTTGACAAAGTAATGTCTCTGCTTTTTAATATGCTGTCTAGGTTGGTCATAACTTTCCTTTTAAAGAGTAAGCGTCTTTTAATTTCATGGCTGCAATCACCATCTGCAGTGATTTTGGAGCCCCCAAAAATAAAATCAGCCACTGTTTCCACAGTTTCCCCATCTGTTTGCCATGAAGTGATGGGACCAGATGCCCTCATCTTAGTTTTCTGAATGTTGAGCTTTAAGCCAACTTTTTCACTCTTCTCTTTCACTTGCATCAAGATGCTTTTTAGTTCTTCTTCACTTTCTGCCATAAGGGTGGTGACATCTGCTTATCTGAGGTTATTGATATTTCTCCCAGGAATCTTGATTCCAGCTTGTGCTTCTTCCAGCCCAGCATTTCTCATGATGTACTCTGCATATAAGTTAAATAAGCAGGGTGACAATATACAGCCTTGACGTACTCCTTTTCCTATTTGGAACCAGTCTGTTGGTCCATGTCCAGTTCTAACTGCTGCTTCCTGACCTGCATATAGGTTTCTCAAGAGGTAGGTCACGTGCTCTGGTATTCCCATCTCTTTCAGAATTTTCCACAGTGTATTGTGATCCACAAAGTCAAAGGCTTTGGCATAGTCAATAAAGCAGAAATAAATGTTTTTCTGGAACTCTCTTGTTTTTTGATGATCCAGCAGATGTTGGTAATTTGATATCTGGTTCCTCTGCCTTTTCTAAAACCAGCTTGAACATCTGGAAGTTCATGGTTCACATATTGCTGAAGCCTGTCTTGGAGAATTTTTAGCATTACTTTACTAGCGTTTGAGATGAGTGCGATTATGCCGTAGTTTGAGCATTCTTTGGGATTGCCTTTCTTTGGGATTGTAATGAAAACTGACCTTTTCCAGTCCTGTGGCCACTGCTGAGTTTTCCAAATTTGCTGGCATATTGAATGCAGCACTTTCACAGCATCATCTTTCAGGATTTGAAATAGCTCAACTGGAATTCCATCACCTCCACTAGCTTTGTTCATAGTGATGCTTTCTAAGGCCCACTTGACTTCACATTCCAGGATGTCTGGCTGTCGGTGAGTGATTACACCATCATGATTATCTGGGTCGTGAAGATCTTTTTTGCACAGTTCTTCTGTGTATACTTGCCACCTCTTCTTAATATCTTCTGCTTCTGTTAGGTCCATAAAAAGTTACCATAGACCAAGTGACTTAAATAACAAACATCTCTGACAGTTTTGAAAGCTGAAAGTCCAAGATCAAGGTGCCAGTAGACCCAATGTTTGGTGAGGACTCCTTTCCCAGCTTATAGGTTTCTACATTTTTTCATAGTATCCTCCAGTCACACAGAACAGCAAGTTTCTCCAAACTCTTGCAAGAACACTAATCCCATTCAGGTGTGTTCTGCCCTCCTGGTCTCATCTATATCTAATAAACTCCCAAAGGTTATTAATATACCTCTTAATACAATCAATGTGAGGGTTAGGTTTCAACATAATAACTTTGGGATGACACAGACATTGCCCTTAAGGCTCACCACTCAGAAAGTACTGATATTATATTATGAAACTATGATACTATAGGTAACCAAGATATGCCTGGTTTTCCAGTCTGCGCTAATTTGTCTTCTATGATATGGCCCTTTCCTACCCCATTAATCCCATCATCTACTGTTCTCCAGCTTGTTTATTGAACTCCAGACAAATGGGTCTAATGCTCTTTCTCAAATTTATATCTGTCTGAGAGAATGAATGCAGAATACTAAGTTAATAGTCCTGGGTATCTCATTTCTTTTTCATCTTAAGTTCAAGATGCAGATGACTTATATCCAGTAATCCCCAACAAAACATGGAAATATGGTTGGTGTTTGATTACAAACCATAGAAAATAAGAGATGTTCCAGAAGATGGAAGGTTGGTAAATGCTGTTCTGATTTCTTTCAAAAATCAGGGGAAATTAGATTTGAAAATCTTTGGAGTGACAGTTCCAACGTAAATATCTAGCAAAACTATTTAATGGATGTTTTAAGTGGGTTTGAGTGGTTGGGGAAAAATGTATTAGCCAGATATTAGTTTATAGAGAACAAAGTCAGCCAAGTGAAATGTACTATTTCTTTTTAAGGGAGGGTAATATGACTGGCAGGTTAAGGAGATGCTATAGATATACTTCAGCAGGAATTTAAGCAGGTTATAATATCCTTAGCAAAGACATGGAGAAATGTAAGAGGGCTCTTAACACAATGCAATGACTTATCTGACCCAGTATATCTAATATGGGACCAATTAGTGAGTACCCACTGGCAGGTTCAACCCTACTTAAGGCTCTGAAACCATTCTTGGCCCAAGTCAAGATTTAGGTCAGAGATTTAGTGACTTAACATGCAAGTCAGCGTGATACCTTGTTCTACCAAGCATCTTACTTGAAATCTTGATTTGAGAGCTTGGAGCCATTTTTTACATCCCTCTCACTTATGTTCATTGTCTGGTAAATACTGATTACTTTTATCTTATCCCAATTATCCCTATGATCATTTTTCTCAGTGATTATCTCATCATCTATCTATCTTCTTTCAACTATTGCAGTAGGCTTCTAACCACCAGTCTTTTTGCCACAGGGGCTCTGCTTCTCCCAACTGATCCTCCATCTTGTCATCTTCCTAAAAGTCAAATCCATCATGTTACTCTCCTGATTAAATATCCCAAACAAAATAAGATGAAAACACCTTCATAAGTGACCCAGATCTGTATTTTTAGATTTACTTCCTGTGTTTATTGGAGTACTCAAACTTTCCAGTTGTAAAACTTACTAAAAAAACCTACAATAATCAAGACAGTATGGTCATGGCAATAAGGAGACACATATAGAGATTGGGATATAATTGAAAATCCAGACATGAACCATACATTTATGGTCAACTGATTCAACACTGTGCCAAGACAGTTCAGTGGGCAAAGGATAGAATTTTCAAGAAAAATTTTCAAACACAGTTAACAAGATCCCCAAGAGTCAATTTTTACCCTTACCATATGCAAAAAATGACTCAAAATGAATCAAAGACCCAAAGGTAAGAGTTAAGGTATAAAAGAATGTGAAGAACACAGAGGTGTCCATTTTTATGAGCTTAGATAAGAAAATGTTTTTTTAGATATGACAACAAAATCACAAAGATCAAAAATAGTTGACTTCACCAAGAGTTTAAGAAAAAAAAAAAAAGACATTATCAAAGTGAGAGTACAACACATAGTATGGGAGAAAATACTATATATCATGTATTTGAAAAGAGACTGCTATCTATCCAGAATATATAAAAAGTTCTTATAACTCTGTAATAAAAAGTAAACTGAACCCATTAAAAACTGGCAAAGAATTAAATAGGCCTTTATCTGGAAAAGATATTGATATAGCCAATAAGCATGTGAAGAGATGCTCAGATGCTCAACATTACTAGCCAGCAGGAAAATCTAAATCCAATCACATCCTCTAGAATAGATACACCCAAGAAGGCAGACAATAACAAGTGTTGGTGAAACTGTATAAAAAAACCAGAACACTTATGCATGCATTTCAGTTTGCTGGCAGGAATGTAAGTGTTGCAGCTGTTTTTGGGAAATAGTTTGGCAGCTAAATGCATAGAATTTCCATATGACTCAGTAATTTCACTCCTAGGTACATACCCAAGAAAATTGAAAGATTTGTCCAAAAATGTGTACATAATATTCACAGTAGTTATTCAAAATAGTCAAAAAGTGGGGGGAAAAAACAAAGTATCCATGAAGTGATGAATCAATAAACAAAACATGGTATATCAATGCAAGCAATGGAATATTTTTTGGCAATAAAAAATCAACAATGTGTTTATTCATGCTAAAACATGGACCAATCTCAAAAGCATTAGGCTAAGCAAAGGAAGTTGGCTCCAAAATAAACAACACATATATTGTTTGATTTTTGGCCAAGTAAATTGTTCAGGATAGGCAAATTTATAGACAGTAGATTAATGGGTACCTAGTCAGGAGGGTGGGCACTGCTAATGGGTCTGGAGTTTCTTACTCCAGATTATGAACATGTTCTAAAGTTAGATTGTGGCTATGGTTCCACAGTTCTGCATGTGATAAAATACACTGAAATATAGACTTTAAATAAGTGGTGAATTTTATGCTATTAGTTACAGCTTAATAAAAATGTAATTAGAATTTTTTTTTTAAACTAAAGTGGTTAAAATTTGGAGAAAGGTAAGAGAAAAAAGAAAAAAAATCTTAAAATCTCTCTTTACAATGTGTGTGAGAATGAAGAAATGCAATAAGGGGCCATGAAAAATATTTTATGTCCTCTTTCTACTAAGGAACTTTCCTGGCATCTCACTGAGGCAGAAAGATGTGAGCAGTCTTCAGTAACAAGAGTAAAAGGGCAAATAACTTTAGCAAACCATTGGATCTCCTGAAGAGGCAGACTGCTTCCTATACTGTCACAATAACACAAGAAGTCTAGAGTAGGCCTGTCAGGTAGGCAATAAGCCAGTATTTCATGAAGTACTTTAATTCCTAGACTTTACAGGATATCTTTGATTTTCAGTTAGGTTAGAAATTATCTTAGAGATCCAACCTAAGACCCTCTTACCGTATTCACAAGACTGTTCATGAAGCACTATTTAGTTAAGCAGAAATAACTCAAATATCCATCAATGGGGCTGGTTGAATAAACCATGCTGCCACATACACACGATTGAGTATTAAGCAGCTAGAAAATAGATTAAGGAATATACATATCATTGCAAATTCTTAAGCAAAACAACTCAATGGAAAATAGTATGTACAGTGTGTTACCACATAACTAAAAAAAGAAGAGTGGACAGAGGTAGCACTTTGATGTTTTTAAATACATCTTTTGTGGACTTGATTTGTCTAAATATTTTATCTGACTCTAACACAAAATTTAGAGATTAATCTTAAAGACTAAAAGTACAATGAAATTGATGGAAAAATCCTTTAATTGTACTGAATTTATATTTTCTAAATTAAAAACAAAACCCATTTTTACTTCAGAGGATGCTAGTCAGGTATTTCTGGCATATATTGTCTGAATCTTCATGGTGTATTCAATGACCTGAAAATATTTAGTGCTTTTGTTAGTATGTTTTTATCTTATGGAACACTTATGTGGCTGCATAGTACTAAAACCTTTTCTTCTCATCTTATTTAATCCTGACAAAGATACAGAGAGTTATTATGAGGTGCTTTTTATGGCTTTGAATACTAAGACTTGAGACATTGAATGATCTGGCCAAGATCAGTTTGACTCACCCAAGGTAGATGTCATCTAACGCTCTTAACCAAGACGATACTGCTTGTTATTAAATTGATACTAATCTAAAGGACATATAAGCATCATAATAGGAATTAATACTTAGAAAATGCATGGTTCACTTTTATTATCTTTTCCATTAATGAAAATCTTTTGCATTTTACACATCAGTTCAAGTAAGAGTTGATTCAGCTAATTCTTCTACGATAAAACAGGGAGGTGTGAAATTTGAACATGTTTGTAATATCAAAAAGCATTTTCATTTTTATCAGCATGTTACCTTTTTAAAAAGTGCTTCCCTGGTACCTCAGACAGTAAAGAATCTGCCTGCAATGCAGGAGATCTGGCTTCTATCCCTGGGTCAGGAAGATCCCCTTGAGAAGAGAATGACTACCCATCCCAAGATTCTTGACTGGAGAATTCCATGGATAGAGGAACCTGGCAGGCTATAGTCCATGGGGTCACAGAGAGTCAGACAGGACTGAGCAACTAACACACAACATTACCTTTTTAAAAAAGGAAATACATTATTAAGCAAATGATTAGTCAATAAAAGTAGTGTAAATAAGACTTTATTTTTAAATTACTATTTACTGCAAAGTTCAAAGGGGATAATTTTGGCCATTTTATAGATACATTTTGATTAAACTTCTTTCTTTGGAGTGGGTTGCCATTTCCTTCTCCAGCAGATCTTCCCGACCCAGGGATCAAACTCAGGTCTCCTGCATTGCAGGCAGTCACTTGAACCTCTGAGACACCAGGGAAGCCCTTCTTGGGAACAGTGATGTCTAATGTATATTCTTCTAACACTTAGCATAGTGCTTTATATAAGTAACAAATGTTTGTTCAATTAATATGTGAAAACTTGCTACAAATAAGAACCGAATCCAGATTCTGTAAGAAACAATAATCAGGTTTTAAATGAGTAAAGTTGACAACCAAACTTATCAATTGTCCTCCATCTTTATTTATCTTTTTGCTTCATATATTCATCCCTTTCACAAACATTTGTTGAGCAGCGTGCAGCAGGCTTTGTGTATTGACTTTCTCCCTGTGGAGCCCTCTGAATGCCTCTCCCACCAGATGAGCATTCTATCTCATCTGGAATCTTTTAAGGACATATTCAAGAGACTGAGTCCCAAAACACGTGGGACTTGCTTTTGCTGACTATTTTTGTGCAGAAATTACCAACTCACATACATACAGAGACCTGTCAGAAAATCAAATAAGTGAAATTGGCCACCATAGTGTGTGGTGGGTTCCCAGCAAACTGGGGATAGCAATATCGAAGATCCTTCTGTTGTCACCATTATAGATTGTGGAACCCAGGTTATAAAAACTTCCCAAAAAGACAGGAAACTAGAGTTTTATGTGAAAGATGATAATCCAGTAATTTTGACAGTGAAAAAAGCAATTAGAAAAATAGCAAAAGATTTAAAATAACCTATGAACTCCTATGTAGTTTTGACTTCATAGAGCCTATTTACTGATTGAACTTGGCTTGTAGACAAACACACATGACCTCTGCTTTACAATATGTTCTGAGTTCCATATTCTTGTCTAGCATTCCATCTCTTCCCTAGGGGATGGATATTGGGATAGTTTATGCTGTTTAGAAAAGCCTTCAAGTTGGAATCAGTATCTTGACCTTGTTCTATGACCTCACCAAGACAGTGGCTCAAAATATAATAAAATCCAGCATCTGCACAAAATCTACATTTTTATAGGTTTTTCTCTTCAAGACCCAGGGCATAATTCTATGCCTCTTCATACACATGTGTAAATGTCATTTTTTCCTTTTGTATTCCTCAATATTTCAGATTTGTTTCAGTAATTTGTACTTTTTGTTCTTGGAAAGTAAGCACAGTCAAAGGAGAATTTGTTGAAAGAGAAATGGTTTGGGAATGCATTAACACTTTTAGACCTGTCACTTGATTCCTGTTTCTTACTTGTTTCTAGCATATCCAACCTCATTGTCTCTTTGAACTGAGACTTCATCTTAGTTTTTTGTTCAAAAAGACTGTCTTTTTAAACTTAAGACTGTCAGTCTTTAGACATTAGGAATGTTATAGTTGGTCCTTTATGCTAAAAACTCAACTGCAGAGTCAGAGATAAAGTATGAATTTCCTTCTCATGCCGCCTTTTTGCATAAAATGAAAACTACCTAGCTAGAGTAAGAAATTTGAAGTTCCTTCTTCCCCATTTCAATTTCAAAGTCATCTTGGCACCCGAGCAATAACCCATTCAGAATGAGGAGTGGTGTCTCATCTCTGACAGCCACTGGTCAAGGAAGTAATACCTCTGGTGGAAGGAACCATCAACCTCATTGCAAGAGTATAGGTAGAACATTGTGGTATATGTTGGCCCATTCAGTACACAATTTAATCTATTTCTAGTGTGTCCTCTGTACTTCAGAGGGTGGAAAGTAGGATTCCCTTCAATACTAGGACTCAGGATGTAATGCAGAGTCTCTCAATTAGATATATTTTCATGAGACTTGAATGGAACTCTGGAGAGTCTGGCATGCATCTAGCAGAAAAAAAAGAAAAAAAGGTTCTGGGGCCAGTTGGTTGTCATAACAACACTCTAATTCCACAGGCAGCCTCTAACTGAAGCAGGGGCAGAAGTTCCTTTGATGGTTCTGTTGTGCACTATGGTTTGGGACTCTTTCCTAGAAACTCAAACTCGAGTCTCTTCAACCTTCTTAATAATACTTGAAATCACTTAAAATTAACTTTAGTCTGTTGAAAGGGATGTATTGTGTGTGTGCGAATGACCGAAGCGACTTAGCACACACACACAATACATCCATCCCTTTCAATATAGTAAAGTTAGAGTCAAGTGTTAGTCACCTGCTAAATTATCCTGTAGCCAGGCTAAGCACTGAGCCTCAGAGGAAGCACCATGGTGACTATTTCTGGGTGAGGTACTAGGTAGGAAGAGAAGGTTAATTTGAGAATGAAAGAAAAGCTTCAAAGGGAAGGACTCCTTGACCAAACACCTTACTGCTTCTTCAGAGATATCATCTCTAATCATCCAGTCATGTTGAAGGGGCTTCTAATCTCCCACTACTTACCCCTGGGGGTGGGGAGAATAGTATAATTTTGATTCACTGGTGACTAGCCAGCCATGAACCACACCACTTCCCCTTGTGCTATAAATTTCAGGGGCTCCAGAACTTTTCCCATTTTAGAACACTCTCGAGATGGCTCTGACAGTCTGCGCAGAGACTCACAAGTACCCATTTGATAAGGACTCGGGTATTACCTGAAGCCTTGGCTTATATCATTGCTGAGAAATTGAGTGGGCCAAAACATTTGTTCAGGTTTTTTCCATAAGAGCTTACAGAAAAGCCTGAATGAACTTTTTGGCCAACCCAATGGTATTCCCAAATCATGCATCAAAGCTTGAGACCAGGGGATCTCTGTTTGCCAATCTGTCACCACTGAGCACTCTGCAAAAGGCCGGCCCTGTCTCCACAGGAACCTGTTTCAACAATTGTGTTCTCTTTCTCTGTATCGCCTCTCTTTCCTACCCTAAGAGCTCTTCCTCCTCAATTTGTAAATGTGCTTAGTTCTTTCCCAAATTAAAAAGACTCAACCCATCCTCAATCCACACTATTTGCCAATATCTTACCTTTCTTCCACTGTCTAAAATTTTCACAAATGTTGTGGAGGTGTCCTGGCTGAAATGCCTGGCTTTAAATATTTTTAAAAACCTAAACAACAGAGACCGGAAATTCAGTCATCTGAAAATAGCAAGTAGATGTTTAAGGGCAGATAAAATGCTTTTTTGTTGTCGTTCTGGAAAAATAATTAATCATCTTTGTTAGATAAATATAAAGAAGCATTCCCCTATTGTTCTTGTGGAGAACAGAACATTATTAACCCAAATCTCATATTTTTCTAGATCTAGAATTCTGTTGGCAATATAAACTGTTTTGTTTTTCTAGGGTATATTAACATTTCTGAGATGTTCTTTGTCTTTGTTTATGTAATGGGAGGACATGAGAGAACTCTTTTTGGTCCTGAATAAATTTAGAAGGACCAGTGTTGTAAAATGTTCCTTGCTATTGGGGGAGCTATGGGTATTCTTACGTAAGAGGCTAAGGAAGGAGATAAGTAATCAAGGCAATCGGATGCCTGCAGAAAGTACATAGAATTGTTACCAGGGGGGTTACCTACACCTGATAATGAAGAGCAGCTGAATAAAGAAACCAGACTGGTTCCAATATTCAATGCTATATGTCTAATTGATGCAGAAAGTGCTAATATTGTATAAATTGTCCATATGGAAAGGCTGTGATCCTATGAATGAGAATATTTTCTCTAAAGTTGGAAGATATTCTTCTATCAATTATTCAACATTCTTGAACGTACTTCATTCAAGTATAACCTGGCACAGGAAATGGGGATTTAAGGTCCTGAGTGGTAACACTCCAATAAAAAGTGATGTTGTGATATGGCTTCTATGCACCATTCAGTAAAATGAACCACCCCTTCTTGAAGGGAAAAATTTACTTCCAGGACTGAGACAGAGAAAGTACAAGATGAGGCTGGGAATTTTATTTTGCTAAAAAGTAAGAATGTGTTAATAGAAGGGTGGGGACATGCCAAAGTGCATGGAATCCAGGTTCAAGTGGCTCCTGATAGTCAAATATGGCATAACTTGAGCATCAGAATTAAAGAAAACAACAACAACAAAAAACTTGACAGTATTGATCATAACCAATTGAATAAAGTAGTAATTCATGAGTTCATACTGATATAAATAAGTGCATAAGTCAAACATTGGATCATGAATAGGATATTCACATAACCTCAAAATAATTCCCCATAAAAACCTGACTGATTACAAAGAAATGAAGAGTAACTTTACAGCTACTATCCAGGCAGACACTACCTTAATCAAGAGATCAAAGCTAACACCACCAGTAATGGGAAAAATGGAAATCATGTACCACATAATAGATGCAGTAAGAACACTGTATTACCTCTGTGATATTACCACTCAAGAGGCATAACCTGAGCCTAATCATGAGGAAGTAGCAAATAAACCCCAACTGAGGAATAGTCTACACAAAAACCAGCCTATAATCTTCAGAAGTATAAAGTCCTTAAAACCAAGGAAAGACAGACTATTTCAAGTGGAAAGAAACTAAAGAGAAATGACAAATGTGTGTGGTCCTGGGTTGGATGTTTTTTGCTGTAAAAGATATTAAAGCTTGAATGGGCTTTGATCATTACATGGGAGAACTTTATCAAGACATTTCCTTATTTTGATGATTGTCTTGAGGTTATGTAAGAATCAATAAATAAAATAAAAATGGTTAATGTCATCCCATTTTATTCTCAGTGGCCAGTAGGGCCTTAATATTGTGTGAGAAAACAGTAATGCGCACTCTTTGTTTCTAGTTCTTTACCTCTCATTCATGCTTTAACATACAGTAATTTTCCTTTTCTTTCATCTACTCCACTTTAACTGCTCACCAAGGACTTCAGTATAATCCTGGTTAACCAACCTTGTGCCACTTAGATCTGTGTGATCTTAGAAACTTTATTTCCCTTGTGCCTCAGTTCACTGTATTTCTATCACATGGGAACATAATTGTGGTTGAGATTTAAATACATATAAAATGCCTAAAATCACTCTTGGCACAGGCTAAGTGTTCAAAAATGTTAGCTACTCCTTACTATTTCCATTGCAGAATTCTTGCCTGTAATTCAGACCTATGTATTCAAATGCTTACTGGACATTTTCACCTGGATGTTGCATAGACACCTGAAACAGAATGCCAACACCTGAACTCTGCCCATCAGCACTTGTTCCCATTCTTCTCATATCCATATTCCTTATCCTCATGAAAGCCTCCACCAGAAACCTGATGACCACCCTTTATCCTTTCTTTGACACTTTCCCCATTCAATGGATGACCAAACAGTGTTAGTTAATTTTCTTAATATCCTTTTATTTATTCCCCTCCTCCTCCTTCCTCCATGTCACTCCATTAATTCATCACCTCATTATCTCTCCTATGTTTTTGTCAGTTTGTTGAGTATTTGGGGAGGGAGGAGCTATTTCTTTATTTTCTGAATGAGATGGAAGAACCCTTAAAGTAGAAGTATTTATGCAAGAGGTCTGGCAGGATAGGAGAGTGCAGGTCAGTCCATGTGCCAAGAAATATAGATTCTGAAGTAGATTCTGAGATTCAGATTCAGGCCTTTTTCAGAAATAGGCAGTGAGGAGTTCAGCTTTGACCAGTCACCATGGTAGTTTCCTAGAGTGAATTGAGTTGAAGGAGGCTGTGTGCCAGGAGCCCTAAGGCCTCAGGCTTCAGCCTCCAGGCAGCAATTATCTGGTACCGTCCTGGTCTCACTCCCAACCCGGCCCCAAAGATCCCCTGCCCTCTTCTCAGCCTGAGAGTTATCTGGGAGGGTGGGCCCAGGACAAGGATCCTGTCATCCATAAACATCTCGCCACTTTGACCACTTTGCCTGAGATGCAACTCAAGTGTGGGGGCTAGGTCACCACTCAGGATGAAACCCCTCATTGTCTCTCCTTTTAATGACTGCAGTTTACCTAGATTTCCTGCTTATCCTTGACTCTCTCCCATCACTTGTCTATTCTATCTCAAAAATAATATTTCTAAAATATGAATGTGAGTAAGTCTACCTTCCTCCCTTTAATGAATTCATGCTATCTTTAACATAAAACGAAACACTTTAGTATAGCTTCCAGGGCCCTTCTTTCTTGCTTTATGCTTGCTCCTCTCCTTCTCCCTTCTACCGACTTAAGCACAGAGTTCTGAACTAATCAGATACCCATAAGCACCACTAATTCACTCTGAGAACTTTGTGCAAACGCTATTCTCTCTGGGCTGCTGCAGCACTTATTTCTTGCTTAGCTAACGTGCACTTTTTAAGACTGAGCTCATGCATAATCACCTACAGGAAGCTGTGTGCACCCTGCAGCGGGTTACATACTCTCCCATCTTGTGATTCTTCCATCACAAGTTTTCATAGCTACCTGTGTATTCTCTATTCCTGCATTACTCTGAAAACAACCTGAACGCAGGGACTCAGGATGTGTGTAAGTTGTGTGAGTGTGGTTGTGTGAGTCTCTTTAGCTCTTATGTTGTATTTCTAGGGCCCAGTACATTGATAGAAATGTAGAAAATATTTTCAAAAGATTTTTGAGGCAGTAAATAGCACCAGCTGGATTAGTGACTTCCTAACTCTACATCAGTTAGCAAATTAACAAATCATCATGCACTTAAAATATATTGACAAGTTAGTCAATATTTACTTTCTATTCTCAGTATCTGGCTTTCAATAAGTACTCAATAAACATTTTAAAATATGTAAATTTTTAATTAAGACATTGAACCAGATATTAAATCCTTCTTTAAATTATTTCTTTAAAAATGTATGCTTTTCTATGCTTATAAGATACGGACTTTCTAGAGCCTTTAAGATGACAGCTATTTTTTAGTAGCTGACTTATTAAAGATAAAAATAATTATGTTTCTGTGATTTTTCAAGGATTCTTTTTCTACCATGTGAGGCATTGGTATTGGAGCAATTCCCCACTCTCATTAGACCAATGAGTTATTTTCTGTATTTTTCCTGTAGCTCTATAATCATCCAAACTTCACATGGTACCAAAAAGTAACTAGGGCACTTTATACCACAAGAGTCCATAAAACAGAAAACATAAAAACAATCAATAAATCCTAAAAATGAGTCTCTTAAAAGTATTTTATAAAAGCTCAGAGGAATATCTCCAGGAAAATACAGACCTAGCTTTTATAAAGTTCTAGGTTTCTAGCTTGGGTGTAAATTAAGCCTCAGTGGCTTTTGTTCATGTGACTGAAACAGATGTGGCTAAAAAATATTTGTTGTTTGTTTTATATATTTTCAGTGACTTTGGATTGGTATTATATCTAGCTTATAGTGCACACTAAAATAAAGTACTAAGTGTGGAATCACCAAGGATTTCAACAATGGACCTCTTTTTGGCATATATCCTGGATGATAGACAAATATTTGACAAAAGAGTTGGACACGACTGAGCAACTGAACAACCTTTACATCTAGGGTTCAGTCACCATGCTTAGGAAGGATCAGCTCCATGGGTTAGCTCTGTTGCCACTACAACAAAATCAGTCAGTTCTACATCCTCAGTTGAATGAATTCCACTAAGAAATGACTGGGATGTAGTATTAGAGACCTAACGTTTAGCTAAGGCCCTGGGTTACTAGGACAGTGGAGGGCATTTAAGACCTCACTAGGTTATTGTGAAAGTGGGGCTTACAGAAGAAGAAAAGTAGATGCTATTTTATCTAATGAACTTTGTCAGCACTACAAGATCACCTGAAGGTGGGAAGCTGACCATGCTCCACAAAGGACATGGCCTAGAGAAGTCAGAAGTCCATTGACTCTGGAGGGATTCTATAGTCAGAGGTCACCACGTCAGACCTGTTTACATGGTCACTAGCCTGAAAATACACCTATAAGTCATGGATGTTACCTCTAGAGATGTTTAATCTATTGAAACCATCAGAAGGTAAAAAAAAAAGCCCATTATTCTGTCCCACAATTTAGGGGAAAAAATCTGTAAATATCATCAGTGGATAAGTTAGCTCATCTCTAAAGCTCCTTCCTAACTTACAGAGCTACTGCAGACCAAAGTGCTCATGGTACCTTCCTAAGAATTTCCACATTTGGGTAGAAAGCATTAGGTAGATTGAATTCTTGTGACTTTCAGAAATTTACTTTGAGACTCAAAGTAGGATTTATAAGTAAGGTAAAGCTCTTACTATAAATCTCATCGTTTCTGATTATAGAAATACCCAGTGGGTGGTAGCCTTCATTATTACTATATAATTAAATTTTTATTTCTTGAAATACTTTCATAGTTCTCAAAGCCTCTTGAACAATGGGGAGCACTTATTGTCTACTTATTAAATACATCATTGAGTAATCATTTCCATCAAGTTTCTTAAGAAGCTTTGCCATTTATTTCAGGTGCGAACCTGTTGACAAATAGATAAATGAATAACCAAAGGAACTACAGAAAGGAACACCATATTCCACATCAACCCAGAGTAAAACAGGCATAAAAATATAAAAAGATGCAAATAAAAATCCATGCATATATTTTAAAACTATTTATTGAAATCTGTCTATATGCAAAGTGCTGTCGTTAATGTCCAGAGACCAGAGAGGGTACTCCTTTATGAGTATGCAGCCCAGTGAGAAAGGTTAGACATTGCTGAGATAAGTGGTCAAATATAAGACCTAAGAATACTATTTCTTCTTGTTTGTTTTATGTCTGTTCTGCAATATGGATAAAGTCAACTATGGAACAAGCATTTTGTGCATTTTGCTGTTTAGAATAATTTCTAGCAGAGATGATGACTATAATTTTTAAAGAATAATTGTGGCAAATCTGGTAAAAAGTAACCACAGCAGAAGTCTAAATTGTACTATAATCAGACAGAATGCATGAATTTTTGATCACAGGGCCTACATTTATGAACTTTCGGTTTTCTCTTTTGTAAAATATAAAAAATAGAACTGTGTCACTGTTTATCTTTTTTACATGGAGACATATGGGATTGAAGAGATATATAAGGTAAAAGAGGGTGACATAGACATTATTAACATGGGAGGAAATGAGGATTTATGAAGATTAAGTGTCTTGTGAAAGGTTATACAAGGGAGTGGCTGAGTTGTGCCAAGGTTCATAAACTCTTATTACCATTTTCATCTTGGAAATATATATGAAAAGGTAATTCTTGAGTTTGTTACTTTGCTGTCTTTACAGATTTTGTATAGCAGTTACCATTTAATCCCTGGCTGTAGTATGTGTACAATGGTTTTGACTTTTTTGTGCATAAGAATTATCTAGTAAGCTTGTTTAAAATGTGGGTTTTGGAATACCTTTTACCTCCCACACTGATTCATTGTATCTGGTGTGGAACCCAGGAACCCACTTTTTTTTTTAATTTTTTTTATTGGTTGGAGGCTAATTACTTCACAACATTTCAGTGGGTTTTGTCATACATTGACATGAATCAGCCATGGAGTTACATGTATTCCCCATCCCGATCCCCCCCTCCCACCTCCCTCTCCACCCGATTCCTCTGGGTCTTCCCAGTGCACCCACATTTTTAACAACTACTCCCCAGGTGATTCCATCACAGGCGATCCATAGATCACTTTTTGAGAAATGCCTAACTCCATCACATGGAGGATTTTAGCAGAAAAGTTGGTATCTTTCTGTTTTTTTAGAATCCAGCATATTGATAGTGTCTAGGTCCTATCAAAATACCTAATTAAATATGTTACATAAAGCTGAAATGACCTCAAGTTCAGTATGATCTAATTTATCTTTAATTGGATGGATTTGAACTGAGCCCCCAAATGATTTAATACATACAATTATATGCATATACGCAAGGTAGATGCTTTCTGTGGTAGAAGAAGAAAGAGTATTATTAATTGCTGATTTTTCAGCTAGATTTGATATTCAAATTCTTAAGGGAAACTTATTGCATCAATTTAGAAGATCAAAAAGAAACAGTGATATCTCTGGATTAGATTTTTGAGAAGTATGTAAGTTTAATTCTGTGAAACAAAGCAAAACAGAACTTTGAGGCCTTGAGGTAATGTTTCCACAAATCTTTGCCTAGTCCATTCTTTAGAAATCATAGAGCAAGGTACTCTATTGATGCTTTTGTAAATCTTCTCTTCTATCTCCACATTAAATTGACTTTAGCCTAAATTGATCTGCTTAGCATACAATGGTTGACTTTATACCTGAAGGCATCTAATCACCCTGTGTCTGATCCAGAACTAGTAATAAATCAATGGACAAACAAATTCAAGATTATTTTCAGGTTACTGAAATTCCTTGAACTCGTTTGTCAGGATAAACATCAAAGGGCTAGCAATTTTTCTGTTTGCTTGTTTGTACTGTCATAATGACAAGATATTTATGGTATTCTAGGAATTTGTTAAGAAGAATATTAATTTCAAAGTCAAAAGATGAGGCCAGTCTAGGAGCTAGTCTACCCAGACCAAAGGTTTTGAATATTTGAGATGTAGCGTCTGTGTGGTCAGAAAACTAACCATTTCCTCAGAAAGCCTCCTTAGCGTCATTTTGTGCTACGTGGATTGTTGCATGAATGATGATGGGACCATTAAGAAGCCACACTCCAAAATGGAGTAGGTGGACATTTTTTTTGGGAGAGAAAAAAAGAAAACTACTAATGTGTATCAGTGTCTATCTAGAGTCTTAATAGACTCCAGGTTAATAAGGACCTTCAAGCCTACCTAGTTTAATCATTCACCTAAATATGGGCCTCTACTGTAGTCTGTTTGACTGTTGTTTTTAAAAATGTGACCACTTTGGAGTCTTTGGCTCATAGTTAAAAAAGCTGAACTTTTTTAATGACTGGACTTCAATTTTATATTTAAAAAGAATTGTATTTATTTTAGAAAAAGTCTGGAGAAGATGATGTTTCCCTATACCAATATGTCAGCTAATTACCACCTCACCTTTAATGCTGCTTACAAGAAACACGTTTCTTCTATAAATGCAAAGAATTTATTAAAAATCATAGCAATATTGATTTAAATAAAATTAACCAAAAAGAAAAGTAAAAATAATCACGTTCTGTTGAGACCAGCTTGACAAGCAGGGTTTCCGAAAGCACGATACTGCAAGAGAATGAGAAACGAGACACAAGAATTCAGAGAAAAGCGAGGACCAGGGGATCAACACCACTCCGAGGTGAAGGTGCTGAAACTGAATCCAAGCCAGCTCTGTTACACTTTCAGCCGTGAATGAAAGAATATGTGGGGAGTTAAACTATAACTTGTGTGGCCTTCAGGGCCAAAGAACAAAATGATTATTAACCATTGAGTAATTAGGAAACAGTAATCAATAACTAATCAGTAACTAAGACTAATATTTTTATCTATAGATTTTCCACCAGATACGTAAAACATGTGACTCTGAGATGCCAGTTGAGAAACAGTCTGGGGTCGGTTTTCCGACCCCAGGATCACATCTTGTTTTCAAGATTATGAACTGTTCCATCTGGACTTGTTCCGAGAGTCTCACACCTGCTAGCACCCAGTTTATCAGTAATTATAAATTTCTTTTGCGGCCGTTGCTGGGGCCTGCTTCTCTTTTATTCTTCCTGTCTCCTACAACAATTAATGAACAACCGATAGTACTAGTCTCTGTGATAGTGCTTTATATGAAATCCTTTCAAAGATGTTGTGGGAGCAGTGTTATTACCATGTCTTACAAATGACATGGGTTTAAAAAGTACTAAACTAAAGGGTTTAGAAAGTACTAAACAACTTACCCAATTTCATATAACCAGTAAGTGGCAGAACAAGCTTCTAACTTGTCTGCTTGACTTGGAAGCCCATGAATTTTCTCACAGAGCCATTTGCTCTTCTCATTTATAATTTCCAGAAAAATCATCTGAGGAAAATCATAGCAATTATAGTTTTCACCTTTCCTCTATCCCACCTCTGACATCTACCCCAGCATTGTGGAGAGTCATAATATGCAATAGAAAATCATGGACCTGGTAATTAGATCACATCTCCTACTTTCTGTGTAACTTTGAAAAATATCTTTTTTTTTTTTTAATTCAGTTTATTCATCTGTGAAGTGGGTATAAAATAATCAGCCTCGATAGCACTTTCTAAGTGTTATCTTCCTCTTCCTTCAATCTAGAAGGAAAGAAGAGTGGAAGTAGGGTAAATATACTGAAGCAAGAGAAAATGTTATCTTCTCTCCACCTACTCTATCATATGAGCCACCACCAATCCTAAATGGATGCCTTAGGACAATCTGCTGAAACAGTTGGACCGGAGACATTACAAACTATTGAAAGACAGATTAATGATAGTCATGAAGGGAACAACTCTGTAGCTCTGGTTCATTTCAGTCCATTCGTTCAGTTTCTCAGTCATGTCTGACAATTTGCAACCCTGTAGATGGCAGCACACCAGGCCTCCCTGTCCATCACCAACTCCCAGAGTCTAACCAAACCCATGCCCATTGAGTCGGTGATGCCATCCAGCCATCTCATCCTCTGTCATCCCCTTCTCCTCTTGCCTTCAATCTTTCCCAGCATCAGGGTCTTTTCCAATAAGTCAGCTCTTTGTATCAGGTAGTAACAGTATTGGGGTTTCAGCTTCAACATCAGTCCTTCCAAAAACATTCAGGACTGATTTCATTTAGGATGGACTGGTTGGATCTCCTTGCAGTCCAAGGGACTCTCAAGAGTCTTCTCCAACACCACAATTCAAAAGCATCAATTCTTCGGTGCTCAGCTTTCTTCACAGTCCAACCTGCACATCCATACATGACCACTGAAAAAATCATAGCCCTGACTAGATGGACATTTGTTGGCAAAGTAATGTCTCTGCTTTTTAATATGCTGTCTAGGTTGGTCATAACTTTTCTTCCAAGGGTAAACGTCTTTTAGTTTCGTGGCTGCAGTCACCATCTGCAGTGATTTTGGAGCCCCCAAAAAATGAAATCTACACTGTTTCCACTCTTTCTCCATCTGTTTGCCATGAAGTGATGGGATGGGATGCCATGATTTTTGTTTTCTGAATGTTGAGCTTTAAGCCAACTTTTTCAATCTCCTCTTTCACTTTTATGAAGAGGCTCTTTAGTTCTTCTTCACTTTCTACCATAAGGATGGTGTCATCTACATATCTGAGGTTATTGATATTTCTCCCGGCAATCTTGATTCCAGCTTGTGCTTCTTCCAGCCCAGCGTTTCTCATGATGTACTCTGCATATAAGTTAAATAAGCAGGGTGACAATATACAGCCTTGATGTACTCCTTTTTCTATTTGGAACCAGTCTGTTGGTCCATGTCCACTTCTAACTGTTGGTTCCTGACCTGCATACAGATTTCTCAAGAGGTGGGTCAGGTAGTCTGGTATTCCCATCTCTTTCAGAATTTTCCACAGTGTATTGTGATCCACAAAGTCAAAGGCTTTGGCATAGTCAATAAAGCAGAAATGGATGTTTTTCTGGAACTCTCTTGCTTCTTCGATGATCCAGCAGATGTTGGCAATTTGATCTCTGGTTCCTCTGCCTTTTCTAAAACCAGCTTGAACATCTGGAAGTTCACAGTTCATGTATTGTTGAAGCCTGACTTGGAGAATTTTGAGCATTACTTTGCTAGTGTGTGAAATGAGTGCAATTGTGTGGTAGTTTGAGCGTTCTTTGGCATTGCCTTTCTTTGGGATTGGAATGAACACTGACCTTTTCCAGTCCTGTGGCCACTGCTGAGTTTTCCAAATTTGCTGGCATTGAGTGCAGCACTTTCACAGCATCATCTTTTAGGATTTGATATAGCTCAACTGGAATTCCATCACCTCCACTGGCTTGGTTCATATTGATACTTCCTAAGGTCCACTTGACTTCACAATCCAGGATGTCTGGCTCTAGGTGAGTGATCACACCATTGTGATTATCTGGGTCATGAAGATCTTTTTTGTACAATTCTTCTGTGTATTCTTGCCACCTCTTCTTAATATCTTCTGCTTCTGTTAGGTCCATACCATTTCTGTCCTTTATTGTGCCCATCTTTGCATGAAATTTTCCCTTGGTAGCTCTAATTTTCTTAAAGAGGTCTCTAGTCTTTTCGATTTTATTGTTTTCCTCTATTTCTTGGCACTGATCATAGAGGAAGGCTTTCTTATCTCTTCTTGCTATTCTTTGGAACTCTGCATTCTAATGGGTATAACTTTCCTTTTCTCCTTTGCTTTTTGCTTCTCCACTTTCATATCTTTCTGTAAGGACTCCTCAGAAAGCCATTTTGCTTTTTCGAATTTCTTTTTCTTGGGGATGGTCTTGCTCCCTGTCTCTTGTACAGTGTCATGAACCTCTGTCCATAGTTCATCAGGCACTTTGTCTATCAAGTCCCTTAAATCTATTTCTCACTTACACTGTATAATCATAAGGAATTTGATCTAGGTCATACCTGAGTGATCTAGTGGTTTTCCCTAGTTTCTTCAATTTAAGTCTGCATTTGGCAATAAGGAGTTCATGATCTGAGCCACAGTCAGCTCCTGGTCTTGTTTTTGCTCACTCTATAGAGCTTCTCCATCTTTGGTTGCAAAGAATATAATCAATCTGATTTCAGTGTTGACCATCTGGTGATGTCCATGTGTAGAGTCTTCTCTTGTGTTGTTGGAAGAGGGTGTTTGCTATGACCACGGTGTTCTTTTGGCAAAACTCTATTAGACTTTGCCCTGCTTCATTCCATACTCCAAGGCCAAATTTTCCTGTTACTCCAGGTGTTTCTTGACTTCCTTCTTTTGCATTCCAGTCTCCTATAATAAAAAGGACATCTCTTTTGGTAGTTTTGGTTATATAAATCACTTTTAATTATTCCTGGACATTAATTTTGCAGAAATACATTCTCACAATTCAACCAGTATCCTATGTTGCTAATCTCCAGGGGAATATTCTAGACTTGAATATATTTTAATGAAAGGATTCTTGGCTTAAGAACAACTTGATTGAATACTAACAATGCATCTTTATTGCATCTTTGATTCCAAGGTCATAAGCATATTTTTAATATGACCATACCATTAAGAATATATTTACTCAGTTACTTTGAATAGGTTAAGTGAGGTTGTTCCCACCACCCTTTTATTGCATAATCCTATACTGTATTAACACACTTGTATATGTTTCCACCATTGTTCTATTTTTTACCTTTACTTCTATAGTATTTCACCTTTAGAACAATTTTTTAAAATTATATGCTCCATCGTTTGTTTCTGCTTTGCTGATTATTAAAGTGAGTTTTCTCTAATTTTTCTTTAAGACAGAAATAATCTTTTTGTACTATTAGTTTTATTTTCTTCTAGACTTTTAAAGATCAACACATTTGTCATGTTTACAGTTGAATGTCCAGACCAGCTGGGAATTAAGCAGAGACAATGGATTGTGTGGCTTAGACAACATTCCCATTCTGGAGAGTGATCCTGATTTGAGGGAAGTCAGGGATATTTAGCCCTGGATTTGAGGTGATCTGTATCACAGTTTTGGTTCTGCCTCCAGGTCTGTGTCCCTTTCCTTTGTAGGGACACACAATTAGTATGAAACTGAAAGCTTGGGTTAGAACAGTTCTTAGTTCCTTTCTACCTGGAAAGTCTTAAGAGTTTATGTTTTTTTTGTTTTTTTTTTTTAATGAATTCATGCAAGTCTTTAACATCAGTAAGTCACCATGGCTACTATACATTTCTTATTATACAATATGTGCAGCCCCTGTCAGGCACTCTTAGACATAGATGGACCTGGCATAAGTTTTAAATATTCTCCCTTACCAACGCCTTGTTGTATTTTGGCAAGGCTGATTCCCCCTAGATGAGAAGCAGATCTTATGTGCGTAGGTCAGAATGATTTGTAAAAGTCCTCACCAGTTTCTTCCGAATACCTCATCAGTTGCTTTCTGTCCTTTGTTTATTCTTATTCTCCTTAAGAGCTGTGACTGCACACGTAGTGCCTAGTTCAGGGCGATGATTCCATCCATGGACAATTTTAGGGAATAAGTCAAGGTGCTCTCTCTTTTCTACATGCAGGGAGCATTAGACTGAGCCGAACCTGGAAAGAAATCTCTCAGAGAACGGACAGCCATTCCTTACACATTTATAGTAATAATGCTTCTAGGTCCCTGTCACAGATTATTTATGATTGCTCTTAAATTTCCAATATGCATTATACATTGAAAAGGCACCAGCATATCCAGAATAATAGGTCCTTTGTTATTTTTTTCACTAACTTCCTTACTCCCCCCTCAATCAATTATAAAAAGCTATCTCTACTGATGTTTTTTTTTAACACTTCTTACTTTAGTATTAGCAGTAAATTTAATTACCATGTTGTTTACCTGTTCTGTTTTCCTTAATAAGCATCTAAATTATTGGACTCAAACCACACTTGCAACACCTGATCATAACAATCCCCCAATGATGAGTCTTCATTTATCATTGTCTTTGACTTTTAATTCTTGAGACCTTTAAAAAATCCTGCAGAGCTGTGTTCTTGGTTAACATTTCTTGACTGCATTCTTGAAGTAAAATATTTTATGAGACTAATTTTTTGCATCCAGTTGCATTTATGTAAAAATCAAAAGGCAGATTAGCTAAGAGTAAACTCAGCCTGCCTATTCCACATTAATTTGTGATATTCTTAATTCATACATTTTTTTTAATTTCTTTTTTTTTTTAATTGCTTTGCTCAGATTCTGGGATATTATTTTTAGGACTCCTCTCTCAGGAAACTCTTGATTATTTACAGATTGATAAGTAAATATTCAGGAAAATCATGCATCTTCTTTATATTCCTTTCTAGGTTGTTTTTAGTCATATCTGACTCATTTTTACTGATGATACAGAGTGGGAGGTAAAAGAAGGTTGTCAGTTCCTTGAGGACTAAAACTGTCATTCATTCATATTCCTTATAGAGGTTTAAATAGCAGACATTTAGTTAGTATCTCCTATAACTCTCAGTAGGCTGTAAGCTCTGTTGGCCTGGAGATCACTTGTACACATGCAACCCAACAAAACCTACCATATGTTGGTTGGCTTTTCCTCTCTTTTGTTCTCAATTTATTTTTCACATAAACATACATTTATTTAATTTTTTCACTGATATATCATTTATTTTCAGTGAAATGCACTGACCTTAGGTATACAGTTTGATAATTTCTGACTAATGTGTACACACATAACCCACATCCTACCAAAATACAGAACATTGTCTTTATCTTAAATTTCCTTACATCTCCTCCCAGTCAAAACCTCCCTCCTTTTATTTAAAGCATGTACTAGTTTTGCCTGTTACAGAACTTCAAACAGTAGGAACTCTTGTGTTCAGCAGATTTTACCAGTTTTTCTGGTTTGTCTTTGTGGCTCATCCAGCCGTATTTTGTTTCATATTGTTAATGGGCATTGAATATACCATAATTTCAAATCCATTCTCCTGTCATTGTTGAATTAGTATAAATTTGAAACAATTTGCATTCCCTACAGTTTGTAGTTATTGTGAATTAAGCTGCTATGAACTTTCCTATACAAGTCGTCTGTGTATGTATGTGTATGTGTATCTATTTTTGTTTCTCTTAGGCAGATACCTAGAAGTGGTGTTGCTAAGAGGTAAGCATATGTTTATGAAAAGCTGCCAGTTGATTCCTCAAATGATTACTATTTTATGCTCTCACTAGCAATGTGTGAGAGTTCCAGTTCCTCCAAATCCTTGCCCACAGTTGGCATTCTCAGTCTTAATTGTATCCTATTGGGGATGTACAATAGGACAGCCACGTTGTAAAACAATTTGATGATCCATCAACATGTTAAAAATAGTGTTGCTATATGATCGAACAATTCTCCTCCTTGGTACACACCTAAGAAAAATGAAAACATATGGTCTCACAGAAGTTTGTACAGGTTCAATCATGGCAGCATTATTTATTTTATGGTTATTGAAGTAGCACTGATTTACAATGTGTCAGCTGTACCTCAAATTGATACTATATATATATATATATATATATATACATATATATATATAAATATATACACACACACATATATACATACACATACATTTTCCATTATAGCTTATTACAAGATGCTGAATATAGTTCCCTGTGCTAGACAGTTGGTCCTTGTTATTTATCTAATTTATGTGTATAAAATATTTTATGTATATAGCTGTGTTTCTGTTAATCTCAAATTGCTAATTTATCCCCCCACCTCCTTCCCCTTTTGGTAACCATAAGTTTGTTTTCTATGTCTGTAAACCTATTTGTCTTTTGTAAATAGGTTATTTGTATCATTGTGGAATATACATATATATTAGATTGTATATATTAGACTACATATATATTTAGATTGTGGCATGTATGTATATATATGTCACATCATTTTTATTCATTCATCTGTCAATGGGCATTTACATTACTTCCATGTCCTTCCTGTTGCATATAGTGCTGTTATGAACACTGAGGTGCATGTTTGCTTTTTTTACTTTGAATTTTTGTCTTTTCTGGATTTATGCCCAGGAGATGGATTGCTAGATCATAATGGTAGTTCCATTTTTAGGTTTTTGTTTTTTCATTTTTAGTTTTTTAAGGAATCTCCATACTATTATCCACAGTGGCTGCACCAATTTACATCCACACCAGCAGTGTAGGAGGGTTCTCTTTTCTCCACGCCTTCTCCAGCATGTATTATCTGTAGATATTTTGATGACGGACATTCTGACCAGAAGTGAGGTGATACCTCATTGTAGTTTTGATAACATCATTACTCATAATAACCAGAATAGAAAATGGTTCAATGTTTTTCAACTAATAAATGGATAGATTAAAAATGAAACACATTCATACAATGGAATATTAGCAACAAAAAGAAATGAAGCATTGACATATATTACAATATAGATGAATCTTGAAATCAATGTGAAAAGTAAAAGAAACCAGTCACAAGACTACATATTGCATGGTTCCATTTATATAAAATGTCCAAAACAGGAAAATGTAGATAGAGTGTAGATTTATGGTTTTCTATGGCTTGGGGATTCCTGCCCACAGTAGTATAATGGTCATCTGAGTTAGATTAACCCATTCCAGTCCATTTTAGTGGTTTCCTATGCAATATTGCTCTTTACAGCATCAGACCTTGCTTCTATCACCAGTCACATCCACAGCTGGGTATGGTTTTTGTGTTGGTTGCATCCCTTCATTCTTTCTGGAGTTATTTCTCTACTGATCTCCAGGAGCATATTGGGCACCTACCGACCTGGGGAGTTCCTCTTTCAGTGTCCTATCATTTTGCCTTTTCATGCTGTTCATGGGGTTCTCAAGGCAAGAATACTGAAGTGGTTTGCCATTCCTTTCTCCAGTGAACCACATTCTGTCAGACCTCTCCACCATGACCCGTCCATCTTGGGTGGCCCCACACGGCATAGCTTAGTTTCATTGAGTTAGACAAGACTGTGGTCCTGTGATCAGATTGGCTAGTTTTCTATGATTATGATTTTAGTGTGTCTGCCCTCTGATGCCCTCTTGCAACACCTACCGTCTTACTTGGGTTTCTCTTACCTTTGACGTGGGGTATCTGTTCATGGCTACTCCAGCAAAGCACAGTCACTGCTCCTTACCTTGGACAAGGGGTATTTTCTCAGGGCTGCCCGTCCTGACCTTGAACGTGGAGTAGCTCTTCTCGGCCCTCCTGTGCCTGCAGGACTCAGATGACCATTATATCTACTACTGTGGGCAAGAATCCCTTAGAAGAAATGGAGTAGCCATCATGGTCAACAAAAGAGTCTGAAATGCAGTACTTGGATGCAATCTCAAAAATGACAGAATGATCTCTCTTTGTTTCCAAGGCAAAAAATTCAATATCATGGTAATCCAAGCCTATGCCCCAACTAGTAATGCTGAAGAGCTGAACAGTTCTATGAAGACCTACAAGACCTTCTAGAACTAACACCCAAAAAAGACGTCCTTTTCATTATAGGGGACTGGAATGCAAAAGTAGGAAGTCAAGAAACACCTGGAGTAACAGGAAAATTTGGCCTTGGAGTACGGAATGAAGCAGGGCAAAGGCTAATAGAGTTTTGCCAAGAGAACACACTGGTCATAGCAAACACCCTCTGCCAACAACACAAGAGAAGACTCTACACATGGACATCACCAGATGGTCAACACCGAAATCAGATTGATTATGTTCTTTGCACCCAAAGATGGAGAAGCTCTATACAGACAGCAAAAACAAGACTGAGAGCTGACTTTGGCTCAGATCATGAACTCCTTATTGCCAAATGCAGACTTAAATTGAAGAAACTAGGGAAAGCCACTAGACCATTCGGGTATGACCTAAATCAAATCCCTTATGAGTATACAGTGTAAGTGAGAAATAGATTTAAGGGACTAGATCGGATAGACAGAGAGCCTGATGAACTATGGATGGAGGTTCGTGACATTGTACAGGAGACAGGTCTCAAGACCATCCCCATGGAAAAGAAATGCAAAAAGGCAAAATGGTTGTCTTAGGAGGCCTTACAAATAGCTGTGAAAAGAGGAGAAGCAAAAAGCAAAGGAGAAAATGAAAGATATTCCCATTTGAATGCAGAGTTCAAAAGAATAGCAAGGAGAAATACGAAAGCCTTCCTCAGCAATCAGTGCAAAGAAAGAGAGGAAAACAACAGAATGGCAAAGACTAGAGATCTCTTCAAGAAAATTAGAGATACCAAGGGAACATTTCATGCAAAGATGGGTTTGATAAAGGACAGAAATGGTATGGACCTAACAGAAGCAGAAGATATTAGGAAGAGGTGGCAAGAATACACGGAAGAACTGTACAAAAAAGATCTTCACGACCCAGATAATCACAATGGTGTGATCACTCTCCGAGAGCCAGACATCCTGGAATGTAAAGTCAGGAGGGCCTTAGAAAGCATCACGACGAACAAAGCTAGTGGACGTGATGGAATTCCCGTTGAGCTATTTCAAGCCCTGAAAGATGATGCTGTGAAAGTGCTGCACTCAATATGCCAGCAAATTTGGAAAACTCAGCAGTGGCCACAGAACTGGAAAAATTCAGTTTTCATTCTAATCCCAAAAAAAGGCAATCCCAAAGAATGCTCACACTACTGCACAATTGCACTTCTCTCACACGCTAGTAAAGTAATGCTCAAAATTCTCCCAGTCAGGCTTCAGCAATATGTGAACCGTGAACTTCAGATGTTCAAGCTGGTTTTAGAAAAGGCAGAGGAACCAGAGATCAAATTGCCAATATCTGCTGGATCATCAAAAAAGCAAGAGAGTTCCAGAAAAACATCTATTTCTGCTTTATTGACTACGCCAAAGCCTTTTACTGTGTGGATCACAATAAACTGTGGAAAATTCTGAAAGAGACAGGAATACCAGACCACCTGAGCCACCTCCTCAAAAATCTATATGCAGGTTAGGAAGCAACAGTTAGAACTGGACATGGAACAACAGAGTGGTTCCAAATAGGAAAAGGAGTACATCAAGGCTGTATATTGTCACCCTGCTTATTTAACTTATATGCAGAGTACATCATGAGAAACGTTCGATTGGAAGAAGCACAAGCTGGAATTAAGATTGCCGGGAGGAA
This sequence comes from Dama dama, assembly GCF_033118175.1. Taxonomy (NCBI): domain Eukaryota; kingdom Metazoa; phylum Chordata; class Mammalia; order Artiodactyla; family Cervidae; genus Dama; species Dama dama. The sequence continues at coordinate 55,366,443 of NC_083698.1, read as the reverse complement.
TATCAATAAATTCAGATATGCAGATGCCACCACCCTTATGGCCGAAAGTGAAGAGGAACTAAAAATCTTCTTCATGCAAGTGAAAGAGGATAGTGAAAAAGTTGGCTTAAAGCTCAACATTCAGAAAACTAAGATCATGGCATCTGGTCCCATCACTTCATGGGAAATAGATGGGGAGACAGTGGAAGCAGTGTCAGACTTTATTTTTGGGGGCTCCAAAATCACTGCAGATGGTGACTGCAGCCGTGAAATCAAAAGACGGTTACTCCTTGGAAGGAAAGTTGTGACCAACCTAGATAGCATATTAAAAAGCAGAGACATTACTTTGTCAGCAAAGTTCTGTCTAGTCAAGGCTATCGTTTTTCCAGTGGTCATGTATGGATGTGAGAGTTGGACTGTGAAGAAAGCTGAGCACCGAAAAATTGATGCTTTTGCACTGTGGTGTTGGAGAATACTCTTGAGAGTCTCTTGGACTGCAAGGAGATCCAACCAGTCCATCCTAAAGGAGATCAGTCCTGGGTGTTCACTGGAAGGACTGATGTTGAAGCTGAAACTCCAATACTTTGGCCACCTCATGAGAAGTGTTGACACATTGGAAAAGACCCTGATGCTGGGAGGGATTGGGGGCAGGAGGCGAAGGGGATGACAGAGGATGAGATGTCTGGATGGCATCACCGACTTGATGGGCATGAGTTTGAGTAAACTCCGGGAGTTGGTGATGGACAGGGAGGCCTGGCGTGCTGCGGTTCATAGGGTCGCAAAGAGTCGGACATGACTGAGCGACTGAACTGAACTGAACTGATGGCTTGGGGGATTGGATAAGGAAATGGCAACCCACTCCAGTGTTCTTGTCTGTAGAATCCCAGGGACGGGGAGCCTGGTGGGCTGCCATGTATGGGGTCGCACAGAGTCGGACACGACTGAAGTGACTTAGCAGCAGCAGCAGCATGGCTTGGGGAGCAGGGAGGGGAAAAAGGAGAAATGAGGATAAAGACATGCTATGGGATTTCTATTGGAGGGGACAAAATGTTCTAAAACTGAAAGTGCTGATGGCTGTATAGACCTGTGAATATACTAAAAAAGCATTGAATTTTACACTTTAGGTGGGTGAATTGTGCACTGTGTGAACTATATCTCAACAAAACTTCTTTTTTCCAAAAGAACTTAATGCAGAGGGCATATAAATGCAAAGGCTCTGAGGCAGAGAATGTTTGGTGTGAATGAGGAGCAACCAGAAGCCCTGTGTTACTTGAATGGAGGGAACACAACAGAGAAAGTAGTGAGAGATGAGGTTGGAGAGGTAGGTAAGGGCCAGGATATTAGGGCTGTGTAGTCCATGAGGAGTGTAGAGTTTATTATGAATGTTGTAGGAGGCTCCTGGAGGGTTCTAGACAGAGAATTAGGGTGATCTGATGGGTATAATAAAAACTCACTCTGCTTCCCTGGTGGCTCAGATGATAAAGAATCCTCCTGCAATGAGGGAGATCTGTGTTCCATCCCTGGGTTGGGCAGATCCCCTGGAGAAGACGGTCATGATTCACTCTGGTATTCTTGCCTGAAGAATTCCATGGAGAGGGGATCTTGGCAGGCTACAGTCCATGGGGTCATGAGTTGGACATGACTGAGCAACTTTCACTTTCTGCTGTCTGTGTTGGGTAGGAACTACAGAATGGGAACAGGGAGAACAATTAGGAAACTCTAGCTGGAGTCTGAATGAGAAATTGTTGTGGGTGGAACCAGAATGAAAGCTGCAGTGGTCATGAAAAGTAGACGTATTAATATTTTGAAGTCAGAACTTCTTGGCACAGGAGATGTTTGATGTAAGGGAAAGAAAACTATTAAGGAAAAAAAAAGTGTGTATTTGGATGTGCATTCCACTCCATAATAAAGCAAAAGCTTACTTCATTATTTTAATTTGTTCTAAAGACACAGTAACAGTTTCCCAGGTGGTGAGGTGGTAAAGAATCTACGTGCAATGCAGGAGATGTGGCAGAAGTCATAGGTTCGAACGCTGGATGGGGAAGCTCTCCTGGAGTAGGAAATGGCAACCCACTCTACTCTAGTATTCTTGCCCGAAAAATCCCATGGACAGAGAAACCTGGTGGGCTACAGTCCATGGGGCTGCAAAGAGTAGGACACATCTGAGCACGCACACATTTTATGTGGAAGAGAAAACAAAATGGTCACATTTTTGTCTCTGCAAACTCATATTTTATTCATTGGATAGGTATATCCAAATGAACTCAGAGAATGTTCTTAATATTGTTGATATAAGAAGCAAATTATCCATAACGTTCAAACATATATTTTACTTACATGGTAATGACCTAAGAGAGAGAGAGAAAATGTTCTCTAGAAACATATTTCCCTGTGAATATTTCATGTTGTAGTCCTGAACTGAGTGTTTGCAATTGATCATTATGTTTTCTTTTTTCTTAGCTTTGAGGTAATTGTTTAAACGTTGGGAGGTCTTTCTGTTAGATGATTTTTGGGCAGCCATTTTTACCTTCTCACATGGCTGCTTCTTATGTCTTCCATTGTTTATATATTAAATCTGATTCTACAAATCTAAGTCCTTTTTAAATTAAATACTCATTTTCTTTATGTAATCATTTCATAGTTGGTGTCTTTGCAGCAATGGTTTATTTTCTAAGTAGCATTTTGAAGTACAGTGTACATGTAAAAAAGTGTCAGCAACATTTAGATTTTGTATTTTAAGTGATTATTTATATAAACACTGCACCTTGCATGTATAGTTGTGAGACCAGGAGAAGATAAATAGTTCACCAGTCACAAAATGCATCAAGTGCATTGTTGACTGCAAAGATTATATTGAGCTAAAAGCCGGTTCATTTGTATTTCCATTAGGATCCACTGAATTGCACAATTATGTTATTGTTGTTGAGTGGTGACCTACAGTAAAGGTGCCTGTGGTTATTGCCTAAGATTCTTATCAAGATAAATAAAGGCCTTAAATATTCCAAATAAATTAGTCATCCTGAGACTCTTAGTGTTGCAGGTGTGTAGGCATTTCAGAAAATTCTTTTGAGGTTAACCCTAGCTTCATCTTTCTCATTTCCTATGTACCTCGTGGGTAGATGAGGGTAGGGTCTCTTTTCTGGTTTTAATTATAGCAACGGGTGCTCTAATTCCCAGAAGTAGGTGATGTCATTGACTTCTGTTCTCAGGGAATCCAATGACCGGGCCCTTAATTCATTCATGGTGGGTACTGCAATCAGTCTTGCAGTATGGCGGACATTAATGCTGCCTGCCATCAAGTCTCCTGGGCTCCTTTCTCCATCTCTATTTTTATTTCCACAGTGGGAACACTCTCCAAGGATGAGGATAGTGTGGTGGTGGATTGTGACTCCCAGAGTGTTGAAGCAAGAGTTGCAAGTGCCTCTGCTCTTGATTCATGGATAAACAAGGTTGAGGACAGTTCTTACTGCCCACAAAGAATTTTAACGTAGCTAGATGTTGGCTGGCTGAATCAGTAGAGAAGGCAAGTGCCAGGCATTTGGAGGTGCATACTAAATAAAGAGAAGAGAAACCCTAGGGAAGGGAGAAGGTGTAAAGACAAGGGGGGCATTTGCTCTTTCCTGTACCAAGAAAACATGCCATGCTTCCTGCACATGGCAGGGGGCTGCAGATCAACCATCAAAGACACAAATAAAATTCTGGCAAGCTTCCTGATGCAAGCAGTACTCCATAAATGTTCCACAACATGAACAGCATTTATTGTTGTTGTATTATTCAATCTGATTTTTCCTCAGAATGGAGATAGCTTGTATTTTTTCAATTGCATTCATAGTGACCAGTGTTATACAATTGGAATCAGCAACCTAGCGTATTAGCTGATCAGTTTACCTCACTGAAAAGCAGTTAGAAATAATCCACGCAAGCATCTAGCCCTGCCTCAATTTGGATCCTGCTCATTTCCTGCTCAAACAGCTTATAATCATTAAGTTACAAGCATATATGTCAGAACTACTATGAAAGTAAGTCCTTAAGTAGGTACTATAGATGCCTATCAATCAATGTGAGTGTAAAAAATAGTTGCACATTTTCTCACCAGCTCTATTAATAACAAACTGAGAATGGGAGAGTCTTATTAATGCTTCTTTTTTTTTTTTTTAACATGCATGATTTAATCTGTCCAGCCATATGTACTTTTATAGATGTAGGAGTAGCAATGTTAATAGGTCTCAAAATATCTGTTATTATTGCAATTTGCATTTTTGACCTGCAACTGGGCTTTGGACATTTTTAAACAGAAAAGTTAAGTAATATAATTGAAAGCTGACTGTCTTCTTGGCCAGTAACTCTAGAATGCCAGCTTCATTGTTCATAATGGATAAAACTGGAAAAATGGAATAGTAATGGTTAGCTCAGCAGGTAGATTAAGCAGGTGATGAAACCATTGGCTTCTCTGCTCTACTGTTCTGAAGGACATTTTTGAAACGATAAACATATTCTAGATGGCCAGCTTTCACTCATGGTATACTTTAAATCAAACATACAAAATAATGCAGCAGTGAAAAGTGTGTACCCTTGAATCAAGCTCTCTGTAATAATTCCAAATAAGTTACTTAAAACCAAGTTTTCTCATCTACAAAATTGGGTATTATTTGTACCTGATGTGTATGGTTTCAATGAGGAAGAAGTAGTATATACATTTGGTTGTGGTCTTAGTTGCTAAGTCGTGTCCAACTCTTGCAACCCATGGACTGTAGCCCGCCAGGCTCCTCTGTCCATGGAATTCTCCAGGCAAGACTACTGGAGTGAGTTGCCATTTCCTTCTCCAGGGGATCTTCCCAACCCAAGAATCGAACCCAGGTCTCCTGTATTTCAGGCAGACGATTTACTGACTGAGCTACTAGTTTAATACATATTGTTATCATTTGACCACTCCACATATTTCAGTTTCCCAAGGGGAAAAACAACAGTATTCATTATAAATGAAAATTCTCATAAATTAAAACCTCTTTCATTCCCAATTCCCAATTTGATTACCAAAAAACTTTCAAAGAAATAATCTGATTATCAAGATCAGCTCTTATCATAGCCAGAGATGTAAAACAGGTAGAGTTAGCAAGACATATGCAGTCATGAACTTTTTATTCATATGTTAATCCCATAACATAAAATTCACCATCTCGTGTGCAATTCAGTGACTTTTAGTATATTCACTGTGTTTTGCAACCATTACCACTATCTAATTTCAGAATATTTCCATCGCCCCAATTGGAAAACCCATAATTCCAAACCTATCAGCAGTTCCAATTCTCCTCTTTCCCCTATCAGTCACTAATTTACTTTATATCCCTATGGATATACCATAGGATATAACAATCCTGAACACTTCATATATATGGAATCTTAAAATACGTTGCCTCTTGTACCTGCCATCTCTCAGAATAATTTTTTCAAGTTTCATCCATGTCGTAGCATGTAACAGTACTTCACTTCTTTTTGTGATTAAGTAATAGTCAGTAGTATGGACACTCAGGTGGTGCTAGTGGTAAAGGATCTACCTGCCAGTGCAGAAGACGCAGGGACTCAGGTCATATCCTTGGGTCAGGAAGACCCGCAGGAGGAGGAAACAGCATCCCACTCCAGTGTTCTTGTCTGATAAATTGTATGGACAGAGGAGCCTGGTAGGCTATAATCCATGGGGTCGCAGAGAGTCACACATGACTGAGCAGTTGAGCAAACAAAGTAAACAAAAATTTTGTTTTATTTATTCACCAGTTAATGAACATTTGAATCCTTTCCATTTGGGGTTATTATGAATAATGCTGCTATGAGCATTCATGTTTAAGTTTTTGTGTCAACATGTTTTCAGTTCTCTCAGTCTATACCTAAGATTGAAACTGCTGATTGAATTTTATAGCACTTCTGTTCTATTTTTAAGAAACTGACAAAATATTTTCCAAGGTGGCTGCACCATTTTACATTCTCACTAGCAATATATGAGAATATCAATTTCTCTTCATACTTGCTAATACTTTTTATTTTCTTTTGACTATAATCATCTTAATAGGTATGGAGTGTGATCTCATTGTGGCTTTGATTTGTATTTCTCTGATAACCAATCATGTTGAGTTTTTCATGTGCTTATTGGCAGTTTGTATATCTTCTTTGGAGAAATGTCTCTCCATCAGTTGATGGACACTTTTCAATTGGATCGTATGTCTTTTTGCTGTTGTATTGTGAGTCTTTTGTATATTCTGAATGCCAGACCCTATATAATTTGCAAAATGAAATACTAAAATTTATAATTTGCAAATATTTTATTTCTTTCAGTGGGTTGTTTTTTCACTTTATTAATAGTGTTTTTAGAGACACAGTTTAAAAAAAATTAACAAAGTCCATTTTTTTCTTTGATTGCTTATGTTTTAGGTATTTAAGAAACTGTTACCTAATCCACATTTGTGCACATTTATACCACTGTTTCCTTCTAAGAGTTTTGCTGTTTGGGTTCTTGCATTTAAGTCTTTGTTTCATTTTGAGTTAATTTTTTTTTTTACATACTGTGTGACATAGGAGTCCAACTTAATTCTTTTGCGTATGGGTATATAATCATCTTGGTCACGAATTTTTGAGAGAGCCAGTCCTAGATAGTTCCTAAAACTCAAATGACACCTGGGCTGATTCTGCTTCTTATCAGTTGTGCTTAATAGTTTAAATTCTTGAGAACTATAGACAGTTTTTAAAACATTTCCAATTAAACAGAAAATTTGAAGGACAGAAGAAATATACAGAAAAAGTGAAAATCACTCAAACACCTAAAACTTAAGGCTAACCAGTTTAAATATTTTGCTGCATATATTTCTGTCTTCTATTTATGTATCATATCATAATATGTCTAATCTTTTATAAATATCTTTTAATTAATATGAGTATTTTACTGTGGCATACTTTTAAAATTTTATTCATAATATTAGATCACGTGACTGTACTATCAATTTCATTTCTCAATGTTACAGTTTTTTTAAATTGAGTGTTACTATGAGTATTCTTATACCTTAATGTATATATGTGACTCTGATTATTTCCCTAGGTAACTTAATAGGATTTGAATTTCAGTATCAGAGGCTTTTGATTGATATTGCCTGCTCTCTAGAAATACTTCAAGTGATGATTGATTTTTGTCTCTGGAGTTTTTTTAAATTCTTTCTTAGGGTTTTTATCTCTCTGACTGCATTGCTCATCTGTTGCATGTTACCCACTTTCTCCATTAGAGCCCTTAGCCTATTAATCATAGCTGTTTTAAATTCTCTGTCTGATAATCCCACATCTCTGCCATATCTGCTTCTGACACTTGTTCTGTCTCTTCCAATTGTGTTTTTTAGTTTTGGGTAAGCCATGTAATTTTTTCTTTTTGTGGTAGTTGAACATGCATGCTAAGTCATTTTAGTCTTATCCAACTCTTTGTGAGTCTACGACCCATAGACAACCAGGTTCCTCTGTCTATGGGCTTCTCTAGGCAAGAGTACTGGGGTGGGTTGCCATGCCCTCCTCCAGGGGATCTTCCCAACCCAGGGATTGAACCTGTGTCTCTTATGTCTCCTGCATTAGCAGGCAGTTTCTTTGCTGAACATGGTACTGGGTAAAAGGAGCTGTGATGAATAGGCCCTTAGTAATATGGTAATGAGATGTGGTGGGGGGCAGTTTTTATAATCTGTGATTAGGTCTCAGTCTTTCAGTGACCCTATGCTTTTGGGCTATGAGCTTCCTGGGTTTCTGTTTTTTTTATCTGCTCAGGTGGGACCAGAAGCTAGGAGGGCGAGGTAGGAGTTTTCCTTCCTCTGGGTCACTACACTCTGCTAAAACCCCAGAGCTTCTGTGTGCTAAGTTGCTTCAGTCCTGTCCGACTCTTTGCAATCCTATGGACTATCGTCCGCCAGCCTCCTCTGTCCATAGGATTCTCCAGGCAAGAATACTGGAGTGGGTTGCCATTTCCTTCTCCAGGGGATCTTCCCAACCCAGGGATCAATCCTGGGTCTCCTGCATTGCAGGCAGATTCTTTACTGTCTGAGACACCAGGGAAGCCCACCCCAGAGTTTAGGCCCCTATTAACGAGCTTACCCGCAAGGCAGGCCTTGTTAAGAGGAACAGAGTGCTCTGGTATATTTCAAAGAGGTTTCTTTTCCCTATTCCCTTTTGGAAGCACAAGGGAATTTTTCTCTGATATTTACTGTGGGTACTTGGTGAGGCTCCTGCAGGTAAATCTCACAATGTTGTAGGGGTCCCCTTATGAATAAGTCCCCCTGGATTTTTTAAAATCTCAGCTATATTGCACTGAGTCTCCAGCAATTCCTCATTATGGATCAGATTTCCTTACCCCATCCTTGTTTTCAAGGCTGTTTCAGCTCCAGAATCTCTTCTTTGGTAAGCTAGTCCTCCTTGTAAATATCTGCCTGCCTCCCCTTCTAATTATCAGATCAGCAGTTTGCCCTGTGTCCTTCTGTCTTCCATGGTTTCAAAAAGAGTTGTCATTTTTCAGTGTTCAGCTTTTTATTATACTTGTTATCAGGACATAGTAACAACTCCCCAAATCCTCATATGCAGAACTGGAAAATAGAAATGAATGATCAACTTTGAATTATTTTAGTAGAAATGTAGGATTTATAAAAACTAGCTAGGAAGGAAGCCTAACTATCCCTCACTTGAATGGAAAGAAGTTTTAAGGAAGAAATGTCAATTGAATTTTTACTTAAATAAGAAAAGTGTAGACTTTGAGGGAAATATTTAGAAGCATCAGTTCAGTTCACTTCAGTCACTCAGTCGTGTCTGACTCTTTGCGACCCGATGAATCACAGCATGCCAGGCCTCCCTGTCCATTACCAACTCCCAGAGTTTACTCAAACTCATGTCCATCGAGTCGGTGATGCCATCCAGCCATCTCATCCTCTGTCATCCCCTTCGCCTCCTGCCCCCAATCCCTCCCAGCATCAGGGTCTTTTCCAATGAGTCAACTCTTCCCATGAGGTGGCCAAAGTACTGGAACTTCAGCTTCAGCATCAGTCCTTCCAGTGAACACCCAGGACTGATCTCCTTTAGGATGGACTGGTTGGATGTCCTTGCAGTCCAAGGGACTCTCAAGAGTCTTCTCCAACACCAGAGTTCAAAAGCATCAATTTTTCACTGCTCAGCTTTCTTCGCAGTCCAACTCTTACATCCATACATGACCACTGGAAAAAACATAGCCTTGACCAGATGGAGCTTTGTTGGCAAAGTAATGTCTCTGCTTTTTAATATGCTATATAGGTTGGTTATTACTTTCCTTCCAAGGAGTAAGCGACTTTTAATTTCAAGGCTGCAATCACCATCTACAGTGATTTCGGAGCCCCAAAAAATAAAGTCTGACACTGTTTCCACTGTCTCCCCATCTATTTCCCATGAAGTGATGGGACCAGATGCCCTCATCTTAGTTTTCTGAATGTTGAGCTTTAAGCCAACTTTTTCACTCTCCTCTTTCACTTGCATCAAGAAGATTTTTAGTTCCTCTTCACTTTCTGCCATAAGGGTGGTGGCATCTGCATATCTGAGGTTATTGATATTTCTCCCAGCAATCTAGATTCCAGCTTGTGCTTCTTCCAGCCCAGCGTTTTTCATGATGTACTCTGCATATAAGTTAAATAAGCAGGGTGACAATATACAGCCTTGACGTACTCCTTTTCCTATTTGGAACCAGTCTGTTGTTACATGTCCAGTTCTAACTGTTGTTTCCTGATCTGCATACAGGTTTCTCAAGAGGCAGGTCAGGTGGTCTGATATTCCCATCTCTTTCAGAACTTTCCACAATTTATTGTGATCCACACAGTCAAAAGCTTTGGCGTAGTCAATAAAGCACAAATACATGTTTTTCTGGAACCGTCTTGCTTTTTCGATGATCCAGCATATGTTGGTAATTTGATTTCTGGTTCCTCTGCCTTTTCTAAAACCAGCTTGAACATCTGAAGTTCACGGTTCACATATTGCTGTAGCCTGACTTGGAGAATTTTGAGCATTACTTTACTAGCGTGTGAGATGAGTACAATTGTGCGGTAGTTTGAACATTCTTTGAGATTGCCTTTCATTGGGATTGGAATGAAAACTGACCTTTTCCAGTCCTGTGGCCACTGCTGAGTTTTCCAAATTTGCTGGCATATTGAGTGCAGCACTTTCACAGCATCATCTTTCAGGGCTTGAAATAGCTCAACGGGAATTCCATCACATCCACTAGCTTTGTTCATAGTGATGCTTTCTAAGGCCCACCTGACTTCACATTCCAGGGTGTCTGGCTCTAGGTCAGTGATCACACCATTGTGATTATCTGGGTCATGAAGATCTTTTTTGTACAGTTCTTCTGTGTATTCTTGCCACCTCTTCCTAATATCTTCTGCTTCTGTTAGGTCCATACCATTTCTGCCTTTATCAAACACATCTTTGCATGAAATATTCCCTTGGTATCTCTAATTTTCTTGAAGAGATCTCTAGTCTTTGCCATTCTGTTGTTTTCCTCTATTTCTTTGCCTTGATCGCTGAGGAAGGCATTCTTTTCTATCCTTGCTATTCTTTTGAACTCTGCATTCAAATGGGAATATCTTTCATTTTCTCCTTTGCTTTTCACTTCTCTTCATTTTGCAGCTATTTGTAAGGCCTCCTCAGACAGCCATTTTGCCTTCTTTCATTTCTTTTCCATGGGGGTGGTCTTGAGACCTGTCTCCTGTACAGTGTCACGAACCTCCGTCCATAGTTCATCAGGCTGTCTGTCTATCAAGTCTAGTCCCTTAAATGTATTTCTCACTTCCACTGTATAGTCATAAGGAATTTGATTTAGGTCATACTTGAATGGTCTAGTGATTATTCCGACTTTCTTCAGTTTAAGTCTGAATTTGGTGATAAGGAGTTCATGATCTGAACCACAGTCAGCTCCTGGTCTTGTTTTTGCTGACTGTATAGAGCTGCTAATCTTTGGCTGCAAAGAATATAATCAGTTTGCTTTCGGTCTGGTGATGTCCATGTGTAGAGTCTTCTCTTGTGTTGTTGGAAGAGGGTGTTTGTTATGACCAGTGTGTTCTCTTGGCAAAACTCTATTAGCCTTTGCCCTGCTTCATTCTGTACTCCAAGGCCAAATTTGCCTGTTACTCCAGGTGTTTCTTGACTTCCTTCTTTTGCATTCCAGTCCCCTATAATGAAAAGGATGTCTTGTTTGGGTGTTAGTTCTAGATGGGCTTGTAGGTCTTCATAGAAGTGTTCAACTTCAGCTTCTTCAGCGTTACTGGTTGGGGCATAGGCTTGGATTACTGTGATATTGAATGGTTTTCCTTGGAAACGAAGAGAGATCATTCTGTCATTTTTGAGATTGCATCCAAGTACTGCATTTCAGACTCTTTTGTTGACCATGATGGCTACTCCATTTCTTCTAAGGGATTCCCGCCCACAATAGTAGATATAATGGTCATCTGAGTTAACTTCACCCATTCCAGTCCATTTTAGTTCGCTGATTCCTAGAATGTCAACATTCACTTTTGCCATCTCCTGTTTGACCACTTCCAATTTCCCTGATTCATGGACCTAACATTCCAGGTTCCTATGCAATATTACTCTTTACAGCTTCGGACCTTGCTTCTATCACCAGTCACATCCATAACTGGGTATTTTTTTGCTTTGGCTCCATCCCTTTGTTCTCTCTGGAGTTATTTCTCTACTGATCACCAGTAGCATATTGGGCACCTACCAACCTGAGGAGTTCCTCTTTCAGTATCCTATCATTTTGCCTTCTCATACTGTTCATGGGGTTCTCAAGGCAAGAATACTAAAGTGGTTTGCCATTCTCTTCCCCAGTGGACCACATTGTGTCAGACCTCTCCACCATGACCGGACCATCTTGGGTGGCCCCACACGGCATGGCTAGTTTCACTGAGTTAGACAAGACTGTGGTCCTGTGATCAGATTGGCTAGTTTTCTGTGATTGTGGTTTCAGTGTGTCTGCCCTCTGATGCCCTCTCAGAACACCTACCGTCTTACTTGGGTTTCTCTTACCTTGGACGTGGGGTATCTCTTCATGGCTGCTCCAGCAAAGTACAACCGCTGCTTCTGACCTTGGACGAGGGGTATCCTCTCACGGCCACCCTTCCTAACCTTGGACGTGGAGTAGCTCCTCTCAGCCCTCCTGCGCCCCACAGCTTAATTCAGAATTGTTGAATAATATTGGCCCTTCTTTGAACTGGTTTTACTAACTAGCTGTCCACCTAATTTATGTTGCTTATGTTTAAGTTAAAACTTGTTATATGTTTTAGCAGAGTGTGCCTAAAAAGAAAAAAAGAAAATATCCTCTCTATTTAAGTACTTCAGACTGTAAGCAGCTTACCAGTTGAGATTTAAGAGTTTTTTCCCCGAAAGCATTTATCATAGTTGGCTTCTGAATTCCTTAGGCTTTCTTCAGGGACATCAGTATCAGTCTCTCTCATACAGTAAGAAATCTGCCTGCAGTGCAGGAGACCTGGGTTCTACCCCTGGGTTGGGAAGATCCCCTGGAGAGGGAAATGGCAACCCACTCCAGTATTCTTGCCCAGAAAATCGCATGGACAGAGGAACCTGGCGAGTTACAGTCCATGGGGTTGCAGAGTCAGACATGACTGAGCAACTAACATACAAATAGTGGTTTGAAAGTGATATTTTAGTTTAATAACATAACTTGAATTCTTACAGAAGCTAGTCTAAATTATGCATAGTAAGTTTGCTTTTTAATATTTTTGCTCCTAAAAGATAAAAATCGAAGAAAGGTTAATTTTTGTTTTTACAAAAGGCTTCCCTTTACAATTAAAATGACTCAAGCCCCACAAATAGGTCCCGTAAACAGTAAATATCTATTCTTGATTAGAGGTCTTTAGTGATATTACATAAAATTAATACTACAAGAAGAGCAACAGAAATAAAGTTCACAGGTATTTTGACCTATCTTATATTCTCACTGCCAAAAACCCTTGAGAGCAAAGGAGATGCTCAGGTGGGCTGGTGACCTGACATAGTAAATAGAAGAAAAGGTATTTTATTCATTCTTAACACAAATTATTTAGATGAGAGAAGAGGAGGTAAACAGTAAAAAGGGAAGAAGAAAGATTTGGAAACAGTTGGAGAAAATGGAAAGAATCTTAGACAAAATCAATACAGGTAAGGAAAATTATATACTATGTCCATAAGCCTACCCCACAAACAAAGAAGGGAATGGTATGATTCACAAAGCAGTATTCAGTCTCTTACCCTATAATTTTCTAAGCACTTATGAATGCAAATTAGTGGAGAGGTAGAAATGTTCTTCTATCTCTAAAAGAGTATATAGACATCTGTTTATGTACAATTAAGCAATGATAATAAGAAATTTTTCTTGTAACACTATAATAGTTCTTTTGTTAACCTTGCATACAAAAAAAAATCAGTTCTTTCTTCCAGTACTATGGAAAAATAGATACTCTAAGAACTGTTTGCTGTACAGAACATCATGTCTCAGCAAAGCTAATCATCTACTTTAAAGTACGATAGATCAGAATAGTCCAGAGTCCTATCTTAAATAAAGGCAAATTATTTTCATGAAATATAAATTCAACAGTGCCTTTCAAGATTACTAGAGATTTAACCAGCCAGATAAATGGGTCCTAAGAAAATATAGGGAAAAGCCACTTATGAGAGAAAATCAGAAGAAAATTTCAATGTCAGAAATGGAGCTCACAGTACATTACCTACTGAAATGACCATAAAATATACTTTTAAAAATATGAATACAATATTCAAGAAATAAAAAGCAAAGTTAACAATATGAGAAGGGGATGCGAGTCTATGGCAAGTAACCTGGCAAATTTGAAAACCCCTATAGCATTTAAAATAAAAATACAAATATTGACATTTAACACTAAAATAAAAGTTAAATAATAGATTAGTTACAGTTGAAGGGAAAATTCATGAACTGGAAGATAGGTCTGAAAAATTAGGCTTGAAGAGATCAAATTGATGTAAGTCAGGGTGTAAGAGTCAAGGAGAATTAAAAAAAAAATTTCTTGCATTTGTCCCATTGTATTTCTAGGTATAGTATTTAGAATAAAGTGATAACAGATGAGACCTTTTCAGAATAGATAAGAGATAGGAGTATTCACAGTAAATTCCAAATAGGATTAAGTAAAAGCAGTCATTTTTTTTTACTTTTAGTAAATGCAGAAAACAAAGGCAAAAAGAAAAAAGAATGAAAAGAAAGATCCCTACAAAGTAATGACAGTAACCCAGTAGGAAACTTCTCAATAGCAATAATAGGAGCAAAATAATAAAAGATTTTCTTCAAAACATTGAGAGGAAAAATAAGTATTAAAATAATATTGAGTACCTATAAACAATTATTTCAGAATACAGTAAGATTAAGGCATTTAAAAATATAAAAATGAAGGATTATATTAGTAACAGTATCTGTAGAGTAAAAAGAAAATGATTTCAAAAGGAAGATGTGAATGCAAAAAAGAATGAAATTCATGAAGATGAGGTATGAAATTAGTAAGCAGAAAAAATCCTGTTGGCAATAAAATAGTGTTATTAAATTATATATGTGTTTGTATATACATATAAACATTGATTATTTCAAATAACAATTTTGGAGTTTTAATAAGAACAAGAAAGGGTTAGCATATTATCGACTGGGGGATTTTCACAGAAACTAATGCCTATGATTGTAATATATCTCTGGTCAATACTGTGTTAATTAAGTTTTGAGTTTACTTTAGGTATATAAATTAAAGTTTTAAGGATGCCCACAAAAAATAATAGATTAGAGCAGAGATCAGCAAACTTTCTCTGTAAAAACAGTTAACTATTTCAAACCTTGCAGCATACATGATCTTTGTAGTAACTAACTCTGCCACTGTGGTATGAAAACAGCCAAAAACAATAGGTAAGGAAATGAGCATGAACATTGTACCCTGGTTCTTAAAACTTCCATCTGGAAGTGACATGTCACTTTGTTCACATCTCAATAACTACAGCAAATCACATGGTCCCATCTAGCTCAGAGTAAGTGCACAGAAGTCGGATCACAAAATAGATTATCTTTGTATTTTCCATATTGATGAAAAAAATCTTCAATTTTTACATTGTCCAAGAATAAAAAGACTTGCTTTTCACCATTTTAAAGAAAAGGAAATGAGCATGACTATATTTCAATAAAACATTATTTATGACAACAAGCAGGGCAGAGTTGGCCAGTGGGCTGTAGTTTGCTTATTCCTAGAAGATATAACTATCAAACAAATTGAAAATTATAGAGTTACCAAACTTTATCAATCTAAATGTGGAAAAGAAAATAGAAAAACAACAAGATTAGAAAAAGCAAACAGATCCATAATGATGTGGATAAGTGGAATCAATAAATACAAACAAATTATAGTGCTTAAATAAGAGAGACTGCTGAAAAGGTACAAAACAAAATCTGGTTTTATGATCTTTACTGAAAAAAAAAAAAGAATTAAAATCTTAGGCCACAGGTAGATGGAAGTGTAGAGATATACCAAGGTATACCAGGAAAAAACTAATCAGTAGAATGTTATTATATCTGCATAAATTTTAAGGAAATATATTTCAAGACAAGATCTTTAAAGAGCATTATTATTTATAAAGAAGATAGAATAATAATAAGTTCATCAAGAATATATGAAACTACTAATATATATATGATGAGCAAAAAGTGACAAGATTACAAGGAAAAAATAGACGCATCAAGATAATGAGAACGTTTAATGTATTTCACTTAGGAATTGATGGAACAATCAGAAAATATTAGCAAAATATAGAAAATTTAAATAGCATAGGAATGAGATGTATCTAATGAATAGTTATAGAATTCATTTCCTACAATGGGGAAAGACCAGTCCATAAAAGCAAGTCTTAATAAATTTTAAAGATTGTCTATTATTTTACCCACATTCACCCACTTCAGGGCTGTTAAGAACCAATTTAATTGCAAAGCTTTAATAACAAAATGATATTGTTGTTAATTCCCCCCCACAATAATTTATATATTCAGTGTGTTGACAATAAAAGTGCTGCTAGTGGTTTTCTTGAAACATAAAATCTGATTTTAAAAATGTATATGGAAGAGTATGACCAAAAATGACAATTCTGAGAGAAAAAAGCTTGCTTTACCAGAAATTAAGACTTTTTATGAAGCTTTGTAAATCAAGATACATTGACTAAATAGAATAGAACAAAGAATATCAAAATAAATCTATACATATATAGAAAGGCAACATATGATGTAATCATTGCAGATCACTGGGGAGAAATAAATTGTTAAGAAATGTTGAGAAAAGTAGCTCAACAAATGAAAAAATAATATTGCATTCCAGCTCACAGGAAATGCATGTGCACATGCAAACTTATACTCACATAATAATTTCAAGCACATAAATTATCTAAATGTTAAAGTCATATCTTTAGATGTTTTAGAAAAAACATAGAAAAATAATTTTATGTTTGCAAGTCATAGAAATATTTTTTGAACTTATATCTTTGTTCTCCAAACACTCAGTGATACTTATACATGCCTGAACTAAACAAATAAAGTTGCTTTACTACTATATTTGGTAAATGCCTGAGGCACAAGCCCTGGATTATATTTATATGAATGCTTCATAGTCTAACACTTCATAGTACAACAATTGGGCAACTCCCTGTTATGGCATAAAGCCAAATGAAGAGACACATGGATTTTGAAAGTAACTATTGACTGCACAGTGACAATTCTCTGAGTGGCAGAAATGGAATTTGAAAATTACACAGTGCTCTTGGGATATATATAATGAACAAGTTCAGTGAATGACTCAAAATTGTGATTATTAAAAATACTTCTCCCCCACATTATTGGGGGAAGTTCATTCAGAATTTCCCATAACACATTATAGAAAACACTGAATGAACATTTGGCCAATCCAGTATTTTACAGTGATGATGGCATGGCTTTTTGTAGGTGATAACATCTGTCTTGTGAAAGTGTAAGCAAATTAGGGCCCAGAGTTTAGCTTATGAGTAAAGTTTCACCATCTTTACCTAAGCTAATTTTTCATGATGTTATAATAATATCATTTTAGAGTAGATAGGGCACAACTTTCTACTTCAACTTCTTGTTGTTGTCCCACATTTTTTTTTTTTTTTTTGACTTTTGAACATAAAGGGAAGAAACAGTACAGATGCCAGAGCAGCGCTTATTTGAAGATAGCTGAAAGATGAAAGAAGAGATACTAGTCCCAGCTTTAAAGTAACAGAAGCTGAGCAATAGAATTGGATGCTGAATAGGACTTCTTCTGGCCTCCAGATATAAATAATAGGTTACTTACGAAGAGAATCAAACTTCTGATTTGTACGCTAGAAGTTAGAAGACTATGGAATAGTGACTACTAAGACTCTTGCACGAGAAAGTCTGAACATGAGAATCCATTATTGTAGTTAAGGTAGCAGACACTTGTTAAGGAGAAAGAAAGATACTTGTTAATATACAATATTCAAAAATTATATTAACTACATACTTTAAAGTGAGGAAAATACATGGGTAAAGATTCTGACCTATTTGAATCAATTTGCTGTACTCCTGAAACCAAGGCAACATGTAAATCAACTACATTTCAACAACAACAACAAAAGAAACAAATGAAAATTTAATGAAGTAACAAATCTCAAAGGAGGCATCAAGAGAGGGGATGACCAAGAAGAAACAGTAATGAGCAATGGACCTTCTCCCCCATTGTAAATAAATGATTATATTAATATATGGATAATGTTAAATAATGATGAGGCAAATGAAAAATCTACAAATAATCTAGAAAATTTTGGTAAAATCTATAAGCTGAGGTGAGAGAATGAGGAAGTAAAAAGCATTTTCTGAGGGCAATTTTAGAATGGAAAAGGTAAAGATATCTTACAAGTTTTATATTTTGGGCACAGGAAAATACACATTGTGGAGGAGAAATGATGAGTGCCTTAGTTTTATATGATAGTTGAAAATAAGTACCAAATTATGTATTTTATTTTAGGAATCCATTGCTTTGTTTTTGCTTGAGTTTTTTCCTGCTAATTTTCTTTAAAAATTGAAGTATAGTTGATCTATTTATATTAGTTTCAGGTACAGCATAGTAATTCAACACTTTTATAGATTGTATTCCATTTAAAAACACACATATACTGTTGGTGGGAATGTCAATTGGTACAGCCACCATGGAAAACATTATGGGGTTTCCTCAAAAAAAAAAGAAAAGAAAAAAACCTAAAAATATAATTACCATATAATCCAGCAATTCCACTCCTGGGTATATATTCCAAAGGAAATGAAAACACTAATTTAAAATGATACAGACACCCTAATGTTAATGACAATATTATTTACAGTAACTAAGATTATGTAAACAGCCTAAGTGTTCATGAATGGATGAGTGGATAAAGAAGATGTGGTATATACATGCAATGGACTATTATTCAGCCATTAACAGAATGTAAATCTGCCATTTGCAAGCGTGCATGGACTTAGAAATCTATTTTCTTTGTAGAAAAAGTGAAGAAGAATTTTTAAATTATCAAAGAAGATTTCTAAATGGGATGAATCATACCAGCTTGATCGTACCAAGTAAAATATAGATCAATAAAACAGAAAACCATGAAGGATGATAGTCAACATAAATTACAATGGAGGAAATACAACAAGGAATATAAGATATATTAAATGTGAATGGTTCTAAATCCCATAAGCCAGAGATTCAATTTGGATTAGAAGGCAAAACCCAGAAATATACACTTCACAAGAAATGATAAAGGCACACTGCAAAAAAGAAAATGGGCAAAAAGACTCCCAGGCAACTGCAAATGCAAGTAGTCATAGCATATTAATACTAGACAGTGTGGGATTTAAATTAAGAACACTAATCAATATGAAGAGGACAGAGGTACATATGCACTCAGTCGCTAAGTCATGTCTGACTCTTTGTGACCCCATGTAACACTGTAGCCCACCAGGCTCCTCTGTCTATGAGATTTCTCAAGCAAGAAAATGAGAGTGTAGCCAGTTTCTTCTCCAGGGGATCTTCCCAACAGAGGGGTCGAACCCCTGCATTGCATTGCATGTATCTCCTTCATTGCAGGCTGATTCTTTACCACTAAGCCACCTGGGAAACCCAAGAAGATTAGGCAGGAGCAGTAAAAACTATATTTCATGAAGATGATGTAGCAAACGCAATCCTGTATGTCTAAATAGTAGAGCTGATATTGAAAATAAAATTAATTTGAATGGAAGTCCATGCTGCCAAATTATGAGAGAGTTTAATGTATTCCTTTTATATTTGGAAATACTTAACATAAAAATGAGTTAAAGCATGGAATAATTGAATAAATAACACACCTGTATATAATACAGATTCCAGGTGGCTCAGATCTGCCTGCAATTCAGGAGAGCCAGGTTCGACCCTGGGTCAGGAAGGTCCCCTGGAGAAGGAAACGGCAACCCATTCTGGTATTCTTGCCTGGGAAATCCCATGTACACGGGAGCCTGGCAGGTTATGCTCATGAGGTTGCAAAGAGTTAGACACAACTGAGCAACTAACAGTTTCAATTCATATAATACATAATACATCATTAAGATGCAAAGTTTATATACTTACATATGAAGTGATACATGTTTGCATATATCCATGAATAATTTAAAAAGTAAATTATATTTCAAAAACAAAAATAATGTTACAAATTCTTTTTAAAACATTGTTTAAATAATGAAATTAAGTAATGAAAATGGTAGTAAAAATGTTAATACCCTAGAAATTAAAAAACATATTTCTAGATAACCTTTGGATTAGAGAATATAAAGAAGTAAAACTACTTTGAGTGAAAAGGGAATATAGAGGAAAACATTTCACCACAAACTATAGGACACAAGGAAAAATCTATTATCAAAAGAAAACTAATAAGTTTACATGCCTTCATTAGATTAAAAATATTATTTCTCTCAAGCAATTGGAAATTGTATAGTAAAATAAGCATAAACAGGAAGAACGATTAACAAAAAAAAGCTAAAGTTAGTAAAATATAAACAACAAAAATGATAGTACAATAAAAAACTAAATAAAACTAAATCCCAAGTTAGATTTTTAGGAAGAAAATTCAAAGTGTTAAATGCCAAACCAAAGGAAGAATCTTTAAAAAACAAGAGAGTAAAAATATACTTGATAAATAATGAGAACTAACAAATATTGAAGATTAATTGTGGGAAAAACTGTTCAATTCTATGGTGAGAAATTTTAAAAACTAAAGGAGATGATTAAACATAACCCCCCAGAGAAAGAATGATGAACATAAAAGAGACTATAATGATTAAAGATTACCATTAAAATGAAATAACAGGACAGGTGGAGTCACATCTAATTTGTATTTAAATTGTAAATATAAATTCCATGTTACTTAAACTATGTCAAACAGATTAAATAATTCTCAATTACTTTATAAAGGCTATATAAATTTAATATAAAAGATAATATGTGCAATGCCCCAGTGAAAATGATAGGTAAAACTATCTGATTAACAAGTTGTAAAAAATATTATCAAAGAAAACTCAGCAATGCAAGAGTGGTTCAATAACAGGAAATCTGTCAACATAACTCAAAATATCACTCTTATTGTTGAATACACATAACATGATTATACCAATAAATTCCAGAATTTTCTCTCTGCTTACATTACTTATTTGCTTTTGCAAATAAGATTCCTTATTCCATTAGAACCCTTAAAATATTAATAATGTTTTTAAATTTTCTAATAATTCTAACATCTGTATTATATCTGAGTCTGGTTATGATGCTTGCTTTGTCTCTTCAGACTATATTTCTTCTTGGGTTTTGTCGTGCCTTGTAATTTGTTGTTGAAAGCTGCGCCTGCTGTAGAGGGTAACAGGAAATGAGATAAATAGACCTTTAGTGCAAGAATCCATGAATTAACATGTTAAGTATTATAACATATTGTTAATCAATTAATGATATGTTTTGATAGCTAGGAGTTGGGCTAAAATAGGAGTTACAGGTTTCAGACGCTTTAGATTTCACTAGCATCCCTGTTTTTATCTTTCCTTTTGGCTTAAGATTTTCCTAAGTGCTGCTTCTTAGAGAGCCTATGTGTTGTAGCTCTTTCAGATATAATCCAGTGTTATTATACCAGAACCCTATTGTGCTAAGGTATGAAGGAAGATGAGTGTTCTACAATCTTCCAATTAAATGTCAGTCTTTCAATGGACTTGTGTTTCAGGACTGTGATATTCATAAGTGTTTCTCCAGTAATACAAGTGTTTGTTTGTTTTTCCTCCCTACCCCCTTATTCCTAAACCTGTGACCCTGATTGCTATATATCCCTGGTTGCCTAATTAGGTAAGACTGGAAGGCTGGAGGGAGCTGGGTGGGAGGAATTCCCTTCCCCCAGCAAGGCTCTTTACATACATTGCTCAAGAGTGTAGGCATTTGTTACAAAGAAGGCTCTGGGCTGGTTTTGCAATGGCTACTCTTCCCTTCCCTCTGCCAGAGCCAGTAGGGATGTCCTGGAATCCTTAGCATAAGGACTTGATGGAATTCTGGGAGAAGCAGCCCCAAAAGCGTGGTTGCCCCTGGAGTTTCGTATTCTCCACTTGTTCACAATCAGCCTCCAGTAAGTTATCAAATTACATTTAAATGTTCCTACCACTTTATTGCTCTAGCAACTTCTGCTCCAAGAAGGCAGATTTCCGTTTTCTTTCTTCCTTGAGGCACCTGTCTCTCCACATTTGAGGGATGATGGTTTATCTGCAACTCCAGTTCTCTGACAGATTCAAGAAAACTGTCGATCTTGTTTGTATAGCTTTTCCTTGTTACAAGAATGGGAGTGATGCCTTTCAAGCTGTTTGTGTGGCGGAGCTAAGACTGGAAGCTATGACTGAAAAAAGAAACTTTTGTTCCAGGGAAGGAATAGAGAGATGCAGACATAGAGAAGGGACATGTGGACACAGAGGGGGAAAGAGAGGGTGGGATGAACTGGGAAATTCGATTTGACATAAATATACTACCAGGTGTAAAATAGATAGCTAGCAGGACCCTGGGGTATGGCAGGGTAGGCAGCTCAGCTGGTGCTCTGTGATGACCCAGATAGATGGGATGGGGGATGGAGTGGGAAGGAGGTGCAAGACAGAGGGGATATATGTGTCCAGAAGCTGATTCACTTTATTGTACTGCAGAAACTAACACATTTTAGAGCAATTAACTCCAGTTAAAATGAAGGAAAAATAAAAACTTTAATATAGCAAAGAGCATAGATAAAATCATTTTGAAAAAGACAGATTTTGGAAATATCTCTCTGTAAACTGCATTACAGCTAAAGTGGACACTTCTATACAATACAAAGAAGGCTTATCAATAGACAAGATAAAAATAGACAAGCAAATAAGAACATGCCCAGTTCTAACCAAATGGCCAGTAAACTTATGAACAATTACTGAATTAATAGTTGTGGCAATGCAAACAATAGAAACAAAACAAAAATTAATGTAAAAATCTGAGGCACCCGTATGTTCTGGTTTTAATAGAAATATGAATTGCTGCACATGTTTTAACAACCTGGCAGCAATCATTAAAGGTTCACAAACAAGCCCTAGACAACTCAATATTTCACATCTATCTTATACAAATAAATGCAAATTAAGGTATATTCACATGGATGTTGATGGCATATGACTGTTAACAATGTGAATGCTTGCGGATAGAAAAATACTTAAATAATAATGAAACAGCCAAACTATGGGATATTTTGCACAAATTTAAATACATGACAGCTATGCTTGTTGAATTGGAAGGATTTCCATACAGTATTTATGAATAAGAAAACCAGAATATAGAAAATTGTTTACTATAATTCTAATTTTAGAAGACAACAAGAAGCCAGACATACTTAGATCTACATAAAGATTTTGCCAAAGTTCATATTCTTTCTATTGTGTGATTTTATTATGACAAAATAAGCAACTGAGCAAAGGGAATTTTTAAAATATCTGTTTATATGCGTGAAGATGTTTGATAAGTTTAAATAAACAAGTTGAAATATATGGAAAAATACAGACAAGACATAGGTTGGCTCATGATAGGAAGATGGGATGAGAGAGGGGACATGGAGCTGATGGTTAATTTTTTCCTTATCTTTGTACTTCTTCACTACTTTCAAGTTTATATTAAAGTAGTAAATTGAAAAAATCAAATACATGAGTTCTAAACTTTAAAAACACGTTTATACTACTATTCAGGTTGTACTGAGTGTATCAGTCTCAATTTGCTGAGAATAGCAGTCACAAATATTAAAGGAACAGGGATTTAATATAGGAATTAACTGTTTCCTAGCTTTGTGAGTAGCTGAGGGAAAGATGGTCCATGAGGCTGTGTGTGGAAGGTCAGAGAAAGTTACTAGCCATTTTCACAGAGATGCTGTCGGTTCCCTCATGATCTCCCTATAAAAATGTTGTTTATTTCACTTCTGCTTTATCTTAACACAAGTTCTTCCACTTATAAACTTGATTGGTCATTGTTCCAGGCTAACCAAAATGGCATGGTACAATCTAGCACGGTCTACTCTTTTGTCAACTTGGCACTCATACAATCCACATCATGGCTCTGACTAATAATTATATCATGGTGTTGTTTAATCACTAAGCTGTGTCTGACTCTTTGTGACCCCATAGACTGCAGCCCACCAGGCTCCTCTGTCTATGAGAATTCCCAGGCAAGAATACTAGAATGGGTTGCCATTCATTTCCTCCTCCAGTTGATCTTCCCAACCCAGGGATCAAACCCATGTCTCCTGCATCTCCTGCATCAGCAGGTGGATTCTTTACCACTGAACCACCTGGGAAGCCCAAGTATATCATACTCTATGTTATATTACAACTATGTTATATATAATGTTTTCTACATATATATAATGCAAATATGTGTGCATGTGAATGTCTATAGATATAAGAAAATATGTATCACTGTAATACTCCTTATTTCTGCATTGTGGTCACATAGGTGTAAATTGGTATTATGTCTCCCTGGTTTACTCCTCATGTCATATCCCTTTGTTCTCAGAACTACCTCAATTGTTTGCAGTTCTTTGCCTGCTTGGCGACCCAGACTTTTTACTCCGGAGGCATTCTGTGCTATTAGCCCTCATGCTCATGTTGTAGTTTTCCATTCAGTTTTGTCACAAGATTATGAAGAGGTGCCCTAGGGAATCTCCTGAATCATGGGAGTATAGATTATCTATCCCTGCACAGCAGATTACCACAAAGTCTAGCAATTTTAAACAACAGATCTTTATTATCTTATAAATTACATAGATTAGGAATCTGGGAGTAGCTTAGCTGAAATGCTTTGCTTTAGGATCCATCACAGGCTGTAATAAAACTGTTGACTGGAATATAGTTATCTCAAGGCCTGACTGGCAAAGGATCCATTTCCAGACTCCTCTGATTATTGTCAAGATTGAATTCTTCATGGGCTATTGCACTTGGGTGGGTGGGGGTGGGGTGGGGAGCTCAGCTCCTTACCGACTATTGCCCGAGGCTTCTGTCACTTCCTTACCAAGCAAACATGGAAGCCTGGTTCCTCAAACTATGCAAGCTGGAAAAATGGTGGAGTCTAAGACAGAAGTTGTAAGATTTTGTAATCTAATAATGAAATAGCAACACATTCTGCGAGAAACTAAAATGCATCGCTGTATCCTATTTGTTAGAAGCATGTCACTTCGTTCATTCCACACTCAAAAGGAGTGGATTGCACAAGGGCATAAATATCAAATGCTGGGGATCATTGGGACCATCTTAGAAGTCTGCCTATCTCATTGGGCATACTTCTTTCTGCCACCATTATGTATTAGCGGTTCAACTGAACCAGTCACTCAAGTTGCCATGTTTTGGGCTGTTCATTCCATAGTGTAAGGAACTTAAAGTGACTAGGTGGCATTCTCAGCTTTTAGTTTAATGAGGCCATTATTCTATCTCCTTGCAGAGTCATTATTTTATTGGAAACTTAAATCTAAGCCAGCAGAAAGCTTTTTAGCAAGGAAGACAAATTCAAATCCAGATTTAGTGTTTAATCCAGTAAGAATAGATCACTGCCCCTTTCATGAAAGAAGTATAATTAACCTGTTGTCATATAGCCATCTGCCCTAGAATCCCCACTATGGAATACTATGATACCAAGGGCTCATGGTTTATCTCTACTGTTGGCAGGTTTGACACTCAGCATTGATATAGTTATATCAGCATTAAATGGACGCCCATGTTGATGAGTGTATCTATTCCAACTCTACACTTTAGTACAAGGAACATGACCATACAGTGTCTTGAGAGCCCCTCTGGAGGTGATTAAATTTAATCACCTCGCTCTCTCAAGGCCTCTTTCTGAAAAGTAGAAACTGTGCTATTTTGTGTCCCCAAGAATTTGTGTTAGCTCAAACCTGGTGTCCAGTAATCTCATAAGATATTTGGTTACTTCTTACCTAAAGCACAAATACCCTACAGGTTCTTTTGGAAAAATCTAAATGAATAATTTATAATATACACTTTTGGCAGTGTGGCTGTATTCTTCCTCAAGAGAATCAAGCCTCCTTATCATGCAAAGAGGTCTGAATCTGCAAACCACTGAAGTTTGGAAAGTAAATAAAGCCCACAACTATTGTAGTAATGCAATTCAGGCCTCTACTCACTGGTCCCAAAGGTTTGTACTTATGCATATCAAGTAGATTTGGTGTAGTAGGCTGTTCATCTGTTAGTCCTAGGAATATAATTATTTAGCCACAAACGGGGCTTTCTACATGTCTGCATGTCCTTGCTACCCATTATAGTAACTTTGCCTACCTTGATCCTGTGAATTAAGTTTCAGTAGCAGCTAAAGGTATCATGTGACTCCTTGCCATGTCATAATCATACCATCTTCATTGTCTTCTGGGAGTGTCTTCCACTAATAGCCTCTCTGTATTCCTGATTTGCAAAGAATAGCTATTAAAGACTCTTTCAGGGTTGCTTGTTCCCCTAAATACTGTATCTCTGAAAAACTTGGAGAAAGGGGTGCATGTGAGCAGTGGAACACAGCAATTCCACCTCTATCTCCATAAGCCTTTGGATACTACCTTCAGTTCATTTTGGCCACCACAGGGACATAGTTGTAGTCAAACAAACAAGCTGCTAGAGTTATTCCTAACTGTTCAAGGTAGCACACTGAATCCAAAATCACTTGTCAGTGATTCATGTAAATAAACCCCGCTGAATCTAACAGTGTGTTTCTTCCTCCCAGTTCTAACATTCTTAGTGTCCCTCCTCAGTGATATTTCCCCAGGTTCCACTGATGTAAACTGTCAAACTTGTAATGTTCTTGGTGTGTGTACTATTGCCTCCAGACTAAGACTTTCACTGTTTTCTCCCCAAGGCTTGAATCCTTTTTAAAGGTTTAGAATCAGTGAGAGGTGATGGAATGAGTTGTGAGAATCAGCATTTCTCCCACAAGGCACAGGATTTTTAGCAAGAGAAAGTGAATTTATTCATGCAAAGGAGGTTCCTACTAGGTGGAATTTGGGGGTTCAGGGTTCTTCAGTTCATTGGACTCTATTCAGATATCTCTATCTCAATCTTCAGGGTTCCAGTCCTTCCCAATCAATGTCATAGACATACTGTAAGAAATTCCAAGAAGTTATGAACTTGACCCACATTTTAATTCAGTCACTGGCAGTATTAGATTTTGGATTTGCTTTTCAAAATTTGCAAACCTTCAATTAAAAGCAATAGGCAATCTTTCACGGTAGCCATTGATGTTTCTGGTTCCTTACTTGGGACTTGAGATGGAAATTTAAAGCCTTGATATCATTTACTTTTTTTTTCCAATTTTTCCAGTGCTATTAAAATAGCCAGCCATCTCCTCTGCCCCTAGCTGTCCTTATAGTCCATGTTATCATGATATTTTTTGTAGGCTCCCCAGTGGTTCAGATGGTAGAGAATCTGCCTGCAATCCAGGAGACCCAGATTCGACCCCTGAAGAAGGAAAAGGCAACCTACTCCAGTATTCTTGTCTGGGAAATCCCATGGACAGAGGAACCTGGTGGACGATAGTCCATGGGGTTGCAAAGAGTTAAGACACAACTGAGTGACTCACACTTTCACTTTCATTTTCACATGGTCACCCAAAGTTATTGTCTCCTGATTCTAGTTGACCCCAGGGAATAATTTAAGAAACTATTTTACAACCATATATTGTGGTCTGTATCATATTTACCAAGCTTCCCTGGTGGCTCAGACAGTAAAGAATCTGCCTGCAATGCAGGAGATGCAGGTTCGATCCCTAGGACAGAAAGATCCCCTGGAGAAGGGAATGGCAATCCAATGTGGTATTCTTGCTTGGAAACTTTCATAGACAGAGGAGCCTGGCAGGCTACAATCCATGGGGTCACAAAGAGTCGTATTTACCACTGACAATGAGGTTATTAGTGTTTTTAAATCTAATTATGTTATAGAACTAATTTTAGAGTCTCATCTTTAAGATTCTGTTCCCCTGGATCCACTTTTAGTACCAAAAGCTGTGTAAGCCAGTGTTTGCTCAGAGCCACTACAAGTACAATGGTTTAATATGACAATTGAAATTTATATGAATCTGTGGGTAGCTGCTAGAGAATTGTCTGCAGAGCTGCAGCTAGGTGATAGAGAAACTCTGATTGATCCCTTTACTCTGAAGCACTAGCATGAGTGAAAAATCTTGAACAATATTTGAGTTCTGCCCATGAAACCTCAAATTGGGAACTCATGAAAATATTTGAAGAAGCACTGCAGTGAATGAGCTCATCATGTTTGACTCCCATGGCCTCCAGGAATAATGGCTTCTACCTCAGTTTCACCTTCTAAATAATTTATGAGATCCTCTCATTATCAAACATCAGCATGAAGTCACACAGAGAAGGGGATTCTATAAAATAAATTTCCCACACTTGAATGAAGAAAATAGCAGCTGTATCAGATTGTCAACAGACAATACAGAACAGCATCATTCTTTTTTGTCTCTGATACAGTTTTCTAAATGCCCAAACTCTAAAAAAATTCCAGTGATTCTTAGAAATACTCTGTATTAGAGTGTTGAATTCAATCAACATTTTTTGAGTGCTCTGTCAGACATTACACTAAAATATGGGAATAACAAGATGAACACAGCAGATTTCTTCCAAGTCTCATATGTTGGCAGGGAAGGAAAACAGGGCAACAATAAAGTGGTGTTTATTTGAAGGATACTGCTGATAATGACATTATTTAAGCTAGAGTGAAGAAAAATGGATTTTTGGCAGGTGAACAAAGTGAAGGCTGTTCTAACCAAAGAGATGTGAAAAGGCATATGTTCTGAAAGATGAAATATTTAGAAGATATTCAAATAGCTTTGTTTGGCTGGAAATTAAGAGTTCAAAGTGACAATAGGGGAGATTCCATTGGAAAAGCAGGCAGAAGTAAAGTCAGAAGAAATGCATACACAAGGTTTAACCATTTTCTCTAGGAAATTCAAACCAATAAAGGGATTTAAGCCCTGGAGATTTTTGTATAAAATAACTTTTATAGTAATATTGTGGAGGAACTGGAGTGAGTCAAGGCCAGAGGCAAAAAGGTATTTTTGGAGCCAATTGCTATCGTCTAAGTGAAAATTATATAAATCCTGTGGTACTTGAAGAGGGAGGGAGTAGTTTCAAAAGAGGTTCCACTTAATTTAGTGATTAACTGATGGGTCCTGAAGATGCCAGGAAGAGATGATAGGGCATAACCTTTCCAGTCCTGACTTCATTGACCAGATAAACAGATAAAAGCCATTAGCTAAAGTGGGAACTCAAGTTAACATTTTTTTTTTTTTGTAAGAATTAAATTACAGAGAAATATCTTGATCCATTTTATTATTTTGAAAGGGATTTATTTTTAAAATTATAAACTGTACAAAGTGTTCCTGTATCTCCATAGTACATATAGTACATAAGAAGAGCATACTTTAACAATGTCAAAATAAGAAGTATAATATATGTGCAAATTTAGCTGCTCAACGTGAACTTTCATATCTGTCGATTAGAAACCCTTGTAAATAGTGAATGTTGGAAAATGTAGGTAAAGGTGTAGGAAATTCATGGAATTTAATCTAAGCTATTCATTTTATACTAGTCAAGACACACTTTTTCCTTCATTTCCTATATTTTTCTTTCTCTCTCTCCCTCACTTTGCCTTTTTGTTTAATTTGTAAATTCTGAGTTGACAGCTTACATCTTCACCTTATGGTTTTCTTGCCACAGTGACTAAAAGTAGTGCTGTTCATAAACATGCTTTCTGCAATAATAAATGAATCATTTAATTTATAAATTAATCAAATGTAAAGAGGGGCAGTATTGCAGCCTCAAGTTGGAAGAACCTAAGTCCTCAGCTGTGTCACTTTAGCAGATGACCTAATTCTCTTTGAATCTCCAATACATAATCTAAAAGACTAGTTACTTTGTTTGTTGCCTTTATAAGACTGTTTTCATGTATTTGCTTTCAGGAATGCCCCACTTGATAGGATATGTATTTCCAACAATTGTCTGACTCTTTGCAACCCCATGACTGTAGCCTGCCAGGTTCCTCTGTTCGTGGAATTCTCCAGGCAAGACTACTGGAATGGGTAGCCATTCCCTGCTTCAAGAGAACTTCCTGACCCAGGGATCAATCAAACCCAGGTCTTCTGCATTGCAGGAAGATTCTTTGCTTTGTGAGCTATCAGGGAAGCCCTAACCAAACACATGATAGATGGTTAATG
This sequence comes from Dama dama, assembly GCF_033118175.1. Lineage (NCBI taxonomy): Eukaryota > Metazoa > Chordata > Mammalia > Artiodactyla > Cervidae > Dama > Dama dama. Next base: position 55,336,600 of record NC_083698.1, on the reverse strand, counting down.
AATAATAGCTGAAAGATTAGATAGTTAATTATCAGTAGTGTGAAGGAAGGTTAAGGTATGGAAGGTGTTGTCAAAACAGTATCTTGAGGATCTGTAGTAACCAAGGTCAAGAAAAGACCCCAAAGTGAGATTTGAAAAGCAATAATAGATTAGTGGTAAAGCCATGGGGTAAGTTTGGAATACCTGAACTCCAGTGGAGCAAGCCTGCCCTGGGGATTAAAAGGAAAACATAGACTTAGTCTTGAGCAAGAGTGATTTTCATCTGGCCTATTTTAGATTTTTAACCAATTGTGAGAATTGCTAGGTTTTGAGAATGTAATGTAATAAGTAATTAGTTGGAAATTGTCTGCTTCTGGGTTGACCCCATTTGTTTGGTGCTGGGGGCTGGGGTGGGGTGGAGTAGGAGTAGTAAGTGGAGAACAGTTAATGCATTGCAAAAGGATGCTTTTTCTTTCAGCTTTTATCTTAAACATATTTTTTCAGAGTCAGAAATATTCTGTGGTTAAAAATTGACTCAGACTTCCACCAACACCTGTCCTGATCATGCCCTCATAAGGGTGCCAGGCTGAGGCATGAGAATCTACCTCAGGCTCTTTTTGTCAAGTCATGACCCTGGGAGGAAGAAAGAGCGAAGAATTGTGCTTTTAGTTGGTTGACCCCACAGGAAACTTTTTTCTCTAATTTGTGTAAGGGTGCATATGTCCTGGCTCTAATGGTACCGAAAGCACATCCAAAAACCAATAACAAATTACCACTGTAGATTCTGATGTCATAAAGCACTTCAGATTTCTCTATATAGTAGTCTTAATATTTATTACATGGCAGGTTCTACAAAGCTAATGCTGGGGAGGGTAATGAATCATTTCCAGTAACTTTATGCATAGCAGCTACATTTGAACTTAGTACTGAATGAATTCTTCCCAGGCATCCATAGAGAAATAGGAAACTCCTATGTAAGCACTGACCTGCTACTGTGAGATATTACCCCTTGATCTTTGTAAGAAACTTTTTCTAATTTCCATACCTTGGAGACATATTAATGAATAAATTACTGATTAAAAACATTTCTTACTGAATTCGTGCACTTCCTGAAAAATTAGCTAGGATAAAGTTTTAGATGCTCTTGAATATGTGATGTTTTGTTTTGGAGACTTTAGAAATGTGGTTGATTGGCAAACATTTTTCTCTTGAATTTTTGTCTTGGTCTAGTTTTTTCAATCTTCATTTTGATTTAAAAAAAAAGTATAAAACCAGGCACATACAACCAAATATCCTCATTAATCCAACCTGTGACTTAGATGCAAAGATACTTTAAAATGTATTCATTGAGTTCCCACTTCTCAGTTCAAAGAGACAATGAGGTTGCATTTGTTTGAAACAAGTAAGAAACAGAAATCAAGTGACAGGTCTAAAAGTGTTAATTGTTCCCAAACCATTTCTTTTTCGACAGATTCTAATTTGAGTGTGCTTAATTTCCAAGAACAAAGGATATTTGAACTGGGAAAATCCCAATGGCTATAATCTTAACTTACCACTTTATGAAGCCTCTACTTGAATGCTCACCATGAATGAAGCAGGGAGAAGTGAGTCACTTGTTTCCTATATGTCCTACTGGCATTGTTGAACTGAAATTCTGCCTTCTTGAGGATCTATCATTTTAGATTTCTTCTCACCTCTCTTCTAACTTGAGGTACTCAGGAATATTTTCAAGGTAGCTTATGTTTTACTAGGCCAAAACAGTTCTAACTTGAGTTTTGTCTCTTCCAGACTGTGTAGTTCCAGGTCTGCCACTCATTCTGTATACCATCTAATTTCCTGAAAGCTCACATTCTTGTTTCTCTTCCCCTTGCCAGTCTTTAGTTTTGTGAACAACCCCTTTAAAAGACTACTCATGTTGATTTCCAGGTCTACTCCGTACTGGCTCCAAGACTTTGAATAATTATTTAACCTCTCTGTGCCTCAGTTTACTTATTACCTCTAAAACATTCATTTATTTCACAGATATCTGTTGAGCACCTACTGTGTACCACACTATCTTCTAAGTGTTTGAAAAACAGCAGCAGCATAAATAAAGTACCTAGCTCTTATTCTTATGATGGCTCCCAGCACTTGGTAAATGATACTAGTTATGTGTGTGCATTTCTCTGTATGTATAAGAAGATGATATCTAGAATTGTCAAAATACATCACACATACTCTCACTCATGCTGAATATATCAGGATTAGTACCTTTTTAAAGTCGAATGGATAGTACTTCTTTTAAAGTGGCATATAATTGTTTTAGTGTCTGGGTTAATTATTGCTCTTGTTAGGGCTGAGGTCAACTGAAACTTTTTAGTTATTACTGTTTTTAAAATAACACTGAGTACTATTATTTTAAGTATAAAACTCATCTGTGTATGGAGTGCAAAGTGATGGAGAAGCCCAGAAGCTATTCTATGTATGTTTTTACACAAGGCAGAGTCTCCCTGACCTTGCCTCTGTCTTGCTGAAACCTCTGCTTCTGTTGGCTTGCCTTTGATCCTTCTGCCCGCTCTCCACCAGCCCAGTGGTATACTCAAGCCAACTCGTACCTGATGTTCAGATGCTTGTTAAAAATTCAAGGATTTTACAAGCTGGTTGAAAGCTACTGATAATGGAGAATATTTGTACCACAGAAATCAGCAAATCCTGTACATCAAAACTTTGTTTTGGGCCAGCTCACCCATACACAACTCCAATCCAACAGTATTTAACCAGTGTTTCATTTTTGTGTTTTCAGTTGCCAACCGAGCTCTGGTTAAATGTTTACTAAATTAGGTTTTTGGCTGATATAATTTAACTGTACCTTCCATCTAAGACATTTCTATTTCAAGACAGAAAGTTTTTTTAAGATGAAAAGTCTTTCAAAGTAAATAGGAAAAGAAGTTATGATGGTGGAAAGGAGTTCCTAAGAACATTTATGAGGACAGGACTTTTTTTGATCCGTGATGTATCTCAGCCACCTAGGTTATAGTGCATGGGTGCTAAGTCTTGTCCGACTCTTTGTGACCCTATGGACTCTAACTACCAGGCTCCTCTGTCCATGGAATTCTCTAGGCAAGAATACTAGAGTGGGTTGCTATTTCTTTCTTCAGGGGATCTTCCCAATCCAGTGATCAAACCCACATCTCTTAAGTCTCCTGCATTGGCAGGTAGTCCCTTACCACTAGTGCCACCTGGGCAGTCTAGAAGATTATATAGTACATGATAGTTGTTCAATAAATACTTGTAAAATGAACTAATGCTTTACATGTAACAAACTGAAGCACACAGCTGTTAAATAGCTGTTTGAGGTCATGCAGCCAGTACAGAGTGGAGACAGAATTCAACTACAGACATATTTTTTTCTTTAAGTTTCTTCTTTTCAAAATGAAAAGAGTTAAAATAGTTGATCAGTGATTTATTCACATTCTATCCAAGGGTGATACCCCGAGGCAAAGAACAGAAGGCAGATCACCCTATCAAATCCCCTTGTCGCCTGGAAATTAGGATACGCAGAACATTAATATTACTCAAGAACTGTAGCTATTTTGTTGTTGTTGTTATTGTTGTTGCTAAGTAATGTCCAAGTCTTTGTGACCCCAAGGACTGTAGCATGCCAGGCTCCTCTGTCCTCCACTATCTCCCATACTTTGCTCAAATTCATGTCCATTCAGTCGATGATGCCCTCCAACCATCTAATTCTTTGCTGCCCCCTTCTCTTTTTGCCTTCAATCTTTCCCAACATCAGGGTCTTTTCCAGTGAGTCAACTCCTTGCATCAGGTAGCCAAAGTATTGAAGCTTCAGCCTAAACATCAATCCTTCCAATGAAAATTCAAGTTGATTTCTTTTAGGATTGACTGGTTTGATCTCCTTGCAGTCTGAGGGACTCTCGAGTCTTCTCTAGCACAACAATTCGAAAGCATCAATTGTGCTCAGCCTTCTTTATGGGCCAACTCTCACATCCCATCTGTACATGACTACTGGAAAAGCCACAGATTTGACTATATGGACCTTTGTCAGCAAACTGATGCCTCTGCTTTTTAACATGCTGTCTAGGTTTGTAATAGTTTTCCTTCCAAGGAGCAAGTGTCTTAATTTCATGGCTGCAGTCACCATCTACAGTGGTTTTGAAGCCCAAGAAAATAAAGTCTGTCACTATTTCCATTGTTTCCCATTCTATTTGCAATGAAGTGATAAGACCAGATACCATGACCTTAGTTTTTTTAATGTTGAGTTTCAAGCCAGCTTTTTCACTCTCCTCTTTCACCCTTATCAAGAGGCTCTTTAGTTCCTCTTTGCTTTCTGCCATTATAGGGGTATCATCTGCATATCTGTGGTTGTTAATATTTCTCCCAGGAGTCTTGATTCCAGCTTGTGATTCACTCAGCCCGGTATTTCATGTGGTATATTCTGCATATAAGTTAAATAAACAGGGTTACAATATATAGCCTTGTCCTACTCTTTCCCAGTTTTGGACCAGTCAGTTGTTCCATGTCCAGTTCTAACTGTTGCTTCTTGACCTGCATACAGGTTTCTCAGGAGACAGGTAAGATGGTCTGATATTCCCTTCTCTAAGAATTTTCCACAGTTTGTTGTGATCCACATAGTCAAAGGCTTTAGGGTAGTCAATGAAGCCGAAGTTGATGTTTTGCTAGAACTCTCTTGCTTTCTCTGTGATCCAGTGAATGTTGGCAATTTGATCTCTGGTTCCTCTGCCTTTTCTAAATCCTGCTTGTACATCTGGAAGTTCTCAGTTCACATACTGCTGAAGTCTAGTTTGAATGATTTTGAGCATAATCCAGTTATCATGTGAAATAAGTGCAATTGTATGATAGTCTGAACATTCTTTGTAGGTATTTAGTATTCCTAAATGGATGCACCATACAGGACAACCTGTAGGCAGGTAAAACCCGGGGCAAATATTTTCTAGGGATATGGGGTGTGGGAGCCCTCTCTATATAATTTGATTAAATAACAGAAAATAAAATGAATACCCATTGGGTATGTGAAGGGAAAGTCACTCAGTCTTGTATGACTCTTTGTTATCCCATGGACTATACAGTCCATGGAGTTCTCCAGGCCAGAATATTGGAGTGGGTAGCCTTTCCCTTCTCTAGGGGATTTCCCCAACCCAGGGATCAAACCCAGTTCTCCCACATTGCAGGCAGGTTCTTTACCAGCTGAGCCACTTAAATATTTATTTTTTTATCAGAGTACATGATAGTTCTTCATGGTGTCCAGGCAACATCAGATCCAGGAACAATGTTCTTCATGCTCTTGTCAAATGTGCCCTTCCTGACAAATTTTCTATTTCCCACTTAATCAAAAGGTATTGATACTGTTGTTACTCACCTGTCATGGATCTTCCTTATTTCTATTGAAACAACATGAATATTCTTGGCTCTACAGCTCCCTGAAATCATATATTTATTACTCTGTTTGCATCATTTTATAGGGTGCTATATTATCCATCATGTACTTATGAATATGGACCTCAAGGGCTCTAAGGTTGTGATTGTGCTTTGTTGTTGATACCCACAAGTGCAAGACTGTCAGAGAGCATGCAGGTAAATGTGAATGACAATTTATTTCATGGTCCTGTTAAATTTACTGTTTAGAATTTTATAGCATAAATTTTATTGTATATTCCAATCATGTGTTCCTTTGAACGCCTCATGCCATAATCACTGCATTCCTATGATGTGACCTCATTCACTGTTGACCACATCTCTCTTTTCTACTCACCATTACCAGGAACTGCTAGGCAGGAGGTCACAGTTAGAATAAAAAGAGAGATCCTACTTGGGAAAGGAATGTTTGTCATTTGCCTGGTCTACCCTAAGACTGACCTAGGAGAGCATGATATCACCACTCCAGTCAGACACTGGGCATCCCTAGTGGTTCAGCTGATAAAGAACCTGCCTGCCAAAGCAGGAGACACAAGAGACATGGGTTTGATCCCTGGGTTGGGAAGATCCCCTAGAGAAGGAAATGGCCACCCATTCCAGTATTTTTGCCTGGAAAATTCCATGGACAGAGGAGCCTGGTAGGCTAAACTCCATGGGGCCACAAAGAGTTGGACACAACTGAGCATGCACAACCATCAAACATTAATTGGAATGTCCCATTTGGGTTGCAAAACAATGAATGAAAAATCCTTGGAAGAGATGGATGTGGCTACTTTAGGAACTGCCTGGTATGTCATATAGAACCATTAGAAGCAGTAGGGTAACTGCATTGGGCGCCAGCACTGGGGAACACAGAGTAAACGATGCCTACCACCACCTCCACCACTCATGTATGAAGCCCATAGCGAGCACCACAGCCAAGACATAGACAGGTTAGAGCTGACACATGGACCTAAACAAGCAGCTCAAGCCCAAGGGTCAGAGGTGGGCTGACCTCTCAGAAATCTGTACTTGTCTTGTGTCTGATATGAGTGTGAGTCACACAGAATCAGTGTGTAAGCACAATTCTGGTCACCAAATTTCATGAAATGTAATGAAAGAAATATACTGTCTAGAGGAAGCAATCTGTTTGTAAGGCTGCCCTCTTGGTACTGGGGCCAGGTCCTTGGACTGTGGAGCTACATCAAAACCAACCAGAGTTTCTCAAGGTATTTGGTTAACTCCATGTATAATATAAAGGATCAGAGAGAGCTCCAAAGAAACCATGGAAACCATAGCACATGTAGCTCTGTACCAGCAGGGAATTACTGATCCCAGGCAGTCCCAGTCATTGGAAGGTACTTAGAAACTTTTCCGGAAGGCATTTCTAGCAAAGGGGCCCAAATAGAATCTGGTCCTAGCTAAGGACATCGTGATGAGACAGTATTGCTGGTCTCAACCAGTCCCAACCATCAAAATGAGACAGACAAGTTTGAGCTTTGTGTTTCTGGTGACCATGTAGGACCAGGTTAGGAAACTCTTCCTGAATTGGCTACTTCATATAATCCCAGATACTGAAGCAGAACTTAGAAAATTTCAATGAAGGGACTCTCTGGGGGACCTGTCCTGGGGCAGAGGCCCTACTTACTAGGTCTGAGAGTGGAACTATTCCCTTGCCAATGGATCATTTAATAAAATTATAATCTATGAGGCATAGCTTCCTGGAGAATGCAGTATAACTGCTATAACTCTCTAGGGTATTAAATGGGGATATTTCACAATTAAAGCCTTTCTGCTACATGAGGGGCTTTGCTGGTGGCTCAGATGGTAAAGAATCTGCCTGCAATTTGGGAGACCCAGGTTCAATCCTTGAGTTGGGAAGATCCCTTGTAGATGAGAATCGGTACCCACTCCAGTATTCTTGCCTGGAGAATTCCATGGACAGAGGAGCCTGTGTGCTATAGTCCATGGGATTGCAAAGAGTCGGACATTACTGAGTGACTAACACTTTCTGCTATATAAAGTAATGCCACAGACTTCACTTTTAGAGATTTATTTTTCATTTCTTGTTATGTGCCAAAGGTTAATGTTTTACCTGGCAGGATAAGACTGAGGAACAGCCCTTGATGTCCTAGGGATCTTTCTCCTCTGTTGAGTCTCTTGATTGTCTGTATTCTTGAATACTAGTAAAATATAATGCCTGGTAAGATCTCTGATTCATTTAAGTGTGATTTGCCAGTCAGGTCTTATATGTGACTCAGATGGTGAATAGGATTGATGTTTGGGTGTATAAACCATGTACTTGGTGGAACATTAGTTGCTCCCTCATATGCTTAACTCAGAAGGTGCCAGATAGGTATCAAAGCAGCAACTTTGGTCTTTTCTTTCAGTGAGGGTGGAAGGGAATAGTGAAGAAGATCTGTCCAATCTTTATTTTTTTTAATTTTATATTTCTATATATTGAAAATATGATGTATGGGTACACCACTATGTATGGTGATGGATGTTAACTAGGAGTCTAATTAACATTCATCACCAACATAGTTACAATTTTTTTTCTCGTGATGAGAATTTTGAACATTTGCTCTTTTAGCAGCTTTCAAATATATAGTCCAGTAAAAGTAGCTATAGTCACCATGCTGTATGTTACTCTCCCCCATGACTTACTTATTTTATAACCTAAAACTTGTACCTTTCACCCATGCCTTCATCCTATGCCTCTGGCAATCACCAGTCTGGTCTCTGTATCTGTGAGCTCAGTGCTATTTTTAGGTCCCATGTATAAATTAGATCATATTGTCTTTTTTTGTCTGACTTACTTCACTTAATATCATGCCCTGAAGGTCCATCCAGCTTGTTACAAATGGCATGATTTCATTCTTTCTTATGGCTGAATAATATTACATATACATCACATACACACTCACACACACAGACACACATGCACACACGCACACACACACACACACACATCACATTTTCTTTATTCTTTCTTCTATTGTTGTACACAAGTTTTTTCCATATCTTGGTTATTGTACGTCATGCTTCAATGAACATTGGAGTGCATATATCTTTTTGAGTTAGTTTTTTCTTTTTCTTCAGATAAATACACAGAAGCAGAAGTGCTTATCATAAGGTAGTTAGGTTTTTTAACTTTGGGGGAACTTCCATACTGTTTCCTGTAGTGGCTGCACAAATTTTATTCCCATTAATAGTACACAAGGACTCCCTTTTCTCCACATCCTTACCAATACTTATCTTCTTCATAATAGCCATTCTAACAGTTTGTGATCTCTCCCTGTGCTTATGACTTGCATTTTTCTGACAATTAGTGATGTTGAGCACCTTTGCCTGTGCCTGTGGGCCATCTGTATTGTCATCTTTAAAAAATGTCTGTTCAGTTATTCTGTTCAGTTTTAAATGGGACTGTTTGGATTTTTGCTATTGACTTGTATGAGTTCTTTATATACTTTGGATACTAACCCCATTGTCAAAAACATGACATGTTTTATCATTCATTGGGTTGCCTTTTCATTTTATTGATGGTTTCCTTTGCAGTGCAGAAGCTTTTTAGTTTCATGTAGTCCCACATGTTTATTTTTGCCTTTGGTGTCAAATCCCCCAAAATCACAGCCAAGACCAATTTCTATGAACATACCACCCATGTTTTCTTCTAGAAGTTTTATGGTTTCAGATCACGTTTAAGTTTTTAATGCATTTTGGGTTATTTTTTGTCTGTGGTGTAATATTGCAGTGGTTCAGTGTCATTCTTTTCCATGTGGTTCTTCAATTTTCCCAGAACCATTTCTCTAAGAGACTGTTCTTCCCTCATTGTATAGTCTTGGCATCTTTGTTGTAAAGTCCTTGACTGCATATCCTTGGATTTATCTCTGGGCTCTCTATTCTGTTGTATTAATCTACGTGTCTATTTCTATACCAATGCAGTACTGTTTTGATTATTGTAACTTTGTAATACAGTTTGAAATCCAGGTGCATTATATTTCCAGCTTTGTTCTTCTTTCTCAAGACTGCTTTGGCTATTCAGGGTAAGGTCTGCCTAGTTTTTAAATTAAGTATTCCCAGAGAAATATGCTATTTCTGTGTACATGACTAGTTGGCAAAAAAATTTTAGAAACACCTTTCAATAGTCGATGTGAATAATAGGGACAAAGCACTCAATTTCAAAGCATGCATCACTCTATCAAATTTAACTGAATGCTTCTATCCTAGTCCTTCCTCTGTAAAGGAGAATTATCCCAGCAACGCTCACCTCTTTAAAATAGTTTTGGCTTTAGGCACACATTTTTAGGACAGGCTATCCTAACAGAGGTGTTGATTTGTACGAGTAAAATTTAGCCAGAATCTTTAATGACTTCACAGAAGTCAAGGTGATTATTTTTGGACACTGCAGACTTAGCATGGTAGGGTAGCTTTTTGAATTCTAAAGAATAATTTATTAATTAGGCTTAAGTGATACATAGTGTCCATTTTAGGAAACTGGCCTGAATCATTGTTATTGACCATTATAGTTTCATGGTGTTAGTTCATGCACTTAAGTTCATGCACTTAGGCCATTCTCCTTAACTGTTAATTTTAGGTACATGGAAATAATAATAAACAACAAGTATATTTTTACTTTCAGGTATACTGCTTCCTCGATCCCCACATTCACAAACTAGATTTTGAGGAATGAGTCAGAAGGGAAATAGGGCAGAGGTTTCGAAGGTGGTGTTTGTCATTGAGCTGATTAGTTTTGTCTTCCTCTCTCATTTACTGGTCAATCACACTTATTAATAAATACCTATATTATATATCTATAGGAAGTTTAATTTAATATTTGGTACAAAATGATGCCCTTCCAAACTTTATGGTTTTAAAAATAAAGAGAAAAAGTTAAGAGTATAAGAGTAAAAAGTTAGGTTTCTTTTATTATTATTATATAAAACATTTTATTAAATTATGATTGACATGTAAAAATCTGTATATATTTAATGGCTATCACTCAGTGAGTTTGGGGTTAAGTATGTGATAGCTCAGTTGGTAAAGAATCTGCCTGCAGAGCAGGAGACCTCCATTCAATTTATGGGTGAGGAAGATCCCCTGGAGAAGGGACAGGCTACCCACTCCAGTATTCTTGGGCTTCCCTTGTGGCTCAGCTGATAAAAAATCCGCCTGCAATGCAGGAGACCTGGGTTTGATCCCTGGGTGGGAAGATCCCCTAGAGAAGGGAAAGGCTACCCACTCCAGTATTCTGGCCGAGAGAATTCCATGGACCGTGTAGTCCATGGGGTCACAAAGAGTGGGACAAGACTGAGAGACTTTCACTTTCACTGTACTGTTTAACAAACATGCTCCTCTATGCATTTCATGCATCTTTATCTTATAGTTCACATATAACTTACTTCTATAAATATACATCTTATAAACTTATACTTTAGTTCTTAGTTTTATGGTCAATATTATAATCATTGTTTAAAATTATGTATATTTTTATACTTTTGTAACAGTAATGATTTTTTTTATTTGTTATCCCTTCTAAATACTGTGGCTTTATTTATTCAGAAGCAGAGGTAGTTTCCCATCAGTTTATAAGGATGGATGCTTTACATTATATTTTAAATGTTGCTCTGAAAACAGGCAATTAGTTATAAAGCAGGCCTGCCATGGTCATTTATTGATGAAGAAACTCTGATACACAGTTCTTTCTTTTATAAATTTGAGATAAGCTGTCCTCCCAAAGACATCTAGATAAGAGGAATCAATGTACATTGTCATTTTGACAGGCCATACTCTCCTGTTAGTTTACACATCTGCTCAAGGAGAAAAAAACTATCAGATATATCTGCTGATAATGATAAACAAGAGAGGGAGTCTTGAGCTGGCATCTGTGGACAGCCTGTCAAGGCCAGTGGAAACACAATTCTCATTCTAATGAATGCCTTTGCCCTACACAGGGAGCCATGATGACAGCTGATCCCTCCCCTGGAATTCGAAGTCCTTGCTAATGACATGACTGTAATTCTCAGATCTGTCAACAAGGATCTGACTGCTTTTTCAGTCCAGCAGTAGGGTAATGTGAGTTATATTCATATGTGTTTTCAGGACTTTATAACTATTTTGAAGTAACTCTGTTCTGTTGGGGTACGAACACCAAGGACCATTCAGTGGCTCCCAAATGATTTGGAGAAAGAGCCAGTTCATGTTAGAAAGTGAGGGGAAAAGTGACATTTTTTAATGCAGATACTAAAAAACTTAACTACTCAGGGAGACAATATTACAATAAATACAGTTTAATTAAACATATCCCAAATGTCCTCCTGCCTTCACAAGCCCAGCTCATGGGCTTAGTCTTACAAAATAGCTGTATTACTCCTGCCTCTTCTTTCTTTTTAGGAAGTCAGCTAGCTTTGAGTTTGGCTGAGAAGCGTCACTCTCTTCTCTATTTTTTCTCCCCTCCCTTTCTTATGTCAGAAAATATCTAATATTTTCTATTTACCTTTACATTAAGGAAATGCTGATGTATTTTCAGAGATTCAGTCTTCAAAACCAATGTATCACAACCAAAGGAACTAATGGTTTTAAGTCAGATTTTTAAAGATAATTTTAAAGTCAATAAAATTAATCCATTAAAACCAATGAAAGTAGTATAATATTAATCAAAAAATGATTTGAGAATTTTAGATGAATCACAGATTCTCTATGAGTTTGCAGTCCTTTTGCCAGATCCGCAGGTTGGGAAATCTGTTGTGAGTCCTAGGACTTTCTTAACAGTGAGAGAATTTCTTTGGTATAATTGTTCTGCAGTTTGTGGGTCCTCTGCTTGGTGGCCTTATGGTGGGGTTAATGGTGACCTCCTCCAAGAGCGCTTATGCCACAGGCTGTGTGACCAGGTAGTTGCACCCAGAGCCCCTGCCCCTGCCGCAGGCCAGGAAACAGACTGGAGGGCAAAGCAAAACCTCACATGCACCAGGACCCAGAAGAAAGGAGCAGTGACCCCACAAGAGGCTGACCCAGACTTGCCAGTGAGGGTCCAGGAGTCTCTGGTGGAGGCGTGGGTCAGTGGTGGCCTGCTGCTGGGTCTGGGGCACTGAGTGTGGCAGTGCATGCATGGGACCTTTTGAAGGAGGTCGCCATTTTCTTCATTACCTCCACCATAGTTTGGCCTCAGGTCAAACAACAGGAAGGGAACATAGCCCCGCCCGTCAACAGACAATTAGATTAAAGATTTACTGAGCAGGGCCGGCCCACCAGAGCAAGACCCAGTTTCCCCCTCAGTCAGTCTCTCCCATCCGGAAACTCCCACAAGCCTCTTATCCTCATTCATCAGAGTGCAGGCACAACGAAAACCACAATCACAGAAAACTAATCAAACAGATCACATGGACCACAGCCTTGTCTAATTCAAAGAAACCATGAGCCATGTCGTGTAGGGCACCCAAGATGGATGAGCCATGGTGGAGAGTTCTGACAAAATGTGATCCACTGGAGAAGGGACTGGCAAACCATTTTAGTATTCTTGCCTTGAGAACCCCATGCACAGTATGAAAAGACAAAAAGATATGAAACATTTAAAAAACGAATATCATGACATCCAGTCCGATCAGTCCATGGCAAATAGATGGGTAAACAATGGAAACAGTGAGAGACTTTATTTTCTTAGACTCCAAAATTACCGCAGATGGTGACTGCAACCATGAAATTAAAAGATGCTTGCTCCTTGGAAGAAAAACTATGACCAACCTAGACAGCATATTAAAAAAGCAGACACATTACTTTGCCAACAAAAATCCATCTAGTCAAAGCTACGGTTTTTCCAGTAGTCATGTATGGATATGAGAGTTGGACCATAAAGGGAGATGAGTGCTGAAGAATTGATGGTTTTGAACTGTAGTGTTGGAAAAGATTCTCGAGAGCCCCTTGGACAGCAAGGAGATCCAACCAGTCAATCCTAAAGGAAATCAGTCCTGAATATTCATTGGAAGGACTGATGCTAAAGCTCCAGTACTTTGGCCACCTGATGCGATAATTGACTCATTGGAAAAGACCCTGATGCTGTGAAAGATTGAAGGCAAGAGGAGAAGGGGTCGACAGAGGATGAGATGGTTGGATGGCATCACTGACATCATGGACATGAGTTTGAACAAGCTCCGGGAGTTGGTGACAGACAGGGAAGCTGTGTGCTGCAGTCCATGGAAGCTGTGTGCTGCAGTCCATGGAGTCTCAAAGAGTCAAACTGAGTGGCTGAACTGACTGAACTGAGGTGAATTGCAGACTCTTTTTATTTATATAAAATAAAGAGCAAGGTGAAAATAGATTATTAAAATAGTTAAAGATTCAAAAAAATAAAAATCATTTGAATGTTTCCCCAATAGAGCAGAAATGATGGTGTGTTTAAGTTGAAAACTAATCTAAATTTTCCCCTTTAAATCCTGAATGAAATATGTGATAAGATGAAATAGTAAGTCAAAGTGCCTTACTCAGATGCTGGAGTTTATTAAGTACTAAATAAATGTTGATATATGAATTATGGCCTCTGACTTCTGTTATTTTATCTAAAGATGACATCCTAAAAATTTATGATGTGTGTGCTGCTTGATTTTTCTTTTTATAATATTTGTTTTTTAGGATAAAAATGACGAGGATATTGAAAATACAAGATTATTTTCATGGTTGCTGTGGTTTTATAAATTAACATGGACCACTGTGTCATCAGTGGAACTATGGTATCCATACCAACTGTGAATACTGACTCTATATATTGAGCTTGTCACAATAGTTTTGCATCCCAGGCCTGCTGGGCTGAGTTATGGTTCATGGAGTACAAAGTCTTTAGAATCTGATATAAGGTTAAAGAACCCAGGACAAAGAGCTCTACAGTACAAGTATTTTGAAGTTTGCTTTTCTACATTATTCCCTTTCTCATTTGTATTCTGTTCAGGGGCAAAAATATAAGGAAGTGGCCAAAAAATATTTTTCATAGTCTTTTGCGCAATTACTACTAAAAGTGATTATTATTATTATTACTTCAACCAACAAACCCCATTGGATGGGTTCCAATAAGGATGTGCCTATCCTGGATGGGCTTCCCTGGTAGCTGAGCTGGTAAAGAATTTGCCTGCAAAGCAGGAGATCCTGGTTTGATTCCTGGGTAGGGCAGATCCCCTGGAAAAGGGACAGGCTATTCACTCCAGTTTTCTTGGGCTTCTCTTGTGGCTCAGTTGGTAAAGAATCCGCCTGCAATGCAGGAGACCTGGGCTCGATCCCTAGGTTGGGAAGATCCCCTGGAGGAGGGAAAGGCTACCCACTCCAGTATTCTGGCCTGGAAAATTCCATGGACTGTATAGCCCATGGGGTCGCAAAGAGTCAGACACAATTGAGCAACTTTCACAGACTAGATGGGAACCGAGTTTGGAGGAGAATAGATACATGTATATATCCTTGGACAGAGGAGCCTGTCGGGCTATGACTGAAGACACACCAATACACACACATACACGTAAGGATGGCTGAGTCTCTCCACTGTTCACCTGAAGCTATTACAGCATTGTTTGTTAATAGGCTACATCTCAATACAAAGTAAAAAGGTTTTGAAAAATTTTTTTAAAAAGTGGAGCTAAAGTTGGGAAAGAGAAAAAGAGACATGTGTCTGGTACTAAAATTCAGTCTTCTAACACTATACCTTCAGTTAAAAAAAGAAGAAACTGACAAAGAATTACTCTGATCTTTTCCCTTTAGACTATTAATATAAATTGATTCTGGTTTCCTGAACCAGAATTTTACTTGGTTTTAATTCATTTTTGATAGCATAAGAAAGAAAACAGCTCTTTCTAAATTATTCAGCATGTTGTTTAATAAGAGTGAGCCCCGCACAATGTGATGGCTCGTGAAAATCCATTAGTCTATTGTGAAATATATAATTATAGACTATTATGAAAATAAGAAATTTTTATTACACATATGCATTTGACAGCCTGCAATTAGTTTTAGACTCTCTCATTAACATATGTTTTACTTAATGGTGAGTGATTATGGATTATCATTTAATTACGGATAATTATAAATACTCATCTATTTTTTGTGAATCTAAAAATAAAATTAAGCATTTGTCAAGAACCAGAAGAGTATGCTTTTCTCTTTTATTTTTGTCCAACACCAAGAATTATTATCAAGTAAATAGTAACAAAATAGCTTTGAGTAAATTTCTGAATACTTTTTATCATATATATATCCTGCTATTATATTTATGAATGATGCTATTCTTTTATGAGTTATTCATGAGTAATTTTTCACAAAAAGAGGAATCAATAGTACAAAGAGCTATAGAAACTGTTATGAGTTGCATTAATTAAATACCACTTTTTTTTCCTGAGTAGTCATTCTAAACACTTAGATTTCATCAATCTACCCTAATTAGAAGAATGTATTTGTATAATCAGGTTACAGAACAAATTATACTTTTTAATGTAACAATACATGATCATCCTTGAATAGTTCTTTCATTTTTATATAATGTTTGATGAACTCCCGAAGTTTTTCTATTTGATGGTTTTGCTATATCTCATATATAAATTATTATGTTTAGAAAAACAATATATAAATAGGAAAAACATGAAACGTAAGAATCCATTTCTTCCTCCATGTAACAACTGAAACTGACATCAAAATACAAAGCCTTAGAAATGCTCTTGTTTTCTCTTTCTATAAATCCAGAGTGAATAAGATTAAAGAGTTAATATTTCTAAAATCAGAATTTCTTTGTTGAGGTTTATAAGCAAGGGAAAGACATTTAGTAATTCCTTACAACATCTACCTTGGTATTTATGGTTTAATTTGCATTTTGGGCAGAATATATTGCTTTAAAAAAAAATCCACACATTATAAAATGTAAGTAGAGAGATTGTAATTAAGTTTGGGCTGGGTAAATGTTTGCTGAAAGTAACTAATACCATAAAGCAGATTTAAAAGAAAAAAAGAGGGTTATACTTATCTGCTGTAGCTATCTTTGAAATATAAGTGGCCTACATAAGTGTATTGCTTTTCTGTTTGTTTTGATGAAACCTTAACTAGAATGTTGGGGCTCCCCTAGATGCTCAGTGGTAAAGAATCCTCCTGCGAAGCAGGAGATGCAGGTTCCATCTCTGGGTCAGGAAGATCCCTTGGAGAAGGGAATGGCAACCCACTTCAGTATCTTGTCTGGAAAATCCATGGACAGGGGAGCCTGGCATGCTACAGTCCATGGGGTCGCAAAGAGTTGGACATGACTGAGCAACTGAACTGAACTGACCTGAATATTTCTTTTAGAAGTATCTTACAGCACCTTAAGATTATAATTAGAATTATCAGTTCTTAATGGGTAGAAATGGAGGGGGACAAATGTCAGGCCTTGGTGGATTTTAAAGTTAACTTTGTATTAATTTCTCAAGTCTCAAATCAACATTTCCCTGTCTCTGTGGAATAAAACAATATGTCAGTTAAGTTTTATATTCTATAGATTTCCATTACCCAAGACTGGATATTTTGAATAAGGTAAAGATTTCCTTTTTTTCATTCTTTACCTGAATTCATCCTGCCTGGTTTTACCCTTACTAGTTTGAAAAATCTAATCTATCTGAGACCCATAAAGCCATATTGTATGTAATATATATATCATATATCCTGTATTTCTAGTAAACTTGCCTGCACAGGAGTTTTTTCCTTTAGTTAAATCCCCCTATGTTTTTCTTAACATCATTACATTTTTAATTCTGCCAGAGTGTTGCATTTTTATTCATACCTATTTGTCATTTGCCTTCTGAATCTGATTAATTGAATCTACTTACTTTTCCTAAATAGGCCCCCCCTCCTCTTCTTGGTTTATATTGTGTATGATGGTGGACAGAACTTTTTCTTGAACTCATTTCTCATTTTCTCTACACTTTTTAATATGTTAATATCATTCAACTCCTATTTTTCATTTAGATAGTATCTGATGATGACAGCTTTGCAGTATAAATTGTACACAAGGTAGTTTAAAATGCATTTTGATGACTGCTCCATGTGCATGAGGCACAGTATTAAAGCTGGTCCATCTTTACACAAACCTGCTTCCACAGAACTTAGGGTGGTTACCCATTCCAGCTCTCTAACACTCATAAGATAAAACAAACAGGAAACAAACAGTGAAACAGTTAATTGCAAATGTCATTCCTTAGAAGCTATGAAATAATGTTAATTATAATTATCATTATTATGGGAGGAGCCGCAGGTGCAATGGTAAAGGATCCAACTGTCAATGCAGGAAATCTGGGTTCAATCCCTGGGTCAGGAAGATCCCCTGGAGAAGGGAATGTCAACCCACTCCAGTATTGTTGCCTGGAGAATTCCATGGACAGAGGAGCCTGGCGGGCTACAGTCCATGGGGGTCACAAACAATCAGACACAATTGAGCGACTGACACTTTCATTTTCTTTCATAAGACCCACACTGCTTATTGCTGGTCATGTGCCCAAGACTGAAAGATACATAGTGGTATTTGAAACTTTTTCATAGTCCTTCAATCAGATTCCTACAACCACTGCAAGTTTATGAGACCAAAAGGAATTACAAAGAAGAAAGGCCAAAACTAAAACAAAACACTTAGAAATATCTAGGATTTAGACCCAAAGTTTATCTTTGGAACCTCAGGCCCTAATTAATTTGTTAATTAGTGGTCCTCAAAGCATGATCCCCATCCCAGCAACATTGAAATCACCTGGGAACTTGTTAAAATGCAAAACCTCCAGCTCTACCTCAGAATTACTGAATCAGAAATTCTTGGGGGAAAGTCCATGAATTTGTGTTTTAACAATCTCTCCAGGTGATTCTGATGTTTGTCATGTCTGAGAACCTGCAATGTAGATCCTAGGGGAGCCAGGAAGTCATTTCTCAAGGATGAGGCTTACTTAAGCAATTTTGATGATGCTTCCCTTTTTGTTGACTAGATCCCAGCTTTCTCTTATCCTTCAAGACTGGAGTAAATTTCCAGGGCAGAGAATTAGCCACAGTACTAGAAAAAAGCAAATAAAAACATAAATTAAAAACAAACAAACACACACATACTTTTAACTTATTTTCACTCTGAGAATTCTGTTCCTTAGCATACAATGGGCCAGAAGAGTTCTCAAAGCTGGGCCAGGTAGACATATGATGTTTTATGACATTCAGTGTTGTCAGTAAATTCAGATTTCCACAGATAGCAGGTCCCACTCCTAAGAAAGTTACCACCTTTGAGTGAACAAACAGACAAGTAAACACCCTCATTGTTGCCGATTAATCTTTAAGGAGTACTTTGTAGTTTTCCATATAGAATGTACTATGCAACCACAGCACGCCCACCAAATCCCATGGCCAGCTACTTAATGACTGCGGACAGCTAAAAACTTGAAACAATAATCCATGAGGTGTGGTGTTTACTCAGAATCAGTACTCTATTTCGTTAATTTAAATACCTTTATTATGCTCCTTAAGAAGTTCTCTGGCTTGGAAAATTGCAATTTGATGACAATTTAAATATTCTGAATGCTGTGTTATGTTCAGTACATATGATAAATTCCTTACTTCAAATTTAAATTGAGGTGTACAGCTTTTATTAATAAAACACTTGTTTCTCACTGTTCCCACTAAATAAATATTAAACATGTATTCTAAACTACTAGTAAAAAGAGTTTTTAGCTTTTCAGAGTCACTTATATGTTCCCATTTCTCTTTGTCTAGATTCCTATGAACATTTCTCTTCAAGGTGGAAGGAAAATGAATCCTTTAGCAATGTTTAGGATGTAACCTTTGCTTTAGCTAAAATAAAATATGTATCTTTACTTGGTAAAATTCTGTGGGAGGCTTTTTTCATATTTTTAACAGTAGTATTAGTTGAGAGACTCTCTCTTTGTGCTTTAAGGTATTACAGTAGTATCTCCTTTGTCCCAGTTTTTTTCCCCCCCTTTAATTCCTCTTACTACAAAATAAATTTTTCTAAGACTATTAAAACCTTAACTGTCATCAAACACTTCATAGTTTTTCATTACCTGTGGGCCAAGTCATATTGACTTCATCTGTGTGAAGGGAATGGACTAACAACACTGTATTCAGTGTATGGGTAATTTTATAAGAAGATCTCTCAATGTTGGCTAAAATGCCATTTTATATCCTCATCAGCCATTTATATCCTCATCAAATGAAAGTTCCAGTTGTTCCACATTCTTGACAGCATTTGATATTAATATTTTGGTTGTTCTGTCTACTGTTCTGATTGGGTGATTTTGATTCTTCTATCTTCTAGGTCACTTATTTGTTTTTCTGCATTTATTTTCTGCTATTTATAGCTTCAGGGCTTCCCTAGTGGCTCAGCAGTAAAGAAACTGCCTGTCAATACAAGAGACAAGGGTTTGATCCCTGGGTTGGAGAGATCCCCTAGAGAAGGAAATAGCAATTCAACCCACTCCAGTATTCTTGCCTGGGAAATCCTATGGACAGAGGAGCCTGGCGGGCTACAGTCTATGGGGTCGCAGAGACTCAGACAAGATTTAGTGATTAAACAACAGCAGCAACTTACTGATTTTGGCTGAGTTTTCATCTTGGCAACTGAGTTGTCTAATTTTGATTGGTTCCTCACAGTTTCTATTTATTGTTACAATAATCTGCCTTTCTATCAATAGCCTTCTTCGCTCCTTCAGCGTCATTAAAATTTTGCCTATTTTTTTATCTCATGGTCCAGTAGACTGGTGAGGTCTGTCTCATCATCTGTTCTTGCAGTGAAATTCTCTTATTCTTTTCATTGGGAGTGGTTCCCCGGCTTCTTGATTTTGCTTATATTTATATGACTATGAATCTAGGAGAAACAGCTGTCTGCTGTGGTTTTGATGGGTTACCCTTATTTGCGAGCATCCCTGTGTAGTCTTCATGAGTCTAGTATTTTTGGTGCGAGGGCTGTTTTGGGTATGGACAACGCCTTGTCTTTCCTCAGGGTGTGCTGGTCCTTGTCCCCTTAATGGAGGGTCTGGTTGGTATTGTAGTGACCACAGCCTGCCCTGGATGTTGGGTGGGGCCCTCTCTTTGCTCTGTGCCTGTCACAGGCCTGTCGGGTACAGGGTCTCTCCCCAACTGTTGTAGTAGAAGCCCCCAGGTAGGGTTCTAAGCTGAAGTTATTAATCTTTTAAATTTCATTATCTCAGTGATATTTAATTTGAGGTTCCCTGATAAGTAGTGATGTTGAGCACTTTTCCAGGCTCTTACTGCTCTTCCCCAGCATGCTTGGGTCAGGTTAAACAACAGGGAGGGAACATGACCCTCCCATTGACAGAAAAGTGTGCATAATCTCCTGGAATCTCCTCAACCATCTTGGAACCTGGAAGGTCTTGAGGTTGGATACACAGACACAGAGAAGACCATGTGATAATGAAGGCAGATATTGGAACAATGTAACCACAAGGCAAAGAAAACCATGGAGTTCCAGAAAATGGGGAAAGCTAGAAAGCAAGGAAGAATTCATTTTCTAGTTTTTCATAGGGAGCATAGCCCAGACATGCCATATGGGGCAACCTAAGATGGACGGGTCATGGGGGAGAGTTCTGACAAAATGTGGTCCACTGGAGAAGGGAGTGGCAAACCACTTCAGTATTCTTGCCATGAGAACCCCATGAACAGTATGAAAAGGCAAAAAATTAAGATACTGAAAGATGAAATCCCCTGGTCATAAGGGGCCCAATATGCTACTGAAGATCAGTGGAGAAATAACTCCAGAAAGAATGAAGGAAGGAGCCAAAGCAAAAACAACACCCAGATGTGGGTGTGACTGGTGATAGAAGCAAGGTCCAATGCTATAAGGTTAGGTCCATGAATCAAGGTAAATTGGAAGTGGTCAAACAGGAGATGGCAAGGGTGAGCATCGACATTTTAGGAATCAGAGAACTAAAATGGACTGGAATGGGTGAATTCAACTCAGATGACCATTATATCTATTACTGTGGGCAGGAATCCCTTAGAAGAAATGGAGTAGCCATCACACTCAACAGAAGAGTCCAAAATGCAATACTTGGATGCAGTCTCAAAAACAACAGAATGATCTCTGTTCATTTACAAGGCAAACCATTCAATATCAGGGTAATCCAAGTTTGTCCCTTGACCGGTAATGCTGAAGAAGCTGAAGTTGAATGGGTCTATAAAGACCTAAAAGACTTTCTAGAACTAACACCCAAAAAGGATGTCCTTTTCATTATAAGAGACTGGAATGCAAAAGAAGGAAGTCAAGAAATACTTGGAGTAACAGGCAAATTTTGCTTGGAGAACAAAATGAAGCAGGTCAAAGGCTAACAGAGTTTGCCAAGAGAATGCACTGGCCATAGCAAACACCCTCTTCCAACAACAGAAGAGAAGACTCTACACATGGACATTATCAGATGGTCAATACCAAAATCAGATTGATTATAATCTTTGCAGCCAAAGATGGAGAAGCTCTATGCAGTCAGTATAAACAAGACTGTGAGCTGACTGTGGCTCAGATCATGAACTCTTTATTGCCAAATTCAGACTTAAATTGAAGAAAGTAGGGAAAACCACTAGACCATTCAGGTATGACCTAAATAAAATCCCTTACAATTATACAGTGGAAGTGAGAAATAGGTTCAAGGGATTAGATCTGATAGAGTGCCTGAAGAACTATGGATGGAGGTTTGTGTACAGGAGGCAGTGATCAAGACCATTCCTAAGAAAAAGAAATGCAAAATGGCAAAATGGTTGCCTGAGGAGGCCTTACAAATTGTTGAGAAAAGAAGAGAAGTGAAAGGCAAAGGAGGAAAGGAAAGATATACCCATTTGAATGCAGAGTTCCAAAGAATAGCAAGGAGAGAAGAGAAAGCCTTCCTCAGTGATCAATGCAAAGAAATAGAGGGAAAAAATGGAATGGGAAAGACTAGAGATCTCTTCAAGAAAATTAGAGATACCAAGGGAACATTTGGTGCAAAGATGGGCTCAATAAAGGACAGAAATGGTATGGACCTAACAGAAGCATAAAATAATATAAAGAGATGGCAAGAATCACAGAAGAACTATACAAAAAGAATTTCATGACCCAGATAACCACAGTGGTGTGATCCTAGAATGTGAAATCAAATGAGCTTTAGAAAGCATCACTACGAACAAAGCTAGTGGAGGGGATGGAATTCCAGTTGAGCTATTTCAAGTCCTAAAAGATGATGCTGTGAAAGTGCTGCATTCAATATGCAAGCAAACTTGGAAAACTCAGTAGTGGCTACAGGACTGGAAAAGGTCAGTTTTCATTCCAATCCCAAAGAAGCAATGCCAAAGAATGCTCAAACTACTGCACAATTGCATTCATCTCACATGCTAGTAAAGTAGTGCTCAAAATTCTCCAAGCCAGGCTTCAACAGTACGTGAACCGTGAACTTCCAGATGTTCAAACTGGTTTTAGAAAAGGCAGAGGAACAAGAGATCAAATTGCAAACATCCTCTGGATCATCAAAAAAGCAGGAGAGTTCCAGAAAAACATCTATTTCTGCTTTATTGACTATGCCACAGCCTTTTACTGTGTGGATCACCACAAACTCTGGAAAAGTCTTAAAGAGATGGGAATACCAGACCACCTGACCTGTCTCCTGAGAAATCTGTATGCAGGTCAAGAAGCAACAGTTAGAACTGGACATGGAACAACAGACTAGTTCCAAATAGGGAAAGGAGTATGTCAAGGCTGTATATTGTCTCCCTGCTAATTTAACTTATGTGCAGAGTACATCATGAGAAATGCTGGGCTGGATGAAGCACAACCTGGTATCAAGATTGCTGGGAGAATTGTCAATAATGTTAGATATGCAGATGACACCACCCTTATGGCAGAATGTGAAGAAGAACTAAAAAGCCTCTTGATAAAAGTGAAAGAGGAGAGTGAAAAAATTGGCTTAAAACTCAACTTTCAGAAAGCTAAGATCATGGTATCCAGTCCCATCACTTCATGGTAAATAGATGGGAAACAATGAATATAGTGACACACTTTATTTTGGGGGGCTCCAAAATCACTGCACATGGTTACTCCTTGGAAGAAATTAAAATACACTTGTTCCTTGGAAGAAAAGATATGACCAACCTAGACAGCATAATAAAAAGCAAAAACATTACTTTGCCAACAATGGTCCATCTAGTCAAAGCTTTGTTTTTTCCAGTGGTCATGTATGGACGTGACAGTTGGTCTATAAAGAAAGTTGAGCACCAAAGAATTGATGCTTTTGAACTGTGGTGTTGGAGAAGACTCTTGAGAGTCCCTTGGACTGAAAGGAGATCCAACCAGTCCATCCTAAAGAATTGGAGAAGGGGATGACAGAGGATGAGCTGATTGGATGGCATCACCAACTCTGGTGACATGAGTTTGAGTAAACTCCGGGAGTTGGTGATGAACAGGAGGCCTGGCGTGCTGCAGTCCACGGGGTCGCAAAGTGTCAGACACGAATGAGTGACTGAACTGAAATGAACTGCTCTTCCCAATATTTTCAGTTGCTCAGTTTTGTCGGACTCTTTGTGAGACCATTTACTGTAGCCCACCAGGTTCCTCTGTCCATGGAATTCTCCAGGCAAGAGTACTCTAGTGGGTTGCCATTCCCTTCTCCAGGAGATCTTCCTGATCCAGGGATCAAACCCAGGTCTCCTGCTTTGCCGACACAAGCTTTACCATCTGAGCCACCAGGGACCCCCAGTTCTCATGTGAGCCTTGCTAAAATCTTTTCCATTTTAAAATTATATTGTTCATCTATTATTGTGAGTTATAAGAATTTTTAAATATCTAGATACAAGTTTTTTTGTCTGATATATGTGTATGTATATAGTGTTTGCATGTGTATAGATATCAGCTTGTACATTCCTATAGAACATTGGCTTTTTACTGGGAAAACTGACATCTTAAAACTATTGAGTCTTAACAATACTGATACATTAAATTCATATGTATTTCCATTTATTTAGTCTGTTAAGATATCCCTCAGCAATGTTTTATATTTTCAGTATATAGGTTTTGTACACGTAGAAATTATCTGTAAAAATTTTATCTTTTTGGATGCTATTGGAAATTGTATCATTAAAAAAATCTTATTTTCTAGTGTATAGAGTTACAGTTGATTCTTATATTTTAGTCATATATACCGTGTCTGAGACCTCAGTAAATTCACTTAGTTTAGTACTTGTTTTAGTAGTTTTCTTTCTCTGCATACAGTCTTAGTTGCTGAGAATAGTGACAGTTTAATTTTTTTCTTTCAATTGTATATGCTTTATTTTTTTCCTCTTCTTTTATAACTATAGTTGCTGGAACCCTCAGTAGAATATTTGAGTGCTGAGAGCAGACTTCCTTTTCTCTCCAGGTTTATTGGCATATTACACTGGAACACTATATAATTTACAATAATGATTGGCATATAATGTTGTATGAGCTTAACCCTGTTGATTTGATATATTTTGCAAAATGATTACCACCATAGTATTAGCTAACACCTCTATCAAGTCACTTAATTACCATTTCTTTTCTATTATGAGAACATATAAGATCTACTCTCAACACCTTTCAAGTATAAAATACAGTATTATAATATTAATTATAATTGCCTTCCCATACATTAGCTCCCCAGAACTTATTTATCTTCTAACTGGACCTTTGTACTGTTTAGCTAAGCAGACTTTTAATTGCCTTTCTCCCAAACTTGGGGGGCGAGGGACAGTCTTTCACTACTAATTTGGAATTAATGTTATATTTTTCATAGATGCCTTTGGTCAGATAGAATTTTCTTTCATTCTTCATTTGCTAGTAAACTTATATAAGTGGTTATCCAGTATAATGACATACATTTATAGAGTTAATCATATTTTCCTCCTTTATTCTGTTAAGATAGGGAATAACATTAGTTTTCAATTGTTAAAGCATCCTCAAATTTCTGGAGTAAATGCCCCTTGGTCACAATATTTTTTTTACATATATTGTGGGTTCAATCTTATATTTGGTTAAGGATTTTTGCATTTGTGGTCATGATGGATATTGACTTTGTAGGTTTCTCTTCTTGTAATGCTTTGTCTAATTTTAGCACTGGAGCACTTCTGACTTCATGTGATGATTTGGTAAATGTTTCATCCTTCTCTATCTTCTAAAATAATATATATAGGATTAGCATTTTTGTATAAATATTTTATAGACCACTATAATGAGTTGTCTGGTCTGAAGTTTCCCTGTAGAGATTTTAATTATCCTTTCAAATTCTTAATAGACACGTGGCTATTTATATTTTCTTTATCTTATTTCAACTTTGGTAATTTATATCTTTCCAGGACTTTATTTTGTTTAATGAACTGACATAAAATTGTTCAAATTATACTTTTAATTTCTTGTAGGATTTGCATTTATATGACATCTTTTATTCCGGTTATGGGTCATCTGTGCTTTTTTTTTTCTCCTTTAGTCTAAGTAGAGGTTTGTCAATTTAAATGGTTTTTCTAAAGAATCACCTTTTATTTCATTAATTTTTCCTTGTTTTTATTCTTTTATTGATTGATTTACATTTGCTTAATTTGCTCTTCTTTTGGAAGCTTTTTAAGATTGACTCTTAGGTATTTTAATATTTTAGATCTTTATTTTAATATAATATACAACTCCCCCTAAGTACTACTTTATTTGTATCTCACAATTTTGTTACATGTTTTCTTTCATCATCACTTGTTCATAGCATTTTCTAGTATCTTTTATGACTTCTTTGATCCATGGGTCATCTAGGAGAGTGTTGTTAATATTCAAAATATTTGGTGATATTCCATTAAATTCTTTAAAAAAAAAAAGATTTCTAGCAAACATGTTGTGGTTAGAGAATCTAATCTGTTCAAATGCAGTATTCCAATATTTATTGAGACAGCTTTTAGGGTCAGCAGATGATCTGTTTTGGTGACTATTCCATTTGCACTTAAAATATAATTGGAAAGGACTGTTCTATGAATGTCAATTAAATCAGGTTAGTTGATAGTGTGATTCAATTATTCTTTGTACTTAATTATTTTTGAATTACTATTTTTAATGATTCCTGAGCACACTGTTGAAGTTACCATTAAAAAATGGACAAGCATATTTATGTTATTATACCTTCTTAATGAATTACCCCTCATATTACTAAGAAATTTTCTTTTCTATCCCTGATAAATTTCTTGTCTTGAAATCTGCTTAGATATTAATATAACCACTCCCAGCCTCCTTATGATTAGCATTTTTGTAATTTTCTTTATCATTTCACATGTGTCTTAAGATTTAAAGAGTATTTTTATAGACATGTATAGTTTGGTTTTGATTTTTATTCAATCTAATAATTTCTACTTTGATTACTTTGCTTCATGTATATTTAGTATAAAATTTTGTGTAGTTGAGTTTAAGTGCAAGATAATATTTATTTTCTGTTTGTGCCATTTCCTGCTGTTGATGTTCCTTTGTCCCTTGGTTCCTGCCTTCTCTTGCGTTAATTACATTTTGCCTTTCATTTTATATACATTACTGAAGTATAAGTTATAGCTTTTTTTTTTGGTGGTTGTAGAGTTAACAGTGAGTGCCTTTATCTTATCAGAGTCATCCTCAGAATAATATGATACCCCTTCAGACAAAGTGTCAGAAACTTAGTTTACCCCCTAATTCTTCTTTCATCCTTTATGCTGTTGTTGTAATACATTTTATTTCTACCTAAGTCAGTAATATATTTTTATTTTTTTAATCATGTAATCTTTTAAAGAAATTTTAAAATGTGGATATCATTTACATTTACAGACATAGTTACTGTTTTAGAAGTTCTTGATGATATATGCAGATCAAAGTTGTCATTTGGCACCTTCTTCCTTCTGCCTGAAGAACTTTCTTTACCATTTCTTATAGTGCATATTTGCTGGTAACACCTTTTTTTTTTTTGCTTTGTTTGTCTGAAAATGACATTTTTTACCTTTTTTTTTTTTTGCTGAGTATAAAACTTTAGAATAACAATTTGTAGCACTTTAAAGAAATTATATTTCTTATTGACAGCATTGTTTTTGAACAAAGCTCTGGTCCTTCCTTTTCATATATATATATTTGTGTGTGTGAAATTCACTCAGTCAATTGTGTCTGACTCTTTGCAACCCCCTGAGTATACAGTCCATGGAATTCTCCAGGCCAGAATACTGGAGAGGGTAGCCTTTCCCTTCTCCAGGGGATCTTCCCAATCCAGGGATCAAACCAAGGTCTCCCGCATTGCAGGAGGATTCTTTACCAGCTGAGCCACAAGGGAAGCCCTTCATGTATATTTAGTAGGTCTTTTTTTTCCATGATTGCCTTTAAGATTTTCTCTTTTTGATTATGCATGCCTTGGTATGGTTACTTTATACTTTATTTTCTTCTTTCTTTTGAGTCATTGAGTTTCTTGGATCCATGGGTATATAGTTTTCATTAAATATGAAAAAAATTGGAACAGTTTCTCTTTACATAATTTGCTTCTGCTGACTCTACCTTTTGTCACTTAAATTACATATCTGTCAGACCATTTTAAGTTGTCCCATAAGTCACTTTGGCTCTGTTCAGTTTTTCTCTTAGTCACTGTTTTCTCTGTTTCAATTTGAAAATTTTTTATTGTTATGTCTTCAGAAGTACTGATTTTTTCCATCAGTGTATAATCTCCTATTTTGCCTATCCAGTGATATATGTGCGTGTGTGTGTGTATTTTTTACCAGAGTTCTGATTGTTTATAAAGTTCAGACAAGACCAAATTACTTAATTTAATATGGTAGAAGCCTCAGAAAAGGACACACAATAACAAGTCAAGGGGCTTTTTAAAAGACTCAAAGAGACACCAATGCTGTGTGTAGGGATAGCCTTCAAAATACATTTGGCAAAAATAAAAGATAAAAAGAGGAAAAAATAAAACCATTTTATATTTACATCTAAGTTCAGACTGTTCAGTAGACTAGGAATTTAGGTGAAAGTGCTTTAAAAAATGGTTTTGGGAGGTTACACTTGTAAACAAGGGAAAACAATTTGAGCAGAAATAAACATAGGGAGAACAGTGATGTTTTTGAGGTTCAGGGGAGACTGACATACAGATTCCTGGTTTGTATTAGAGGGATCAGCAACTTCATCTTCTGATTTAATTCCCTGATAAGTTGGAGGTGGTTTGTTTCAATATTTACATCACTTCTGTCATGTTTCATAATATCAGCTTTGATATCTGGTCACATTTTGATGCTCTTTTAACCTCTCTTTATACTTTGAGTAACACAGTTATTTTTTCTGGGGATTGGTGGTGGGATCAATAAAACTACTGAAAAATTTAGAATATCGCTCTTTCTCTGGACCATTTCTCTGGGGGTAAGAGAATCAATCACAATCAAAAATTTTCTAACCACTTTTATCTATAAACAGAATGTGCTGAATTGGAATAAATGTTGGGATACTTTAACTTGGAAATTCAGTAATTCTGGCCTCTGAACTTTTACCTATGAGAACTTTCCCCTTCTCTTTGCCTATTTTAATTACTATCTAGGGCCCAGCTAAAGCTCCATTTCATCTACTAAGTCTTTGCTGACCACTTCAGTGCACACTGATGTCTTTGCCCTCTGAATTCTTAAACCATTTTATGACTTGCATATAATTAATTAATTAGCTATTACATATTATTTATGCAGTGTTCTGTTCCCTGTCTTCACTCATATGAAGATAATCACTATTTACTTATTTTGCTTTTCATTCAAGTGTTTATTAAGTGTCTACTCCGTGTCAGGCACTTTGCTAGAAGATGATATACAATGGTGAAATAAAAATATAATGGTATCCACTCTGAAGCTGCTTGCAGTGGCAGGAGAAATATGTGTCAGGCAAAATATACACAAGTGTATAATAATAAATTGTGGTAAACTCCTTGATAGAAAGAAACTGAGATCCATAAAAAAATATTAGGTAAGACCTAATTAACTTTGAGTGGTTAGGGAAAGTCTCACCGTGAAAAGGATATTTGATCTGAGATATGAAGAATGAAAAATAATTATCTAGGCAAAGAATTTAGGGGAAAACCTTCTGGTTGTTAGCCACTACATGATAGAAACCTTTGGTTTGAGGAGGATCTTGACACAGGGAAGAAAGTGGAAGTCAGACTGTGGCTAGACGGTGGCTGCTGCTGCTGCTGCTAAGCCACTTCAGTTGTGTCCGACTCTGTGCGACCCCATAGATGGCAGCCCACCAGGCTCCCCATCCCTGGGATTCTCCAGGCAAGAACAGTGAAGTGGGTGGCAAGAGGGCAGCTGACCTTAGTAAAGAATGTATTCTGAAAGGAAGGCAGAAGTCAGATCTGCAGGGCCATGAAGCCACTTCATGAGTTAATTGCATTCTCATATCTATACAAGCTGCTTGATCACTGTATTCTGAATGAAAATGAGTACAGGAGGCAGAAACTTGCTTAAAAGGGAAAATAGTCTAAACCCTCAAGAGTATAAGGCAAAGGTAAAGGTGTGCCAGAATAGTAGTTCTCAAACTTGAGTATTCATCAGAAAAATCTGTGTGCTTATTAGAAATGTAGATTTCTGACCCTCAACTGCAGAGATTCTGAGTCAGATTTTCTGTATTTTGTAAGCAACCAAGTGATTCTTTCTGGTATAAGTAGCTGTGATTCCATTCTGTGAAATATAGATATAAGCAGTTAATCTTTTCCTTCAAAAAAAAAAAAAAATGTTATGTAGGAATGAACCTGAGTGACACTTCATGGAATAAAAGATATAAGGCAGGTCTGTACTTGTTGTATAATGGGATGTTATAGTCCTGAAATATTAAAAGTTCAGCTATTAAACTCTAAATTATGGAAGTCCCAACTTAATTCTTAACATCAATGAACAGGTAGTATAATATGTGTTCCCTTGAAGACAGTAACTATGCCTGATAGCACTTTTCATCCTGCACAGCATCGGCCATAGATTTGGTGATTTATAAATGTCTAATACATGAATGAATGTATTAATGAGTATGTTCCTGATGCTTCCTGCTCTAATTTTTCCCTGCACACTTATCACCTTGTACCTCACAGTTTGGGGAAGAGATAAGGGGCTGATAGTTCTAATAAATGATGTACTGCTATTTGGAATAATTTGAATGAAATAATATCTGAAAGAGAGTAATGATTAACCAAAAGAAAATGACCTTCATTCTCTGTCCTCATCTCATCATCATCATCATTCAGTAGCTCAGTTGTGTCCAACTCTTTGCAACCCCATGGACTGTTCCCCCCAGGCTCCTCTGACTGTGGAATTTTCCCCAGCGAGAGTGCTGGAGTGGGTTGCCATTTCCTCCTCCAGGGGATCTTCCCAACCCAGGGGTCGAACCCATGTCTCCTATTTCTCATGCATTGAAAGTGGACTATTAACCCGCTGAGCCATCAAGGAAGCCCTGTATCCTCATAACACTTCATAAAAGTTTCTATTCTCTGCATCTATGAAATAACCGTAATTACAGAGCAATATACCTTATTTCTTTCTACTTGAACTGTGACCTCTTCAAGGGTAGGAGCTGTGCCTTATTTATCTTTATTACATATAGAGTTACCCATAGTATCTTTTTTGGCTAGTGCTAAAAGAATTTCTGAGTTGAATTATAATGAAGATATTGCAAATAATTTGGCACCTGGATTGGGGCAATTTTTGAGATAAAGAACTTTCTTAATAATTCTTATGTTTGTGCTCTTTTTTCTTCCTCCCAAGTTACAGTGGGAGGCAAGGGCACAGAGGTTGACTATACATATGCACCATTGATGGGGAAGAACAGTACTCCCCAACTCTATAGAGTTTGGGTGACAGATGGGGTATATAACAGACACTAGGATGCTGCATTTGGTGACCTTGAGACTCATTTAAGATCTCAGATGAACTCAAACTAAAGATATGTTGATTTCTTGACCACTTGGTTCCAACAGCAGTAGAGCAAGCCATTATTAGATGGGGCCTTCCCAGGTGGTACGGGTGGTAAAGAACCTGCCCTCCATACTGGAGACATAGAAATATGGGTTCGATCCCTGGGTCTGGAAGACCACCGGAAAAGGGCATGGCGGCCCACTCCAGTATTCTTGCCTTGGAGAATCCCATGGACAGAGGAGCCTGGAGGGCTATGGTCCATAGAGTTGCAAAGAGTTGGATATGACTGAAGTGACTTAGCACACAGCACACATTATTGATGGATACAACTTTCTTAGTTTGTGGATTGAAGAGAGGAGAAAACCACATGAGTTCATAAAGAATGATCTCAGAATTGAGAGCTAGGTGGTCCAAAGCAACAATATTCAGGATGATTTGGATTTGGATTATCAGAACCCAGAGCTCTAATCTGGATGATGGCAGTGGGAATACAGTGAGCAACATATGGTGGGGTCCAGTTCAAAACTCAGGCAGGTAGCATTTGACCAATGGAGATCGCTCCACATACACAAGTTAGAGAGTAACCACACTGGAAAGCATGGGTAACAGAAAGTAGCTCAAGTGAAAATGGTTTGTTAGGACCGAGGCCATAAGCTCTGGTCTGTTTGAGGAAAATCAGGAAACTGGGCAATTTGAGCTAGAAATTATGCCAAATCAGTGTCTAGCAAAAAACTTCTGGTTGCTCTTGCTTCCCTGGTATATTGATATGAGAGTCACTGTGTATGTAGACAGTAATAGAATGTGCATAAACATTTCACTTCAACTGCCCTTGATTTGATCAGTTTATGAGGCTGACCTCACCCATTTTGAAGCAGGCTTTAGACAGAAGCAGTATTAATTCACTTGGTTAAGAAGTACATTGCCTTGACAGCCTTAGTATTATTTTACAGAAAAGCTTCTCTCTCTCTCTCTCTCTTTTTTCTTTTGGTGCCCCTAAACCTTATTTATGAAGAGCATTTTCAGTTTCTCTTCAAGAACATCTTCAGTGGACGATTTTTATGTCAGCTGGTGCCTGGCTCTTCATCAGCTTCTTTCTAAATTTAATTTCCCTGTTTCTTTTCCTTGCTCCACTGAGCCCTTCCTTAATTATCAGATTACAGTGTTCAGCATGATTCCTGGAATTGTTCGTTTTGTCAACCAGAAAGAAAACAGACCTTTGATATATGTAAGACTGTGCCTTCTGGTTTCATAATTCTTCAATTAGTGTCCCAGTCAATCTCGGGAATTGTGTCTGAGATAACTGGTGAACCAGCTTTCCTTCTTTGCTGCTTCCCAATCTCTCTTCCCTTGCTAGCTTTATCCATAAATTGTAAAACTGGATTTTGGTGAAATAGTCATTTAATGTCATGTGACTGTCAGATCACTGTGGTTAGCTCTCTTACTCAGTGAGTTTCTTCTAAACTCTTTTTGTGTAGAACTCAGGGTGTACATATCCCATGTTTTGCCCCTAAGCATGGCAAATTTTAATTTTTTTAATTAGATAAGCAGGTATTTTAGGCTGCTGAGTGCACTAGAAAGTACTCTGGCCAAAAAACAAGGCAGTGTGTCCAGGCTGGCTTCATGGAGGTACAGCCTAAGTAGACTTGTGATGAGAAGGGTCCTGCCTTTGTTGAATGCTTCAGTGTTATTTTGAAATTCTTAACAATTATCTTTTTCAACTTGTATTTTGTAAGTGCAGTTCAATAGGACAATGGAACATTTGTGTAAGCAGAAGAGATTAGCACAAAATGCGTGCTCACCTTTTGGGCCACCTCATTTGCATATAGTGTTTAGGATGCCCCAGGAGCACAATGTATGAATGCTCAGCAATCCAGAAAGTGAGTCCAAGGTAAGCGTGTGCTGTCTGCAACTGAGAAAGTGTGTGAACTGACAGCCTGGGGTTCCGTGTGTTCTATTTGAATCAGAATTTGCTTCAAATGTGAAAAGAAGGCAGTGGTGTTCTAAGAAATATGAATTGTGAGATAATAGAAAATAAGTTGGTCTCTGCCTCCAGCTCCTAGCACAGAGCTCCTTAAACCCTTTTAATTTCCTGAGTGATAAGTGTACTAACAGCATTTTTTCCCCTTGTATTTTATCTTTGATCCCAATTCCTGACACAGAGCTCCTAAATTCCTTGCAATTTCTCAGGTGATTGCAATGTCTTTAGTTCTAACGGATAATCTGGGAATGTTCAGCTCAACCTCTCACTCTCCAGGAAGAGAAGAGGAGCTGGAGACTGAGTTAGCCATCTCTCATGCCTTTGTGATGAAGCTTTCATAAAAATCCCAAGTGTAGGGTTTGGAGAGCTTCCAGGCTGGTGAACATCCATGTGCTGAAAGGGTGGCCCTCCCCTACTCCACAGGGGTGGAAGGTCCTTCCTTGGGACCCTTGGGACCTTGCCCTTTGCATTTCTTCCATCTGGATGTTCATCTATATTCTTTATAATATCTTTGTATAATAAACCAATAAACATAAGTAAGTGTTGCCATGAGTTCTATGAGCCATTTTCAGAAACTGTCAACCCTGAAACGGGCTCATGGGAACCCAAATTGATAGCCAATCAATCAGAAGCATAGGTGCCAATCTAAAATTTATAATTAGCTTCTAAAGTGAAAGTAGGGGGCAGTCTTGCAGAACTGAGGTTTTTCAACCTATGGGATCTCTGGACAGATGGCATTAGAATTGAGTTAAACTGTGGGACATCCAGTTGACATTGGAGAATTGTTGGTTTGGGGAACCTTCCCCATATACCAACATGTTCAGAAGTGTCAGAAAGTTCTGTGTGAGTTGATGTTCAGTCACTCAATCATGTCCGACTTTTGAGACCTCATGGTCTGCTGCACACCAGGCTTCCCTGTCCTTCACTATCTCCCAGAGTTTGCTCAGACTCATGCCCACTGTGTCGATGATGCCATCCAACCATCTCATCCCCCGCCACCCCCTTCTTCTCCTGCCCTCAATCTTTCCCAGCATCAGGGTCTTTTCCAATGAGTTTCCACCTCTTCACATCAGGTGGTCAAAGTGTTGGACCTTCAGCTTCAACATCAATCCTTCCAATGAATATTCAGGACTGATTTCCGTTAGGATTGACTGGTTTGATCTTCTTACAGTCTAAGGGACTCTCAAGAGTCATCTTCAACACCACAGTTCAAAAGCATCAATTTTTCGGCACTCTGCCTTCTTTATGGTCCAACTCTCACATCCATACGTGACTACTGGAAAAACCACAGCTTTGACTATGGAGATCATTGTTGGCCAAGTGATGTTTCTGCATTTTAATAGACTGTCCAGGTTTGTCATAGCTTTTTTCCAAGGACCAAGCATCTTTTAATTCCATGGCTGCAGTCTGTATAAGTAGTCTAGGAGAAACACCAAGAGTACTTTTTCTATACAATCACCAAGGAAGCCTATCATTTCCTTTCTTACTCATGTTACTTCCCTGTATTAGCCAGCCACTTATGCTGAAAATGATGACATAGAAGGAAAAGGAAATAGGAAAATCATAGTTCCTTTTCCCTTCATTCCTTCTAATTTGTCAGTAAACATAGAGAATGTTGGTAGAATGTGTTCATATCAAGACGTGAAAGAAAAACAGTTGAATTTTGTGCAGTATTTCCACTGTTCTAAGAACAACATACATATGCATGTACAAAGCTTCAAAATATGAATTGTGTAATTTTGGTGATGCTGCAATTGAGCTAAATGCTCTTTTATTTGCATTTAAAATAGGCATTGCACAATCTAAACAGGAATGGTAAAATTCATGCTAATAAGTAAAAAATTTAAATTCTTCTTAGAATGACATTTGATAGCAAATTAAAAAGTTAGGAGGAAGATGAGGAAGAAAGGAAAAAAGCTTTGTTTTAGCACCTTTAATGGCAGAAACACCAGATTTTCATTTTACTCTGTGCCCTGCAAATCTTTGGGCCACCTTGCAGAATGTCCTCAGGCTCACTTTTATTTTTTCTTTCTCTACCATGGATCTCCAAAAAGTGTTTTTGGCTCCAGGGAGAGTCTGACAGAGAGACCTCCCTGGGTAAACCCCCACAATGCCAGGCTACATCACACAGGCTGATGGCACTGATCCATGGGAATAGCAATCTTTATAGAAAATCTATCTACCAGGGATGGAGTCTCCATCACAGGAGAGTTCTTGCTCTGTGAGTCTTTTTGCATTCCCTCTCTTATCGTTTTCTTTATTCACAACAGATCATGGCCCCATAGAACCTTGGTTGCTAGCCGTATTTGCAGTCAACAATGAAGAGGACGTTTTGCTTGTTTGGAATGCTGCGACAGTTCTAGGTGACCAGCAGCTAAGAACACATAATTGGATGTTTTCAGTTCCTGTGGTACACACAGCTCTTAGATGTCAAGGCACTGGCCCTGTAATTGGCATCACTGTGTGAGTGTGTGTGTGTGAGAGAGAGACAGAGAGAGAGTAGGCTAGGGGAGAGGGAAAAATGGAGAGACAGAGAGGCAAAGAAAGGGAGGGAGACACGCTGTGTGGGAGGAGAGGAGGGGAAGAAGAGGGTGAAATCTTTTTCTTCATTCCTACTTCTCTACAAATAGCCATCCCAAACTATGAGACATTTCCGAAGATCATTTTCTTCATTTGAAGGCCATAGACTATATATTCTAACTTCTAAAATTCTGCTTTCTTCTCATTATAAAGAATGAAGATGAAAGGGAAAAATGCCTATATTTCCATCAAACATTTAACCAGTGTTAACATTTCAGTGTATTTTCATTTTGTCTTCTTCTCTCTTCTTTCCTCTTATCCCCCTCTTTCTTTCCTACTTTCAGGTCCTCTCCTTCCTCTAGTCTTTTAAAATATATATGAAATCCCTCCAAACAAAGTGGCTTTATACTCATTGTATAGCTTTGTCATCTGCCCTTTCCCTTAACATTATGTGAACATTTCCGATATCATTAACTTGTCTCTGAAAACACTATTTTAAAAGTTGCATCAGAAAAGCACTTCTATAGATGTGCTGTATAATTTACAAGTCAACCTCTTATAGTTATACATGTAGGTTATTTACAAATTAGTCTTCTGTGGTTGTAAAAGTATGGATATCTACATCTACTTTAAAAAAAATTAGAAAATGTTGTAGAGACAATTTATGTCTATATTGGATTAAATAGTGACCAATCTGGTACTTTCTACAGGTTTAGGATTTCAATTACAGTACAGTCAATGCAGTCCGTCATGTAGTGACTGGGAATTTAAAGTGACCAAAAATAGGATGCTGCTGCTAAGTCTCATCAGTAGTGTCCGACTCTGTGTGACCCCATAGACGGCAGCCCACCAGGCTCCTCTGTCCCTGGGATTCTCCAGGCAAGAACACTAGAGTGGGTTGCCATTTCCTTCTCCAATGCATGAAAGTGAAAAGTGAAAGTGAAGTCGCTCAGTCATGTCCGACTCTTAGCGACCCCATGGAAAGTAGCCTACCAGGCTCCTCTGTCCATGGGATTTTCCAGGCAAGAGTACTGGAGTGGGTTGCCATTGCCTTCTCCAAAAATAGGATAGATTTAGTCCATTTGATATCTGTGAATAGAATCAGCTTCAGTCATCACAAGATTAATCAGTAAGGTGTTAACATAAACCAATAAAGCAGAGAGACTTCAAATTAAGAACTTTCTATCATTTAAAGTCTCACCCCATTATCTTTTCCAGGCAAGTGCCCTCAGGCTTTGGAATTAATTGTGTGTGGTTTAAGAAGATTTAAGATGAGGGCGATCCACTCAGCAGAGAGCAAAGTTGACCGTGGCTATCTTACTTTAATTAATCTCTTTATTCTCTCTCTCTCTCAGTTCATTCAACACCCAAATCAAGAAAAAGTAAAATCGTGTTCTTTTGAGTTGAGGAAACAATTGAGTTACAAAGTAATCTGATACAGAGAGGATCAAGGACTGTAAAACTTAGAATTCCTAACAAGTGGACCTGAATCGAAAGCTCTTTTACACTGGCTTTTTCATGCTTCAGTAGCAGACTTTTCTTCAGGTTCCCTGGATCGTGCCCTTAACCCCTTGGGGTTGGTGAACATAAAGCTTTCTCCCTTTGACTTACAGCCTAGGCTAACATTGTAAAAATGATTGGGTTCAAAAAGTTACTCCTTTTTTTAACTCTGTAAGAATTTAAGGCTCTTTTAGAAACCAAATCCTCTCGAGAAGCCTGGAAAGTGTTCTCTTTTTCCATAGTAGCCCTTTTATTGCATGTTGCAGACTTGGTTGGTTTATAAGTGCTTTTCCACCTGCATTCATTCATTTACCTGAAGAGGATTTATTGGCTAATTGACTACATACTATTTGTGTACTGTCTACACCCTCTTGGAGCCTATTCTTTGGGGGAGAAACAGACCTTAATCATATGACCAAAGTGAAACAACAAATGTGAAAGACACTGAAAGGAGACATAGTTGGTGCTATTAATATAAATGTTCATAGTAGAGAATGGTCATCTGGAAAATAGGGAATTTCAATGAGATTGAAAGTTGAGAATGAATATGCCATAGGGAAGAGACAGGGAAGGGAAGAAAATTTCAGAAAAGGGAACCACACTGGCAAAGACTATGAGGAGAAAGAAGCAGTACAGCAAGCACATAAGAGTGTCTGTGACCTGAGCAGATTCACATTTACAAAAGATCACACAAGCTACAGTGAGCTAAATGTATGGGTCTCTAGGTCCTAAAGCTGTGATTTCTGGTTTGGTGGTGAATTCACTGCTATAAATGAGCCATGGGATGGCACAGATTAATCATACAAAAATATTATTAAGCCATCCAGTAATACACTGTACTATTCACAATTCATTTTACTCAAAGATTGAAAATAAAATGTAAAAAAAAAAAAGGCATGACTAAAGGCTTTATAGAACAGACCACAGTTGACAGGGAAATAGCTTCTAAGTTCTAGTAAGAAAAAGAAAAAGCAATTTCAAAAATGTTCCATTCAATAACACAGGGTGTCAGACGGGGATGCTGGTGGTGACAGAGACTTGAGAGAGGCATTGCTCTAGATGCTAAAGGTACAGAATCACTGCCCTCAAGGAACCGAGAGGCTGGTGGTGCAAACGTGTGACCAAGCCCCTTACGGCACACTCGGACGTGTTCTAAGACAAGTGAGCACGCAGAACAGAGTATCTGCCCTGATGGTATGAGCCATCAGCCAGGTTTAATGCAGGCTAGGAAGCTAAGTCTGAGTGCCGAGGAGGGAAAATTCCTGAGGTGAATGTGAGAAGGGAAAACAAAAATGTCAAAAAGGGACAGAATGAGCAAAGGCATTATGTTATACTAAGGAAATTTCTCAGTACTAAAGAGCACTGCATTCCTCCAGAAGCTGGTTTGGGATTTCATTGTCATGAGTCCGTCACGAAATGAGAAAAATTGGGATGATGAAAAACACACACACGTTTTTAAAGTCACACAGATCTCCCAGGTACCAGGAATACAACAATGAGCAAAGTCTGCCTTTATGAAGCGTATGTTCTACTGGAGAGACAGCCAATAAATACGTAAGTGCAAAGTGCTTTCAGATAGAAGTGCTTTGAAGAAAAGTAAAACTGTATGAAAGAAAGTGGGGGAAGTATTTTGGATATTGTGATAGGCGTTTCTGCTGAGGTGACAGACAGAGAGAGGCATGAAGTGGGAGAGTGAGCCCTGCCATTATCTGGGCAAATAACTGTTCTTGATAGAGGGAACAGCAAGGACAGATGCTCAGAGGCAGGAATATGCTTGGCATGTTTAAAGAAGAGTATGAAGAAGAGGTGAACTGGAGTAAAGAGAGCAAGAAGGAGAGGAATAACATAGGAGTATGAATAGATATGAATAGATAGGGCTTCCCGGGTGGTGCTAGTGGTGAAGTACCCACCTGCCAATGCAGGAGATGTGAGAGATGTGGGTCCAATCCCTGGGTCGGAAGATCCCCTGGAGGAGGGCATGGAAACCCACTCCAGTATTCTTGCCTGAAGAATCCAATGGACAGAGGGACCTGATGGGCTATAGTCCATGGGGACACAAGGAGTTGGACAAGACTGAAGCGACTTAGCATGCACACACACATGAATAGATAGCTGGGGACCAGGTTATATAGGTCACATCTCTGCATCACATTTTCTTGTAGGAAATCAAGATAGGCTACTCAAATTTTATTCTATGTTGAGAGAAAATAAATCTAGTTCTGTGTTTCCCTGAGAATGTCCTATGGAATACCCTAGATAAGAAATGAAATTTAAAAAAAAATTTACAGTATATTTTAAAGTCCAGCCTGCCGTGTCTTCCTGGGGCAGACTCGGTATGTCTCTTAGATGGTTCTTCGTAAAAGAAAACCTGGGTCAAGGATGTAGCTGCTGATTGTTTTTTAGAGAAGTGAGCCCAAGGAATTGTAATGAAGCACTGGGAAAGGTAAGAAGAAATGTTAAGCCTAAGAAGCTACATTGAATTGATATCAAAAACAGTGAAAAACCCCTCAGGGGTATGACCGATGGAGCACGTTATTTCTTCAATGCTCAGCATTATTCTTTGTTAATTATTTGACTTAAAGAACATCACTTTTGGAGTCACTTCACATTTTCAGCCTAGAGACAATTAAAACTGCCCAGTCATTGTCTCGTGGTCATGTGGCTGCTCACAGATGTGAAGCTGGAGGTGCTGAGAGAACATCCCAGGTAACTATCAGTAACTGAGTCACTTTGGGAAAGTCATTCTTGACTTGGAGCATCTCATTCCTGTTTAAACTTAAAGGGCTTGGATAACTCTTAGATTGTTGTTATTCATTTAGAACTTACATGTTTATATTCTTGCCTGGAGAATCCCGTGGACTGAGGAGCCTGGTGGGCTATAGTCCACTGAGTTGCAAGGAGTCAGACATGACTGAAGTGACTGAGCATGCAGCACATTTATATGAATTTTGTCTTAAATTATGTATTTATTTTTGGCTGTGCTTGGGTCTTTGTTGCTATGCAGGCTTTTCTCTAGTTGCAGAGAATGAGGGCTACTCTTCAGAGGCATTTCTAGGGCTTCTTGTCACAGTGGCTCCTCTTGTTGTGGAGCATGGGCTCTAGGGTACATGGGCTTCAGAAGTTATGGCTCCCAGCTTCTGGAACACAGGTTCGGTAGTTGTGATGCACAGGCTTAGCTGCTCCATGACATGTGGTATCTTCCTGTACCAGGGATCAAACCCATGCATCCTGCATTGGCAGGTGGATTCTTTACCACTCAGCCACCTGGGAAGCCCCTATATGAGTTACTTTTCATGTGTAGCTCCTTTTCTATATTTGTACAGTATTTTTAAATAGTTGAGTGAAGTACTTTTAACCTAACGAAGCTTTATGTTGTTAGAACTGGGATATTCACTGAGGGCTTTGTGGTCTTTTGAATCCTGTCTATGGATTGTTGTCCCTCTTAGTTTCATTATATGTGAAAATCTCATCAAATGCATGAATATCTCTATATAGGATTTGATAAACACAGGGCATGAAACTTCTTTCGTATTTTTGTCCTGGGGGAGAAATCTAAATGACAGAAAATATTACATTGCACAGACCTATGTACTATGATTGAACAAATAATGAAATTAAAACAGGCAGACATTAATATTTAATGGAGGAAATCAATATATCTAAATATCAAAACAAAGGAAAGCAAAATTTTAAAAAATCTCCTAATGAACAGTATAAGATGCAATAGGAGAGCAATTTATTTTTTATGAATAATAGTGGCTAACATTAAGACATAATCCAATAGTTTAAAATCTAAGAATTTCATTCAACATTTCCTAATTGATAGTAAGATTTTTTCAAGAAAATTTACAGGAATTTATTCTCCAGAGCCTAATATCTGCCAAACAGCTCACTACTCCTCTAAATTTGGTAAAACTCCTTGTGGAGTAGTGATATGCCACTTTTGACCTCCATTTCAATGGAAGGAAGGATTTCATTAATACCCTTTCTTAACTACTCTAATTAATATGTACAAGTCAAAGGAGTTGATTTACACTACCTGGATTTCATAAAGAAGAGGAACTAAGAAATCATGAAATAAAAGCTTTATCTAAATACACAGTAAGATGCTCAACAATGCATACTAAAAGTGAATTTCTCATCAGGGAGCATCCAGCCAGAACTCTAGTGCCAAGTAATTCCACTGGCAGAATGTAAAGCTGTGTTTTCTATCATCAGGAGGCTCTGCTGAAAAGGGAGTCCAACAAAATGAGAAGAGGTTGAATGAAGGCCAGGTGAAGAGAAATGCAACTTCTCTTTTATAGGGACTGTCTTCAAACACTCCAACACTGTTTAAAGGTATTTCAGTCACTCTGGCTTTATTTGAGAGTCTTCTGTTTGCCTCACAAAAAGTAGGAGAAAGATTGGTTACCCTTATTTCTTTTATACCAGTTTCTTAGGAATGGCATTTAAGATACAATCCTTTTCTTTTCTCCCCGAAAGTCAGTCTGTGACAAAATCAATCAAATAGACTTAAAAATACTAAAAATTTCCAAATCTCACCTTCATTTTGTATGAAGAACTATAGCAACATCTGCCCAAGAAAATCCTGAATATAAAGAAGATAAAGAAATATGGGCTGTGATTACTCAGTGGGAGTAGAATTGTACAGACTATTTTAGGGACAGTCCCTACAGTATTTAGTGAAGAAGCTACTATATATAATTTCCCTTCATCTATCTGCTGAAAACTAAGTTTGTAACAATTCCAAATTCCTCTTCTCTTAGTTCTGTCAACCTCATCTGGTAATCTGTGAAGGAGTCTTAAATTAGTTTTCTGTCTAAGATGATACTCTCCCATGAAATTTTCAGAAAAATTCACATTAAAAACTCATTTGACTTAATTCAAAAAGGTGTGATGCTAGTTGTTGGGGATGATTCACATGTGATGAAAACATGATTCCTCTTCTCATGGATTATACAGCTATACCTAGTAGTTGGAAGGGGATTGTGAGGAAGGGGAGTTGAATCAGAGAATCTTCATGAAGGGAAGGACATTTGAGTGGGTCAGAAAAGGTTTGGAGGGAGAAAGGCTAACTCAAATGGAAGGATCTCAGCAGAGGCAGAGAGATTGAAGTGTTGACTAGTTCCACCCAATAGAGAAGAATCTAGATTGTCTGAAGTGTAGAATTTGAGAGGAAGATTTGGGGAATAAAACTGGAGAAACTGGCTGAGGTAAGACCTCAGAGTGGAATGAAGCAGTGGTGTTGTGACTGCAATGACGTATGTGTGTGCCTGGTCTCTCAGTTGTGTCCAACTCTTTGTGACCCCATGGACTGTAGCCCGTCATGATAGTATATGCAAATATTTCCTCAGAGAAATGGCATGAGCAAAGATATGTTTAGGAAGATCAGTCTGAAATGCACAGCAGGGTGGATTAACAAAAAGAAAAGACTATAGCAGGGAGAATGTTTAGATATAAATACAGTGTTTTCAAGTGACAGTGATACGAACATTAGGCTGGGGACAGTGGCAATGTGAATAATACTTTAGAAATCCACTGAAATTCCTGTAGCTCTATAGACCTGAAATTTGATTCTAGAAAGGGACTTGCAAATCTTGAGAGATTCTATTTTTAATTCTAGAGGGTAAAAAGTTTTACAGATTAAAAGTTCTTTAGTTGCCATCCTCCCTCTCCTTCAGATAATTAAAAGAAAAAAATCTCACTTTCTTCCAATTGGCTATTTAAATAAAAAATACAGCACAAATATGTCTTCAAGTATTCAAAATATTAGTATTGGAGCCCTGATAAAATGCAGGCCTTTTACTGTTTTTATGGATTTTTTCCACTTCAATGCAGAAAGTGTGAAGTACTCTTATGATCACATCTTGTCTTTGTAAAGAAGGTCTCCTTTTTGTCTCTCTAGGGCTGATCATAGTAGTTGAGGTTTATTTTACACAGCACCACTCAGTGAAAATCATATGCTATTGGGAGTCCAAGTGCAGCAATTCAAGTGACATTGATTGATTTGATACAGGTTACTATGAAGAAAATACTTCAGCCAACTCAATTGTTCTGCTAATATTAATTTAAATGCTGATACTTACAATGTTCACAATTTAAGCCTAAGTGAAGCATCCCCAAGTTTCATTATATAACCTAACCAATGAAATATAAAAGATGACTGATGCCATACGTTTCCATTTAAATATTTGTATATGGATAATCATTGAACTAAATCTAATCCTGCTATTACAATGTGATATATCATCATTCCTCAGAAGTTTCTGTTAAAAGACTGGAAGTGAACTATTAAGCTTTGGCTCAAGGGTACAATAACCCTCACATCAACAAAAATTAATCATCAATGTAAGCTAACAGAAAATTAAATCTGATGCTCAATACATTACAATTCCTTCATCATATATCCCATAACTATAGATTTTCTAAAATGGATGAATTTTATATGATGAAATATCATACTCGACAGAAAAACTCTCATTTTCTTTTATAACTTTTTTATTTGGGAATAGAAGTTATCTCATTTCTCCTCTACCTAATTGGTAAATGATTTTTTTTTTACTATGCTTGAAAATAATTCTTTAATAATTTGTTTTCATAGATATACATGAGAATGAACAATTGGAAACTGCAGAAATGGAATCAACTTGTATTTTGTAGCTTATATAATATTTCATTTACTTGTCATAACAAGTGTACTAGATTGTACAGTGTTCTTCCAAAATTCATATCAACCTAGAACCTATAAATGCACCCTATTTTGAAACAGGGATATTGCAGATGAAATCAAGTTGAGTTTAAACTGGGTTCAGGTGAGCCCTAAATCCAATATAACAAATGGCTTTATAAGAAAAGGGAAATTGTGGACTTCCATTGTGGCTCAGCTGGTAAAGAACCTGCCTACAATGTGGGAGACCTAGGTTTGATCCCTGGGTTGGGAAGATCCCCGGGAGAAGAGAAAGGCTACCCACTCCAGTATTATGGCCTGGAGAATTCCATGGATTGTACAGTCCTTGGGGTCCCAAAGAGTCGGACACAACTGAGCGACTTTCACTTCA
This sequence comes from Dama dama, assembly GCF_033118175.1. Classification (NCBI taxonomy): domain Eukaryota; kingdom Metazoa; phylum Chordata; class Mammalia; order Artiodactyla; family Cervidae; genus Dama; species Dama dama. The sequence continues at coordinate 55,292,266 of NC_083698.1, read as the reverse complement.
CTTTCACTGGTGGTCGAGTGGTTGGAGATCAGTCCTCCATTTCAGGGGACGTGGGCTCGATCCCTGGTGCAGGAAGATTCCACATGCTGTGGGGAGATTAAGACCAGCACCACAACTGCTGAGCCCATGAGCCACAACTAAAAGAAGCCACCTTAACAAGAAGTCCATGCACTGCAACTAGAGAGTAGCCCTCACTCGTCACAACTGCAGAAAGCCTTCATGCAGCCATGAAGTCCCAGAACAATGAAAAGTTAATAAGTAATTTAAAAAAGAAAAGGGAAATTTCCATACAGAAACACACAGGGATGATGCCATATGATGATGGAGACAGAGACTATAGTGACGCATCTCCTTCCACCTCAAGAAATGCCAAGCAGCAACCACCAGAAGCCAGGAAGGCAGCCAGGAGTAATTCTCCCCTAGGACCTTTAGCGAAGGCGTGACCCTTCCGATATCTAGATTTGGAACTTCTAGGCTTCAAAACTGTGAGAAAATAAACTTGCATTGTTTAAAGCTACTAGTTTGTGGTGATTTGTTATAGCAGACCTAAGAAACTAATACATATGGAAAAAAAAATTTTATCCAAATTGATTCATAAAGCATCTGTGGAGGAAATGAGTATTTCTGAATGCCTAATTTGTAAGAGAATGTTATGTAATTTATTGTGCCTCATTTTCATAATAATCTGCGAGGCAGGTATTAGGAGCTACATTTTGAAAACTAAACAGACTCTGGATAGGAAGGGAGTTTGGGGGAGAGGGGATACATGCATATGTTTGGCTGAGTCCCTTTGCTGTTCCCCGGAAACTATCACAACCTTGTTAACTGGCTATATCCCAAAGAAAATAAAAAAGTTAAAAACAAACAAACTAACTAAAGAGGTTCCAAAAACTTCAGAACATTTACCATCGTTACTCATACCTTTTCATTCAAGCCTTGAGCTCTTTCCCTTACCTCACGCAGCTTTGTGAAGTGGTACAAACTATTAGCAGGAGTTTCAGCTCCATCTGGGCACCTCTCTCTGTAGGAGTTAGTGTACAAAGGGTTTGTGGATTTGGTGAGATGTTCAGTAGGCTAACTTCTAATTCTTTTCCAATTCTGAGGTCCTAGAAGAGGTCCACCAGGTCCCTCATGATTCTAGAATACCACTGGATTGTAGAGGGCCTGCTAAAACCCAGGCCTCTCTAGCAAAACGCTCAGGCTGCCTCCATCCCCACAGAAGACAGGAAGTACATTAGCTGCTCAGCTGAGAACTAGCCACTCGGTCCCTTCAATCCCTGGCCGCTTTGCTGCCCTCTGTGAAGGCGCAGCAGGTGTTCTGGGCTGCACTGCCAGCGGAGCTAACAACTTTTAAAAGTCATCCGTTTCTGAATGGAAATTCTTGTATAGCTAAATTCATCTTTATTATGTATCTTACCTATATCAAAATTCTTGGATCTGTGTAATATAAAAAGTACCACTGGACTATGAGTCAGAAGGCCTAGATTCTAAGTTTGGATTTGCCATAAATTAGCAAATGGTGTAATCTCTTTACTTCCGTAGCTATCTATAAAAATGAGAGAGAGAGAGATCATGACTTATTCAGCAAACATTCATTGAGCTTTAATATGGATCAGGTGCTGAGAATAGTCCCCCTAACGATAGAAAGCATAGAATGGAGAAGACAGATATGTTGACTGGTGTTAAGTGCTATCTGTATTTTTGTTAAATTTTTGTATCATTTCCTCTCCTGACATTCTGTAATGTTTTGTATGTATGAGAAAAACATTTCCTAAACTATAATGTTCTACTGTTGTTTTATTTAACCAGAACCATTTCAGACAGATATTTCTCTCCATTTATTTTTCATTCCCATAGATATTTGAATAAGAATGATAGAGCAGACCGTAACTCACTGACAAACACAAAGAAAACTGTCCAACATGGCAGAGTTTCCATTTTAAAACCATCATTTGAATAAGTACCAAGTGTATTTAACTTTGTGGAATAACCCAAGTAAGAGTGATAGCAAATGACACAATTCCCAGATCAAAACAAAAGAAAAAAGAATTTTTAATCACATCTATACTGCTGCTGTTTAATCAGTAAGGCATGTCTGACTCTTTGCATCCCCATAGACTGTAGCCTGCCAGGCTCCTCTCTTCATGGGATTCTCCAGGGAAAATACTGGAGTGCGTTGCCATTTCCAACTCCAGGGGATCTTCCCAACTTAGGGATCAAACCTGAGTCTCCTGCTTGGCAAGTGGATGCTTTACCACTGAGCCACCTGGGAAGTCCAGTCACATCTATAGGCTCAAGCTAATTTACAAAATGAAAGGAGAACTTGTAAAAAGTTAAGTTGACATTTCAAGTCAAATTGGGCCAAACTGAAGGACTATGATGTTTAGAGCACATCTTTCCTAACAGTTCTAAGATTCCTGGCATGCAAAGAGACTGAATTCTGGGTGCCTTCGTGGAGCTAAGAGTAGTATCAGAACAAGAAGGAATGTGAAGGAAAAGTCATCTAGTTTAATTCATCAGATAAAATGTCTGAAGTCTGGAGTGGGTTAGAGACTTGCTCTGTGTTTACCTCATAAAAATCCCAGAATAGTCTTGAAGAACACTGCACATGCCCATCTGCGATCAGATTGAATATAATAATCTATTTTCTGTCCTTTAGTCTTATAAGAGGAAAAACTTTTTTTTTCCCCCTTTTTGGTTACTTTTTACACATGTCCGTACTTATCTATTGAGTGTTATACATTTTGGTACAAAATTCAGAGAACTCTTTTATAACTCTTCCCAGTATAACAATACTGTTTTTTGATCCTTCAGTCCTACTATTAGGTTGAATTGTATTGAATTAGGTTGTGTTAAGATTGAGTTAGGTTGAATTAGATTAATGTAAGAGATTCTCCCTTCCTCTCTCCTTCTCCCTCACTCTCTCTCTCCTTCCTTCCTTTCCTCTCTCCTTCTCTTTGTCTCCTTTCTTTCTGTACAAATGCAATTGTATATATTTCAGAGCTAGTTGTTGGCTTCTTTATTACTTTATATTCTTTTTGGGCAGTTTACACTTTTAACTGCTTTAGATTTGATGAAATATCATAAGGAAATGCTATTAAGATTTTTCTCTTGCCTTTTGATGGAAAAAATATCAGAAATCATACAGCAAAGCCTATCTTTTTAAGATAGTTTGCCCTATTATTCAGCCCAAAGTATGCAAATGGCTCAGTAGTTGATCATGTATTTTCAGATCTAAGGCAGTCAGTGAATACATCTAGGCTGGGGTCAGCTTGAACTTACTTCATAAGCCAGTAGCTACATTTCACAGATAGATGAAAATCCAGTTATGAAAAATAGCATTCTGTGAAAGGTATTACTTGAATCTACACAAAAATTGTATTGACTAAATGTTTACATATGTATCCTGGCAAAATGGTATACTGCCAACAAAATGATCTGGCTGTGTTTTCAATTTGTCTGTCTTTGGAATTTCTCTAATCAACTGACTGAAAGATTATTAAAATAACTGGTTTTTCAGCTATGACTGAAATTTTTATTTAAATTCACATTTTAAAATAAATATAAATAATAAAAATGTATATAGATTGTCCAAACCAGGTGGGAAATCATTATTAAACTAGCCTTTGAATATATGTATGTGCAATGAAGTGATGTATCTTTAAAAATAGCAGATTGTAGTCTTTACATCAGTAACATCTTTGCTGTGTTAAATTTTTTCTAATTCAGAAGGAGAGTATAAAGTTAACCCTAATAACCCTGGTGATATATGGGTTAGAAAATAAAATCCAAGGCCTACTAGAAGATGTCAAAATTTAATTATAATTCACATTCAGGTTCTGTCACTTAGAGTGTCAGGTAAAAATCCTTAAATTTCAGGATGCTTCCTTTTCCTCTTCTGCAGAAAAGATTTCATAATAATTCTCACCCACGTATTACATTGTTATTACAAGACTTATTATGACACCTGACACAATGCAGGTCCTTAACAAAAGTCTGAGAAACCCTGGAGAACATGTGTATAAAGGAGTAAAGCAGTATGCAAATCATGTGTCTATCCACCTAAATGTTTATCTAAGTATCAAGCCAGACATATACCCTGCTTCAGATCCCCTGAGGCCCTTTTGAGTACTTTTCACTTAATTTCATTTCTGAAGCAACAGCTGGATATCCCTGAAGAAAAATTTAAGGGATGTGTGCCTGCATGACCCCCCCACACAGATCCAGGCAACATCTGGTTTCTTTGAACTTTCACTTGGGTCCATGTGTTCAAATAGAGTTCAGTGATTTGTAGCTGAGGGTAATACACCTATGTCCTTAAGACAGGTAATTCATCCCTTGACTTTTACAATCTCAGTATACACACATAGCCACACATTTTATCTTACTTGCTAAACAAATGAAAATAGAAGTCAAAGGCTGAGGAGAGATGTGTACCATATTTGAAAACCAAGGTAGTCTGCTTGAGTTTCATACACGTTTTGTTGGTGCAAGACCTATGACTTCTGGGTCAGAAACTAAAATGTTACAAGTCACAGCACAGCAGGCACCATGAGTTTTTTTGCTCACATTGGTTCCCAACTCCTTGTCCCTAAGTCCTAGGGAAGTGATTCAGGGCAGGTCTAGATGGAGGTTGGGTGCGCAATAGGCTTGTGTCACGGCTGAGGGGCATCAAACTTTAATAAGAGGACTTCAAGCGAATCTGGTTAACTTTCGTCCCAATGGGAAACATTGTCTGTCTGTCAAGGCTGTTCACTATACAAACATCCTTGAAAAGATAGTGCAGAAAAAAATCCCTGTTAGTGTCCAGGCTCTCAGGATGTTTAGAAATGGAGGCCCCATTGAGAACTATATTGTGAGAGGAGGTTACAGGCCTCCTTCATCTCTAAATACTTCAGTGTGCATCTCCTAAGATTGAGGACATTCTCCTTCATGGCCACATTGCCATTATCACTTCTAAGAAAATTACCATTAGTTATCAACTTTTAAAAGTTGATTAATTTCCTCTTTTGCTAGACTCTTTGGAATATGCAAATATATGTAATGGCGACTAACTGGCGAGTATTCTATTTAGAGTTCTCTAGAGCAATCATTTTGGAGAAGGAAATGGCAACCCACTCCAGTGTTCTTGCCTGGAGAATCCCAGGGACGGGGGAGCCTGGTGGGCTGCCATCTATGGGGTCGCGCAGAGTCAGACATGACTGAAGCGACTTAGCAACAGCAGCAGCAGAGCAATCATTTATCGATACATTTAAGATCTCAGCTGTGCCCTATGGCATCATGAGAAAGGACTAAATAAGCAAAACTTGTTTTTGCTAGAAAAGAAATAAAATGAAATAATGAAACATGGTTCCAAATACAATAATAGCAACATCAATAATATTAGCTGGCATTTGATAAAGCTCTTATTATGCATTGGGCACTGTGCCAAGACTTTACATCATTTATTTCGCTCATTTTTGTTAGCAATCCCATGAAGTTTTCACAAATAAGAAATTAAAGTAAGTTTCTCAAGGTCAGTGAGTAAACGGCAGAACCAAGACCTGGGTTCAGTTCTAGTTAATTCTACAGCCCTCGTCCTCAACCATTATGCCATCATACCACTCACCCTCCATTGGTGTGATTTTGCCAGTGTGCACTTGTTTGTGCTCCATTAGCACAAATTATTTCCACAAAGCTATCCACCCTTGAACGCGGGCCTATACATCTCTTGACTTTGGTAGCGTCCCACAGCATCCTAGAAGCATCACCATATTCAAGACGTTAACAAGAGAGAGGTAATGCAGTATCAGAAGAGACTATTTCAGGGTCATCAGAGACCTGAGGTCCAGAGTGAAACTTAACCCATTCAAATCCCCACTGATCACTTACTTTGTGGGAGCTTGGCAGGTCACCTAACCTCTGCATGGTGACTCCTCTGTAAGACGTGGATGTTGGTGCCACTTCAGTCCTAGAACAAAGTCAAAGATAAAAACTTGTCATGGATGATTCTTCACTTAGCACCTCCGTCTGGGGAGCCCCGGACCCCAGCTTCCCTACGGGGAGAGTAAGAACAGCAGGAACAACCCAGCATCAGGCACGCAGGTTGCTCCATCTCAAGACAGATGAGTATGTATGAGGCCCTAGAGACTGAGTATCTCATCTGCTCCCTTCAGGCAGCGCTGATAATAGGCAAAAACCACAGACAGAAAGCAGCATTGTTTATTGGCTGAACTGTCCTGAATCTGGGTGTCTAGGGTCACAGGTGCCCGGTGCTAAGAAACACTCCTGAGAACATCAACTCAAGCATTTCTCTTTCAAGACTTTATTCTTTTTCTGTGTTAAATACTTTTTAATGAACTCCTCAGCCTCTGATCCTATGGAGTGGATGCAGCCACAATTGACTTAGCCTCTAATTACTGCTCACTTCATTTGCCTCCGTCCTGGCTCCTAATGCCACAGCCTTAAGACCTGGGAGCACGGGGCAGGGAGGAGTTGGCACTCCCACTGCTATTAGCATGTGGGCCGTAGAACTCCAGTCTGAACCATCTGACTCCAACCATCTTCTGGACTTTCCTTGTCTTTGTGGTTGGTCAATTTTATCTACTTACAAATTACTGACATTTAGAGGAAGGTAAAAATTTCCACATTATCTAGCTACTGCAAGATTCCCCCACCAATTCCTAATATTCAGGGATAGCTGCTTCTGAAGACTGTTCCCTTAGGGGTGATTTCAATCTCCTACAACTAAGGGTCCTAGGAAGTGCCTCCTCAGAGAAGAGTCCCTAATAGAGCTCATTGTTTTCCATGATTGCTAGGAAAATTCACAATGATTAACGCCAAACTTGGGGTGACTCATGCCTTTTCTCAGTCATGATGGCCTCTCAACATTCCTGAAAATCAATGAGGAAATTCTTCTCAAAGAACCACATAAGGAAATGTCATCATAAGTTCTGCAATTTTCTTCCATGAAATTCAAGAACACATGAAATATACCATACCCCCCAACACTAATTTCCCATAGCAACTTCGGTTACATATATGCTTGGCATACAGTCAATGACTTGAATTCCAGGTATGGAATTTTAAGAGAAAAGTGAAAGCAGTGCTGTAAATTTGCAAGTGAAAGTGTGACCATCTAATACTATAGTTCTAAACATTTATCAAGCCATACTTTCCTTTGTCTAGATAAATTGTTATGTGGAAATTCAATAGAAAAAAAGATTGAGGAAGAAATGCTCCAGTGGAGACAGGGTGACTGTGGTTCTGATGATGGTGGAGACCAGGATGCTTGCCCTGTCAGCTCCCTCTCTTTAGTGAGTTCTAAAGAGTTCCGTGGAGCAGAGTTTAGAAATTCCTGATCTAATCAGTTCCGTTCACTTATAATTCACTGAATAGTTGTTGAACATCTCCTACATTACTGATACTCCACTAAGTGCTTTTGTGTGTGTTAGTCACTCAGTCATGTCCAACTCTTTGCGACCCATGGACTGTAGCCTGCCAGATCCTCCGTCCATGGAATTCTCCAGGCATGAATACTGAAGTGGCTTGCCATTTCCACTAAATGCTTAGAATACAGAAAAAAACTGTGGTCCCAACCTTCACAGGCCTTACATTCTAGAGAGAATCTATTGCATAATTTAATGTGCTCAACATTTTGATTGACTTGTTGGAAAAGACCCTGATGCTGGGAAAAATTGAAGGCAAAAGGAGAAGGGGGCAGCAGAGGATGAGATGGTTAGACAGCAACACCAACTCAGTAGACATGAATTTGAGTGAACTCTGGGAGATAGTGAAGGGCATGGAAACCTGGCATGCTGCAGTCCATGAGATCTTAAAGAGCTGGACATGACTTAGCAACTGAACAAAAACAAGAAAGATATTTTGATTAATGTTTGCTTTGCATTTGGGACTGCAGAGAAGTGCAGTCTAGGAACTATAAGGAAGAACTTTCTGTGAAAGTTGATCCGATGGTTAACTTGTTGGGATAAAGCCACATTGGAAACATCAACAGGACCTATAATTTAACTGATTTGTGTACAGTTTAGAATCTTGGTTCTGGAGGTCAGACTGACTGGGCTTTACTCCCAGGCCACTGTTTACCAAGTTGGTCAACTTGGGCTAGAGTCACTTAACCTCAGTACTCAGCCATAAAATGGCGATCATACTTGACTCAGGGTGTTCCAGATTATGTCTGCAGAATGCTGAATCTCATGCCCAGAGCATGGTAGCTACTGAAAAATCTGTCTTCTACCCTTCTCCTGCCTCAAGCCTGTGATGTTGATGAGAGAAAAGCTAGTTTCTATGCATAGTGCCACTAAAGAGGAGACTGTGGTTTGTAAAAAATATTTTAAAGTATTACTGGTTCAAAATTTGCCACTTCATGCCCTTTTGGGTTGAAGAATAAATGCTTCAAAGAGTACAGGCTTCTGGAACTGCTACTGACACTGCAGAAAAGCTTTTTAGCATTTAGATTCTTTTACCTACCCTCTAAGCTTGGTTGTGTGAGAAGATGCCTGATGTCATGAGTCATTCCTGCAATGTTTTCTTCTATAATTTAAGTGGCACATAAATTCAGGAGCAAAAGTGATCCACAATGAAATGAGATACTAATTACACACACACACACACAAACACACATGCCATTGTTGCTTAATATGAACACATGTACATCTTCCATTACAGTGCAGTTTAAATTCTTTATATATTTTAATCATGTCTGAAGGAGATAAAATAGTTGAATTACTATCAGCTTCTTTTTTTAAAGAACCTATTTAGAAATAGGTAACAGGTGGAAGTCTTGGGCTGTGTTTCAGAATGAAACAGTTGTTGTTTTCTTTTCAGTTATTCTAAATTTATTTCCATGACTGGAAATAAAACTCTGTGAAAGAGACTTCCCCTTATCTATGTATGCAGAAGATGAGTGATATGTTGCTACTTTTCATGTTTCTTATGATTGACTGATGAGGATTTCATTTACTGTTATTTTTTTTCCTCCAGTTCCCATCCATTTGAAATAGATATTGAAAGATGCCCCTAGGTATATCATAATTGTTTCCTGTCAACCATTTTTTTTTTTTTTTTTGCCTTCAGGTTTCTATGCATGCCTTTATTAAATAAATGTTTGTAAAAGTAAACTTACCATTCTGATTTTCCACTGCAGTTTTGCTAGATAGATTCTTCATCATTTATTATCATCTACCGAACATGCCTCAAGCCTTTTATTTGAATCCAATGATGCTTGCTCAGGGGAGAAATAAATGAACCTACTACTAACAGAAGCTTTAAAAGGATTTGGCTTTCCTTGGTACATGATTTCTTCTTTGTGTTTTTCAAGAGGAAGAAACAACCTGTTCTGGAGGGATTTACCAGCTAGATTTTAATTTGCACCTCTTTCCATAGTGCCTGAAATTCACACATCATCACCCAAGTGTTCTTAGCTATATTTTTAAAGCTTGGCTTAAAATATTCTTTACTTGCATTTTCTCTTCTGCATCTGCTGTCTGACCTAAATGACACAGAACAATATCTTAAGTGGCTGTACTCTCGGGTTCATTTCACAATGGAGTACATTTAGCATCCAGTCCAATGACATTTCGAAACTTCTTTTCATATTGATCTTCCATTTGGGATCATGCAGAAACAGTACAACTGGATTCATTCTAGCCTTTTCCAGGAAATGTGTCTCCTAAGCATAAGTCGGCAACAAAATACCTGTTTACAGTAAATGCATATTTTTTGAATAGTTTATAAACACTGTCAAAAATAGAGAAAAAAACAGTCTGATGAAAAATCTTTTTATCCCAGAGAATTCTCTTCACTCCTTTATAATTCCCACTGGGGATTGTTCTGAGAACTAGATTCATTTACTTCTTGATTTTCAGACACTTTCACACAGCAAAATTGTGAGCCAGACTAAATTTTAGGTTTCAAGGGTTCATAAGTAAGTACCTGCACTCAAAAGAAGCAGTTTGTTAGCTCTTCCTCATGCAGCACACTCCACTAAGTCTTATTGTTGGTGCTGTGTTTGTTGAAAACATAGATAAAAGTCAATCAGGACATCCTTTTAAAAATCTATTTGTTTGGCAAATCATTCTACAATGAGCCTGTGTAGCCTCTTACAAACCTTGGAGGTAAGATGTTTTTCTATCATGTGGTGACATTTTTAATATTCTCGTGTGTATTTTAATGTTTTCTCTTTTATCCCTATACTAATCTGTTCCCTTTTATCCCCATATAAATGTCTAGATAGCTATGACTCTCTTTAGGACTTTACACTAATATGCTATGGTAATGAAAGGACACCAGTGGGAAGGAGTATACATTAACATAATTAGGTCCATTCCTTCCTGTTGCATTAAATTATGTCAGATTATGTTAAGTGCATACTATGTACTAGACTCTATATGAGATATGGAGAGACTAGGGGTGCACAAGAAGATTTTTTTTCTCAGGGTTTTCTCAGTAAAAGGAGACCAACAAGTGAGTCAACAGTGACCAAATGGAGTGAGGGATGTTTTGTCAGAGCTATGAATCTTTGCTCCAGGAGCACTGCAGGAATAACTAACTCAGCCTGGGAGTAACATCTCAGTGGAAGGACAGCTAACACTGATCATTAGAAGATAAATACAATTTTGGGGGACCATTGTGGATAATAAGCTTTAGATAATGTAAACTAGAATGTAGATGCAGTGAAATAAATTGGAAATATATGGGAGTTAGAGTTGTGATAGATGAGACTGTAGAAAGAAACAAGAGCCATCCATGGAAGGACACCAATTTGTTTTAAAGACTTTGTGTGTTGGTCTGAAAGCTCTAAGGAGGCGCAAAGGATAGTTTCTTCCCCCTTCTCTCTATTCCTCTTTCTCTTTCTCCCTCAATCTAGTCTAGTCTGGTCTATTGTATTCTCTCCTCTTTCTTCCTGTTTCTCTTATATTGTAAAAACCACACATCATTAGAAGGTACGATCTGAAAAATTTTTTCAAGAATCTACATACTCATAAAACCATTCAATACAGTCACAATAATGGACAAATTCATCACCCCCAAAATTTCCTCCTGAATGTTTGTAATGTTTCCTCACTATACATTAGTTTGCATTTTCTAGAAGTTTATTGAAAGAAATGACACAGGTATGTATGTTTTTAAATCTAGATTTTCATTCAGAATAATATTTTTATATTCATCTATATTGTATAATATTCTATTGTATGGTTATGCCACAATTTGTTTATCTGTTTACTTACTGATGCCAATTTGTGTTGTCTTGGTTTGTTGCCATTATAAATGAAGTTATAATAACTGTCTTAATGTTCTTGCCTAAGATTTCTATCATCTGCATAATGTACTTTTTCATTTATTGATTTTTTCTCTTTAGTTCATTTCAGTTCAGTCGCTCAGTCATGTCCGACTCTTTGCAACCCCATGGACCACAGCATGCCAGGCCTCCCTGTCCATCACCAACTCCCGGAGTTTATCCAAACTCATGTCCATTGAGTTTATGATGCCATCCAACCATCTCATCCTCTGTCATCTCCTTCTCCTCTTGCCTTCAATCTTTCCCAGCATCAGGATCTGTTCAAATGAGTCAGCTCTTCACATCAGGTGGACAAAGTATTGGAATTTCAGCTTCAACATCAGTCCTTCCAATGAACACCCAGAACTGATCCCATTCAGGATGGACTGGTTGGATCTCCTTGCAGTCCAAGGGACTCTCAAGAGTCTTCTCCAACACCACAGTTCAAAAGCATCAGTTCTTCAACACTCAGCTTTCTTTATAGTCTAACTCTCACATCCATATATGACTACTGAAAAAACCATAACCTTGACAAGACAGACCTTTGTTGGCAAAGTAATGTCTCTGCTTTTTAATATGCAGTCTAGGCTGGTCATAGCTTTCCTTCCAAGAAGTAAATGTCTTTTTATTTCATGGCTGCAGTCACCATCTGCAGTGATTTTGGAGCCCCAAAAAGTAAAGTCAGCTACTGTTTCCCCATCTATTTGCCATGAAGTGATGGGACCGGATGCCATGATCTTAGTTTTCTGAATGTTGAGCTTTAAGCCAACTTTTTCACTTTCCTCTTTCACTCTCATTGAGAGGCTCTTTAGTTCTTCTACACTTTCTGCCATAAAGGTGGTGTCATCTGCATATCTGAGTTTATTGATATTTCTCCCAGCAATCTTGATTCCAGCTTGTGCTTCTTCCAGCCCAGCATTTCTCGTGATGTACTCTACATATATGGTAAATAAGCAGGGTGACAATATACAGCCTTAACATACTCCTTTTCCTATTTGGAACCAGTCTGTTGTTCCATGTCCAGTTCTAACTGGTGCTTCCTGGCCTGCATACACATTTCTCAAGAAGCAGGTCAGGTGGTCTGGTATTCCCATCTCTTTCAGAATTTTCCACAGTTTATTGTGATCCACACAGTCAAAGGCTTTGGCATAGTCAATAAAGCAGAGATAGATGTTTTTCTGGAACTCTCTTGCTTTTTTGATGATCCAGTGGACGTTGGCAATTTGATCTCTGGTTCCTCTGCCTTTTCTAAAATCAACTTGAACATCTGGAAGTTCACAGTTGATGTATTGCTGAAGCCTGTCTTGGAGAATTTTGAGCATTACTTTACTAGCGTGTGAGATGAGTGCAATTGTGCGGCAGTTTGAGCATTCTTTGTCATTGCCCTCTCTTCAGTGAGGGTTATATTTTCCTGTTTACTTATATGTCCAATAATTTTTATTAGATGATAGAAATTGTAATTTTACTTTATTGGTGAGAAAAAATTTGTTTCATTCTTAAAAAGTTTTCTTGAACTTTATTCTGGGTCATAGTTAAGTTACATGGAAATCAGGTAATCTTTTTGTAATTTGTTTTAAATCTTTGTTAAGCAGGGCCAGATTAATGTTTACTCAAACTCTTTTTTTTTTTTCTTCCCCACTCATGAGACAAAGGGCCTCCCTAGTGACTCAGATGGCAAAGAATCTGCCTGTAATGTGGGAGACCCAGGTTTGATCCTTGGGTTGGGAAGATCCCCTGGAGAAGAGAGTGGCTACCCATTCCAATATTCTTGCCTGGAGAATCTGATGGTCAGAGAAGCCTGGCAGGCTACAGTACATGGGGTCACAAAGAGTTAGACATGACTGAGTGACAGTCACTTCAATGAGGCAAACATTTTTCCTTCCTACTGTTTTGGGTAAGATTTTATAGGATTTTTTCTACTAATTCTACTTTATCTGCTACTCTGACAATTATGGGGTGTTCTATCCTGGCCCATGGGAACAGTACAATTCCCAGATCTATTTGTGCTGCAAAAAAAAAAAAATTTCTCTTATCTTTCAACTCTTTCCTTAGCCTCAGATAGTGTCTTTCTATGTGTGTGCTAATCAGAACGTTGATGAATACTCAAGGGGTTTCCTCTAAAGATATCCAGAGTCTTCTTTCCAGCTGTCTTTTCTTTAGTACTCTATTCTGTAAACTTCAGTCACACTGATCACCCTGAACTCTCAACTCCATCTACTCCATTCTGGAAGATCTTGAGAGTTTCCTTGGGTTTCCCCATCTTGGATCACAGCCTAGAAACACTTCCCAAACAGTAGAATCAGGCAATCATAGGGATTAGTCCCTTTGTTTCCCTAATATGGGCATAACTATTTTATGCAATATGATGTCCAGTGTTTTAAAATATGTTTTACATATTCTATTGAGTGTTTTAACTTTTTCAAGCAGAAGAGTTAATTAGTTACCTTCCTTCTATCTTGGTTGGATACAGAGGTTTTTTAAGAATGGAAGTGAATAATCTTTGAATTTGAATGCTGACTATAGCTCAATGTGTGAGCATGCTAAGTCACTTCAGTCGTGTCGGACTCTGCTTCCCCATGAACTGTAGCCTGCCAGGCTCCTCTGTCCATGGGCTTCTCTAGGTAAAAATATTGGCGTGGGTTGCCATGCATTCCTATAGGGGATCTTCCCAACCCAGGGACTGAACCCGTGTCTCTGGCGTCTCCTGCATTGCAGTCAGATTCTTTACTGTTGAGCCACTGGAGAAGCCATAGCTCAATGTAGATTACAGATTTTAGAGGACACAATTAAAAAAAAAAAAAAACTTTCATAATAATGCAGAAAAAGTAAGTGGACCTGATGGCGGAGTGTGGCAGTTGGAACATTAGATAATTAAGAATTTTATAGCCATTTAAAAATAGTTTACAATGACCAAATGGCATGATTGAAAACAAGTTATGATATAGCATTAAAATTTTTAAAGCAGAGTACTAAATCATTTATATATTTACTAAGAGGAAAAAAGAAACCTTCTATAGAGGTCTATCTATATTTAGGAAAGAATAGGACTAGCAGTAAAACATAACATTTTATCTATTATATAGTAAAATCATAAGCAATTATATTTCTTGCTGTTTTCCTATATTTTCCAAATTTTATTTTATACTATTACTTTTATTATAAGAAAGCAAACTTTTTAAAAGGTTATTTTTAATTGGAGGCTAATTGCTTTACAATATTGTTGGTCTCTGCCATGCATCAACATGAATCAGCCATAAGTATTCATATGTCCCCTTCCTCCCACCTCCAACCTCCCACCCCATCCCATCCCTCTTGGTTGTCACAGAGCACCTGATTTGAGCTCCTTGTGTCATACGGCAGATTTTCACTGGCTGTATATTTTACATATGGTAATGTATGTGCTTCATGCTACTCTCTCAAGTTTGTCTCACCCTCAACATCCCCCACTGTGTCCACAAGTCTGTTCTCTATATCTGTCTTTCCATTGCAGCCCTGCAAATAGGTTCATCAGTACCATCTTTCTAGATTCCATATATATACATTAATACATGATATTTATTTCTCTCTTTTGGACTTACTTCACTATGTTTAACAGGCTCTAGTTTCATCTACCTCATTAGGACTTATTCAAATGTGTTCATTTTTAAATATGTTCATTTTTATGATTGAGTATTATTCTATCATATGTATATATATATACCATGACTTCTTTATCCATTCATCTGTCAATGAATATCCAGGTTGCTTTTATGTCCTAGTTATTGTAATAGTGCTGCAATGAGCATTGGGGTACATGAATCTTTGCATTTATGGTTTTCTCAGGGTATATGCCCAGTAGTGGGATTGTGAGGTCATATGGGAGTTCTAGTCCTAGTTTTTTAATGAATCTCCATACTCTTCTCCATAGTGGCTGTATCAATTTATATCCCCACCAACAATGAAGAGGGATCCCTTTTCTCCACATCCTCTCCAGCATTTATTAGTTGTAGAGTTTTTGCTGACGGCCATTCTGACCAGTGTGAGGTGATACCTTATTGTAGTTTTAATTTGTATTTCTCTATTAATAAAAACACATTTTTAAAGATTTTTAGAACCTAGAATAAATAGTATTAGACTTCAATCCCTGAGTTGGGAAGATCCCCTGGAGAAGGAAATGGTAACCCACTCCAGTATTCTTGCCTGGAGAATCCCATGAACGGAGGAGCCTGGTAGGCTACAGTCCATGGGGTGGCAAAGAGTAGGACACCACTGAGCGACTTCACTTTCACTGATTGATAGTAGTAAATAAGTATGGATCAGGGGACTAGGTTGACTCTTTCATTTTTAATTTGGGACTAGGATGGATAACTAGTCTAAAATATACTGAGGGTAAAGCAGCTCTATGGGAGATAATATTATGTTTATATCTGAACCTTTTGAATTTGCAGTGCTTGAGGGCTAACTAGTAGAATGTCTAGCAGAGTGTTTTCAAGTTTCTGAAACTAAGAAATAAGCCTTTGGGCAAAAATATTTATTTGGGAGTCATCAATAGCACTGAAGTTACAGTTTTATTGTTACCTAAATGTCGTAATTATTATGATTTTATCATGATATTTTAAATTTAACTCCCTAAATGGAGAGAGTGCTCTATTAAAATAATTTAGCAAATGCCCTGCCTATTAGCTTTATAATAAATGACAGAATAATTGTATATTTTTAAAATTATATATATATATATAATTATTATATAAAAGAAATATATAATTGCTTTCAGCATCACAGTACAGTTGGCTAATCTGGTCATTCCCCTACTTTCACTTTCATTTTTCAAGTATTAAAAAGATTCCAAATGTAGAAACTGAGGAAATATTGTAGGATGAGTGTATGATTAAGGACTTATATATATCAAACCTTTGGATGCCAACTGTATCCTAAGCTTTTTGAAATCAATCAGTCAATGGGTCTGAATCTGTCTAGCATAAGGGTAGGTACATAGCAGGAACTCAATAAGTAGCTGCTAAATGTGTGGCAAAGACTGTGTAGCAACTGAACAAGACTCGGCTCCCCTGGCGATGCAGTGGTAAAGATTCTGCCAGCAGTGCAGGAGAGGTAGGTTCCTCCCCTGGGTCAGAAAAACCCCTTGGAGGGAGGGCATGGCAACCCACTTCAGTATTCTTGCCTGGAAAATCCCGTGGCCTGAGGAGCCTGGAGGGCTACAGGCCATAGGGTCAGACAGGACTGAGATTGAGCATGCATGCACTCTTGGAAATTAAATGTGTACAGAAAATAATGCCTACCAGGCTATTGTTTCTTGATCACTTTTTTCTTTCCTTCCTCCTTACATGCATTCTCTTTAAGCATTGCATGTAAAGACTGAAAAATTGAAACATCTTTTTTCCAACATTTTATTTTGTGAGTTTTCAAACATATGGTGAAGGTCAAAGAGTTTTACTGTTACCACATATGGATCCACCATTAAATTGGTTTTTACTATCTTATCATTGTTTTATTACATGGGTTTATCATATACCTATCCACTTATCTACCCCTCTGTTAATCCTTAGTTCATCTCATTTCTTGATACACTTAAATTGAAGATATCAATTCAACTTCTATTAAACAGTTCAACAGAAGTACCTTTTAACTAGAATTATAAACATGTAATAGTCTTTTTAAGATAAAATCTACATACAATGAAAACCACATTAGTGTACGCTTGCTGCTTTTGTACAAGTATACCGCTGTGTAACCCAAACTTCTATCAAAGAGTAGAGCAGCACCATCAGTCCAGAAAGTTGCCCCAGGCTCCTTTTCAGTCAAGTCCCTATGCCACTGTTTCTGAGGCAAGAGTTCTGATTTGTTTCTACTGCAGATTAGTTTTATCTGTTCTAGACCTTTCTATAAACAGAAATGCACATATTCTTTTACATAAGAGTTCTTTCACTGAGCACATTCTGAGATTTATGTTAAATTATCAGTGCTTCATTCTTTTTTATTGCTGAATAGAATTTCCTGGTATGTGTGAATAGTTTGTTGATCCATTTTCCTATGGAAGATGCTGTGGCTGTTTTCAGCGCCAGGCTATTATGATTAAACTGTTCTGAATATTCCTGTGCATGTTTTTTGGTGGGCATATATTTTGATGTCTCTTCAATAAATACCTGGAAGTGAGATTGCTGGATCACAAAGCATATGTATGTTGGCTTTTTTTTCTTAATAAAACTCCCTAACTCCCTTCTCTGAAGTAGTTATTTTACATTTTAAGTGTAAATGTAACTACAATTAAAAATTAATTATTTTACCACTTTCCATTCCCACTGGAAATACAGGGGAGTTCAGCTAGTCTACATCCTTCTTTACCTTGTCAGACTTTTCCATCTTAGTGGAAGCTGTAGTTGTATCTTGTGATATTCATTTGTGCTTCCCTGATGATTAACAAAGTCCAGCACCTTTTCAGATGCTTATTGCCTATTTGTATAATCTTTTGTGGAGTGTCTGTTCATATATTTTACCCATTTCTTCGGGAGCTGTTTATATTGTTTATTGAACTGTGGGAATTTGAAACTAGACAACAGATATTTGAAGGAACAATGTTTTATGTGTTGTATTTCTCCCTGAAACTAATGTAGGATGTTGTAGTGCTCAAAATATTTGCTACTTACTCGTGTTGCACTGAAAAGGAAAAAAGAGGAATGAGTCTTTCTTTTTCCCTTGACTGAGAACAAAGAAGATAAAGAAAACTGAGAGCCCGCCTGAACATTCCTAGTTTTGTTTTTGTTTTTTCTTTTACTTTAACTGCTCCTAACTCTGCATGTCTGTAACTAAGCTTGCTTTTCTGCCCCTTAACTCTGCAAGAGCTACAATTCACATTTTTCCCTTTGACTCTATGCTAAATACACCCCCATCTGGTGTTTACCTTTAAAACACCCTTCCCCTTGTAGTTACATATCAGAAAAAAGCCAAAGAGCCACCAAACTGCAAGACTCAATTACCGGGTTACTGACCTGGTTTATGACTGTCTTTGAAACAATGCAAGAGGAAGAAATCAAGATCCTATCACCTTTGTTCCTCATCACTGACTGCTGACTCCTTGCCTTACATAAACCCCTAGACTCCAGATGAAGCTGGGGGACAGTTATTGAGGCATGACTGTACTGTGTTCCCCTCTCCGCCAACTGGGAATTAAAGCCACCTTTCTATTTCCTTCAAACTATGTCTCATTTAGCTTCAGTGGGCAGAGAAGGCCAAGGTTTTGGCTAGTAACACTTATAATTTGAAATTGACACTCCTAAAAAGATAGGCATAACCCGGCACTTGAAACTTCAAAAAATGCTTCATGTCAACATTGTACCATTTGCCATACTCTTCTCTCCACAAAACAAAGAATTTGATTGGCTTGCTCTCTCATAGTTTGACAGAATTTTGTTTTGTTTTGTTTTTACTTATCACTTTTGTTGAAGAGAGCACAGGTATGAAAAGGCAAAAAGATAGGACACTGAAAGATGAACTCCCCAGGTCAGTAGGTGCCCAGTATGCTACTGGAGATCAGTGGGGAAATAACTCCAGAAAGAATGAAGAGGCGAAGCCAAGGCAAAAACAACCCTTAGTTGTGGATCTGACAGGTGATGGAAGTAAAGTCTGATGCTGTAAAGAGCAATATTGCATAGGAACCTGGAATGTTAGGTTCATGAATCAAGACAAATTGGAAGTGGTCAAACAGGAGGTGGCAAGAGTGAGCATCGACATTTTAGGAATCAGAGAACTAAAATGGACTGGATGGGTGAATTTAACTCAGATGACTATTATATCTACTACTGTGGGCAAGAATCCCTTAGAAGAAATGGAGTAGCCTCTATAGTCAACAAAAGAGCCTGAAATGCAGTACTTGGATGCAGTCTCAAAAATGAGAGAATTATCTCTGTTCATTTCCAAGGCAAACCATTCAGTATTACAGCAATCCAAGTCTATGCCCTGACCAGCAACGCTGAAGAAGCTGAAGTTGAGCGGATCTATGAAGACCTACAAGACCTTCTAGAACTAAAACCCCCCAAAAATGTCTTTTTCTTTATAGGAAACTGGAATGCAAAAGTAGAAAGTCAAGAAATACCTGGAGTAACAGGCAAATTTGGCCTTGCAGTACAAAACGAAGCAGGTCAAAGGCTAGTAGAGTTTTGCCAAGAGAACACACTGGTCATAGCAAACACCCTCTTCCAACAACACAAGAGAAGATGCTACACATGAACAACACAAGATGGTCAATACCGAAATCAATTGATTATAATCTTGGCAGCCAAAGATGGAGAAACTAGATACAATCAGCAAAAACAAGACCAGGAGCTGACTGTGGCTCAGATCATGAACTCCTTATTGCCAAATTCAGAATTAAATTGAATAAAATAGGGAAAACCACTAGACCATTCAAGTATGACCTAAATCAAATCCTTTACGATTAACAGTGGAAGTGAGAAATAGATTCAAGGGATTAGATCTGATAGAAAGAGTGCCTGAACAACTATGGATGGAGTTTTGTGACATTGTACAGGAGGCAGTGATCAAGACCATCCCCAAGAAAAACAAATGCCTAAAGCAAAATTCTTGTCTGAGGAGGCCTTACAAGGAGCTGAGAAAAGAATAGAAGTGAAAGGCAAAGGATATACCCATTTGAATGAGGAGTTCCAAAGAATATCAAGGAGAGATAAGAATGCTTCCTCAGCAATCAATTGAAAGAAATAGAGGACAGCATTAGAACAGGAAAGACTAGAGATCTCTTCAAGAAAATTGGAGATACCAAGGGAACATTTCATGCAAAAATGAGAACAATAAAAGACAAAAATTGTATGGACCTAACAGAAGCAGGAGATATTCAGAAGAGGTGGCAAAAATATACAGAAGAACTATGCAAAAAAGATCTTCATAATCCAGATAACCATGATTGTGTGATCACTCACCTAGGCCAGACATCCTGGAATGCAAAGTCAAGTGGGCCTTAGGAAGTATCACTATGAACAAAGCTAGTGGAGGTGATGGAATTCCAGTTGAGCTATTTCAAATCCTAAAAGATGATGCTGTGAAAGTGCTGCACTCAGTATGCCAGCACGTTTGGAAAACTCAGCAGTGGCCAAAGGACTGGAAAAGGTCTGTTTTCATTCCAATCCCAAGGAAATGCAATGCCAAAGAATGCTCAAACTACCGCACAATTGCACTCATCTCACACGCTAGCAAAGTAATGCTCAAAATTCGCTAGGCTAGGCTTCAACAGTACATTAACTGTGAACTTCCAGGTGTTCAAACTGGATTTAGAAAAGGCAGAGGAACCATAGATCAAATTGCCAATATCTACCAGATCATTAAAGTGAGAGAGTTCCAGAAAAACATCTATTTCTGCTTTATTGACTATGCCAAAGCCTTTGACTTGGTGGATCACAACAAACTGGAAAATTCTTAGAGAGGAGGGAATACCAGACCACCTGACCTGCCTTCTGAGAAATCTGTATGCAGGTCAAGAAGCAACAGTTAGAACTGGACATGGAACAACGGACTAGTTCCAAATAGGGAAAGGAATATGTCAAGGCTGTATATTGTCTCCCTCCTGATTTAATGTATATGCAGAGTACATCATGAGAAACGCTGGGCTGGGGGAAGCACAAGCTTGAGTCAAGATTGCCAGAAGAAATATCAAAACCTTAGATACGCAGATGGCACCACCTGTATGGCAGAAAGTGACGAAGGACTAAAGAGCCTTTTGATGAAAGTGAAAGAGAAGAGTGGAAAAGTTGGCTTAGAACTCAATATTCAGAAAACTAAGATCATAGCATCCAGTCCCATCACTTTGTGGCAAAAACTGAGGAAACAATGGAAACAGTGAGAGACTTTTATTTTGGGGGCTCCAAAATCACTGTAGGTGGTGACTGTAGCCATGAAATTAAAAGATGCTTGCTCCTTGGGAGATAAACTATCACCATCCTAGGTAACATATTGAAAAGTAGAGACATTACTTTGCCAGCAAAGATCAGTCTAGTCAAAGCTATGATTTTTCAGTAGTCATGTATGGATGTGAGAGTTGGACTATAAAGAAAGCTGAGTGATGAAGAATTGATGCTTTTGAACTGTGGTATTGGAGAAGGCTCTTGAGAGTCCCTTGGACTGCAAGGAGATCCAACCAGTCAATCCTAAAGAAAATCAGTCCTAAATATTCATTAGAAGGACTGATGCTGAAACTGAAACTCCAATGCTTTGGCCACCTGATGCAAAGAACTGACTCATTGGGAAAGACCCTTATACTGAGAAAGATTGAAAGTGGGAGGAGAAAGGGATGGCAGAAAATGAGATGGTTGGATGGCATCACTGACGTGATGGACATGAGTTTGAGTACGTTCCAGGAGTTGGTGATGGACAGGGAAGCCAGGTGTGCTATAGTGCATTGGGTCGCAAAGAGTCAGACACGTCTGCATGACTGAACTGACTGAACTGAAAACCTTGGAAGCAAGAGATTTTTGCAGTCTGACTCCTACAGCCTTCAGAGGATTAGCTGAGTTAGAAATCTCAGCAAAGCCTAATAGTTCTTTGTGATAAGTGCACAGCAAGACAGAAAGGCTTTTTTTTTTTTTTAATGAAATTTGCTAATCTTGACTGAATGTGTAATTATGGCTGTCATAAGCAGTGTTACAAGCAGGGCACACTGTAGAGGAGGAGGCTGGACCATGACAAACACGTTAGGCTTTGATGCTCATTCCATAGTGGCAAGTTTTCAATAGAGGGTGGATGTGCTAGCCGGCTGTTGCCTCTCAGCAGCCTGATGGGCCAAGTACCACCTCATGTTCAGTGATTCTGGTCACACTGAGCCTGGGGCAGCAGAGCTAGAAGACTGGATTTAGATGGCTACAACATTGTGCTACCACTTATTTGCTTGTTGGCCTTTGGGAAGTCACTGAATCTTTCTAAGACTTAATTTCCTGAGGATGGGGATGGTGATTGTGCTTATATCAGAGCAATGTGTGAGACCTACTTAGATGATAAATGTAAAAAATCAGTTACATGCAGTAAACTCAGGCAGAGAAAGTCAAATATCATATAGCATTGCTTATATGTGGAATCTTTAACACATGGTACAAATAAGCCTATTTACAAAACAAAAATTGAGTCACAGATATAGAAAAGAAATTCATGGTTACCAAGGGGGACGGGGGTGAGGGATAAATTAGGAGATCGGAATCGACATATATACACTGTGTGTGTGCGCACATGTGCTCCTCATTTGTGTACGACTCTTCGCCATCCCGTGGACTGTAGCCTACCAGGCTCCTCTGTTTATGGGATTTCCCAGGTAAGAATACTGAAGTGGGTTGCCATTTCCTATTCCGGGGGATCTTCCCGACCCAGGGATCAAACCTGCATCTCTTGTGTCTCTTGCATTGACGGACGGATCGTTTACCACCGCACCTCCTGGGAAGCCTCTCTATAGGCAGTGTGCTGCGCTGTGCTCAGTCATGCCTGGCTCTGTGACCCCGTGGACTGTAGCCCGCCAGGCTCTTCTGTCCATGGGGATTCTGCAGGCAAAGATAGTTAACTTAAAAGGACCTACTATATAGCACAGGGAACTCTACCCAGTACTCTATAATAGCCTATATTGGAAAAGAATTTAAAAAAGAGTGGGTTTATGTATATGTACAGCTGATCCACTTTGCTATACAGCAGAAACTAACAGCATTGTAAGTCAACTATATTCTAGTAAAATTAATTTTAAAAAACCTCGGTTATAGGAATCAACTCAGTAGAGAGTAACTACCACTGTTATATTTTATCCCTGGTGCCTCAGTGGTAAAGAATCTGCCTGCCAATGCAGAGATCAGGTTCAGTCCCTGGATTGGGAAGATCCCCTGAAGAAGCAAATGGCAGCCCACACCAGTATTCTTGCTGGGAAAATTCCACGAACAGAGAAGCCCGGTCAGTTAATGTCCAGGGTCACAAAGAGTCAGACAGGATTTAGCGACTAAACAACTACAACAGGCAGAAGTAGTAGCAGGCATAACTGCAATAATAGTACTCCCACTTTAGGTGGGAGGTAAACACTAAGCCTTTCCCAGCAATGAAGGCATGATGACTGAGCATTTTTATCTTTCTCTTTAATTGGCACTGACTTAGATAGAGATATACTGGTTCCTTTTGAAGCCTGTCTCCCTTCTCAAGTATCCAAATCAGTTGCCATGGCCACGCTTTCTTCCTCACCACAATTTTAATTCTTGGATTTTCTCTGCCTGCCTTCCTTTAGAAAAATCAGCACTTGGAGAGTCGGCACCTCTGGTCACTGTCGTGCATTGTCAGCACTTTCCCACCCTTGAGGATCATAAAGACTGGGGGAAATGAAAAACTGTACCTTATCAGAAAAATGCAGAGGTTCCTGTCACAATACTTCCTTCAGGTTTGCAATTAAACCTGGCTGGAGGGGAGAGGGATGTTTCGCAGGAACCAGGGACAGGACTGTGGTTTTCTTATGCTCATTGAAAGCAGAGACAAGAGAATTCTGAGCAAGTATAATACTTTGAGTGACCAAGAGGCAGTGAGAAGCTACTATTCCAGAGGCTTCTCGGCTTTCTGGGCCAGGGTTTTCATTTGTGACATTGTTGAGGCTACTGATGAACTGACCATGTAGATATCTTTCCTTAAATGTGAAGGAGGTACGCTTGTTGTAGCTCATGCTTGAAGTTTGGTTCAGCATGAAATGCAGGAGCCTGGACATTCATGTCAGAGGTCAGCATGATTCTATCAGAGTCATGCCACCTTCCAGTGTGTGTTCACAGAGGGAGAGAGGAAATAGGGGTAAGTAGGCTGCTGCTAACTGGCTCTCCCAAGTCTGGGTCAGTACTGGGCTGTGCCAAGAAATTTTTCCTTCCGGATTCCTTTTGATTCAAGATGTTATTATAAAGCAAGACTCCTCTAAGAACCCAACTAAAAATTATCATGGCCAATAAAGGAAGAGGTTAATTGAACAGATTTCTTCCAATCAATAAAACTGCTAGTAAAATTGTGTTTTCTTTCTTGATATCTTTTAAAAATAATTAAGAGATTTTCTTTCTAGCATTTAATTATGCCGTATAGAATTAGGAGCAAGAAATCTGCTATTTCCTTCTGTGACCCAAAATTGGCTATTATAGAATAACTGTGAGAAAGAAATATTAATATCAAATGATGAAGAAAAGAGTAAATTACATGTTAATTTTGCCCTGTGCTTTCATAGCTTTGCCTGAAGGATTTTCAGCTTAAGATAAAACAATAATTCAGTCATTAATCTAGTTGCCTTCTCCATCCTTTCCCCCCTGCATGGTGGAATAAGATTTACTAAAAGTGATAAAGTTGCTAACTTAAAATATTTGATAAAGAATAATCCATCTGGAAACACAATATCCCAGAAAATGGTTTTATTCCCAAAAATAACAATTAAGAAATTAGTGTCCTTGGAATTAAGATGATCAAAATTTTACTTGGCCTCACTGAATACTCTCTGGTCTATAGTAGGAAAGACTATCAAGGAAAGTCTTTTTGGTGACCAAAACAGAAATGCGTTTAGATCTGAAGGAATGATCAAATTCCATGACAACATTGCATTAATGACTTTGTTTCTGAAGGGCATACTAGAGGCTGCTGGCTGCCATGTGGATGGTGTGAGTCATTTATTCATTTATTCAGCACCTGGTATTCCCAAGATAAAGAAACCTTTGAAGACTGAAGATAGAGGAGTGAGACCAGAGTGAAAAGAAACAGGAAAGTGCAGTTGTGCCCAGAGGTAGTGGGCGTTCTGTTGAGCCTCAGGTCTCTCTTCAAATGCATTCTTTTAAAGCTTAAAATACAGGTCTCAAGGATGTAGACAGAAAGGGTTATAACCCTTTTATTTCTCTTCTTGGGGTTCTAATAAGTGCTGTCATTTTTCATTCTACTTTGGTGTTCAGAAAATACTAAATTTTAAATGCACAGTGGCAATTGGGATTACCATTGTTCTTTATCTTGAGAATTCAGTAGAAGACTAATTCCTATAAAAGTCAGTTTAGTCCAGTCACTCAGTCGTGTCTGACTCTGTGCGAACCCATGGACTGCAGCACACCAGGCTTCCCTGTCCATCACCAACTCCTGGAGCTTGCTCAAACTCATGTTCATCAAGTAGGTGATACCATCTAACCATCTCATCCTCTGTTGTCCCCTTCTCCTCCTGCCTTCAATCTTCTAATGAGTCAGTTCTTCCCATCAGGTGGCCAAAGTGTTGGAGTTTCCTTCCAATGAATATTCAGGACTGATTTCCTTTAGGATTGACTAGTTTGATCTCCTTGCAGTCCAAGAGAGTCTCAAGAGCTTTCTCCAACATCAGAGTTCAAATGGTTGATACTCTTGTGACCTTCTACTCATTTGTTCATTTGGAAAGAGTGGAGTTTCATTCTGACTTTTAAAATTTATTGTGGAATTTATGAAAGATTCACAAATACATTAAATAAAACTAAAAAATCATAATTTTATCTGCAATAAACACCTGCTGATATTTTGGTGTATATATATATATATACATCAAGCCTTTTAAGTTCTTTGCACATGTAGTCATTCTATTAAGGAGCCCAAACTTAATAGAACATGAATGTGAAAATGTTTGTCTTTCTTCTACGACTCCCTATCTTCTAGACTACGTGACTGAACCACTTAACAAAAAGTTGCATAGATTCCAAAACTTTCTGATCATTTCCCTTTTTTCAAGCAAATAAACAACATGAAGCAAACACAGAAATAGACCACTGTCTTCTCTGGTTGAAGACTCCCATCTCCTTTCCCAGTTAAAGCATTTTCAGCCAAGTTTGTGGGGAAGGGGTGGGTGTCCCTCACTCTTTTCATCCTTCCCTCTCCCTCCTTATGGAGTGAGTGGTGTGTGTATGATCTGCTCAAATAGCGCTCCCTTTCATTCCTTTACCCGGGAGTTTGTCTGGAAGTACATTTACCTCTGGGCCAGAAGGACGGAAATGAAATGGACTAACCTCATTTAAGGGATGAATGCTTCAAGGTGTCATGGAAACTGCACTCCTGATGGCTCTTTCAACTCCAACAGTTAAGTATTTATTTTGCTCCCACTTCCTTGTTCTTCCTCTTCTCTAGATGAGGTGTCAGGACAGTCGAGGAGGGGAACTAGTGAAGTGGTTGGAGTAGTGGAGCTTACTCACCTATGTCTTTATAAACTGAGTGAGGTTTCTGACACCACTTATTGGCATATGTCTTGGAAAATTTTGGTATTTGAAAACACTTCCCACAGTTTTTTATTCTAGCAGGTGATCATAGGATTACAGAAAAAGTCCTACTTAACATCCTGTTACATGTAATATTTTGCTGTTTAGTCACTAAGTCGTGTCTGACTCTGTGACTGTAGCCCACCAGGCTGCTCCGTCTATGGGATTTCCAAGGCAAGAATAATGGAGTGGGTTGCCATTTCCTTCTCCAGGGGATCTTCATGACCTGGGGATTGGGTCCAAGTCTCCTGCATTGGCAGGTGGATTCTTGACCTTTGAGCCACCAGGAAAACCAAGTATAAACAAGGAGTGAATGTAATGCATTAAAACATGTTGCTGTACTTTTCTCATTTGCCTGTGTTCATACATGCTCTTCTCCAGTCAGCTTAAGGCATCATTCTGCCATTCTTGATGGTGAAGTGTGTATTTGGTGGGGTGAGGAAGGGGTGGGACAAAGTGTTATAGCAAGCATTCAGTGAGAAACTTTTCAGCTTCTAACTCCCAAGATAGAATTCTACAACAAAACCCCAAGCTTGAAAACCAGGCACTAATATAGACAGAATCCTAGAAAATCATTATCTTAAGAATCAAGTTATAAGGACTCAGATTATGGGATGTCTGGCACAGTATAGTGATAATCCCCCTTCTGCCTGACATGGCCAGAGCATGAGAGAAAATGACATAGAGTAGGAAATCTAAGAGAAAATCTGGCCCTAGCAGAATCCAAAGTATACGTTATATAGATGAGGAGAAAAGCAGAAGGGGATAAAGTATGTGTCTCCCAATCTCTTTTCTTCACACTGTGACTTAGAAGGTCAGAAGAGTTTCAGATAAACTGAAACATGTCTGGAGTTTTTATCCCAGTTCCTGTTTAGAAAAAGATTGTCACAGATGGGACCACCAGAGATAGCCTGGAAGTGACCACATCAAGTAAATTCAACAGTGCAGTCAGTTAGGCAGGAGAAAGGCAAGATTTTCCAGGATGTTCCCAGTTCTTATAGGTCAGGTTTGGAAGCCATACTTGCCCACTGTCCTCTGACAGTGACTACGAGTGGCTGTGCTGAGAGACGGTGGCGCTTCTTTGAAGCTGCCATAGAGAGAGGCACGTTGATTTGGAGTTGCTTCTATGACACATACAGTATAGGACAGAGGAGACAGAGGGGGAAGAGTAGGCCTCTGCTCTTTATCCAGGGCCATGAAGATTGATGTATGATCTTCATTAAGATCAATCAAATAAGCAGGGACAAAACCTTGAATTCTGCTTGCAGGATAGACAGTAGAGACCATCACTGTGGTAGATGGTAGCACCGAAGGGGCCGCACACACCCAGAACTCCCTCCCCTGAGCCGCCAGGAGGACACACAAGTCCCTAGATGCCACACAGATCGTCATGAGCAAGAAGGGGTAAAGGAAGTTGGTTTAGATTCCTGACATTCGCTAAAGACTTGAGCTAGTTAAAGAGAGAGTTGAAATTAGAGAGTACCAGACACAAAACCTAGTATTTTTTTCTACTGCTCAATGTGTGTGTGTATAGGGAGGTTTGAATTTCAGACTTCAAATTTATTTTTAGTCCTTCTTGTAAAAATGCTGTAAAAAACATCAAATTTTATTCTTCTGTTTATTCACTATTACAGAAAAAGCTGTTTAATAATGTCCTAAACATACATGTATGTGTACATAAGCAAGTATGTTGTGAAGATATATTTTCAGATATAGAATTTTTCAGCTAAAGCTTATATGCATTTTCAATTTTGATATACCTTACCAATTCTTCATCATGAAGAAGAAAGCCTCAATTTTCACTGATCTCAATAGAGTATGAGAAGGTCTACCTTGCCATACCCGTAGTCTTTTTGGCAATATCTAGTGAAGCTGAAAATGCTCATAACCCAGAACTCATGTTTCACTTCTGAGATCTTTAAGAGAGAAATTATTCCTTATGTTAACCAGAAGTCATACTAAGATATTCACTTCAGTTTTTGAAGTGTAAAATGTTTATAATGTGAAAAATTGGATATAAATCAAATGTCCACCAATAGTAATGGGTAAAGTATAACACATTCAAATGACATGTTATATAAAAGTTAAGATGATTACACTAGGACGACTAACATAAATCTAATTCAAAAACACATGGAAATATAAAATCATGTTTCAGAAAGCAACATACCATGTGTTATTTATAGATATATATATTACTAAATGGTTAAAAAAATTTACTGGAGATGTATTCACCCAATTAATGATAGAGAAATAGAGTTGAGGGTGGGAAGAGAAGGACTGGAGGGAGTGAAAACAAAGATTCTACTTTATTATGTTTTGTTTCTTTTATTATTACATGATACTGTTAGTCACTAACAAAATAACATTAACCAATTCTGTGTAAGAGGTATATATTATAAATATTGATTTTTTCCTCATACATTTTTGCTTTTTTTTTTTTTTCAAAGAAAGAAATCCAGGCCCCTTGGTTCTTAGCCTGTTAAGAGTACCTTAACCCAACAGCACCTAGATTTCATGCCTATTTATTTTATAAATAGTAAACATATAGTTGTTGTTGTTTAGTTGCTCAATTGTGTCTAACTCTTTTGAGACCACATGGACTGTAGCCCACCAGGCTCCTCTGTCCGTGGGATTTCCCAGGCAAGGATAGTGGAGTGGATTGCTATTTCCTTCTCCGGGAGAACTTTCAGACCCAGGGATTGAACCCACATCTCCTGCACTGACAGGCTGATTCTTTACCTCTGAGCCACCTGGGAAGCCCAAATATACAGTAGTAAAGTGTGAAATCCTAAAGTTCTAAGGCTAATAGTAACAACCTCGTTCTCCTAGATTGCTCTGTTTTCTAGACTACTTTTATTTGCCTAAGTGAAATTCAAAAAAATATTTTGAGAATGTTGGTCATTTTCCATTATATCATATGTTTATCTCCTTTGTACTCTGAAAATAGTAATAAAGAATTGCTTCTTCACACAGTAGGTAGTCATATTCTGACTGATTAATAGATTGAGTGAAATTTTTAAAAGAAATTTGTAGCCAACCAAACCAGTTCTGGAACTGGAAACCAGAATATGCTGGGACTTTTTAAAGTGGGTATGGACTCTGGCCTTCATGTTGCCTGTGTGAAAATTCACTTTGGAGTTACAAATTAATCGCCAGTTGTCTGTCCTGTTCGATTTCATTTGACAAAACCATCTTGTTTTATGTACATTGTTGAAGCTGGTGACTGAGAATTTAACCAGAAAATGCTGAAGAGGGGCCTGCAGCCCTGGAATGATTCTCAGATGTTGCTCTTAGGTGGGCTCCTTCCCAGCACCTACCAGCACCTTATTGAGCCCCCTGTGAGGATGGCATTAGGTTTGTGGGGTCCACAGAAAGAAATGTGTTCATTTGTTTTGTAAAGGAAAGAGCCTGGGTCTGTGAAGTATACATGTAGCTGTAACTAACCATCTATTCCAGCAAACCCTAATCCCCATCCTCAGCTCTGGTGGGCTGCTATGCAAAACAGTGGCCCAGTTTTACACTCTTGCCCCTGGAGTATGAGAGCTCCTGTTGGCTATGACTTCCTTAGCATTTGACCTATTCAGACTTTTAAATTGTGGCAACCAGAGGTATTACTTTATTGTTTTATTTGCCTTTCCCTCATTACTAATGAAGTGTAGCATCTTAGAAGTTTATTGGCTGCTGGAAACCTCTTCTGTGAATTATAGCTTCATATACTTTCTTTATTGATTTGACCTTTTCTTATTGATTTGTAGTTCATTGATATTCTGAGTGAAAATATTTTAACTATATATATATATAGTGGTTTCTTTGCTAAGTTGTGCCCAACTCTTGCGACCCCATGGACCTGCCAGGCTCTTCTGTTTATGGGATTTCACAGGCAAGAATACTGGAGTGGGTTGCCATTTCCTTCCTCATATATATATATGAATTATGAATTATATATAATTATGTAAATATATGTATTTCCAAATGTTCTTGCAGGCCTTTTATCCTTGTTTATGGGGTCTAATGCTGAATTTTAAAATGTTGTCATTGTCAAATTTATCAACTATTTCCTTCATTGATTATGCTATTTGAACCCTGTTTAAGTTCTTTTCTATGTCAAGGTCACAAAGATAAACTTGTATAATTTCTTCTGGTGGTTTCAAAGGGTTTTTATTCTTTGTAGGTTTTTTGTTTTGTTTTCATTAAGGTCTCTAAAATACCTGGATCTCATTTCAAAATACAGTTTTCGATAAGGGTCCAATGTTTCCATATGAGTATCTCAATTACTTATGCCATTCACTGAATAGCTAACATTTTCCCATGATATTTAGTTCCATTTCTATTGTATATTCTAAATTTCTATGTCTTTGGTGGTCTATTTTGATATATTTGTTATTATTTTGTTCTAAATATACAATTTTTCATAACTTTCATTATCATGTATTCAACCCAGGTACTTTTTAGCAGTGACTTTTAGTTTCACTCATTTTAAAATCGTGCTGATATTGGCCATTTCCAATTGAACGGTTATGGAATAATGCAATATGGCTGTACAGGAGCTACTTGGGGGGATTTGCTGAGACTTTATGGACTATTGAGTGGTCAGCTTTGGAACATTTTCACATGCACTTGAAAATTAGTTGTGTGGAATTAAAAACATATCTAGTAAATACAGCATGTTAATTTATGTTGTTAAAATCTTCTGTAGCTATAGTAGCTTTACTAGTATTTAACCTATCAGTTTCCAACAGATGATTTAAAATATTCTGCTTAAATGGTGGATTACTAAATTGCTCCCTATAATTCCATCAGTTTTTGCCTTATATGTTTTGCACAGTGATGTTAGTTCCATAGAAATTGGGATTTCTGTATCTCCACTGCACATTACTATCTTCATTATTGTACATTGGGTGCTTATCTTCAGTGAATTTTTGTTGTTATTTTTTCTTTGCAAGTTGTCTGGATATGAAGTCAATCCTAGATGGTGTTTTTCCATTTCCCTCTATCTGATCCCATGGATTCCATGATTTCTGATTTGTTTTCTTGTTAACTTCTTGACGTTTGTTCTTAGTTAATTACTTTAGTGTGCAATTCCAGGTTCTTATGGTTGGTTCTACTTTTCATCCACAGCCCTATATGAATCATAAGCAGTTAGTTTATTCTCAGAATCAGTTGGTGGACTTTCTCATTTCTCACATCAAGTCCCTCTTACTAGCCTACTGTGTTTCTCGGTATTTTGCTGCTAGACCTACTCTAGCACTGGGAGTGACTTGGGATGCTAAAGGTCCTTTTCCATAACCCTCAACATTGGGGTTTATACGCACCTGTAATAGCTGCAAACCATTTATCTGCACCCTTTGATCACCACTCTGTGTATTTATCTTATGTTCAGTTCCCAAGTTTTCAAGGAACTCTTTTCAGGTTTAAGTTCAGCTATGCATTTTCGATCTTTAAAGGTAACTATTATATTTCATCTTGAAAGTCTATGTGTGTTTGTGTATGTGTGTGTGCATGCATGTGTGCATGGAGGAGAATAGGTGATAATTCCAAGTGAGTTAATCCCTTAAATCGACTGCTAAGTCACTTCAGTCATGTCTGAATCTTTGTGACCCCATGGATTGTAGCCCACCAGGCTCCTCTGTCCATGGGATTCTCCAGGCAAGAATACTGGAGAGGGTTACCATGCCCTTCTCCAGGGAATCTTTCCAACCCAGGGATCGAACATTAATACAAATACATATGAGCATTTTTTCGCCTTTCATTTTAATGAAAAAGATATCATTCAACTGTTAATGATTCTTCTGATCATTGGTTCAAAATACATACAATCTAAAGTATGTGTTTTAGTCACATAGTAATACATAGTCGCGACAAAAAATGTATCTACCATTGCTCTATTACAGGTTTACTTTATTTTATTGTTATTACATACAATGATAAAGTAAAAATAACTTTACTTGGTATTCCATGTTTGTACTTTTAATCTAGAGTAGAAAACCAAAAATAGAATTTCTTGATTTAAATGCATATATTTTATTTTACTCTATTTTGATACATATGTTGTTACTACTGTTCGGTCACTCAGTCATGTCCGACTATTGTGACTGCTTGGACTGCAGCACGCCAGGCTCCCTGTCCTTCAGCATGTCCCCGAGTTTGCTCAAACCCAAGTCCATTGAGTCGGTGATGCCGTCCAACCATCTTGTCCTCTGTTGTCCCCGTCTCCTCCTGCCTTCAATCTTTCCCAGCATCAGGGTTTTTTCTAAAGAATCCACTCTTCACAACAGGTAACCAAAATATTGGAGCTTCCGCTTCAGCATCAGTCATTCCAATGAATATTCAGGGTTCATGTCCTTTAGGACTGACTGTTTTGATCTCCTTGGAGTTCAAGAGACTCTCAAGAGTCTTCTCCAACACCACAGTTCAAAGGCATCAATTCTTCTGTGATCAGCCTTCTTTATAGTCCAATTCTCACATTCATACATGACTACTGGAAAAACCAAACATTTGACTATATGAATTATACAGACCTTTGTTGGCAAAGTGATATCTCTGCTTTTTAATATGCTGTCTAGGTTTATCATAGCTTTTCTTCCAAAGGGCAAGCATCTTTTAATTTCATGGCTGTAGTCACCATCTGCAGTGATTTTGGAGCCCAAGAAAATGAAGTCTGTCAGTTTTCATTCTGTCCCCATCTATTTGTCATGAAGTGATGGGAACGGATGCTCTGATGTAAGTTTTTTGAATGTTGAGGTTTACTTTTTAAAATTTATTTATTTTTTAATTGAAAGATAATTGCTTTACAGAATTTTGTTGTTTTCTGTCAAATATCAACATGAGTAAGCCATAGCTTTTTCACTCTCCTCTTTCACCTTCATCAAAAGGCTCTTTCAGTTCAGTTCAGTCACTCAGTCCTGTCCGACTCTGTGGCCCTATGGACTGCAGCACGTCAGGCCTCCCTGTCCATCACCAAGTCCCAAAGTTTACTCAAACTCATGTCCATTGATTCAGTGATGCCATCCAACCATCTCATCCTCTGTCGTCCCCTTCTCCTTCTGCCTTCAATCTTTCTCAGCATCCAGGTCTTTTCCAATGAGTCAGTTCTTCACATCAGATAGCCAAAATATTGGAGTTTCAGCTTCAGCATCAGTCCTTCCAATGAATATTCAGGACTGATTTCCCTTAGGATGGACTGGTTGGATCTCCTTGCAGTCCAAGGGACTCTCAAGAGTCTTCTCCACACCACAGTTCAAAAGCATCAATTATTTGGTGCTCAACTTTCTTTATAGATCAACTGTCACATCCGTACATGACTACTGCAAAAACCATAGCCTTGACAAGATGGACCTTTTTTGGCAAAGTAATGTGTTTGCTTTTTAATATGCTCTATAGGTTGGTCATAACTTTTCTTCCAAGGAACAAGAGTCTTTTAATTTTATGGCTGCAATCACCATCTGCAGAAAAAATAAAGTCTGCCACTGTTTCCCCATCTATTTGCCATGTAGTGATGGGACTGGATGCTATGATCTTAGTTTTCTGAATGTTGAGCTTTAAGCCAACTTTTTCACTCTCCTCTTTCACTTTCATCAAGAGGCTCTTTAGTTCTTCTTTGCTTTCTGCCATAAGGGTGGTGTCATCTGCATATCTGAGATTATTGATATTTCTCCCAGCAATCTTGATTCCAGCTTGTGCTTCCTCCAGCCCAGCATTTGTCATTATGTACTCTGCATATAAATTAAATAAGCAGGGAGACAATATACAACCTTGATGTACTCCTGTCCTGATTTGGAACCAGCCTGTTATTCCAAGTCCAATTCTAACTGTTGCTTCCTGACCTGCATACAGATTTCTCAAGAAGCAGGGCAGGTGGCCTGGTATTCCCATCTCTTTAAGAATTTTCCACAGTTTATGGTGATACACATAGTCAAAGCCTTTGACATAGTCAATAAAGCAGAAATAGATGTTTTTCTGAAATTCTCGTGCTTTTTCAATGATCTAACAGATGTTGGCCATTTGATCGCCGGTTCCTCTGCATTTTCTAAATCCAGCTTGTACATCTGTAGTTCTCGGTTCATGCACATTTGAAGCCTAGCATGGAGGATTTTGAGCATGATCTTGCTAGCAAGTGAAGTGAGTTCAGTTGTGCAGTAGTTTGAACATTCTTTGGCATTACCTTTCTTTAGGATTGGAAAGAAAATTGACCTTTTCTAGTACTGTTGACACGGTTGAGTTTTCCTAACTTGCTGACATATTGAGTATAGCACTTTAATAGCATCATATTTTAGGATTTGAAATAGATATGTACATTTTTCCAATTTTATTTTTTATGTAAAATTTACATCCCTCTCAACAATATTTGATTCTGTTAATTTCTCTGTGTTTTTTCAAATCTGGGTATAATTGCATTTATCAATTTTTGTCACTGGTAAGTGGAATATAGTTTCAATTGGCATTTACCTGACTACCTTTAGGATTGGGCATCATTCCATAGAAGTCATTTGGATTTCTTTCTCTATAATTTGTGTTCCTAATAAAGGAAAATTTATCCTTTTCACCTTGATCATTTTTTTTTCACTTATTTTTATTAGTTGGAGGCTAATTACTTCACAATATTGTAGTGGTTTTTGTCATACATTGACATGAATCAGCCATGGATTTACATGTGATCCTTTTTTAAAAATAAATCAGTCACTCTTTTTGAAATGATGCTGAGCATGTTCATGTGGACAAATGTGCATGTTTAGTCATGTCAGACTCTTTGCGACCCCACAGACTTTAGCCTGCCAGTCTCCAGGCAAGAATACTAGTGTGGGTTTCTATGCCGTGCTCCATGGAATTTTCCTGCCCCAGTAACTGAGCCTTCGTCTCCTGCATTGGCAGGCAGGTTCTTTACCACTGAGCCACCTGGGAAACCCCATGTGGTCAAATATGTGTTTTTATTTGATTAAATCATATTTCTTATTAAAGAAATTATTTCTAATACTGGTTATTCAGATATAAGTTTATATCATTTGATTCTTCTATGTCTTTAAATATATATGTGTGTATATATACATATATATTTATGTATATATGTTGTTAAGGGTCTTTTTTGGCACTTCCCTGGTAGCTCAGCTGGCGAAGAATCCACCTACAAGGCAGGAGATCCCTGTTTGATTCCTGGGTCAGGAAGATCCTTGGAGAAAGATAGGGTACACACCAATATTCTTGGGCTTCCATGGTGGCTCAGACAGTAAAGAATCCACCTGCAATTCAGGAGACCCAGGTTTGATCCCTGGGTTGGGAAGATCCCCTAGAGAAGGGAATGAGTACCCACTCCAGTATTCTGGCCTGGAGAATTCCATGGCCAGAGGAGCCTGGAAGGCTATAGTCCATGGGATCACAGAGTCCAACATGACTCAGTGACTTTCACTTTCTAAAATTAGGGAACAGTATAGAGAATAGAATAGAATGTACATGGGTGGGAAAAAAGATGAGGGAAGGAGGAAAATGGATGAAAATTTAACTCTATTCAGGTGAAATAACAATTTACTTTGATAGCACCAAATGTTGTAGTCAAATTCAGCTTTCTTATTCACAAGAAATAAATAGTGCTTATAATTTACTGTCTCATCAAATTTCCAAGCCAATAAAGGTCCTCTAAATTAGATCATCCACTTCACTAAGAGCAGTGGTTCTCAAACTAAAATGCATCAGAATTATCCAAAATATTTATTAAAACACAAATAACTGGCTACATATACAATTTCTGATTTAGCAGGTTTAGCATCATTGTTTCAGGTCAAACAATTTGCATTTCTAATAAGTTCTCAAATGAAGATGCTGCTGCTATTCCAGAGACCACTCTTTGAGAACCATTGACTTAGAAAAATGACCTTTAACTTCAGAGTCACCTAGAGAGCTGTTAAAAGATTTGGATGTCTAAGTCCTCCCCTAGAGCAGTTAAATTTACCTTCTAATTTAGATAATGCTTCCTTGGCTTTATCCTAAAGACCAAGTCCACTGTCAGCTCTTTTAACTTGTGAGGATGGGGAGTGGCCTGATTGCACAAGCTTTCCGTAAGCTAACTTTCTAATTAGCTTATTCTCAACACTTTAATTTTTAAGCTCTCTTCTTCATAGTTATTCCCTCTAAATTCAGAATTTCTTACCAGCTTCATTTGGAGGAGTAGCTCACACCTTTGTCAATCTCTTGTACATGCATTAGAATGTGTAGTGCTTGGTTTTCAGCATGTCTGAGTCCATTTGGTATTTTAAAAATAGATTTATTTATATTTGAGACTTAGAGAAAAAATGATAAGTAAAGACAACAAAAAATAATAGCTGCAAACATAGGTGCTGTTATTATTAATTCATAAGTGAACTCAGTCTCCAAGAATGTAAATAGTATGTTCAATTATGAACTGGTATAATTATGAGTCCCAGTTATATACCCAGGCAGAGTAATTCCAGACAGGTATATTGAATTCTCCCAGTAAACCTGAGCTCACTGGTAGAGTAAATGAGCAGAGTGATCTATTTCTCACTCTTGTGTGAATTTATTTACCAGGTAGCAGATACATAAGCCGGTGGGTTCACTGAATGGGACCAGGAGAGAGGCAAATATACTCAACATGAACACAGATTTAAGAGCAGAGAAGCTCATTTATATCTTTTAGAAATTTCTCAGCATTTCTGTCCTGTTGATGATACCCTGTCTAGAATCCTAGCATAACTATAAAATTATAATTCTTCTATGTTTTCCTTTACTTTGTGATTTGTTGGGAGGGGCAAAGTTAGATTTGTGTTCAGTTCACCATCCTGAAAGGAAGGAGACCTAGATTTCTGACTTTAATTCTACAAAAACAAAATAGTGCTGTGACCTTGAAATAAATAACTTTATCTACTGTGCCTGGTTTTTTTTTTTTTTTTTTCTTCTGAAAAAAACATGAAATAGGGGATTTTTTAAATTATTTCTAGTTCTAACATTATAAAGTCGGATGATATAGCTCCACCCACGTGTGACAAGTGAAGTCTTACAATGAACTGTTCCCACATCATTATTCTCAGAATATTTATGTGTCTCATTACAGAGATTTATTGTGATCATGCAATAATTCTCAGTCCCCCAAAGAACAATTTGTTTATCTGGTTTTTATAAAAACATTAGGAAGAACAAAAATCACTCCCAAGTCAAAACTAAAATAACAGATAGAGAGTCTTTGATCTCGAGATGCTGTTAGTCAAACAAATGAGAAAAAAATAATCCCAATTCTGTATTTCAATTTTACTGGAATTTATTAATGCATATATAAAGTGTTTTGTGCTGCATAGTTAAAATTGCTACATCTGTGTCATATATTATCAGAGTTACTGCTATTACCAGAATACATTATATTATAAACCTTTCTTCTGTTTCCAGGGAGATGAACTGACAGTTGAGTACAGATGTCTCCAGTGTCAGGCAATGCTTTTTTGTGTATAAAGTATGTTATGAAAGAACCCCCAGTCTAAGCATATTTACCTATACATAGGTACACCTTTACACACACACATACACACATATAATGCTCATTTCATTAGTGGCAGAGTATCTGAGGAACTTCGACAACAATTTCAGATGCAGCTGTCTTAAACTCCTTCCAAGATATATGCATGCTCAGGTAACTGTCATATACTTCTGACTTCTAAGGACATCTGTCTTTTTAATTCTTAAAAGTATGTATGTATGTATGTTTTCTATAACTTGCAAAATAGGAAATACATTTTGTATAAAGGCAAATAATTTTCTTCTGGAAGTTGGTCTTTCATTTTAAAAGTCTTTTCCAGAAGGTAAATAATGAACTGAAACAGTAAGAAATTTGGGGAATAGATCATAATTAAAGCTTAAAATAGTAGTAGTTAACATTCATTCCCTTTGAGTATTCATTATTTTGCTTAGGTGGCTGATACTTTGGTTGTGTCTTTGGCTTCAGTATTCAATTTCATTAAATAACAGCTGTATAAATAAGGTCATGATATCTTAAGTTGGGTTATAGGAAAATAGGCTCTGAGACTGAGATTTGCATGCAGTAAGTTTATAGGGTGAGTACTCTCAGGAACAATAACTGTGAGGGAGTGAGAAAGGCAGGATTGGTAGAAGAAGACGTTGAACCATAATACAGCTACAGCAGAGGTCATGGTCAAGTCCACTAGGAGCTCTAGAGCTGGCAGGGTCCTCCAGAGTTGTGAATCAAGGCAGAGGGGCTGTGACTTCATACCAAACATGGACCAACCATTGGTTTTGTGCTACCCCGGGGAGGGAATACAACCTTACATCAGAGAGCTCATTTCTGCAAAACCTAACTTCCAAATGAAGAGCTGGGGGTATTTTGTCTGAGACTAAAAACTAATCTTATGAGACAGGTATGGCATAGGAGGATCAGAGTTTTATAGTGTTTTCCACAAATTATGACAGACACATGAGAAATTTTATAGAGACTATGAGTATTAATGCCAATGGTGAATTTCTACTTAGTAATTACATCGAAGTTTGAAAATGTGTATTTTTCATGTTTGAAGATCGAAACTTTGAAGTTTGTAAATGTATAATTATTTGTATATAAAATATGCTTTTCCAAAGGAGTTCAAAGTTTAAGTCATTATATTTGTTTTATTCAAAATATTTCTAGTAATGAGGTAACTAAGAATGAATATGCAACCTGGGTAGAGAACATAAGTATGGAGAATGTGTATGAATTTGATCTTTTCACTACATGTGTTTGCAGAGGACATGATATGTTCTCTGTACCCTATGTGTGTCTGAAAGACTTTCTGATAGTTGTTGGCTTGATCTCATATTAAGTTTGACTAAAGCAGCCTATATGCATATGTCCAGAATCCAGCCATGTCTTGCACATACACACCATCAACAGTCTGGGACAAAATCCATCACCTCTGAACTGGAATATTGCAGTAGCCTCTTTCCTACCTTTTTCTTCCCATCCTTGCTTCTAATATTGTTTGCTCTCAGCACATCAGCCTGTGTGACAATTACAATATAAGATGATGTAACTACTTTGCTTATAAGCCTCCCCTGACTTCCCATCTCACTCAGTATAAAAGCAGAAGTCCTTACAACGGCCTCCAGGGGGCTGTATGATCTGACCTCTGATCGCTCCTCCTACTCTGCCATCACATGCTCTGCTCTGGACACACTACCATTTCTGCTTTTCCCTGAACATGCCATATCTCGGGGATTTAAGACTTGTTATTCTGTGTGTCTGGAGTACTCATCTCCTGATCTTTGCATGACTTGTTACCTCACTCCCTTTAGCCAGTTACTCAGAAATCATCTTCTTAGCAATTCTTCCTGGGTATCCTGCCTAAAATTTCCATAATCTCCTACTCCAACACATCTGTCTTTTTTGTCTCCTTAATACTGACCATTACTTAGCAAGGTACATATTTTGCCTATTTCTCTTGCCTGTCATCAATCTCTCTTGCTGGAATAAAAATCCATGAGAGCTAAGATTTTTGTCTTTTTCATTTATTCTTCTAGCTATGGTATTGAAAATTAATGCATAGCACATAATAAGCATTCAATATATTTTTAAGGAATGATAGTAGATTTGAATGAAAAATGTGAGTATATGCTTACTGCTTTTATACAGTTAGCCCCCGGTGTTAAGTTACTACGTGACACAGTTAACACTAGAAGAAGGAAAAACTTTCTATGGGATCTGCCTCTTCTGCTTTTTCCAGGGATTGAGGGTTTCCAGAATAGTAAGAGACCTTCTTTAATTAGTGCTAATTATGCTCTGGGCCTTCCCACACGAGCTGAGCAGAAAGTCTAAAGGAGAGATGGTTCTCTAGACTCATGAAGCTTGTTTGTACCCAATGGTGAATCCATGAGACAACACTGCTATCCCATGAGTCAAAAAGAAGAAACTTGGGGCTGATGAGAACAATAAGACTGTTATATTACTTATTAAGGGGCTTCTCCAATGTCTCAGTGGTAAAGAATCCGCTTGCAATGCAGGAGACACAGGAGACACGGGCTCTATCCCTGGGTCAGGAAGATCCCCTAGAGGAGGAAATGGCAACCCACTCCAGTATTCTTGCCTGGAAAACCCCACGGACAGAGGAGCCTGGTTGGCCACAGTCCGGAGGGTTGAAAAGAGTTGGACATGGCCAACTGAGCACACACACACACATTAATGCTTATTAAGAAACGATTTTTCTTTCCAAACTAACTGTTCCCCAGTTCCTGTTTAAAACAGCACATGATACTCTAAGGTCAATTTTAAGACGATTAGCTCTAGATCATAGCCAAAGTCTGCTTTCTATGAACTTCTCTCTGAAATGTATATCTAAGTAATGTTTCAGTGTCATTTGTGACATGAATGTAGCAGAAATTCTTAAGGAAGTTGTAAGAGAGATGCCTTAGACTGTCAACTTCTTGTCTTAAAGGATGCTAAAATTTGGCTCTCATCTCGCATTAAAAGTGACTTTTTTGTAACACCATTGGGTATCAGATGCAAAGCATGCTTTTTACATGTGATCTGTCAGTTTTATAAATCCCACAGGATCTGTGCTGTCAGATGTCAGCTCTTCCCCTATCATACTTTTTTGAGCTTACACAACATCAGAAAATTGATGTCTGACTACTGCTAGACCACCTCGAGGCACAGGGGAAAAGCGACTGGAAACAAAGGGGATGGCTGTTGACTTTGTTAAGGTGCATGTGAGTTCCACCTTCTCCACGTGTTACCAGTGGCAATCATCGTTCCAATCACCTCAGGACTCCTAACAATGAGGAACTCTGAGACAACCGTCAAGAGCACTGTAGGCATTAACCAGTCTGTGGCCTCTTCCTTCAAGATCACTTCGGATGCTATTCTAAAGCAATCCAATATAACAGGCTCCCCCTGCCAGTCTGTGCTGACAGCAAAGCATAAGAGATGGCTTACGGTGCAGTTCTTCTCGGTCCTGAATACTAAAGATGGAGCCTGCTGCGTGCCCTCTCTACTTCCAGTGAAGCCTCAGAAAAACCAGACTAGCTTATGGCCCATTAGGATGCAGGTGGGATAGGATGCTAAGCACCTCATCACTGTGGCTAAGTACCCAAGAGCAAAATCATGATTTATACATTTTCCAGTCTTCTCTGGCTGCAGAGTTTTGAAGTTCGGGGGCTTGGCAGAGATTAGGTTTCGATAAGCACAAATGCCAAGGCAGTATTTAGATGTCCCAGATGTTCAGATATCCTCCCTATTCTCTCAGGAAGGGGACATGAGAAAGCCAATAAACAAGTTATTTTAAAGCAAAAAAGAAAAATCATCAAAAGGCTATCTGGCTTTATCAAAATGGAATTACATTAAAAAATGGGATTTCAGTGCCCAAGTGTGGCACTGGGATGGGGTGGTCCATTGTCTCCCTGCTTGTGGAGGGAGAGCCCATCCTGGTCTGTGGGCATTGCTGCAACATCATCACAGCTTATGTGGGTCGAGGGCTGAGAGGGGAAATGAGGCCCACTGTGTCCCACCATGGCTGCTTGAGGCCTTCTAAGTCTGAAAGCATTGCAGGTAGACACTTGCCCATCAGAAGCTGAAGGTGAGTGGGGATGCTCTTTGGATTTCACTCTGCTCAGCCATTCGAGGAGTTCCCATCCCTATGTGGGATGCCAGCATGTCCCAAAGGAAAGTCAACATTTCACCCAATCTCATGAAAGTTTGTCAATATAACTCCAGAATCCTAGAGTTTGAGATGATTTGTTTGCCTTCTGCTCTCAATGTTTTTCCATCAAATGGACAAAGTCTAATGTGGCCAAATGTGTCAGGGTTCTTTCTGAATACTAACCAGAAGGAACAGAATGCCCTCTGCCTGTGCCGGGTCATCTGTTGCTTCTCTAAAAAGCCCAGGCTGTATGAGCAGAAGCCACTAAGCCCTCTTCCTCTTTCTCTGTTAAGCCTGTGTGTATCAGAATGGCACAGCCGTAGCATTCCCTCTTTTTCCTTAGTCACAACATCTTGGGTGTGGGATGATTGGGTGTCTTAATGGCAAAGGACAGTGAGCATGGAACACCAGAGACACAAACTGTTCTGAGGGTTCTACACATTCTATGTGCTTTGGACCAAAAGGGAAGAAAAACATTGGCAGAACAGGGATGCTGTGAGGATTAGAAGGGATTAAAGCAAAGCCTGGCTGGAAAGGTTTGCTAGCCACGTGACCCTCTGAAGGTGTTGAAGTTTCTCAGATAAAAAGGTGAGACAGTCACAGTATTTCTGAGAACACTTTCTCTCATAGGGCATTTAACTAAATTTCCATATTACAGACTGAGTGGAAATGATAGGAGAATCTTCCCATTGTCTGCACAAAGAAATAAAGAGTAAATTTTCTAATATAAAGAGATTAGCTTGTTGCAGTTCAGCTTCCCATGCCCTGCCATTTTATGCAACAAGCCTGAGGTCTGTCATCCTTGTACCTACGGAGAGGCTCAGCTAGAGTCTAACTTTTCTGTGGAGCATCTCACTGTAGCTGCTGATAAAATCCACAAAGGACACAAGGACAATCTCATGAAAATGAAAAAAAAAAAAAAATTATTCTGTGTATCATAGACCAGGTGAAAGGCAGAGGCATATATTACACTTTGTCCTGCCTTTGAATTGCTAGCCTATCAAAAGCCCAAAGCTAAAAATTGTATCTGTATTCGTGGTAACTTGGGAATGTTCCTTGCATTGAGGCATCATTTGACAAGGAGATAACAACCTGCATTAAGAAAGTGAGAGCATCTCTTGGAAGACTGGCAGGAATCGTAATGGGGCAGTGTGCCGTGGAGATGAAAATCAACACTTCAAAGGGATACTGGTATTGAATTCTCTTTGGAGACAGGGTAAAATTCTTGGTAGATTGCTATTGCATTAGTTTTGCTTTTTGTCCAAAATCTGATAGACGGTACTAGACTATTGTGGATTCCTCTAAGGCTGGTCTTCTGTTCTTCCTGGGCACATGCCATGCTCATCCCCAGCCCCTGGCCATTGCTGGTGCTGTTTCCTTTCATAAAATTCTTACCCAGCCCATCCTTTCATGCAGCTACCATCCATCCTTCATACTATGAGCCAGTGGTAGTTCCACTGTGGTAGTTAATGGTAGCTAACTTAGTGTGTCCCACCAATAAAGTAAATTTGTGTATGTGCATATTATCCACGCTAATCCTGATCACAGCTCTGTCAGGTGAGTACTCTTACTGTTCTGAACTGACAAATAATTAAATTGGTGCCATAGATATCCAGTCATTTGTCCAAGGCTGTTCAATTAGTGAATGGGGAAATCCAAATTTGAATCTAGGTCCTCTGACAGCACCTGCCATACTCTTAGCCACTATGCC
The DNA here is from genome assembly GCF_033118175.1 of Dama dama. Lineage (NCBI taxonomy): Eukaryota > Metazoa > Chordata > Mammalia > Artiodactyla > Cervidae > Dama > Dama dama. The sequence continues at coordinate 55,248,424 of NC_083698.1, read as the reverse complement.
ACACTGCTCCCTACGGGAAATCAAGTATCTTTACATGTTCATAAAGCCATAACCATCAATTCCTGTTCATAGCCGTATGCTTTCTTTTCATTCCAATTGCATTGTTTGCAACATTCACTCCAGCACTTGACCTTATGTTATCATTGATGATTATCTAAGGTGTTTATTAAGGGAAAAAGTTTCCCCATTAGGTTATACAGTCTTTAAGAGAATATGTGCACCAGGGAAGCCCCAATATTTTTTGTATTGTACCATTTTATTTTTGTATTATACTAGCCTGATAGTGCAGATGCTCAATACCTAGTAAATGAACTAAATAAGTCACTTAATATAGTTGCACTAAATTGATTAAAGGTAAAATAAATACTACAGTCATCATTTGGAGACCCATTTTGCTAAGCATTACAAAATAGAGACCATGGCAACTTTCACCACATCTCTATGATGAACCCTGTAACGTGTTGGCTGATCAGAACACTAGAGAGATTCAGCTCTATTGTGTAGGCAGGGCAAGTGAGTACATTTCTGAACAACAATTCAATAGTGAATAGGTCAGAGGGCTGTCAAGTTAAGACACTAAAGCGATGTGCTAAAAACAAGCCAGAAGCAATGCAGAAATCAATAAAGACATCTAAGAAATAGCTGGGGTTGACCAGACATTCTGGGCAGGTCTGCCAGAAAGATGTGCTCTAGTTTATCCATAAGCCAACCACTACTACAGAGATAAAACAGAAGAGATGTAAGTAGTGTTAGACTTTCTTTATTGAGGTTTAAGGGAGACATATCAAGATAATCGCTTATGTATAATTGATGCTTCTAAGGATGCTGGCCATCATTAGGCCTGTAGGCTAATTCTGAGCCTCCTGGGAAATACCCTTGGCATGCATCATATGAGGACAGTTTCCATTATGGAAGATGCTCCACAGTCAAGTGATTAAGAGGATTGTCTCTAATATGAGACTGCCTACTTGAACATCATTTACAGATGTGAGAACATGCACAAGTTATTCAACTGCTCTGTGCCTGCATCTTCATCGCAAGTTAGCATGTAGTAAAAAGAAGGCATATTGATTAGCTGTTTTAAATAAGTTGATGCCTACACCTTTCTTAGAACAGTGCCTGGCTGTGATCAGTATGAACTCAGTAGTGAAGAGATGTGGGAGTGAAGGATGTATGTTACAAATGTGGGCAGAATAGGGTGTAGCCATTAATTTATTCAGTGACTGTTTATTGAGAATCTACTTTGGTGGATGTTGGGTATGGAATCTACACAAAATCAACCTGATCCCTATTTATATGGGGCTTAAAATCTACTGAAGGAAGTAGAGCATAAACAGGCAACCATGTAACTATGTCATTCTCAATTATGAAGAAGTTCTCTGAAAGAAATCTAGGAGACAGAGAGAGAGAGAGTAATGTAAGAAGATCTATTAATATTTAAAATTGCTGGCAGAGACAATTGCATTGAGGAATAACATCTAAGGTGAAACTTTAAAGACCAAGAGAATACAATGATATCAACAGGATGGAGTGAAGAAGTCATCAGGCAGAAGGAGTCCCATCATGTGAAGCCCTAAGGAAGGAAAAATCTTGACCTGATCTCTTCGCTAGATTAGGAAAGAAGATTACAATGATGGAGCCAAGATGAAGAGGGAGAGAGCCACTTAGGGACAGGTTGAGGGCAAGAGAACTGGCAGGATAAGTTAATTCCAAGCTATGTAGGCTACAGTGAGGAGTTTGGAGTTAATAGGAAGGGTAACAGGAGGTTGTTGAAAGGATCCATCTTAGGCTGTCTGCTCTGTGGTGAATAGGTTGCTGGAACAGAATGAAAGCAGGAAAACCAATTGGGCAGCCATTCTAGTAGTCCGAGCTAGAGATAAAAATGGGTTGAGCTTGGGCATGGATGGAAACAGTGGGTAAGAAGAGAGGTAGACAGGACTGAGATGCATTTTGAGGCAGCATCCATAGGACAAACACACAAAAGCACATTTATATTTGATATAAAAAGGGATATAGATTGATGATCCCTTTCAAATCCATGTCAGTTTTAAATAGTGTAATATAAAGATAGCTTAAAAGTCACTGTTGATCTGCAGTCAATTGTATTTAAAGGTTTTATCAATTCTAACACATTCATTAAAAGAAAAACCTCTGAAATCAAGATTATTGTATAATTGAAGACAGATTAAAGGAAATGCCATATCTGTCATCATTTTTTTAATGGCATGAGAAATTCCCAGGGAACATTTTTCCCATGTGTGACTTTAAATTTATCCAATGAAAGTTTCTTTCAAAAATTCTTCAGGCTCAAGCTGATCAGAACCCTAAAGCTGTAAAATTTAAAGTTTCTGATATCAAAGCACACAACAGGGCACAAGAAGAATGGTGTATACCAAGTGTTTCTGCTATAAATTAATTCCCCTCAGTTGAGAAAGTGGGGCAGAGATGACCAAGAAAAAAAAAAATGTAGCAGAGCCCATATACTCGAGGCTGTTATTTATTTCCTGTTACAGAATTATTCAGAAATGAGTACATTTTCAAGGCATTTATGGAAATTGGGCAGCTGAATCCCCTTGTGATATTTTAAAATTTCACCCAGAAGAGTTTATCTACACTTATAATAACACTGTTGGAGAAGGAAATGGCAACCCACTCCAGTATTCTTTCCTGGAGAATCCCATGGACAGAGGAGCCTGGTGGATTGCAGTCCAAGGGGTCACAAAGAGTTGGACATGACTGAGTGTATGTGCATAACACTGTAATTATTTTCTGACTTCAATCTGTATTTTAATTTAGCAATACTGTATTTTATATGTTGATTAACAGTTGTCCATGCACAAGCTCACTAGTCCTGCTGATGTAAACCTTATCCCCTTGCTCCACCATTAAATGGCATAGCCTTTCCAAGTTCATGTGGGATTTTCCAGAGCTGTGGTCTGGGAGACTCCATCCATGCATCCCTACATAAGAGCTTACTCTCCTATGCCAGCTGAGCTTTCTGTTTCTACTGAGTCACTACAGCTGACAGACCCATCTGGCCAGTAGCCATCACAGATAGAGAGCTCATTTTGAACAAATGAACCATGTGATCCAGGTGGCAGTGAGCTGAAGTGACAACCCAGAGCCAGCCATACACATAGACTGAGTAACCAGCTGTCTCCACTGGGATTTGAAATAACCTTGAAGAACACACTCCCCAGGCTTGGCTCTCTAGCAACTTTTCTCACTCAATGCTACCATATTGGCTTACTTGACAACATTACTCACTCCTTTGAACTATGTTACTAAAGATGCCGCTAAAATACATGTTTCTTAGAACTGTCTTTAGGTTCCTATTCCCTATACCACACAACCAGCCCCACTGAAAACCATGTTTCTGGCATCCTCAGATTGTCCATAGGCATTTTTCTGAACTCTCATCTAGGTGACTTGCTCTCTGCTTCCTCGCTTCTACTTTAATCTACAGATTTCAGTTTAGGTGTTGTGGTTGACATAAGAACATCTGTAAAGAAGCCTTTAACATCTAGAAAAAATTATGAGTTTTTTGTTTTAGTCTCTAAGTCATGTCTGACTACTTTGTGTGTGTGTGTGTGTGTGTGACCCCATGAACTGTAGCCTGCCAGGCTCCTCTGTCCATGGGATTTCCCAGGCAAGAACACTGGAATAGGTTGCCATTTCCTTCTCCAGGGGATTTTCCCAACCCAAGTATCAAATCTGCGTCTCCTCCATTAGCAGTCAAATTCTTTACCACTGAGCCACCTGGAAGGACCATGAGTTACTCTATCAGATATAGAGGAAGGAAAGCCACCAAAAATGAGGTACTTGGGGACTCAGATTCAGGGAATAGAGAGAGTAAAGGATGAAGGTGGTGGATTGGGGCAGTTAGAGGTTTAAACGTAAGCACATAGTGGTTGACTGAAGGAAGGGTTGTTTAACAGAGAAGTTCTTAAGTTAGCTTTACTTTCATCGCCATTGGAGCTACAGAAAGATTTATTAGAGTTCTACATATAGACGGCTAGTATCTAAAATGTGTTACGTGGAACATCAATTCCATGAGATGCTTTATGAAAACAGGATTCCATGTATTAGTAAAAGTAGGAAATGCTGCATGTTCCATCCTCCTCTCAGAAATTCACTTGACATGTTAGCATATTGGAGGCTTTTCATTTAAAAAAAAATGTGATTTGACTTGTTTAACTTCTTTTTTCCCAAATAAAGACTAGGGAAACATAGTTTGATAAGTTGTGGTTATGCAATTTAAAGAAGCAAAAAATAAACAAATAACGTTTATGAGTAGGTATTCAAATAACAAGAATCTAAACCAAGGGTTTCCAAAATTTTTGTTCTCTACTCTAATTAACCTATTATATTTATTTAAAAGTTACATACATATAACTATGCAATAATATATTATGAACATTATAGCACACATAAAATAGAAATCTAGATGAGAAAAATGAGAACATTTTAATTGTCATATTTATTTTCTTTCTTTATTTTTTTACTGTTTGAAGACATTTTTCTCTTGCCAAAGTATTAAATTAATGACACTTCTTAGTGAACAAAGTAATTAAAGTTTTTAAATATATTTTTGATTATTGACCCTCTGGGTTTACATCCTGTTTTAAGAATTATGCTATAATGAGTCAAAGCAGGGGGGGTGGTTTCCAAGTGGAGTTTTTGCCATATTAGAGTTAAGTAAATTACATGAATAAAGGTAACCCAATATATAAAGTAATACAAGTGGAAGATGGCATTGAATTGCATTAACTAATACCTAAAAGGTGTAATATATACATGGGATTAGGAAAAGCATTAGCCATGGAAGCAACCTAGATGTCCTTCACTAGATGAATGGATAAAGTAGTTGTGGTACATTTATATAATGAAATATTACTCAGTCATAAGAACAAATTTGAGTCAGTTCTAGTGAGGTGGATGAACCTAGAGCCTGTTATACAGACTGAAGTAAGTCAGAAAGAGAAAAGCAAATATATATTAACGCATATATATGAAATCTAGAAAAATGATACTGATGAACCTATTTGCAAAGCAGAAACAGAGATTCAGACATAAAGAAAAGCCTTATGGACACAGCAAGAGCAGGAGAACATGGAATGAACTGAGAGAGTAGTATTGAAATATATCTATATGTAACCATATGTAAAATGGGATTCCCTGGTGACTCAGATGGTAAAGAATCTTCCTGCAATGAAGGACACCCAGGTTCAGTCCCTGGGTTGGAAAGATTCCCTGGAAAAGGGAATAGCTACCCACTCCAGTACTCTGGCCTGGAGAATCCCATGGACGGAGGAGCCTGGTGGGCTGCAGTCCATGGGTCGTGAAGAGTCGGACACGACTGAGCGACTTCACTTTCACTTTTCACTTTCATGCATTGAAGAAGGAAATGAAAACCCACTCCAGTGTTCTTGCCTGGAGAATCCCAGGGACGGGGGAGCCTGGGGGGCTGCCGTCTATGGGGTCACACAGTCGGACATGACTGAAGCGACTTAGAGGCAGCAGCAGAGCAACTAGCTCACACGTGTGTAAAATAGCAGCGGAAATTTGCTGTAGGACACTGGGAGCTCAAATCAGGTGTCTGTGACCACCTAAAGGGGTGGGGTGGGGTGAGAGGGAGGTTTCAGAGAGAGGAGACATATGTATGCTGTGGCTGATTCGTGTAGACATATGACAGAAACCAAAACAGCATTGTAAAATGACTATCCTCCAATTAAAAATAAAAAATGTAAAGCCCTAAAACAAATAAAGGGAAAGGAAAAGTGAAAAAAAAAAGAACAACATTAGTAATGGTGGACATGGATCCATATCTTAAGTAAGCTTCTAGATTATTTACATAGTTTGGGTTTCTTGTCTGATCTGGTAATATCATCGTACCATTTTCTATAGTATTTAGAGTGCTGTACCCAACACCTCTCTGTGGAGGTGTCTTATATATGGCTCCTTAGTGGGACTCTTGTAAGACTTCCCAGACATTTCAAAAGGATTAGTATAGATAGAATTAGACAGTATAATTATCTGTGAACTTGATGTGCAAGTCAAGTCGTTCAGTCGTGTCTGACTCTTTGTGACCACCCCATGGACTGTAACCTACCAGGTTCCTCCGTCCATGGGATTTTCCAGGCAAGAATACTGGAGTGGGTTGCCATTTCCTTCTCCAGGAGATCTTACACAACCCAGGGATTGAACCCAGGTCTCCCGCATTATAGGCAGATGCTTTACCATCTGAGCCATGAGGGAACTTGATATAATAAACTGCAAATCTTCATAATATGCCAAAAGCAGGTGAAAGAGATCTCAATCATCAGTTATCCTCACCTTTCCTTCAGGGTACTCTAGATACATACATGATCTAGGACGTAGAACATGGCCGGGTAACAAAGACCAGGACCCAGCTGAATGTCAAATATTAGCAAAGCATTCTTACATTAAAATATGTATTCTAGTATTTTTCTTCTTGTTCCATCCTCCAGTGGATTGTCTTGCTTATCTTTTGGGCTACATGAGGCTCATTTTGGAGACTTGTCCATATTTTTAAGAATTTCAACTTCAATTCTAACCTATGTCAGGTCTGTTCCACTTCTCAGGAGAGTATTGTTTTTCAGCACATGGGCAGATGAAACCACAAATCAAACTTCCTTCAGCCACCAGTACTCCTTCAGGTATGTTTTAAAAGCCCCTAGACATAGAGTACTCTGAGTTCATTTTTCAATAGAATTTCACAGAGAAAGATTTGTGAAGGAAATAATTTAGACCCTTGATGTGCAACCAGATAAAATGACAAGATTGTCAAAAAGGAATGATATTCCAGAAAAGGAGAGGGACTTTCAGAGCTATTTTCTCTTACATGACAATGACTTTATGGGACGTTATTACTTTAGATTAAATGTGTGTGTATATCTATGTGTGTGCACATGGACAGAGGAGCCTGATAGGTTACAGTTCATGGGATCACAGAGACTTAGACATGACTTAGCAACTAAATCAAACAAAATACCTTTGCTAAAATCTCTATTGCTTAATAATTCTTGCAGTATATATGAATTTTTTCCCCAGAAAATTTAAAGCAATAAGGTTCTTCAGTAAGGCTTGTGAGGAAAGAAAACAGAGATACACAGTAAAAAATGAACCTCTGATTTATATAGTATCTACATCTTAAAGGAGGTCTGAGAGTCAATCGTGATAGGTAACATAAAATCCCCAGTGCTGTGCCGGCCACCTGCTTTATAGATCGTAGCTACCATGCCTGTTACATCACCACCTTGTGTTGTAGGAAGATCACAAACCCCTTTACAACGATGATTAAAATTTCCTTTTAAACATACAGTAATGTGAAAGTTATATTGATATATAATAACAATAATTAAAATTGCAAGCAAAAGTAATATATTCAGCAACACATATTTAAGTGAGAAGTACAGTAGGCCTTTGGGAATGAAATAGGAAATTAGAGGATAGGAATCTTTAATAAAAGAAAGATCAAGCAATCCCCAAGAATACATAGGATGGGGCAAAAATCTCTTATTAATCAAGTAGGACATTGTGGATTGCCAGTGAATAAAATCTTAATAATTTGCATCATAATAAGTGAAGTTGAGTTATCGGTTTCTAAGTGTCTCCGAGACACTGAATGATTTACTATGTATCACATCAATGATTTTTAAGGAAAATTTCCCAGTGTTAAAATATATCACAGCTGGTTAAAAAATGTTTCCATCTGGCATCATAGTTGGAGTTTATTTTTGTGCTAAGCCATGGATATGATAAAGAAGAGTTTTCCAAATTGCTTGAAAATGATAAAGTGACAGTTAAATCAAAAGAGAATAGCCATCAGGAAGGCAAAATTTTAAAACTCCCATATAGTGCTGCTAGGAGCAAAATTCACTTAAATGCATTGGAAAAACTTTCTGGGAGTATCTGCTTAAGTTCATGGTATGTTGATCTCATGACCCAGAACTTTCTCTCTTAGGTTTATGTCTGGCAGAGTTGCATACATATGTGCTCCAAGAGACTTATAAAAGAATATTTTTAGAGTAATTATTAACAAGAAAAAAATGGAAATGATCTAAATGTACATTAACAGTTGAATAGAAGGTAAATTGTGATATATTTATACAAGAAAATACTATATAGCAGTGAAAATGTATGAACTATAGCTATTAGCAGCAATCTGAATGATATTATAAGCACAATCTGAAATGAATGAATGGATCTTGTAATTCCATTTATATGAACTTCCAAGACCTCAAAAGTGATCTATGGTTTGAAATCAGGATAGTTGTTGGGAGGAAAAGGGTTGTATAATGATTGCTGCTGCTGCTGCTGCTAAGTCCCTTCAGTTGTGTCCGACTCTGTGCAACCCCATAGATGGCAGCCCATCAGGCTCCCCCGTCCCTGGGATTCTCTAGGCAAGAACACTGGAGTGGGTTGCCATTTCCTTCTCCAATGCATGAAAGTGAAAAGTGAAAGTGAAAGTGAAGTTGTGTCTGACTCTTCACGACCCCATGGACCGCAGCCTACCAGGCTACTCCGTCCATAGGATTTTCCTGGCAAGAGTACTGGAGTGGGGTGCCATTGCCTTCTCCATTTATAATGATTAGGGAGACATATTTGTAAGTCATGATTTAAGTGGAAGTTCTATGGGTGAACTTACCTTTTTTTGATCTATTTTATTTTTTAAATTGAAGTATAATTAATAAAAAAGTAATAAAAGTATAATTTGCATTGCAGGCAAATTCTTTACTGTCTGAGCTACTAGGGTTTCCCTGCAGGAGACCTAGGTTCGACCTCTGGGTTGAGAAGATCCCCTGGAGGAGGGCATGTCAACCTACTCCAATATTCTTGCCTGGAGAATCCCCATGGACAGAGGAGCCTGGCAGGCCCTAGTCCCTGGGGTCGCAAAGAGTCAGACACAACTGAGTGACTAAGCACAGCACAGAATAGTTAATTTACAAAATTATATTCATTTCAGGAATACAGCATAGTGATTCAGTATTTTTACAGATTATAATTTATTAAAATTTATTACAAGATAATGATTATACTATGCTAACTAATATATATAGTTTATCTTGTAGCTTACCAATTTTATACATAACAGTTTGTATTTCTTAATCCCATACCCTTAATTTGCCCCCTCCACTCTCTCCCCTTGGTAACCACTAGTTTATTTTCTGTATCTGTTCATCTGTTTTTGTTTTGCATATATATTCATTTGTATTATTTTTTAGATTCCACATTTAAGTGATACTATATAATACTTATCTTCTTTACCTTTAGAATACCAGGATCAGGATGTGTATATTTTATCTTTGGAAAAAAGGAGAAAGAATACATCCAGATGCTTAGATTCTGTCTAGAGTCCTAGATTTTTAGGTTTTTAGACATCTCGTTCTAGGTTTTTAGGAAATCAGTTGTACTGGATTCTATGTCAACTCAGCATCACTGCCAGTGATCCTGGAATTCTCTTGCTCAGAATCCCTTCCCTATGTAATTCTGGATAATAGTATACCAATGAGAGGCACTTGCTTTGGGAGGCATAAGAAAAGGAAAAACTAATGTCTGCAGTTGTAGAATCACCCACTTTGGTGCCTTATTAGGTTGCTTAGGCTGTCATAACAAAATATCACAACATGAGTGACTTAAACAGCCAGCACTTTTTTTTCTCTTACAATTCTAGAGGCTGGCAAATCTAAGACCTGCAGCATGGGCTGACAGGTTGGAGATATGAGAGCCAGTGGTACACGTGAAGTCTGAAGGCAGTCTGAGGACAAACTCTTTGCTCAGAGAGGACAATCTCTGAGTTCTAAACAGGCCTTCAACTGATTGAACGAGGCCCACCCACGTTATGAAGGACAATCTGCTCTACCCAGAGTTCAGTGATTTAAATGTTAATCATATTGAAAAATACCCTCTAAGTTAACATGTAAATTAACCATCCTACAACTAACATAATTTATGTTTGGGCATTGATTTCTAATTCCTACTCACAGAATTGGTTCTATACTTGGACAGGTCTGACTACAAAGATGTGTTTATCTTATCCCTTTTTTTTTGCACCCTAGCTTTGCTTCATCTTTCTACATCTTCTATGAACAATAATAAAATTTCACTCCCCTATATGTTGTATTATACTGATTGCAAGGAATATGTCTACAGTTATGAGGTTCACACATTATTTATAGTTTTCATCAACTATTTATTTTTAAACCTCCCAGACAATCTATGCTACAGTAATTATGGCACAGCCCTATGACAAGCTAGAGATCAAGGAAGTGCTCAAACATCTGTGATAATGCCTTCTCTGGTTCCTCATTACTGGAAGCACTAGTAAAGTGTGACTTTAGTTTCTGCTTCTGTGTTGTGATCATAAGAAGCATTAACTATTTTAGTCTTATCTCACTGAAAAGAGAAAAGCTTTTCTAAGATGACTTGTGATTATACAGTCACCCTTTTTTCTTTCTTACTCTCCGAGGCACCAGGGACTTTGCTATATAGTGTGGAGAACTCAGTTGTGGTTCTAATAAGAGCAGTCATGGTAACCTGAACTCATTTCTGTTATGGGATGGATTTACTAACTTAGCAAATTAGGGACATGTACTATTGTATTTTTTGTGAAATACTTGTGAACAAGAGAAGTAAATGAGGACTGGTTGTAAGCATCGATATAAGAAATTGCAGTTGATTGAAAAACCATGATTAAATAGCATTCATGAGGGAATTGATGTCATCCCAAAATGCATGCTGGATGTATGGTTTGTCAATAATGTCTCTTGGTCTTCTCCAGTTCTGTGATTGCTTTGCCCATGAATGGAGGGAAATGGTTTAAGATGCTACATCCTATTTGGATTTTAATGGGAGACACTACATACAAAAGAGGATGAGTTAATAATGTTGTGGGTACAGTGATAGAGACAAATGTGGGGGTACCATGGTGGTGCTGAAGAAGGTACCTCCTCCACGTAAGCAGAGTTGAGTAGAGAGGTGAGGGCCAGTTAATCTTACTTCAGCATGTCATTCCCAGTTTGATCCTTAGTTTCTATATTTCAGCCACTTCTTGTAGGTACTTTTAATTGGGTTCCTCTTTTGAGAAAACAATAGGAGAGAAAATGGCAACCCACTCCAGTATTCTTACCTGGCGAATTCCATGGACAGAGGAACCTGGCTAGCTACAGTCCATAGGGTCACGAAGAGTTGGACATGACTATACAACTAACACACGCACACATCATTTATGTACTAATAAAACCAAAGCAAAACCAAAAACCCTTTCCTTCTCCTCAAAAAACTCAAGGCTGATACCAACATACAAGATTAAAGACAATGGGAATATTCAACAGTAACATCTGACAACAAGAATGGGGATAGGCTTTTACTTTCTAAATTTCTAAATCTCTAAATCATTAGCATTTTCTCTTCAGTAAGCATATATGACTTTGATAACATCAAAAAAAATAATCTACTTTTCGATTTTGTAGAGAAGTAATCTCTTCTAACCACATATTGGATTAGAGAGAAATCTACTCCTCCCTCAGTAAAAATTCCATAAGCTACTTGACATCTTCCATTTCCTTTGTGTCTGTGGGAGGGTGAAGGTTTGGCAGCAGATAAATCTTATCAATTTATCCACTGGTAATTGGGATGAATTTTCTAATTAATTTCAGAAGCCACTGAAATGTGTGTCCCTTTAGAAAAATTGCAGCACTAAGCTGTGGACTCCTGGTGACATATTGTGAACCAAATGTTATTATTTTTAATTGATCAGATGCAATCCTTTTGCTTCTTTTTCTAAATCAGAGTGCTTTGTGTATCTTTGAAGTAAACATGATAAGCTTGGAATTTTTATTGTGTCTTAATGCTACTAATAGTAGCTTTGCTGAAAACTATTATAAAATGAAATAAATTTATTCAAAGTAATATGTCATTTTCGATAGTTTTCTGTAACATCTTGTTTACATTTCTCCTTATCCTTTTTTGCTTGGATTCACTAGATTAGCACCAAGGAAGAAAATAGATTTGACAGACATATGGGTAATAATTGATGACAATCAAATGCAATTGAATTTTATCCTTTTGAAATCTACAGATAGCAAGGTACTATTCACCACTGTTGTGATTGACACAACTTTTTCACTTGACTAAAGAGCTCAGGTATCACCTCCTTTTCCTTCTCCTAACTCACTTCATCTCACACATCCAGAATCTACTTATTACAATTTGTGTGGTTAAAAGCCTTTCTGAAGGAAAATTCACTGGGGCATAGTGACTCCCTCAGGTCCAGTTTGGAAGCCTGTTTCTCCACAACTTCTAGACTAGGATTTCTAATACCAAATGCATGGAATTATGTAATGAAATAATGAGCAACCTCTGCCATATATCTCAGAGGATAAAACAGAAATCCTAAGATATTGTTGTTCAGTTGCTAAGTAGTGTTAGACTCTTTGTGACCTATGAACTGCAGCACTGCGGGATTCCCTGTCCTTCACTGTCTCTGCATTTGCTCAAACTCATGTCTATTGAGTCAGCGATGCCATCCAACCATCTCATCCTCTGTCACCCCCTTCTCCTCTGCCATCAGTCTTTCCCAGCATCAGGGTCTTTTCCAACGAGTTGGCTTTCACATCAAGTGGTGAAAGTATTGGAGCTACAGCATCAATCCTCCAATAAATATTCAGGGTTTATTTCCTTTAGAATTGACTGGTTTGATCTCCTTGCTGTCCAAGGAACTCAAGAGTCTTCTCCAGCACCATAATTTGAAAGCATCAATTCTTCAGTGTTCAGCCTTCTTTATGGTCCAACTCCCACATCTGCACATGACTACTTTAACCATAGCTTTGACTAAATGGGTCTTTGTTGGCAAAGTGATATATTTGCTTTTAAATATGCTGTTTAAATTTGTCATAGCTTTTCTTTCAATTAGCAAGTATTTTTTAATTTTGTGGCTGCAGTCACCATCCACAGTGATTTTGGAGTCCAAGAAAAAATCTGCCACTGTTTCTACTTTTCCCCCATCAGTTCGCCATGAAGTTTGGAGCCCAAGATATTAGTGGAGACTACAGATAAAAGTCAAATGTTTCTATCTTTAGTGTGCCTAACAGTGTTCCCCAGGAAGATGTGTCTAAGTCCTAACACCAAATACCTTTCAGCAAGATCTTATTTGCAAATAGGACCTTTATATTAAACACTGCAAGATGAGATCATCCTGGACTTAGGGCAGACCCTCAATATCCTTATAAGAAGGGGAGAGGTCATAGACATACAGGGAAGAAGTTTCTGTCAAGATGGTGTGGAGGTGGTGGGGGGCGGGGGCATGCAGTCCCAAGCCAAAGAACCATTCAAGACACCAGAGGCTGAGGGGCAAAGTGGGGTTTACCTCTGGAGTCTTTGGAGGTAGCACGGCCCTATCGACACCTTGATTTTGGAATTCAGACTCTAAAAACTGTGTGAGACTCCATTTCCATTGTTTTAAGCCACTAAGTTGTGGTCATTGGTTAGAATAGTCCAACGAAACTAATAGACACTTTGATACCCAGAAGCAGGCTGCTTTTGTAACAGATATATAAAAATATGCAAGTTGATTTGGAATTGGACAGGTGGTCCACTCAGTTGGGCCATCTGAGTGGTGGCTCAGATGGTAAAGAATCTGCTTCCAGTGCAGGAGACCCAGGTTCAATCCCTGGGTCAAGAAGATCCCCTGGAGAAGAGAATGGATACCCACTCCAGTATTCTTGCCTGGAGATTTCTATGGGTAGAGGAGCCTGGCAGGTACAGTTCATGGGGTCCCAAAGAGTTGGACACAACTGAGTGACTAACACTTTCACAGGCTGGAAGAACTTTGATATGTATGATAGAAAAAGTCTGAACTGAAGATCTAATTAATGAAAATAAATACATTAAAGGCTATTTTGGTGAGGGCGCAGAAGGAAATAAAAAGTACAGTAGAGAAAGTGTCTTTTATCTGGAAGGATACTATGTTGTCATAAACAGAATGGTGATAGAAATGTGAATGTTGAAGTTATTTCTGTAATGACTCAGTAGAAAATGAGGAACATGTTATTGGAGGAAAGGTGATTCTCGTTATAAAGTGGCAGAGAACATGATTGAATTGCATTCTACTTTTGGATGGAAAAGAGATGAACTTGGATATTTAGCTGGGGAGATTGCCAAACAAAGTGTTGAAGATGTGGCCTGATTTTCCCTTGTTTATAGTAAAATGCAAAAGGAAAGAGAAGAATTGAGGAAGGAACTGCTAAACAAAAACGAAGCAGCACTTGGTGATTTGGGATGGTCTCAGGGTACCCAGGTTGCAAAGAATGCTAAAATGAGGAAATTCATTCTTGGGTAAGCAGGCTCTGAAGTGAAGCCCAAGAACATGGCTGGGAAACCTTTGGCTGAAGAGACTAGGTATGTGGCTCATGGTTCTGCTCAGCCACTTCAGCAGACACAAGTAATAGAGATGGGGTTATTCAGGAAACATCTGTGCAGCCCCTCACGTCTAATGATACACAGCAGGCCTATGAGGTTTTTAAGAATGTTGAAATGCTGCCAGCTTGGATTGCGGGGGACAGAGACAGGGTAGAGAGAAGAAGGCTCTGTGAGGATGCAGGCGGAGACTGGGGTTAGGCCACCACAAACCAAGAAGTGCCAGGGGCCATGTGAAGTTGGAAGAAGCCAGGAAAGATGCCCCCTTTGATCCTTGAGTTGGAGCGTGGTCCAGCTGACACCTTGATTTCAGACTTCTGGCCTCCAGAACTGTGAGAGAATAAATTTATGTTGTTTGAAGCCACCAAGTTTGTGGTAATTTGTTATGGCAGCTCTAGGAAAGTAATTTATTATCTATTACTCTTTTTTCTGATTCTGCCCATGTAAATGAAGGAATCGTTCACCTAAGCTCTGGCTCTGAGTTCCTCTAAGCCCCAGTCATATTTATTCTACCTTTGGATAGTCCAAAGGAATAAACGCCCCAACCCTCTCCTGTTAACTGTTTCTGGGAACAACATACAAAGCTTTATACATTGTACAAAGCCTCATTAGCATATAAATCTTATCATCTTGGCAACAATGAATTGGAGGTCATTTTAAGTGTTTTGAAAGGCTTTAAAAAATGTACCGTCATGATGGTGAGTAAAAAACTACAGCTTCTTATATACACAATATTCGTAGGATAGAGAGAAATGAGCAGGAAAAAGGGCTTGGGAATATTGGAGAAAAGTAGTAAAACTTTCCAGTAAATTTTATGGATGTTACAGTCACACTCTTTTTACAATATTATATATTTATGCATGTATAAATAATCCTTTTAGCTATTAAGGTTTATGGAACAACAAAGTACTTAATGATAGTTCGCTTTCTGGATTCCATCATGTGTCTTATTCACATGATAATTGTAGCAACAATAATGATTCCCACTCATATTTAAATTCACAGTTTGCAGAAGGTTTTTTAATAAACTATGTAGCTAGATGTCTACAAAAATGAATTCTTACAACAATTATGTGGTACACAGGGGAATTGCTCTTATCTCACCTTACAAATAATGAAACTGAGGATGGGTTTTCCAGGTTCATAGAATAAGGATCAGAACATTGACCAGAACCCAAGCCCCCTTATTCTAGCCAGTGATCTTGGTTTCTTTCTGCTGACTTCTGAAAAGGTGACTGTAATAAAGTTTTAAGTTTATATATTCTACCTATTCTTATTTTATGATTGAGAATTTTACACCTAAAAAAAAAAAAAAAGTGTGCAAATCTCTTTGTTTAATGGCTTGCTTTTCTGAACATATGCTTTGATACTTTTTGTCTTGATAATGAAATGAAACAAGGGATGGAGATAAGGTGCATTTAAATTTGTTTCTTTGTTAAACTATGGCCTTCTTCCACTAATGGGTGTGATTTAAGAAGAAAATGCTTATGCCATGTTGGACATTGGATGGTGATTTTTGTGTTTTTTTTTGTTTTTTTTTTTTTAACAATCTGAGAGTATTGTATTTTTTTTATGTTATCTAGGACCTATGGGTGGAATGAGATTGACCCAGAAGGGCAATCTATTATCAATAGAAGGCCGAGGAAACTTCTAGGAAATAATTTTAAAATATTTATACACTGAGTTCCCCTAAATCTTTAAGGAGGGAAAATGATTCAATGCAATGAAAGACCAATGTGTTTTATGTTAGTAATTTGGCAGATGTACAAAGGTAACCATGAATAAGGACACATTTTGAGGGAACATTCAAAAAAAGTCCTTTATATTTAATTATTTAGTTTTTTAAAAAGAACCATTAAGGAACTAATAGTTTAGCTGAATTGATACCTGGAAAATAATCTCCATCTAATAGAAATTTGCTTCAAAGGCAGAGTGCTTCTCAGAAAATTGCTAAAAATAAAATAAATTAAGCATACTAGAGTCAAACCTATTTTCTCCTTGCTGCTGTTGATGTTGGTACAATCACGTATTTCCAGAATAACAGCTACTCAGGATCCTTGCAACATCAGGGAACGGAAAATACTTAAATACTTGTCTTTGGAAAATGTATACTCAGGAACCTGAAGGCAGTGGTTAGTAATGCAGTGTGATATATTTTTATATACATAGGTAAATGCACATAAAAGCAAGATGAGAACACTGGGGTCATATGGATGCTTAAATTGACAATATAGACTTGAGAGTCCAGAAATATAAATGTTAATATTGTTGTATCAACCTTGACACACACAATGCTGTAGAGGGAGCTTTTCTGAGATGACTGTCGCCACACACACCTCTCGAGTGGGAGGAGAGAGTACACACTGATGTTCTCAGGAGGGCTTACTTTGTGGATGTCGTTGGGCCTGCAAATGTAGAAGGTATCCTAGGACTGCCTGGAGATACCAGGGATGTGGGGCAATCATCTTACTTTTCCTTAATTCTAATCCGGGCTTTCTGTCCCTTCTGTGATGAATGACAGGCTGAACATTCTCTCACTGAATTATTATGCCCCGTAAAGTAAGTGAAAATTAAGAAATGTCAGCTTGTTCAATTAAGTCCTCGAGAGTAGGAAAAAGAGAGTCAGACCATTTGTGTTCATGGGTTCAGTTGTTTTAAAAGACTGCGTGTGGCCATCCAGGTTTTGGTTTTGGTAGTTATTGTGTAGTTTAGCTTTGCAAAATGATTCCTAGTTTCAAACTCAAAGCCATTAGTGACCACTAGTTGTCATTCCTATTTGAGTATGCCAGTAGAAAAGATAAAAGCCCTGGTTAAACTACCTAAACCAGAAGAATCCAATAAGATTTAGAAATTCCTTTCTCTAAATTGTCTACTATCCCCTCACTAGCCACTGAGGCATGCAGCGCTTGTGTCATTGTTTATTTTTCTTAGTTCTGACTTCTGTTAGTCCATCTATCTTTTTTGGGGCACAAAAAAGAAGAGTCTGTTCTCTTCTTTCTGCTTCTGTTTTTAGATCCAGAAACTTCTCTTGAGGACATCGCCTTCCTTTTTCCCTTTGCCCAAGTTTGATGAGTGCATACCCATACACATAACTCTCAGGGCAGTTTTGCTCAGTGGCTGAGGGGCAAAATTGGCAGAAATGTGTTTGGTAGGGAAAAAATAGTAGCTGCACAGTCCAAACCACTCTTAAAAGATACCTAGTTGGCTGTCACGGAGCTTAAGCTCCTGATGAACAGAGAATACCAAAAGTACTCATAGAGGCCTATGAGCTCATAGGGAAGACTGACCCTCTTCCAGCCTGTCATCCTGAAGGAGCTGATGGGAAACATCCAGAAGATGCCCATGTGGTCCTCTTTGACCCCAACATGTGATGCACGTGAAGAAGTGACACACAGTTACCTGTACTGCTATGGAGATGATTTCCTCCAACACCACAGACACTATCACCCTCAGAAAATGCCAGTATTACCCGCTGTGCCCTATATCCGAATTCTGTCAGTCACACAAGATGCCCTCAGTCACTGAAGAATCTGCTTGCAATGCGGGAGACCCAGGTTTGATTCCTACATTGGGAAAATCCCCTGGAGAAGGAAATGGCAACCAACTCCAGTATTATTGCCTGGAGAATCCCATGGACAGAGGATCCTGGTGGGCTTCGGTCCATGGGGTCGCAAAGAGTCAGACAGGACTTAGTGACTAATCCACCACCGCACAAGAAGTCTAAGAGACTTAGCTCATCCCTTCACATGGATGCTCATTCTCAAGCAGCTTGAGCTATCCTGTAACTAGCTCACAGCTCCCACCTTCTTCAACCCCCAAACCTTTCTTCTTCACCCTCAGGGATATATCAACCATCAGAAACGTTCCCTTCTACTTCAGCTCTTCTCAGATTATTGCCTTTACCCTCTTTTTCTAAAATCTGGCTCTTTCTAGAGGATATTTAAAGAGTTGTCTTCTCAAGTAATGGTAGTTTTCTCTCTCATGCCTTTCATACTACTGGGTCTGGAGTTTAGATAATTTTATTTCTTGATTCTTCTCATCTCTTTCAGACCTTTGTTCCCTTATCCTCCAGACCCCCTGATTTCTTTTGAAATTGTTACCAAGAGATTACCCACTACCCAGTCTTGCTGCAGTTATCCAACCAAGCCCCAGATCATTTTTCTTCATTTCTTAAAGATTCTATCGTATGATTCACTCCATTACTACTTTGTCACAATTTTTGGTAATTCTCTATTCATGCAGACAAGCTGATCACTCCTGGCTTTTTAGTTCCTTATTCTCCCTTTTGGCTAGAATCATACTCCCTACTGTATCAGCTGCCCATTCTCATGTGGCTATCCTAGACTTTGTCATTACTAGTAACAGTTCTCCTTCCATAACCTCACTTTTAAGTATCCCACTCTCCAATCCACTCTTCATATCTTTCTAACACATTCCTCCTGTTTCCTTCCCCAGACAATTCATCAACTTATCTGAAGTCTTCAGTCTATGGGTCATATGGCTTTTTCACTCCAGACATTTCCTCAAATCTTTAAAATTCTCATATTCCTTCATCTAAACTTAGATTCTGTAGTCCATATTTATGTTTTCCTCTTGTTTACATGTTCAACCATTTGGTCTTTTTCATTATATCTTCTCATATGCCTGCAAAACCCAACTCCAGTCACATTCAACTGCATCTACTCATGTCTGGACAAAAGTACACACTAACATCCTCTTATCTTAAATAAATGCACTTTGTCCTCAAGTTGGATCTTGGTTCTGTCCTCTGACTCTTTGAATTTCCTTCATAAATTTTCTCTTACTCTCCTTGATGACTATTTCACTTCTTTGTCAAACATCCACCTTTACCATTCTCTTCTTCTGCTCTTTTTGAGCTAAAAAAAAAAAATTTCAGTCTTTTTTTTTATTTTTGTTTTTTAAAAATGTTTGTGTGCTATACAATAGGTCTTTGGCTATCCATTTTAAATATAGCTGTGCGTGTATGATCTTCTGAAAGTCCCTAACTATCACTTCCCTCTGGCAATCACAAGCTCATTTTCTAAGTCTGTGAGTCTCTTTTGCGAAGAAAAAAAAAAAAAAAAAAACTTGCATTCTATTTGACTGAGAACATAGAAACAATGAGAACATACTTACATCTCCAGATCTACCCATCTACATATGTAGAGACAGAGGAGGAACTCTCCGTGATCCTGTCTAAGGCTCGGACCTTGGTAAAGGCACTGGATTCCACCCTTTCCACCTACCATAGTACATGGCTACTATAAGAGACCCTTCTCTCCTGCAGCATCCATTTTTCCTTCTTTTCTTAAAAATTTTATTGGCATATGGTTGCTTTACAATGTTGCATTAGTTTCTGCTTAAACTGAATCAGTGCTCTCTCTATACACACTACACACACACACATACACACACACACACATCCCCTCTTATTTATATTTCCTTATGGCTCAATTAAAAAAAAAAAAGCAATAAAAAAATGGGCAGAAGATCTAAATAGACATTTCTCCAAAAAAGACATACAGATGGCTAAGAGGCACATGAAAAGATGCTCAAAATCTCTTATTACTAGAGAAATGAAAATCAAAACTGCAATGAGATATCGCCTTACACTGCTCAAATGGCTATCACCTACAATGAATGCTGGAGAGGGTGTGGAGAAAAGGAAAATCTCTTTCATTGTCTGTGGGAATGTAAATTGGTAAAACCACTATAGAGAACAGTGTGGAGAGTTCTTATGAAACTAAAAGTAGAGCTACCATATAATCCAGCAATTCCACTCCTGGACTCATACCTGGAGAAAGCCGTAATTCCAGAATGCACCCCAATGTTCACTGCAGCTCTGTTGACAATAGCCAGAAGCACCTGTTTTTCCTTCTCATCTTGTTCCTTCCTAACGGTAGATAAAAAAAGCTGTAGTATGTCTCACCTTTTTTAAAAAAAATTCATTTTCCTTTTTGCTGTTAATATTACCAATTACCTAGGAGATGTTCTCGGCTCCTCTCTGTCTCTTTTGCTACATCCAGTAAATCCGTAATACCTCTTGTGTCTATTGTTTCCTGCTGCTGCTTAGTTCAGTCCTTTATTAACATCTCACTGGACAATTTGAATAGACTCCTATTGCCATGCCCTTTCTCAGTTCTCTAGCCCAGATGAGAGAATTGGGTTAAATCAACACATGAATACATGCAGATTTTAAGAGTTGAATCTTTTATGAATTCTTTGTTAGGTTTAGCATCTTAGGAAACAGCTTCTATTATATCATATTTTTCAAAAGTTTCATAAGATTACATACTGCTTATTGAAGAAAATTGGGATTTCTTACTCTTGTAATAAAAATCCACAGTGATACTTTCTGATTTATATATCTTGATGCCTGCTGAACTATTGACCATTTCTTCAATATGTACTATGAACTTTCTCCATTCTCTTCCCGAAATTCGATAAATCCTTAAAAAAAGTAAGTGAGTAAAATAATTAGTCATATAATAAGCATCCATATTCTTGCCACTCAGATTGAGAAACAGTGAGTTTACCATCTTTTTTTCTTTTCATGAGGGATTTTAGTTTCCTGAGCAGGAATTGAACCTGTGCCCCCGGCAGTGGAAGTGCAGAGTCTTAATCACTGGACCACGAGCGAAGTTCCAATTTATCATCTTTTATTACAGAAGTTTTATTTGTCAAAGGGAAAAGAAATCACTGTGGAGAAAGTAAAAGCGTCCTTCCTTAACCACCACCGCTGATTGTGTTCTTCTATACTTTTACTTCCATAGGTTATACTCTTGTCAGCATTTGTGTGTATTTTTCACTCTATTTTGTTTTGCATCTATTATATATATGTATAATATATATATATTGAATGCATTCTCAGTTTTTCTCTGGAGCAGAGGCAAAGGATGGGGGAGTACTGGGACAAATTTTTTGGAGAACTTTTTCATATGGGCAAAGAATTTTCTATCCATCCTTTAAGCCCCAGATTTATCTGTCCTTTAAGATCCATTATCCTTCTTGTTATGTAGAATTCCTATGCCAACATATTTGGAAATCTTTTTTATGCCTTGTATCATATGAGTTTTGTATATATATGCATAAATATGCTTCTTGATATTGGCATTACTCTTTATCATCTCTGAGACTATCTTTACATCTGCACCTGCAAATTGTGTTGCAGAATATACACATACAGCCGTAATTAAAGCCCCATGCATGCATGTATATGTGTATACTTATTTATATCCCTCTGTTCCCTTTTTTTTACTTCAAATATAAAAAAGTAAAGTTATGAATGATAGAATGGTTGACTAAGGAGCATCTAATGCTTCAGATTCAGTAGGTGCTCATTATCTAAGTGATGTGCCATACTGCTAATTCTTCATTCCTTTATTACACATGGCACTAGTAAAAAAGTAATAAAGGGCTCTTAGCTACTTGAAGTGTTCCCATAACCTATAGGAGCATCATTTGTCTTGGTGGCAGCTAGGAAAGGAGCAAAGAACAATTTGTCTTTTTTTGACTCATATTTCCACTTAAATGTAGAGAGATAAAAAGCAAGAGACAGCTTGTACTAATTAGGAGGAGAAAATTTAAGAGAATATTGCTCTTGGCAGTGTTCAAAATACCAAGGTCAAACACGTACATTCTGTAACTCTTTGCTTCTCAACAGAATCCTGTGTTGAGGAAGAGGATTGCATGGTGGCATCTTTTTGGATTCTACAACAAGGGCCTAGCAGCATAGAGTCAAGAGGTTAAAGGTCAATTTCTTAAATGGTCACTGGGAAACCATAAGATCCTGTTTATTCATTAAACATCATTCTTAAGGACATTAATCTAAGCCTGAAAGATTAATTCATCTGGGTCTGCTGCTCCCTTGGGGTACCATTTATTTGCTCTGTCACTTAAAAATGGCTTAGACAATGAGGTTCAAGGACTCTTTCTCCTTTCACTCCCACCCCCTTATACATCATATAATTCAGCACTGTCACGACTTTTTGACTGACTTGTGGTTCATTTGTATGGAATAACCAGTTAATTTCTTGCTTCCATAGAAAACCACACGCATACACCTCCTGGAAAAATCAATCTGTTCAGTGTCCTTTTTTCATTTGTTGGCAGATTAAGAAATAAAATAGATTTATGGTGAAGACTAATATTTCCTATTTTGTTAATCTGAAAATCCAAGTATGCCCATTGAATTGCTCATCCATGCCATTAATTTCTTAGGGAAGAATTAATTAGCCGATTTTCTGAAATGTTCTACAAGATCAGTAACACAATACTACTAAAATGACCTTAACTAATTGAAACTAATTTGCATCTGTCAAAATAAACAAAATATGTTTAGGAATGCAATTTCTTTAATTTCTACTGTACATATTCACTACATTTCTAATTTTGATTTCTTAGGGTCTCACTTTTCATTGTCAGGTGGAGATCATTAAATTCTAAGCAGAATTAAAACATGTTTACTTTCTATTTGCAACTGTTAATAAAATCTATTACTCTTCTTTGTTCAGAGGAGGCTTTCATTCAATTCCTTTACTGCTTGTTTTTCTATGTGGCATTGCAAAATAATTGCATTATACTTAGGGCAATTGTACTTAAGTCCCCACGTTGGATATGGCTTTGGGGGGCTTCCCTGGTGGCTCAGATGGTAAAGAATCTGCCTGCAGTGCAGGAAACCTGTATTCAATCCCTGAGTTGGGAAGATCCCCAGGAGAAGGGAAAGGCTATCCATTCCAGTATTGCCTAGAGAATTCCACAGACAGAGGAGCCGGGCTGGCTACAGTCCATGGGGTCACAGAGTCTAACATGACTGAGAAACTAACATTTGCTTTTCACTACTTTAGGACAATCACACGTTGTCAGGACAAACCCCTTTTATCTTAATATAGTTGGGTAGACATCTCAACATTGAAGGACAAAGAGAGATCCCATGACAGATGTCTAGTACAATGTTTCTTAAGAATTGCATTTTATTCTACAGAGTATAAGTTCCATGAGGGTAGTAGTCCTTTTTAAGCTTATTCATAGTTATATACCATTGCTTTGCCTAGTGCTTGTATAATAAACACTCAATAAATGTTAGCAGATAAGTCATGCTGCTGACCTTACTTACTCAGACTAAATTATGCAAATTCTAACATAAATATTGTATATATCTGGACTTCAGTGGTGTATGCAAATAACAATATACCTGTTTTAGGTGATGTTTTATGAGTGTTTTACTTCTTTTATAATGCTAATCCAAAGCAATTGACCTTAATCTTCTACATAAAACATCACTTAAAACTGTGTTTTAGATTCTGTCATAATTCATCCACATATACCCCACATGTGAGAGATTGGATTTTTTAATATAAATCAGGAATAAATGAAATCATGCTAGGTGGATGCTATTCCTTCCTCTCTCTACAGTTGGAAAACTAACATAAATCCTGTTTTGGTGGGCCAACAAGAAAAAGAGATTAGCTCGTGACTGAGAGCTATTGCTCTTCTTCACCTCTTCATTATACTTGGATTCTTCCATTTGAGATACATTGGAATTTCCCCTTTTAAAAAGGCTTTTATTCATGTCTCAAATCTCTGTATCAGGTGTGTTGTGCAACAGTCATTTGGCTTTTTCTTTAGGGAAGCAACTTTTGAGAATACCACAGACTCCAGCTTTTCATGCTATATTTAGAAGATAATTTGCTGTACCTTCTTGGATCGATTTTGCCATCTCAGTTACTTTGTGAGAGATAATTGGCATTCTTTGTGCTGTGACAACTGTATGTGATGGATTAGTTCTAGTGGTTGACACTGGCTAGCTTCATATCATTTGCAGAATTTCATAAGCTACAAGATCCAAATTCTAAGCAAGACACAAGAGATTTCCAGGAATATAGCAGAACTTTAGTAAAAGAGCAAACATGGTCTCTCTTTAAAGAAATCTTGAATCATTCGAAGTCATGAAAACTATTAGTAAAACAGTATTTAATGGTCAGCATATATTATAATTGAAAATTTTCAAGATATAACTGTAACTAAATATTGTGGTACTTTTATATCAAAGCATTAGAGCCTTAAAAGAAGTAGCTAAATGACTTTTTAAGAAATTAATTGCTTACAGATTAGCCTACCAAAGTTAAAAATTCTTTCAAAAGGATTCATAACTTAGTTATGTTTAAAGGAGTACATGATGGGGATATAGTCTGGAGACAATTTCCTCTTATAATTTTGAATATTAATGAAATACTGATAGAAATAGTAGTGTCTATTAAAACATTGGATGGCAGAAGGTGTATCCATAGAGTTATACCTTTTGAGGGATCTTAAGACTTTGAGCTGTATTTTCTTTTTAATGACTTATCTAGTTGTTTACCTCCTTACATTTTATACTCTCAAAGCTTATTTTCCTTTAAGTATTCCAAGTTTAGATATAATTTAGAGATGTAGTCTCTATTTTGTTCAACATAAATGTTATTCATTCTCCTTCACTTAAGTGATTTAATTTCTTGTAGCTCCTCTACATTGATCTCATATTTAACCTCACAGTGTTTTTTTCACTGTTAAGTGAAGGAGGCTTAGTAATATAATCTACATATTAATGACTGAGAATGACTTGAGCCTGAACTAATGTAAACACAAAGCCAAAATACCCAATTACAAGGTATAATTTACATATCTAAAATGTTCAAACAATATAGAAATTAGTTTACTAATACACAGACTTATTATTTAAAATGAGTCAATGCCACTTAATTCGTTGGTCAAGTTCTAGCTGTGTATGTTTCTGTTTCACTTCCATGTTGGCCAGACGATCCATCTTCACAAAACTTAGAGCCATCTCTCTATACTTTCTGCAAAACTATTTATACTCATACTTGATGGGTCTTGATTCCTCTGAGTGTCTTTGGGCACCAACCATATTGCTCTTTATTGAATCTTGTCCATCTAACTGAACCAAATCACCATAAAAGATTTTCCTTTCAAATATTTTCTTATAGTAGTTTTCAACTTAACTTTCCTGTTTCTTTTTATGTATATCTTCTTTACTCCCTCCCTTCTCTCTCCCATGCTTATTTTTCCCTCCCTCCCTATTTTGTTTCTTCTTTCTTTGCTTTCCCCCTTTTCTGTGCCTTTCTTCCTCTCCTATTTTTCTCTTCCTCCTTACCTCCTTTTCTTCGTTAGCTCTTCCTTATTCAGTTCATTTATCCTTAGGTCGGGGCCTTTTTGTACCAAGATGTTTTTCCCAAAACTAAATTCTCATTTGCAGCATTCCCAGAACTATATACATGGAGTATCTTTTCCGTGTTCCAGAAAACTAGAGATACCAACGTAATTTACTCAAAATTATAGACTGTGAAATTTAGCCCATGGTAGCTAAATTATGCTAAACACTGATAGGTTTTATTTGCTGAAAATGTCTTCCTTGGTAAATATTTATTTGCTTAATTTTATAGAACAGTCACTATGGTGAATTTCCCCATTTTTAGGGGCACATCTACTTTAGTCATCTCAGTTTTTTTTGTTTTTTTTTTATTAATAGAGGAGCTATTGCTATAGGAGCCTATTAAATATGTGTTATGTAAAGTTGTTTTATAAGATAACAATTACCTAGGGAAGATTTTGGTAAGAGAACACAGAATTCAGATATAACACGAATATGTTTTGCAGATCTAATGTACAACATGGTGACTATAGTTAATGCTGTTGTATGCTTAATTTAAGAGAGTAGATCTTAAGTGTTCCCCCCATAGACACACACATATACACACAAAACTAGGTCAAGTGATGGATGTGCTAATTAGCTTGGTTGTATAATCATTTCACAAAGTAAAGATATACCAAATCATCATGTTTTGCATCTTAAATGTATATAATTTTTGTCAGTTATACCTTAATAAAGCTGGGGGGAAAATTACTAAACATGAAAGAAGCAGGTTGTGGATGTATGCAAAGAAATGTGCTCAAAGAAGTAGCTGTGTGCGTTAACTCACTTCATTGTGTCTGACTCTTTGTGACTCTATGGACTGTAGCCCGCCAGGTTCTTCTGTCCATGGGATTCTCCAGACAAAAACGCTGAAGTGCATAGCCATGCCCTCCTCCAGATCTTCCCAACCCAGGGGTCCAATCCATGTCTCTTATGTCTCCTGCACTGGCAGGCAGGTTCTTTACCACTAGTGCTAAATAGGTTAAAAAACAAAACAAACCAAAAAAACTCTAGAATACAGAGGGATAAATCTTAATGAAGAGACCAGTGTGGAGGGTTGGTGTTCTTTATTCATCAGTAAGAACTGGAGAAAATATTTAAGTACTTTGACCTGAAGGACCTAGAGAGAAAGAATACTATAAAGAGCACAGATAGCTACACATACACACACCATCTCACACTTGTGTACACGCATTCTGTGTGTACATCAGGAAAGCAGAGGGGAGAAATGGTGAGTTGTCAGATGCTGAGGATAGTTTCAGCCTCAGTCTAAACTAAACAGTCAGAATAGACTGGGCTTCCTTAAGACTTAGAAATTCATACGAACAGAGTTAGCTCAGGTGACCTAGCTGTTGTCCCTGTGATGGGAATTTAGACTGTTCTCTGTAACTTCCTGCCCTCAGATTCCTCACTTGGAAAAGCAGGGAAATTTCTGCAAGCTAAATATGAGGTGAAAGCAACAATTGACTCTAGAAGTCAGCAAAATTCAGACTTCTTAGTTTGTCTTACCTGCCCCGAGATTTCTTACCTGGAAAATAAAGCATATCACTGTATGCTAAATATAAACTGGATTTGGGGTGAAACGAGCAAATTCAAAGGAAAGGAGAAAGTGCTGGGGTTCTAAGGCTTTAGTGATGACAGTGATTACATATATACATATATATATGTGTGTGTATATATATATAATCTTTAATTACTGGGGCAAAGATAGGAGAGAAATTCTCTGGTGGGCCTGGATGGAAGGTTTAGGTTGGACATGCTTGTAAAGGTTCATTAGAGAAACAGAATTGGCAGGTAACACAAAGCCATTTATGCACTATTTTTGTTGAATAATACCTAGATTTTCTGGATTTGTTAAATAACCTCAGTTTCAGTTTTGGACTATACTCTAGATTATTTCTTAACTTTATTTCAAGGTCAATTTACACAAAGACTAAACATGTATAGAAGTGTATTCAATTTTAGGTCCAGGATTTTTCTTTCACTAATGTATTTTTATTTGTTAAAAAAAAAAAAAAATAGCACAAGAAATCATTTTAGTCTTACATGGGATGAGCAAAATTTGTTTTTATTAGGACTTTTGAATTGTTACCTTGCTATAAGTAAAAAGACTTTATTTTCTTGAAATTTGCATGTTCTTTCATTTGCATATGCAGCAAATTTGCATATGCTGCTGTGCCTAATCACTCAGCATGCCAGGCTCCTCTGTCCATGGGGATTCTCCAGGCAAGAATACTGGAGTGGATTACCATGTCCTCCTCCAGGGGATCTTTCCAACCCAGGAATGGAACCAGGTCTCCCACATTGCAGGCGGGTTCTTTACTGACTGAGCCACCAGGAAGCCCCATGCTTTCGTTTAGTGCTAGCAAAAGTAGCCAGATACGTTACTATGGTTTAAATCCTAAGACAAACAGCAAAAGATATTTGAGAATATAAAAAAAGTCAGGAATACATATATGCTCAATTATGGAGATCTTATATAT
Organism: Dama dama; assembly: GCF_033118175.1. Taxonomy (NCBI): domain Eukaryota; kingdom Metazoa; phylum Chordata; class Mammalia; order Artiodactyla; family Cervidae; genus Dama; species Dama dama. Next base: position 55,220,311 of record NC_083698.1, on the reverse strand, counting down.
ATACTAATATTTCTATTCCTTTTTCTGTTATTTGTTCTTCCGGGAAATGAACTTATAATACTTGTGTGTGTAAAAATGATGAGGCACTAAGTGAGTTTTACTGGATATTCTTTGCTTCCTCAGTGTTTGTGTTGGATTTGGAACCTCCAAGCCCAGCAATCCTGCCTGTGCCATCAAGTACCCAGAGTGACTTGATGACTTTTGTTGTTATTTGCTCTTTCTGTTTTATGCAGACATCGTTCTCTCAGACATTCATCACTGCAATATAAATAAGCATCTTTTAAAAGCTAAAGCTCCAATACTTTCATTTGATCAGAAATCCCTTGGTTTAGTTGCTAAGTTGTGTCTGACTCTTAATAGCAAAAAATTCTCTGGCTGTCAGTGGTTAAGACTCCATGCTTCCAATGTAGGAGGTATAGGTTCAATCCCTGATCAGGGAACTAATGATTCCACATGTCCAGCAGCCAAAAAAAAAAAAAAAAGAAGAAGAAATCCCTTAGTGACAACTTAACCTGGATTGCAGAAGTTGACCCAGCATGAAAACCTGTTTCCACCCTTCAGCGCTTGCGACCTGTGTCCTAGAAGGAGTACTCAGGTACTAGTACCCTTCTATTTTCTAACTTGGCCACTGTGGGTCCTTCAATATGGAGAAAGTTCAGTGTTCCAAAGAGGAAATAATGAGTCTGAAATGTATCAAATCAAGAGTATTGTAAGCTGCCTGACCAGCTACAGGTATAGAAAAGGACAACTCCGTGCCATGCACTCTTGTCTGAGAAAAGTTGCTTGACATCTTTTAGTCTTTTCTCCATGAGAGCTTATTTCCTTTTTCTCCATCCATAACGAATCTAAAATCCACATCCAAAGAGAAAGGAAAGGAGAAGAGAAAAGACAAGTGTGAAATGCACTCCTAAGTCACATCTTGAAATCTATACTTTACTAGCCAGAGCCTACTAAAGCAGAGGTTCTATGGCCTCCTAGCAAGGTTCAATTTCAAAAGGTGACCGGATATGCCTTAGACTTTTGCTACAACCACGATGATTCGACTCATCAATTTTCAGCATCAAAACTACAGCCCTTTTTCTGATCTCAATAAGAAATGACTGGGAGGCAGCTTATAAAATATAACTGGCAACTTGAGCTGAGAATGAATACAGTAGTTTGCAAACCTCTGTAACCCTGAAGTTTACGTCTGGTTGCCTACCTGTGCTAGGGGGCAAGAGCACACGGGTCATGGTTAAATGCCTGAGCAGAACAAGTGAACCTCACACCTTTGTTTTCAACATTACTCTTCCTCCAGTTTCACTCATCCCAGTGAATGGAGGCCCCATAGTAACCTGGAAACCAACGGTAACGCTTCCCTCTGCACTGTTTTCTCACATCCAAATTCCAAATTATTATAATTAACTCACCATTTATTTCTCTACAAACTCATGCCTCCAACGTACCTTGCCTGGATTCCTAAAACGGTCCTCATAATATCTTCCTGGCTTCAGTTATGGTGCCTTGTGGTGTATACTTCATGCAAGTCAGAATAATCTTTCTGAAAGGCAGAAATCCTTATAATTCTCAGTGTCCCTATTGTCCTCAAAAGCCCAGAATCCTAAACATTTTTATCTTTCACCAGCCCCCTTTCTCTGTACTGAATTAAATAGCCCCTGATTCTCCTATTCTCTCCTCTTATGTTTTGACATATGGTCCTATTTTCCCTGTAATATTTTCTTGCCTTACTGGCTTGCTCCCATGTATCTTTTAAGCCTCAGTCTTCCTTTATTAGGCTCTTCTACTCCTGCCCCTTTAGTTCCTTCTTGTAATCCTTATTTCACATCCCTGTGATAACTGTAGGTATATCTTCATCACGAGAATGGACATTCCATGATAACTGTAGGGGCAGAAAAGGTACCTCAGCTTTTACTCAGCTTTTATTTATTCTCTTATGCCCATGACTCCATAATGTTTGCTGAATGAAAGGATGAATTAACTTTTCCACACTCTCTGAGATCTAGGACCATGAACAGCCAGCTGAGAAGTAGATTCTCTTTTCCTAGCCTACCTGGAAATTGAGAGAGTGGTTGACAAGATGAAGCACAGATGTATCCCCCCAAAAAGGGGAAATATGGGCTTCCACGGTGGCTCAGAGGTAAAGAATCTGCCTGCCAGTGCAGGAGATGCAGGAGATGAGGGTTCAATCCCTGAGTCAGGATGATCCCCCAGAGTGGGAAATGGCAGCCCATTCCAATATTCTTGTCTGGAAAATCCCATGACTAGAGGAGCCCAGTGGGCTACAGTCCATGGGGTCACAAAGAGTTGGACACAGTTGAGCACGCATGCACAAAAAGAAGAAATAGATGGAAATTGCATGTTCACAGAGAAGATTGGGCTGTTTTGGGGGAACATTATCCTTTTCCTGGCTTTGGTCTGAAAGCTTCAAATTGGGGAAAGAAATGAACATGGGATAGGAACTTTAATTACAACCTGATGTTTGTAGAAAACTATGTAGAATTAAGATGTAGAAGTAGTTTAAAAAAAAATACTGGGGCAAAGAAAAAAATGTCCTAAGCTTTCAGGAAGCCTGAGAAAATACAGGGTTGGCAGAACTGAAAACATGGAATCATCTTTTACATTTCTTCTCCCATGTTCAGTCTTCCAAAATCCCTGATTCCGACCTGCTGACTGGCTTTCCTTCCTTCCTTCCTTCCCTCCCCACTGGCCACACAGTTACTGTGAGCCTATAACATGCCAGCTACACTTCTAGGTGGGGAGGATATAGTGGTATCCACCATTGTAAAAGCAAAACCACCAACTTCATGGAGCTCATATTTTAGTAGAGACAATAATAAGTAAATAAATGAGTAATATTAATATAATGTCAGGTAGTGATAAGTGCTCTGAAGAAAAACAAAGCAGACTGAGGCATAAATAGTGACTAGATTTAGGTATGGGGAGGACAGAGGGGATAGGCTATTCAAGACATAGGGGTCAGAGCGAATTCTCTGAGAAGATGTCAAAGAAAGATTGCACTGTGCAGAATTAAAAAGACAGGAGATTTTATTCAAGACTACTATAGGGAGGTCAATAGAAGAATCAAATTGAATTCTGGTGACACCAAAGGCAGGAGAATTTTTAATTACTGAGTTGAGCTAGTGGAAAAGCACTAGAGGATATTAGGGGGTAGGCAGGCAAGTGATTTAGCCATCTGTGTTTGCTAATTTTCCCTTAGAGAATTTAGGCTCCTGTCCTCCCATGGAGACTGGAAGACAGTGGCGCCATCTTCCATGATGATTCCATATCAAAGGGATGGTTCCCAGGTCCTTGAGAAACACATTCCTTGGTTGTAAGACTGGCAAGAGGTAGGAAGATATACACCTCAAATGGGACTGAGAATTGAACACTGCCAGTTTTCTAAAGTAAATGCTGAAAGAAAAGGGAGGCCCGGGGTCTATAGTCAGGAAGAAACTCATGTAAAGCTTAGTCAAGCTAAGGGGAACATTAAAACCATGTTGGTCACAGGTAGCATTTGGGCAGAGAACTAGAGGAAGTGAGAGGGAGAGTCCCGAACAGATCTGAGCAAACACTGGAGGCCGAGGCAAGAGGAAACACAAAGGCCACCTCAGAACATCAAGCTTGAGGTTGGAGGAGCAGTCAAAACAGGCTAACAGGGCTACATTAGCCCTATTAGTGGAGTGAGCAATGAGGGAGCTGGGCTGTGGCTGAAGCCAGACAGCTGTGCCCAGACCAGACCAGGGAAGTTTTTCAGGGAAGAAGTTTGGGATTTACTGTGAGGACCCTGGCAAGGCGTTGATGAGTTTAAAGAAGAGAGTTTCATAATCTACACATAAAAGGACCTCCAAAGCTGCTGTATGAAAAGTGAATTCAGGGGTTGGTGGGCAGAAGCAGGGAGACTAGTTAGGAGGCTGCTACAGTAATGTGAGCATGAATCTTGGACTAGGGTGGTAATAGCAGCCCTAGGGAAGTTTGACATACATGAAGATGTATATTCCTTGCTGAAGAAATGGATAGAGGTAAAAAATAGGATGAAGGGAAGCTCAAAATTTCTGACCTGAGTGACTAGGTGAATATTGTTGCTGCCATGGGATGGAGAAGCCTGGATAGAGAGCAGGTTTGGAGGCTAGGTGACAGATATAAAATGAAGATCTCAGTGTTGGATATGTTATATATGAAGAGCCAAGGAAGTATGTCATCTAGACCATTGCATTTATCACCCTGTAGCTCAAGGGAGAAGTCAGAGATGGAGGAAATTATTTGGGAATCACTATAGTGTAGGTAGTACTTAGAGCTAGACCAAATTTCCTTCAGGGTATGACAGTGTGGAGAAAGTACACTTATTTTTCAAATTTACTTTTATCTGGCAAGGTTCTGTTTACTGACTCATCCCAGCTTTTTTTTTTTTTTAATCTATTTGGATTAATAGCTACTCACTCTTTCTTTCAGTAAACATTTCTTCTGATGCATCCAGGTTTTCAGGCAAAAGCAAAGCGAGTGTTTTAGTCTGCTCAGGTTGCTATAACAAGGTGCCATAGAGTGGGTGGCTTAAAAACAATAAAAATTTATTTTAGAATTCTGGAGGCTGGAAGTCTGAGATACTGGAGAGCAAGCTCTCTTGTGACTCATATAAGGACCATAATCCCTTTCATGAGGTCTCCAACTTCATGATCTGTTCCAATCCTAGTTACTTCCCCACCTCCTAATACATCAGAGAGTAGGATTTCTACATATGAATTTTGGGAGGACGCAGTCTTTCCATAACAGCAGGGTGCTGAATACGTTTCAAAGAATACATCTGATGTTTGTTTCAAAAGTTTATATGAAATAGGAATAATCAGAAAAAGCAGAATTGTGTTTGACTTTTATAACCTTTGACTTCGCCAGTGGCTCAGATGGTAAAGAATCTGCAGCAATACAGGAGAACCAGGTTCAATTTCTGGGTTGTGAAGATCCCCTAGAGAAGGGAATGGCTACCCACTCCGGTATTCTTGCCTGGAGAATTCCCAGGACAGAGGAGCCTGGTGGGCTACAGTCCATGGGGTCACAAAGAGTCAGACACAACTTAGCAACCAACAGTTTCACTTTTACTTTTATAACCTCATTTTAAACTTTAGTATTTTTTAGAATACACATACACTTTGAGAGAGAAGACACAATAATTTTCAGTCTTCATACTGCCATGGCCAGGCTCTGAACTTGGTATCAGCCTCTATAAGAAACAAATGTCAGCTCATTTTTTCAAATCTGGTTTTGAATCCTCTTCTTAGCATTAAATAAAACAAAAATGACTCTGCATAATTTATTAATAACACTGTACTAACTGGTGATGAGTTTACTTCTTTATTAACTTTAATCAGTAGTAGATGAAACTTAATGGATTTTAAAAATCAAACCTAGATGAGGTTTTCTCTTCACAAAGAGAAAATCTCCAGACAATACTCTACTATTGTGTCCTAAACTATTTATTTTATTTTATTTTTTTTTAATTTATTTTATTTTCACTTTTTTTTCTACATAGTTATTGTTGTTCATTGTTCAGTTCCTAAGTCATGTCCAACTTCTTGTGACCCCATGAACCACAGCATGCAAGGCTTAGGTGTCCTTCACTGCCTCCCAGAGTTTGCTCAAATTCATATCCACTGAGTTGATGATACCATCCAACCATCTCATCCTCTGTCGCCCCATTCTCCTCCTGCCCTCAGTCTATGCGGTTGAAAAGAGTTAGACACAACCTAGAGACTAGACAATAACAATTGCAATAGTACAGGTAAAGTGATGATTAACAATGACAATGGACCATGGGATTAGCAATGGAGGTAGTGAGACTTGACTAAAACATTTTGAAAGTTCAACTGGTAGAATTTGAAGAATTGTATGTGGATTGAGAGAGAAAAGAGTTGAGGATGACATCAAAGTTTTTGGCCTGTACAATTGGAAGAATTGGTGTTACCATCTCCTGAATGGTTGTTGAAGGAACAGGTTTGAGGATGAAGATAGGAAATTTGTTTTAGAACATTTTTTTCTTTGAGTTATTTTACTAGTACGTATTTTAAGAGTAAATTAAGAATGTAATTTCCCCCTTGTCATTTTTAAAAGTATTTTATTGAAGTATAGTTACTTTACAATGTTGTACTTCTACTGTGCAGCAAAGTGAATCAGCCATGCATGTACATATATCCCCTCTTTTTTGGATTTCCTTCCCATTTAGGTCACCAAAGAGCATTGAATGGAGTTCCTGTACTATACAGTAGGTTCTCATTAGTTATTTTAATATATAATATTAACTGTATATGTCGACAGAGGATGAGATGGTTGGATGGCATCACCGACTCGATGGATGTGAGTTTGAGCAAGCTCCAGGAGTTGGTGATGGACAGGGAAGCCTGGCGTGCTGCAGGCCTTGGGGTTGCCAAGTGTCAGACACAACTGAGCAACTGAACTGAACTATGTATTTATATGTCAATCCCAATCTCCCTATTTATCCTACCCCTCCCTCTCCCTCTTGGTATTTATACATTTGTTCACAACATCTGTTACATCTTTGTCTCTATTTATGCTTTGTAAATATGATCATCAGAGAAACAAATATCATATATTAATACACATTTGTTTCAGGGCATTTTAAGTTTGATATACCTACTATAACTCCAAGTGGGGTTATCAAGAAGGCAGTTAAATTCATGAGTCTGGAGTTCAGGGTTGAGGTCTAGGGCTATCTGTTTGGAATCCATCTACCTCTACCTGGTGTTTAAATGAATGAATCAATCACCAAAAGATGGATACTTTCTAACTGTGGTGCTGGAGAAGAACCTTGAGAGTCCCTTGGACAGCAAGGAGATCAAACCAGTCAATCCTAAAGGAAATCAACCCTGAATGTTCATTGGAAGGACTGATGCTGAAGCTCCAATACTTTGGCCACCTGATGCACAGAGCTGACTCATTGGAAAAGACTCTAATCTTGGGGAAAATGGAAGGCAGGAGGAGAAGGGGCTGACAGCAGATAAGACAGTGGGATGGCATCACTGACTCAAAGCACATGAGTTTGAGCAAAGGACAAGGAGGCCTGGCGTGCTGCAGTCCGTGGGCTCGCAAAGAGTTGGACACGACTTAGCTATTGAATAACAACAAAGTAGACAGTGTCTAAGGACCAAGGGCAAGGATGCTGCCTCCATGTTTATAATTGGAAATATGAGGATGAATCAGTCAAGGAGAATGAAAAGCATGTTATAAAGAAGAAATTAAGTAGAGTGGTATTCTAGAAACCAAGTAAAAGAAGCATTTGAACGAGTAATCGACTGTGTCTGAAGATGCTGATAGGACTCGAAATAAGGACTGATCATACAGCATTGCATTTAGCAACATAGAGCCATTGGTGACCTTGGTCAAGCAGTTTCAGAGCAATGGTGGGGCAGAGACCTAGGTTTAAGACAGAACTGGAGGAGAGAATGCGTTAGCATCAGTGAATATAGAGAATTCCTTTGAAGAATTTATTATAAAGGAGAGCAAATGAAAGAGGTCTTGACTAGAACTGAAGTCAGTAGAGTTTTGTCACTTTTTTTAGATTAGAGAAATGCATGTAATGGCTGCAAACTGGTGGTCAAAAACAGAAATCTTGATACTACAGGAGAGAGAGGGGAGAAGGGAGAATTGCTAGAGCCATGTCTTTGAGTAGTAAAGTAGGCCTGGGATTATCCTCAGAGATGAGGCCCTTAGCTACAACATGAGACCAAGGGTCTCTCTCTCTCCCCTCATCTGCTCTTTCTTCCTCTGCTCTTCATCCCTGTCTCTCTTTCCCTCCCTCCTTCTCTATATTCTATGTCCACGTCTTCCCCCCAACACACACTTTTTGTTCAAAAATAATTTAAGATGTCTTACTGGCAGTTTTAATTAATTGATTAAAATATGAAAAGATGGGGGAAAATCTACCAAGAGCTAGACTTCTTCAGCAATAAGTAAAAGTGTTGAATTTATTATCTAAGATCCCTAAAATTATTAAAATCTCAACTTGCAACATATTAATTTCATAACTTTAATTAATTAGTTAACTACTGATTCAAAGATGACCCATTTTTTTATGTTTGACTCAAGTATGTGATGCTTAATCCATTTATTTTTTCTGTAGGACATACTATTCATTTTCAAAATGTTTAGGGTAAATACTTTTGATATTCCATCATAGTATGGCTTACATATGATTTTTAAGAATGTTTAATAGGGAATAGATTTGCATGGGATTTAAAACTTTTTCTTATCAATTCTATTTTTTCTAAATAAAATGAAGTATACAAAATAGTGGTAAATACTAAACTGAACTATACATAAAAAGAAACTACACTTGGAATTTTAAATAATCTCTTAAACATTTTTATTCCATTATCTTCTTTAACCCTCTAGGTAAATGAAGCTAACGTGCATGATATTGGAATTGAGGTTCCTCTGCAAATGAGAGTGAATGTATGAATTGTTCATTATATGCTAAAATATAAAATAGATGAATTTTTATCATCCTTATCATCCTTTAAGTGTTCTAAATGGTCCCTCTGGAGATCTCTCTCTCATTCTTTCTTTGGTCCATAATGAGCTGTGAATCCTATTATGTCTCTTAAAAACTTTCACTTTCTATGAATTTTCTGAATTTTCTTACAAACTTAACACTTCCTTAAGTTACTGCAATCACAAGAAAAAAAAAATTCAATTTCAGATTTTATTTGTAAAAATTCCACGTTGCCCCACAGATTTTCAAACACACCTGGTGTATGTGTGACCCCAATGGGTTCGCTACAGAATGTCTGGACAGTCAGCAAGCCTTTGATTCTGTACCCACAACACCAAGTGGAGAGAGGCATATTAAGGCATATTGCCTCTTTCAAGCATAAAAATTGAAATACTTCAGACTATTTTTGTCAACCCAGCATATAAATGCCAAATAAGCTGTGTCGTCATTTCAAGACTGGACTAAACATTGGGATTGGTTCTTAAAATGTGTTGTGTGTCACTTAATGATGTTTAGTGATCTCATTAAAATCAAATCAAACCAAATCAAAAATCCTCCATCAAAGTTATGTTTGAGTCTAGCTGTCACTCTGTTTTTCCCCTTCAAAGCCAGACCCTCTCCTAGCACCCTGCTCAGACTGCTTTCCCCACTTTCGAGCTCTGAATTCCAAACTCAGGGAGGATTGTTTGATCCTTTTCTCTCTTTGACCCTGGCCATTTCATTTTTTTGTCCAAACACCTCTAACTGAACTCTTCTTCCTTTTGCTCTCATGACATTATTCTCTCAGTTTTATTCCTGTGTTTACAGCTCCTTTATTTTCAGGGTACCCTAATACTACCTTTCCATTAATAGTGATATTTCTCAGAGTTCTTCGTGACCTGGCAAAAGAGTGACCTTAAAAGTGCTGACTGCACGTTAAAGACATGAGAGCTATAACTTTAATTGCTTGACATTTTAATGTATTTAGAACTTTGGTTATAATAGGACAAATATAAAAATAATTGAGAAGATAGGAAAGCAATAACTTGATCAGAGAAAGCTCAGCACTGATATGGACAGAGCATAGGTCACAGGCCCTAAAATGATGTGAAGATAATAAAATGCTTGACAGTCAGTGGCTTGGACCACTAGATCCTCATCCCCTTAAATTTTGGAATTCATGATATAACAAGCACTAAATGCTGTCCTCAGCTTGGTTAGTTAAGATGATAAATGTCTCCCTATCAGTGAGTCTTTTTCAACCCCAGAAACATATACAATTAAGAATAGGAATGTTTAGAAGGTCATAGCAGTGTGTAGTTTTTATGATAGACAATCTGTGATATTTATTATTATATATAACTTATATTACTTTTAAAGTTTGTCATAGACAAATTTAGGCCAGTTTTACAGTTGGTATTGATAATGGATAAATAATTATTTTGACTTGTAATTTTTTTTATAAAAAATAAATTTTCTTTTTTACTTTTTTTTTATTTAAAAAATTTCTTTTACATTTCTTCTTTTTTTAACTTTTTTTTCTTTTAACTTTTATTTCTTATTTATCTCTTCTTTCTTTTTTTCAAACCCTTGTGTCGAGGGCTGACTTTCAATAGATCGCAGCAAGGGAGCTGCTCTGCTACGTACGAAACCCCGACCCAGAAGCAGGTCATCTACGAATTTGACTTGTAATTTTAAGTTGCAATCTCTGGCACAAATTGGGTTTGTATCATTCACTACTCATTCTGAATTTGTTCTACAGTATAAAAACTAGAGGGCTAAAAGTTACATTTTTTCACACTTACTTGCAGCCACATTTCTATGTCTCGATTGAATGCACTTGAATAAGACTTGGATTCAGAACTGATAAGCCTGAGGTTAAGGGAATCCACTATGGGAAGTCAGATTATTGCAGAATCATCATGGTTCTAGAGCCAATAGTTGTAGAGGTAGCTTCCTGATTCACCAGGCAGTAGCTTCCTAATTTGACATCTTCCTAATGGTGTGGCTTCCTTTAAGAGTCAACACCAGACCACACCTTCCTGATTCTTCACCAACCACCTGCTGCAGAAGGAACGGCAGCCTATGTTTTTCATTCTCCTGTATTTTTGAGCATGGTGACTTCTGCATTTAGGAGGCCTTCTCTTTCTCTGCCTGAATCATATAAACTTGGTTTTTCAGACTCAGGCACTACATCAGTTTATTGTGGAAGATTTTCCTAATATCCCCTACCCTCACACCCTGCTGCCCTGGCTGTTAGGTCACCCATACATATGCTCTCTTTTATACTTTATCTCCAACTTACTGAATGACACACTCCACTGCACTCCTGGTTTACTTGCCTAGTTTTTCATCATGTAGTAAGAATCTTGTGGACCGAAACTCTCTTTCTGCTTTTGTTTCAACCATTAAACCCGAGCCCTGCGTGTGATATCTGACACATAGTAGGCACTCAGTTCATGAATAAGTGAAACAATGAATAAATGGATGACTGAGTGCCAGTCAGGGATTCAAATTACAATTTGGTCTTTTCATTAAAATCACTATTTCTAAACATATATGTGAAAATATTCCCAAAAGGAAGAATCTAATTACTCTGTGATTCAAATGAAGTAGCAATCTAATCCACTTTCGTACAGTTTTCATGATTATCAGGCCCATAAAACACCATTGAATTCCCTAATTCTTCCTTTTTGATAAGAGCCCATTAACTTAACTGAAAAGAGGACTCAGTGCCAGGTTTTGTTTTGGGGTGAGGTAAACACGTAAAGTGTTCACCAAATGTTTGGAAAAGGCATCAATTCAGATAAGTCGCTCAGTCGTGTCCGACTCTTTACGACCCCATCAAACGCACAACACCAGGCCTCCCTGTCCATCACCAATTCCCGGAGTTTACTCAAACTCTCATCCATTGAGTCAGTGATGCCATCCAACCATCTCATCCTCTGTCGTCCTCTTCTCCACCTGCCCCCAATCCCTCCCAGCATCAGGGTCTTTTCCAATGAGTCAACTCTTCGCATGAGGTGGCCAAAGTACTGGAGTTTCAGCTTCAGCATCAGTCCTTCCAATGAACACCCAGGACTGATCTCCTTTAGGAGGGACTGTTTGGATCTCCTTGCAGTCCAAGGGACTCTCAAGAGTCTTCTCCAACACCACAGTTCAAAAGCATCAATTCTTTGACACTCAGCTTTCTTCACAGTCCAACTCTCACATCCATACATGACCACTGGAAAAACATAGCCTTGATTAGACGAACCTTTGTTGGCAAAGTAATGTCTCTGCTTTTTAAGGTAAAATGATGAAGAAGATTTGTTTCTTTAGTAACTTTTGGTTTTGGTGCTCAGTGGCTAAATTCTGTCCTACTCTTTGTGATCCCATGGACTGCAGCATGCCAGACCATCCTGGTCTTTCACTATCTCTCAGAGTTTGCTCAGATTCATGTCCGTTGAGTCAGTGATGAGTGTAGGATTTTAAAATTCTGTCTTGTTTGTTCAGTTGTGACCAAAGGAGAAACAGAACATGGGCTCAGGTGGTTGGAAGAATTTCTCAAAATGTTAGATTCAGAATATAGAAATTTTAGAATTGTGGCACACTAAAAAATAGGATTTTTCATTCACTGAACTTCTATGTGTGATTCAGGTAATGATTGTTAGGTTTTTATACCAACAGTATTGCTGTGGGGGAAGCAGAAAAATGCAATAAAAAGAAAGTTTTGGTACTTGTATCTGCTGATGACAATACATGATAAATTGAATACAGTGGGATTTTAATATCTGATTGATTAAAATTGTTTATGTCTTCCAAGCATTTAACTAAACAGGTATAAAGATAACTGATAATCTTCTATTTTTTTCTGATGAAATAGCCAGAATGTTTGTACGTGGCAGATTACAGAGTAGTCAGGAAAAAGGCACATAAGAGTTAAGATAGTTTCATACTGCTAACCCTTCTATAAAGCCAGGTCAAGGAAACCTTTAACCTTTTAACCTCATACAGTTCCTGTGGTACAGTGAAAATCTTGTTTGCAATAACAAAAAAAATAAAAAATAAAACTTTTCACTTTCTGTTTCTCAACTGGCTGTTATTGGATATAATGGTTTTCATCAACAAAATAGGGACCACAGTTTCTCCTTCAGCATCTTCTAGCTACAGCCATGAATCCACTAACACATGCTCTCATTTTTACTGATGTACACTGCTCCTAACATTGCTTTGGGCACCATTCATTCATTCAAGAAATACATTTTCTGTGCCTCTTCTCTACCTGGCACTGTTGCAGGAACTGAGGAGCCAGTGGTAGAAAACCAGAGACATAACACTGACTTTTTTGATTTATAGTTGTCACCTGGAAAAGAGACACATACAAATAATGTTAAACAAAGTAAAGATAGTAATAAGTACTGTGACAGAAACTAACAGAATGACGTAAGGAAGATTAACAGTAGACATGGTCTTCATGGGCTCCAGGTCACCACGTCCTTGCACGTTGCTGGGCCTCCCCAGGCTGCCCCACAGTTCCCCTGTGATGTTGACGGTGTCCCCTCACCTCATGCTGTACAGAATTTTCTGGAAAGATGCACTCCAAGTTGTCTTATACTCTGCTTTCTAGCACCTGATGTCCTCCAAGCACCTTCCCCTGTGAAGAGGCCCTTCTATTTATTGAAACAATACTTAATACCCTAGACTGAAGTATTTGCATTTGCTTTTGCATGACTTGAATTGCCTGGACGTTCCTGAGAACACATGTGAATATTTACCCAACTGTTTTGAGACTGAAAGAGTCACTGTGGTAGTCACAAAGAGAGGAACCAGCTCTTCCCCAGTGAATATGCTACTTATTTTATGTGGTCAAAAATAAAGAAATAGGCAGATAATTTAGATTTGGAATTTTTACAGAACCCCATTAGCACCATTATATGGCCATTTAACTAAGTAACAGAAGCATGGCAGTATTCTGTGTTTATCTCAGGAAAATGAGTTCAAGTCTAATTGCTGGTATTTACCATACTTCCTTGAAGACACTGTGGATATTATGTTTCTGATAGGTAGGTTCACCCCCAATCAACCCAAACAGAAACAAATGCTTTATCTTACTCCCCATAGACCTTGAGGTTAAAATGGAAGTGTGCTGTAGAATTATACATTGATACTGTTTTTCCTTAAATTTAGAATAAACTAATTTTTTATGAGGATGAACTATATGTCAGAAATTACCCAGTGTAGACAAAACTGTCTTTATGTTGCCAATGGACAATGAACAGAAGGTAAAAAAATTTATCCCCAGTCACACTGGTAATAAGTATTACTGGAGTGAAAAAATGAAGTCATTTGATAGAATGCCCTATTCTCTTTCTCTTAAATCAAGCAGAAAAATTTACAATGTGACTTACACTATATATTTTTTGAAGATTGGTATTCAAATACCTATAGTCAGTGTTCTTTAAGAAGCAGAGATCTGAATAATTTGGTTCCTGCTCTTATCCCCAGGTGGATCTATTCTCACTTGATGTACACACTGTCCTCTTAAAATCTATTTTAAATCAAGAGTTCTTAGATTAACATGAAAGAGTGGATGAATGCCCCTCATTTAAAGAGTCATAAATTGGCAAAATTTTTTGCAAACTAGCCAATGTTTTGCTCTTAGAAAGAAGGCTGTGTAGACTCCTGTGATAATTTTCCAAAACATTTGAAAAATACTCAAACAAAGGCTTAGGAATGTTAGTTGTTTTATTCAGTATTGTCTCCAAGGAAACTACTCTCTCTCTCTCTCTTTTTTTTTTTTTTTTTTTTTTTTTGTAGCCTGAGAATGACTGTGTAGGAGGGATCCTGTGAAAGGACCTGTTAAATTATGATAAATATTCATTTGCTCATTTTAGCATCTGGATAAAGACTTTTTTACACTTTGAAAGATACGTTTCAAAAGAAACTTTAATTGACTTAGTGAACTATCTTTCTACCAACAAGAAAGATAAGTAAATTGGGGCCATATATTTTTTCATATTGCAAAAACATAAAAAATACCATAAAGGGAAATCAAAGTAGTAACCAACCGGTAGAACTGCTGAGATAGTTGCAATATTTTTTCAAACACTTTAGCAGAGCAATATTGATTTTCTACACATATGTATGCAGAAATATACAGGTGTTTACAGTCTTGGTATAGTTTGTAATGAATTTTACAGGTGTTGCAAACAACAGCAGCAAACCATGTGTGATTAGCATTTCAAATCCAAAATGGATAGAAGGTGTGATGAAATAGCAAATTATACTTTTTAATAAGTGTATTGTTCTGCTGAAAGAGATTATTATATTCACAGACAGCCAATTTTGTAGTGATGAATTATTGTTTAAAAGCCTTTTCCCTATTATATTTTTGGTAAGCAGTTAACAAATAACTGCTTAGCTAATTTTTATGTATTTATTTATAAATCTTTGCTATTGTTAAATTTCAAACCAAGTAAACCAATATGTTTTTGATTGTATATGTACCTTCCCCATTTTTTCTTTCATTTGAAATTTCCAAAACAGTGTAATTTTTCCAATCATGAAAGTCAAGCATAATATGAAAAAGATGGCAAGGTTGAGGGCATAATCTTAGGGTTATACCTGATGTCCTTTTTAACCAGAAGCACTAATCAACATGTAGAATACCATTGTCACTTTGTCTTCAAATACTGAAACATTTGCCACTGTTCCCTCAAACTGTGAGTAATTGCAGGGAAATTTTTCTCTTATCTGGCACCTCTTTCAATCTTCAGGTCTCTAAAAGTCAAGGAAAATTATTCTACTTACTATAGATTTTTCCCCCAAACAAGATTAAGCATAAGAGAAAACTAGCTTGTTTATTTTCAAATTGGAATTAATTAATAGGTCTACATAGTATTGAAGTTTTATGTTTTAAAGTTTAATATTCTCATTTTAATTGTTATAATCATCTCAGGGTTCTAGAGTCTATTATCAGTAATCATTATAATTTTCTGATTAATCAATAGTTTTAATGTTAATCACTCCTCTAGGCTGCTTATTTAAGTGATGGATGAAGGCAGAGATGATCTAGTTATGGAAATTTAAGGTATGCAGGAAGGGTGGCCATCAAATAAAACAGTCTCTGTCAAACACCTGAAAGATAAACTTTGGATATTTTCTTTGAAATGTTAGATAGAAACTGAACTGTTTTACCTTAAAGTGTTGCCTCCAGCTGCACTGATATTTTAAATATAATGCCATGTTCTTGGATGAATCATGCCATCCTCTCACTCACATCAAGTTGTTTCAGCTTAATTTTTCAAAATACTTCACTTGTAATGAACTTCCATTTTTCACCTTTGGATGATTTCTACCTTGAATTAATAACAGGACAATGGTAACTGTGTTTTAGTAAGATCTTTTTCTCCATGTAGTTTTTTTTATTTTTTTTTTATTTTTTCAGTGGGTTTTGTCATACATTGACATGAATCAGCAATAGATTTACACGTATTCCCCATCCCGATCCCCCCTCCCACCTCCCTCTCCACCCGATTCCTCTGGGTCTTCCCAGTGCACCAGGCCCGAGCACTTGTCTCATGCATCCCACCTGGGCTGGTGATCTGTTTCACCATAGATAATATACATGCTGTTCTTTTGCAACATCCCACCCTCACCTTCTCCCACAGAGTTCAAAAGTCTGTTCTGTACTTCGGTGTCTCTTTTTCTGTCTTGCATATAGGGTTATTGTTACCATCTTTCTAAATTCCATATATATGTGTTAGTATGCTGTAATGTTCTTTATCTTTCTGGCTTACTTCACTCTGTATAATGGACTCCAGTTCCATGTAGTTTTAAACAATAATAGCTAACATAAGGCATAGATACTTGGAATAGTTTACAACTTTCTGCCCTCCTGTGTCTTACCAATACTTTACATTCATATTTATTCACAACTTCCCTCCACCTACAGAGGCAGTATCTGGAACAAGAGCTATTTTGTCCCGTAGCTTTAGTAAATCCATACCCTACTGAGGAATAAGAAAAAATAAAAGGCAGAATAGTCTTTTGTTATATGAACACCCTGTCCAATTTTCTCTCAATGTTCTTTTATCTGTTTTACTCATTAAATGTCAGTAAATTATCACCCCCACAGAAAGCAGTGAGTAAGTACAATACAAAAAGGGTTTTTCTTTGAAACCCAGTTCTGTATAATTGTGCTTACCTTTGAAGATTCAGGTCTTCTATGAAGATTATTTATTTCTTTGGTAGTAAGGCTTTCTTTTTTAGTCCTGCATGGGGTAATTCGGACCCCTTCTGTGGATTGTTGTTCATCTGGAAATATGCTGGACTAAAGTGGAAAAGAGTCTGAAATGCAATACTTGGATGCAATCTCAAAAATGACAGAATGACCTCTGTTCATTTCCAAGGCAAACCATTCAATATCACAGTAATCCAAGTCTATGCCCCACCAGTAATGCTGAAGAAGCTGAAGTTCAACAGTTCTATGAAGACCTACAAGAACTTCTAGAATTAAAAACCAAAAAAGATGTCCTTTTCATTATAGGGGACTGGAATGCAAAAGTAGGAAGCCAAGAGATACCTGGAGTACCAGGCAAATTTAGCATTGGAGTACAGAATGAAGCAGGGCAAAGGCTAATAGAATTCTGCCAAGAGAGTGCACTGGTCATAACAAACACTCTCTTCCAACAACACAAGAGAAGACTCTACACATGGACATCACCACATGGTCAACACCAAAATCAGATTGATTATATTCTTTGCAAGACTCTACACATGGACATCACCACATGGTCAACACCAAAATCAGATTGATTATATTCTTTGCAGCCAAAGATGGAGAAGCTCTATACAGTCAGCAAAAACAAGACCAGGAGCTAACTGTGGCTCAGATCATGAACCTTATTGCCAAATTCAGACTTAAATTGAAGAAAGTAGGGAAAACCACTAGATCATTCAGGTATGACCTAAATCAAATCCCTTATGACTATACAGTGAAAGTGAGAAATAGATTTAAGGGACTAGATCTGATAGACAGAGAGCCTGATGAACTATGGACGGAGGTTTCTGACATTGTACAGGAGACAGGGATCAAGACCATCCCCATGGAAAAGAAATGCAAAAAAGCAAAATGGTTGTCTGAGGAGGCCTTACAAATAGCTGTGAAAAGTAGAGAAGCAAAGGAGAGAAGGAAAGATATACCAATTTGAATGCAGAGTTTCAAAGAATAGCAGAGAGAGATAAGAAATCCTTCCTCAGCGATCAGTGCAAAGAAATAGAGAGAAAAAATAGAATGGGAAAGACTAGAGATCTCTTCAAGAAAATTAGAGATTCCAAGGGAATATTTTATGCAAAGATGAGCACAATAAAGGACAGAAATAGTATGGACCTAACAGAAGGAGAAGATATTAAGAAGAGGTGGCAAGAATATACAGAAGAACTGTACAAAAAAGATCTTCATGACCTAGATAATCACAATGGTGTGATCACTCACCTAGAGCCAGACATCCTGGAATGTGAAGTCAAGTGGGCCTTAGAAAGCATCACTATGAACAAAGCTAGTGGAGGTGATGGAATTCCACTTGAGTTATTTCAAATCCTAAAAGATGATGCTGTGAAAGTGTTGCACTCAATATGCCAGCAAATTTGGAAAACTCAGCAGTGGCCACAGGACTGGAAAAGGTCAGTTTTCATTCCAATCCCTAAGAAAGGCAATGCCAAAGAATGCTTAAACTACTGCACAATTGTACTCATCTCACGCGCTAGTAAAGTAATGCTCCAAATTCTCCAAGCCAGGCTTCAGCAATACATGAACTGTGAACTTCCAGATGTTCAAGCTGGTTTTAGAAAAGGCAGAGGAACCAGAGATCAAATTGCCAACATCCACTGGATTATTGAAAAAGCAAGAGAATTTCAGAAAAAAACATCTATTTCTGCTTTATTGACTGTGCCAAAGCCTTTGTGTGGATCACAATAAACTGTGGAAAATTCTGAAAGAGATGGGAATACCAGACCACCTGACCTGCCTCTTGAGAAATCCATATGCAGGTCAAGAAGCAATAGTTAGAACAGGACATGGAAAAACAGACTGGTTCCAAATAGGGAAAGGAGTACGTCACGTCTGTATATTGTCACCCTGCTTATTTAACTTATATGCAGAATATATCATGAGAAACGCTGGGCTGGATCAGGACAAACTGAAATCAAGATTTCTGGGAGAAATATCAATAACCTCAGATGTGCAGATGACACCACCCTTATGGCAGAAAGTGAGGAAGAACAAAAGAGCCTCTTGATGAAAGTGAAGAGGAGAGTGAAAAAGCTGGCTTAAAACTCAACATTCAGAAAACTAAGATCATGGCATCCAGTCCCATCACTTCATGGCAAATAGATGAAGAAACAGTGGAAACAGTGTCAGACTTTATTTTGGGGGGCTCCAAAATCTCTGCAGATGGTGACTGCAGCCATGAAAGTTATGACCAACCTAGACAGCATATTAAAGAGCAGAGACATTACTTTGCCAACAAAGGTCCATCTACTCAAGGCTATGGTTTTTCCAGTAGTCATGTATGGATGTGAGAGTTGGACTATAAAGAAAGCTGAGTGCCAAAGAACTATGCTTTTGAACTGTGGTGTTGGAGAAGACTCTTAAGAGTCCCTTGGGCTGCAAGGAGATCCAACCAGTCCATCCTAAAGGAGATCAGTCCTAAATGTTCATTGGAAGGACTGATGCTGAAGCTGAAACTCCAATAGTTTGGTCACCTGATGCGAAGAGCTGACTCATTTGAAAAGTCCCTGAGTCTGAGAATGATTGAAGGCAGGATGAGAAGGGGACTATTGACTGAGGATGAGATGGTTGGATGGCGTCACAAACTCAATGGACATGAGTTTGAGTAAACTCTGGGAGTTGGTGATGGACAGGGAGACCTTGCATGCTGCAGTCCATGGGATCGCAAAGAGTCAGACATGACTGAGTAACTGAACTGAAAGTGGAAAATTATTGTCTCCGCACAGAAATCCTCTCTTTTTTGGGCTGTACACTCAGGAAGAGAGCTACTTCCCTTATTTTCCTTTCTTTCTGGTGGATCCCTTACTGGGATCTGGAACTGGAATGGAGATGGCATCTTTCATCTATTCAGTCAAGCTTTTGTTTGAGGTTGGTCTAGATAAGAAATGCCTAAGGCCAGTTTATCACTGTAGACAATAGTAACAACAGCAGTTCAGATAATGTTTTGGGTTCGTTGGTTTGTTTGGGACCATATCTTTCATAGTGTCAGTGCAAAACGTGCGTTGGACACAATTAAAGAAGCAAGGAAGTGAAGTACATCAGAAAGATAAATGCCGTGTACTAATGCATATATATGAACTCTAGAAAGATGGTACTGAAGAATTTATTTGTAGAGCAGCAATGGAGAAACAGATATAGAGAAGAGACGTATGGACATGGGAAGGGGGGAGGAGAAGATTAGATGTATAGAGAGAGTAACATGGAGACTTGCATTACCATATGTAAAATAGATAGCCAATGGGAATGTGTTGTATGGCTCAAGAAACTCAAACAAGGGCTCTGTATCAACCTAGAGGGATGGGGAGGGAGATGGAAGGAGGTCCAAGAGGGAGGGAACATATGTATACCTATGGCTGATTTATATTGAAGTTTGACAGAAAACAACAAAATTCTGTAAAGCAATTATCCTTCAATTTAAAAACAAATAAACTTAAAGAAAAAAAGCAAGGAAGACTATTCTGACTCTCGCTGTGGGGCAGAGAAACTGAACTCAGCTGCCCTGAAAGAAACAATGTGTTTTTAAGCACTGAAAGTGAAAAATGAAGCAGCTCAATCGTGTTCGACCCTGCGACCTCATGGACTGTAGCCTACCATGCTCCTCTGTCCGTGAGATTTTCCAAGCAAGAGAACTGGAGTGGGTTGCCATTTCTTTCTCCAGAGGATCTTCCTGACCCAGGGATCAAACCCGGGTCTCCCACATTGTAGGCATACACTTTATGTTTGAGCCACCAGGGAAGTCCTAATTGGTGTCCATCTAAATTAGGCTTCTATCCTCCCCCAGAAACTGTGAGACAAGGGCCTATATTCTAGATGATAACATTGCAAAGAGTGGGCTCCAGAGTCTTAGAGAAAGTCATTCTGGGTTATAAAACTAGCAAGATTTTTTTTTTAAAGGAGCAGAGAAAGAATTGACAATGACAAGTTTTCTAAAGTAAATGTTCTAAGAAAAGGATCAATAGAGGCAGAGGTAGGAAGAAGCTTTATCTTGATGCAAGTGAAAGAGGAGAGTGAAAAAGTTGGCTTAAAGCTCAACATTCAGAAAACTAAGATCATGGCATCTGGTCCCATCACTTCATGACAAATAGATGGGGAAACAGTGGAAACAGTGGCTGACTATTTTTCTGGGCTCCAAAATCACTGCAGATGGTGAGTGCAGCCATGAAATTAAAAGATGCTTACTCCTTGGAAGGAAAGTTATGACCAACCTAGACAGCATATTCAAAAGCAGAGACATTACTTTGTCAACAAAGTTCTGTCTAGTCAAGGCTATGGTTTTTCCAGTGGTCATGTATGGATGTGAGAGTTGGGCTATAAAGAAAGCTGAGTGCCAAAGAATTGATGCTTTTGAACTGTAGTGTTGAAGAAGACTCTGGAAAGTCCCTTGGATGGCAAGGAGATCCAACGAGTCCATCCTAAAGGAGACCAGTCCTGAATGTTCATTGGAAGGACTGATGCTGAAGCTGAAACTCCAATACTTTGGCCACCTGATGCAAAGAGTTTACTCATTTGAAAATACCCTGATGTTAGAACATTGAAGGCAGGAGGAGAAGGGGACAACAGAGGATGAGATGGTTGGATGGCATCACTGACTCAATGGACTTGAGTTTGGGTAAACTCCGGGAGTTGGTGATGGACAGGGAGGCCTGGCGTGCTGCAGTTCATGGGGTCACAAAGAGTCAGACACGACTGAGAGACTGAACTGAACCGAAATGAAATGAAAGAAAATATTCAGGCCTTTTTGGTCAATGGCAGACATAGTTTCTGCTTATTCTGCTCCAGCCATGAAGTCTCATTAATTCTCAAATAACCAGTTTAAAAATCTGTATTATTTTGGCCTAAGTTTGAACTGATGTGCATCTCTATGGTCTGTCTATAAAATATTCTAAACAAGTGAATAGTTGAAGCCAAATGTTTCAGAATATTTTGAAATTTATTGAAAAAATTTTGAAGTACATTTTGTTCTTAAATTATACCCAATTTCATATCACTATTGTTTTAGAAATTATAACTCTTTTCTAGTTATTAAAACAAATCCCCTAACATCTCTACTAGATTTTTTTTTACCACCTTCATTCATCAAAGAACTAGTGATTTTTAAGAGTAATCTCTATTTTTTCATCTATAAATTAAAGATATAATATGAGCCTGTGATCATAATATAGCTATAATATATCATATATATTCAGATATTTTAAACAAAATATTAAGTATTTATAATTTGAAGAAGAGAGCAAGTGAGCAACTAGTCTATGAGAATGTTTAAGTTTGTGTCTGGATAGAGGACGGAATAAGTATTGTTATTTTAACTCTTATATTAGTATTCTATTAGAAACTTTGTCATTATTCATCAACACTTAGGACAAATATTACCCATCAATGACTAAGTTTGGTGTCACTCTGAGTGGAACAAAGGTTTAGTGCATTTAACCTTCCCCTCACACTCCCTCTTAGTCCTTGGAAGCAGTTCCTGTATGATACTCTACCTAGCATTCAATAGAGTAGCATTTTCAGTACCTTGTTATAAAGAAAAGTTATGTGCATGTTTTATTTGATCAGAGTGAAATTTAGGTCCCTGTAGTCTCTTTTTCCCTAGTTATTTAAATATATCTTATTGCTCCTAGAGTTATTCATATCTACTGTTGACCCTTGAACAACATAGGGGTTAGGAATACCAATCCTCTGTGTAGTTGAAAATCCTCATAAAACTTACAGCGACCACATAGCATCTGCAGTCCCTCCAGGTCCATAGTTCTACATCTACAGATTCAACCAAATTAGGATCATGTCATATTGGAGTATTTTTTTAACTTTTCATTTTATATTGGAGTATAGCCATTAAACTACTTGTAATAGTTACTATTGGAAAACATTTACAATTGAACCCCTGCAGTTCAAATCCATGCTTTTCAAGGGTTAACTGTATTTTTGTCCGTTGTTTTTTAGTGTGGTAAAATGTGTATAAAATTTACCATCTTGACCATTTTTAAGTGGACACTTCAGTGACGTTAAACATTAATGGTGCTGTGCTACCGTAACCGCTATAAGTGAAGTCACTCAGTCGTATCTGACTCACTGCGACCCCATGGACAGTAGCCTACTAGGCTCCTTCATCCATGGGATTTTCCAGGCAAGAATACTGGAGTGGGTTGCCATTACATGTGCGGAACTCTTTTTATCCTGAAAATCTGAAATTCTATGCCTATAAAAATAAATTCCCATTCCCCTCTCCATTCAGTCCTTGGAAACCACCATTCCTCTCTCTTTGATTTTGATTGCTCTAAGCTTCTCATATAAGTGGAATAAAAAATTACTTATATTTTTGTGGCTGGCTTACTTCACTTGGCAAAATGTTGTCAAGATTCATCCATGCTGTACAATATGCCCTACTTTTCTTCCTTCTTGAGGTTGAATAATATTTCATTGCATACACACACACACACACACACACACACCATATTTCACTATCCATTCATCTGTAGGTGAGTACTTGGTTTGCATCCACATTTTGGCTATCATGAATGATGCTGCTATGAACATGGGTATACAAATATCTCTTTGAGAACTAGATTTTAGATCTTTGGTGCATATACTCAGAAGTGGGATTCCTGAAATACTGTAATTCTATTTTTAATTATTGAGGGACAATCATGTTATTTTTCCCACAGTGTCTCTACTGGTTTACATTCCTACCAGTAGTGGACAGACTTCTACCACATCCTTGCCAACATTTGTTATTTTCTGTTCATATAGTATATTGTTGTTATTAAGTCACTAAATCATGTCGAACTCTTTGTGATCCCAAGGACTGCAGCACACCAGTCTCCCCTGTCCTTCACTATCTCCTGAAATTTGTTCAAAGTCATGTCCATTGAGTCACTGATGCCATCTAGCCATCTCATCCTCTGTTACCGTCTTCTCCTCTTGCCCTCAATCTTTCCCAGCATCAGAGTCTTTTCCAATGAGTCAGTTCTTTACAACAGGTGACCGAAGTATTAGAGTTTCAACTTCAGCCTCAGTTCTTCCAGTGAATATTCAGGGTTGATTTCCTTTAGGATTGATTGATTTGATCATCTTGCTGTCCAAGGGACTCTGAAGAGTCTTATATAGCACCATGGTTTGAAAGCATCAAATCTTTGGCACTCAGCCTTCTTTATAGTCCAACTGTCACATCCATATATGACTACTGGAAAAACCATAGCTTTGACTATATGGACCTTGTTGGCAAAGTGATGTTTCTGCTTTTTAATATGCTGTCTAGTTTTGTCATAGCTATTCTTCCAAGGAGCAAATGTCTTTTAATTTCATGTCTGCAGGCACCATCCTCTGTGATTTTGGAGCCCAAGAAAATAAATTCTGTCATTGTTCCCAATTTTTCCCCATCTATTTGCAGTGAAGTGATAGGACTGGACGCTATGATCTTAGTTTTTGAACATTGAGTTTTAAGTCAGGTTTTCACTTTCCTCTTTCAATTTCATCAAGAGGCTCTTAGTTTCCCTTCACTTTCTGCCATTAGAGTGGTGTCATCTGCATATCTGAGGTTATTGATATTTCTCCTGGCAATCTTGATTCCAGCTTGAGCTTCATTGAGTCCAGCATTTTGCATGATGTACTCTGCATATAAATTAAATAAGCAAGGTGACAATATACAGCCTTGATGTACACCTTTCCCAATTTGGAAAAACAGTCCATTGTTTCATGTTCAGTTCTAACTATTAGTTCTTGACCTGCATACAGGTTTCTTAGGAGGTAGGTAAGGCAGTCAGGTAATCCCATTTTTTTAAGAATTTTCCGCATTTGGCTGTGATCCACACAGTCAAAGGCTTTAGCATAGTCAAGGAAGCAAAGTAGATGTTCTGTAATTCCCTTGTTTTTATGATCCAATGGATGTTGGCAATTTGATCTCTGGTTCCTCTGCCTTTTCTAAATCCAGGTTGCACATCTGGAAGTTCTCAATTTACTTACTGTTGAAGCCTAGCTTGAAGGATTGTGAGCATTACCTTGCTAGCATGAGTGAAATGAGTGAAATTGTGGGGTAGTTTGAACATTCTTTGACATTACCTTTTTGGGATTGGAATGAAAACTGATTGTTTCCAGTCCTGTGGCCACTGCTGAGTTTTCCAAATTTGCTGACATAATGAGTGCAACACTTAAACACCATCATCTTCTGGATTTACAATAGCTCAGGTAGAATTCTATCACCTCCACTAGCTTTTTTTGTAATAATGCTTCCTAAGGCCCACTTGATTTCACAAACCAGGATGTCTAGCTCTAGGTGAGAGACTAGACACAACCATCGTGGTTGTGAGAGTCATTAAAACCTGTTTTTTATTGTTCTATGTATTCTTACCACCTCTTCTTAATATCTTCTGCTTCTGTTAGATTCATAGACACAACCATCGTGGTTGTGAGGGTCATTAAAACCTGTTTTTTATTGTTCTATGTATTCTTACCACCTCTTCTTAATATCTTCTGCTTCTGTTAGATTCATACTGTTTCTGTCAGATTCATACTGTTTCTGTCAGATTCATACTGTTTCTGTCCTTTATTGTGTCCATCTTTGCATGAAATGTTCCCTTGGTATCTCTTATTTTCTTAGAGATTTCAGGTCTTTCCCATTCTATTATTTTTCTCTATTTCTTTGCACTGTTCACTTAAGAAGGCATTTTTATCTCTCCCTGCTATTCTTTGGAGCTCTGCATTCAAATGACTGTATCTTTCCTTTTCTCCTTTGCCTTTCACTTCTTTTCTTTTCTCAGCTCCTTGTAAGGCCTCCTTAGACAACCATTTTGCCTTTTTGCTTTTCTTTTTCTTGGGGATGATTTTGATCAGAGCCTCCTGTACAATGTTACAAACCTTTGTACATAGTTCTTTAGGCACTCTGTCTCTGATCTAATACCTTGAATATATTTGTCACTTCTACTGTATAATAATAAAGGATTTAACTTAGGCCATACCTGAAGGCCTAATGGTTTTCCCTACCTTCTTCAATTTAAGTCTGAATTTTGCAATAAGGAGCCCATGATCTGCACCACAGTCAGCTCCCAGTCTTGCTTTTGCTGACTGCACAGAGCTTCTCCATATTTGGCTACAAAGAATATAATCAATATGATTTTGGTATTGACCATCTGGTGTCCATGCATAGAGTCATCTTTTGTGTTGTTGGAAGAGGGCATTTGCAATGATCAGTGCATTCTCTTAGCAAAACTTTGTTAGCCTTTGCCCTGCTTCATTCTGTACTCCAAAGGCCAGACTTGCCTATTACTCCAGTTATCTCTTGACGTCCTACTTTTGCATTCCAGTCCCCTATGATGAAAAGGACATCTTGTTTTGATGTTAGTTCTAGAAGGTCTTGTACATCTTTATAGAAGTGTTCAAGTTCAGCTTCTTCAGCAAGATTGGTTGGGTTAAATACTTGGATTACCATGATATTGAATGATTTGCCTTGGAAATGAACCAAGATCATTCTGTCATTTTTGAGGTTGCACCCAACTATTATATTTCAGACTCTTGTATTGACTATGAAAGCTACTCCATTTCTTCTAAGGGATTCTTGCTCACAGTAGTAGATATAATGGCCATCTAAATTTGCCCATTCCTATCCATTTTAGTTCACTGATTCCTAAAGTGTCAATGTTGCCATCACTCGCCATCTCCTGTTTGACTGCTTCCAGTTTACATTGATTCGTGGAACTGACATACCACGTTCCTATGCAGTATTGTTCTATATAGCATCAGACTTTATTCTCACCACCAGACACACCCACAACTGCAACTGGCATAGTTTCCACTTTGGTTCAGCCTCTTCATTCCTTCTGAAGCTATTTATCTGCTCTTCTTATTAGGCATTAGGTTAATATTTTATAAAAAAAATTAAAAATGTATAAACATATAAAATATTTTTTAAATGTATATATTTTTCTTTGCTTTCAAAGTGACTCAATGTGGAACAGTATTTTTATTTCCAGTGTATGGATAAGGGAACTAAGATACAGAGACTGTTGCCCAAGGTCACAAAGCTTGTGAGTGGCAGAACCAGTTTTGAAATCCAGGCAATCACTCTCCAGATCAATATACTTAGCCACTGTGTCAAACCAATAAGTACAACAGTAAATCAATATTGCAATATTTGATAAATGCTACAGAGGAGAAAAGAAAAACAGACTGGTTTAAGAGTGGAAAATGTTATGAATCTCCTTGAGAATCAGTAGTCACAGAAAGCCACTCTGAATGAGAATGTACATTTTAGTTGATGCCTAAAGCTTAAATATCAGTGGGATCACAAAAGTGACTAAACAACCTATAAACTTGGTGACTAAACAACAACAAAGCTTGAATAGGAGCCATTAGTTGAATTCCTGGGGCCCCAGCAGTCCTTTGTAGAAACTAATCAATATAGTTAAACCCTTCCAGCCACCCCACATTTATCTTGCTCATTTCTGCTTTCATGCCATTGCCAGGGCCCTATTGTTCTTTCCTGTGTTGTAATTTTTTTTCCACCTAAAAATATTTTTTTTACTGAATGTAACACTTACCTTCTTATTTTTCTAAACTCTTTTGACATATAACAAGCCATGTGCAAGTTACCTGATATTTCCTTGTCTTATTTTATTGGTAGTTATGTTTATATTCAATTATGCCATGCAAACCATTGGCTAGTGACATGGCCCCTCCCTTATTCTGAGGGGTTCATTACCTTTATAAGTCAGAGCATGTGATACATGATACACACCATGTGAACCTTGACATGAACTTTACCCTGAGGCAACAGGCTGAAACAGGCCTGGACCGCTAAGCTGAGAGTGATCAGTCTTGAGGCTGGCCTATGTAGTAGTAGCATGAAGAATCTCCCTCATTTGGTCATGCTTTTCTGATTGCTCACTATTTAAACCAACATGGTTCTTTCTTTGAGAGTTTAAATAGATAACAGAAATTAAAGGGGATCAAAAATATTTGCCTAAACCCTCTAAGCAACAGCAGGAGGAATCTTTCTGAAAACACTTCTGTTCATCAAAATTAGGAGACACAGCTCAGTACAAGACCAGCCCTGAGAGAAGAGATAAAGACTTTCTGTTTGATGTAACTGATCATTTATCCTATGTGACTGTCATTTATCCTGTCAGGAAAGTGTGTGATTTCCTCGGTTCTGTCTCGTCACAACAATAATTTGAAGGGATGGACGTTAAAGTCCTCGGCATGTCACAGCTCTCGGACAGATCAGTGTTACATGTCCATGCTACAGCTCAGTTTTATTTAGAAAGTAAAGGAAACTACATCCTCAAGACATGAGAGCATGCCGACCCAAGCATGCTGACCCAAAAGATGCGAAGAGGAGAGAGAGAGAGAGAATGGGAGAGAGAGAGCAGGAGAGTGCGAGAGAGGGAGAGCAGGGGAATAGGAGAGAGGGAAGGAAAAGAGGGAGAGAGGCCCCTGGCCCTTTGGCTCCTCTTTCTATATGTTTTTTCTCCTCCCCCTGGCCTGCCCTATGTAACCTGGGCTAGCCAGGAGTTCTGTTTGTTCTACCTGAGGTCCTCACTCCAGTCCTTGGACCTTCCTTTGTTCTATTTTCATGGGCTTTTCCCTTTCTTGATTTTTAGCCACCACCATTCTGGACTTCTTTTTCCGATTCTAATTACCTGACATTCGCCCCTCAAGAGATGGGAGGCCCAATTCTTTGGGAATAGGGGTGTCAAGGTCTTTCTGGCTACTTCCTGCTGATCTGGGATGGCGAGAGGTTTGGGCCTCCCTCTATTGCTAGTCTCAGGCCCTCAGAGTCCTTATAGCAGTGTCCATCTAAGGGTGAGTGATGTTTTCCATGGTCGGCTATAGTTTCACACATCCTTGTTGAACTGGCACTGAATGTTGTAGCTTGTTGACCTGGACAGAGACAAAAGGGGTTAAATAAATGATAATACATGGAGCAATCACATGCAGCATCAATATGGCATAACAAGGACTAGTAGGGGCATTAGCCAACTCCAAATTTCCATCACCAGGATGGCTCAAGTCCCTCCTTGTTAGGAATCAGAAGACCTATCTCCTCTCTGTTTTGGAGTTCAAGCCCTGACAAGCTGTGTTGGCTCTTTAGAGATGTCCTGAGAAATCTTATCCCCAGAAACTAGATTTTGGGGGTGTTCGTTAGAATGACACTCATTTGTAGTTCTGAATAGGTATCTGAGATCTCCCAGGGGCTCACAGGTGTATTGAGCGTCCTCTTCTGTTTTCTTCCATGGCTTGATTCGTGAGTAGTGAATCCAGGAGTCATGTCCTGGTACCTTGACTGCTGTGGGGGTAGAAAGTATTACAGGCTAGGGATCCTTCCATGTGGGCTGGAGTTGAGCCTTTGGGGACCCACCTTTCCAGACTTTAATAAGGACTTGAGTCCCTGGAGCATATAGCAGTGATTCCTTAGAATCTTTTGGGTCCTGGTTCACACCCCACAAGCGTATATCCTGTTGGAATTGAGCAATGTCCATGATATAAGACTGGAGGTTCTGAGCCTCTGGATCTAAGAAGAAGTTATTGACATAAACTAAAGGTTTCCCATCTAGCATCTCATAAGGACTAAGACCAACCTGTTCCTTAGGGGCAATATGGGTGTGGAGGAGAACTATTGCTAAAACTTCCTTCCATCTCAGGGAGGTCTCCTGGGTTATCTTTTTTATCATTGATTTTAAGAATTGGTTGCCTCTTTCTACTTTTCCTGAAGACTGAGGTCTACAGGCACAATGGAGATAGTAAGTAATGCCCAATGCTTTACAGATCCCTTGGGTGACCTTAGAAGTAAATGATGTCCCACTGTTACTTTGTAATGACCTGGGCAGACCAAATGGGAATATCTTTCCTTTTCTCCTTTGCTTTTCGTTTCTTTTCTTTTCACAGCTATTTGTAATGCCTCCTCAGATGACCATTTTGCCTTTTTGCATTTCTTTTCCATGGGGATGGTCTTGATCCCTGTCTCCTATACAATGTCACGAACGTCCATCCATAGTTCATCAGGCTCTCTGTCTATCAGATCTAGTCCCTTAAATCTATTTCTCACTTCCACTGTATAGTCATAAGGGATTTGATTTAGGTCATACCTGAATGGTCTAGTGGTTTTCCCTACTTTCTTCAATTTAAGTCTGAACTTGGCAATAAGGAGTTCATGATCTGAGCCACAGTCAGCTCCTGGTCTTGTTTTTGCTGACTGTATAGAGCTTCTCCATCTTTGGCTGCAAAGAATATAATCAATCTGGTTTCAGTGTTGACCACCTGGTGTTGTCCATGTGTAGAGTCTTCTCTTGTATTGTTGGAAGAGGGTGTTTGCTATGACTAGTGTGTTCTCTTGGCAAAACTCTATTAGCCTTTGCCCTGCTTCATTCTGTACTCCAAGGCCAATTTTGCCTGTTACTCCAGGTGTTTCTTGACTTCCTACTTTTGCATTCTAGTCCCCTATAATGAAAAGGACATTTTGGGGGGTGTTAGTTCTAAAAGGTCTTGTAGGTCTTCATAGAAGTGTTCAACTTCAGCTTCTTCAGCATTACTGGTTGGGGCATAGGCTTGGATTACCGTGATATAGAATGGTTTGCCTTGGAAATGAACAGAGGTCATTCTGTCATTTTTGAGATTGCATCCAAGTACTGCATTTTGGACTCTGTTGACCATAATGGCTACTCCATTTCTTTTAAGGGATTCCTGCCCACAGAAGTAGATATAATGGTCTTGTGAATTAAATTCACCCATTCCAGTCCATTTTAGTTCGCTGATTCCTAGAACGTTGACATTCACTCTTGCCATCTCCTGTTTGACCACTTCCAATGTGCCTTGATTCATGGATCTAACATTCCAGGTTCCTATGCAATATTGCTCTTTACAGCATCGGACCTTGCTTCTATCGCCAGTCACATCCACAACTGGGTATTGTTTTTGCTTTGGCTCCATCCCTTCATTCTGTCTGGAGTTATTTCTCCACTGATCTCTAGTAGCATATTGGGCACCTACCGACCTGGGGAGTTCCTCTTTCAGTATCCTATCATTTTGCATTTTTATACTGTTCATGGGGTTCTCGAGGAAAGAATACTGAAGTGGTTTGCCATTCCCTTCTCCAGTGGACCACATTCTGTCATACCTCTCCACCATGGCATGGCTTAATTTCATTGAGTTAGACAAGACTGTGGTCTGTGTGATCAGATTGGCTAGTTTTCTGTGACTATGGTTTCAGTGTGTCTGCCCTCTGACGCCCTCTTGCAACACCTACCATCTTACTTGGGTTTCTCTTACCTTGGACGTGGGGTATCTCTTCATGGCTGCTCCAGCAAAGCGCAGCCGATGCTCCTTACTTTGGTGGACTTCCTCCTCTCGGCCGCCGCCCCTAACTTCGGGCGTGGGGTAGCTCATCTCGGCCACTCCTGCACTGTCGCAGCCTGGTGCTTTCGGTCGTCACCCCTGACTTTGGACGAGGGGTAGCTCCTCATAGCCATGCTTCTGCGCGGTCCGTCACAGCTGGCGTGCTTCTGGTAATGCTCAGAATTCTCCAAGCCAGGCTTCGTCAGTAGTGAACTGTGAACTTCCACATGTTCAAGCTGGTTTTAGAAAAGGCAGAGGAACCAGAGATCAAACCCCGCTGGATCATCAAAAAAGCAAGAGAGTTCCAGAAAAACATCTATTTCTGCTTTATTGACTACACCAAAGCCTTCGACTGTGTGGATCTCAATAAACTGTGGAAAATTCTGAAAGAGATGGGAATACCAGACCACCTGACCTGCCTCTTGAGAAACCTGTATGCAGGTCAGGAAGCAACAGTTAGAACTGAACATGGAACAACAGACTGGTTCCAAATAGGAAAAGGAGTACGTCAAGGCTGTATATTGTCACCCTGCTCATTTAACTTATATGCAGAGTACATCATGAGAAACGCTGGGCTGGAAGAAGCACAAGCTGGAATCAAGATTCCTGGGAGAAATATCAATACCCTCAGATATGCAGATGACACCACCTTTACGGCAGAAAGTGAAGAGGAACTAAAGAGCCTCTTGATGAAAGTGAAAGAGGAGAGTGAAAAAGTTGGCTTAAAACTCAACATTCAGAAAACTAAGATCATGGCATCTGGTCCCATCACTTCATGACAAATAGATGGGGAAACAGTGGAAATAGTGTCAGACTTTATTTTGGGGGGCTCCAAAATCACCTCAGATGGTGATTGAAGCCATGAAATTAAAAGATGCTTACTGCTTAGAAGGAAAGTTATGACCAACCTAGATAGCATATTAAACAGCAGAGACGTTACTTTGCCAACAAAGGTCCATCTAGTCAAGGCTATGGTTTTTCCAGTGGTCATGTATAGATGTGAGAGTTGGACTGTGAAGAAAGTTGAGCTCTGAAGAGTTGATGCTTTTGAACTGTGGTGTTGGAGAAGACTCTTGAGAGTCCCTTGGACTGCAAGGAGATCCAACCAGTCCATCCTAAAGGAGATCAGTCCTGGGTGTTCATTGGAAGGACGGATGCTGAAGCTGAAACTCCAGTACTATGGCCAACTCATGTGAAGAGTTGACTCATTGGAAAAGACCCTGATGCTGGGAGGGATTGGGGGCAGGAGGAGAAGGGGACAACAGAGGATGAGATGGCTGGATGGCATCACTGACTCGATGGGCATGAGTTTGAGTAAACTCCGGGAGTTGGTGATGGACACGGAGGCCTGGCGTGCTGCAATTCATGAGTTCGCAAAGAGTTGGACACGACTGAGCGAATGAACTGAACTGAACTGGGCAGATCAAATCTCAGAATGATTTCATGGAGCAGTTTTTTTTTACCACCTCCTCAGCTTCAGTCCAGGTGGGAAAGCCTTCAGTCCATCCTGTGAATGGATCTATTATGACTAACAGGTATTAATATGCTTGAGAAATTGGCATCTGGGTGAAGTCCATCTACCAGTCCTCTCCTGGGTAGGTCCCACATCATTGGACAGGTTGAGCCAACTGCGGTCTTCGAGCTCCTTGGGGGGTGTTTAATTAGCAAGTGGGACAAGTGGAGACCACTTGCCTTATAGTTGTTTGGAGGCCTGTTCTTCTGAAGGACCTTTCTAGTAATCTTTGGAGGGCCTCTTCTCCTAAATGAGTGGTGGCATGTAAGGAGTTAACCAACTTCCATTGGAGGTTCCCAGGCAGAAAAAGGAGCCCCTCCTTTTGGAACCACCCCATATGATCTTCTTGAAAGCCCTCACTCTTAGCTTTAAGAGTCTCACCTTCAGTATATGAAGGAGTTTCTGGCAAATTAGTCTGTGGAACTAGGGTGGCAACCCCTATTAGGTCATTGGTCTGTAAAGCAGCCTGATCAGCTGCTTGGTTCCCTCGTGCCACTTCCATGCTCCCTTTTTGGTGTCCTTTACAGTGGGAGACTGAAACCTCAGTGGGCAGATGGACTGCCTCCAAGAGTCTAAGGATTTGATCACCATATTTGATTGGGGACCCTCGAGTGATCAAGTGGCCTCTTTCCAAATAGCAGCATGTGCATGTAGCACCAGAAAGGCATACTTGGAGTCAGTGTAAACAGCTACTCTTTTTCCTTTTCCCAGCTCTAAACCTCAAGTCAGGACTTATGAGCTCAGCTAATTGATCTGAAGTACCTGGTGGCAAAGGTTTAGCCTCTATGGTCTCAAAATTGGAGACTACTGCATAGCCAGCTCTTCTTTTACCATCCAAGAAAAAGCTGCTTTCATCAGTGTACCAGATTTCCTCAGGATTGTTCAGAGGACCTTCTGACAATCCCTCTCAGGGGTTTTTCCAGTGGTCCAAGGTTTCTAGGCAAGAGTGAAAGGAGAGAGAGGGTGACTGGGTTAAGGACCTCACAAGGGGATATAGTGAGGCCTGGATTTTCCATCAACACTACTTGATATCTGAGGATTTTTTGATCAGACATCTATAAATGCCCTCTCCCATTTAGGAGTTGTTTCACTTGGTGGCTGGTAAAAATAGTTAGTTTGCCCCCCAAAAAAAGAGTTTTAAAGCATTTTCTATCAGGATTGCAATAGCTGTAAGATTTCAAAGGCAGGGTGGCCAGTCCCGGGTGGTTGGGTGAAGCCTCTTGGATAAGTAAGCTACAGGCTTGGGCTCAGATCCCAACCTTTGAGTTAACACATCCAAGGCTATTTCTTCTCTTTCGTGGACATAAAATTGGAATGTTTTTTCTGGGTCTGGCAACCTCAAGGCAGATGCTTGAGTTAAGGCTTGTTTTAGTGTAACCTCTGCCTTCTTTTGAGGAGTTTCTCACATCAGCGGGATTGAATCATCCCGTCCCCTTAAACTTTCATATAAGGGCTGGGCAATTAGACCATAGTTGGGTATCCAGATTCTACAATACCCTGTTAGCCCCAGGAAAGCTCACAATTGTTTTTGAGTCGTGGGGGAAGGAAACTGGAGGATTCCTTGTACCTAATTAGAGGACAGCCTCCTGGACCCGTGTGTAATCTAAACTCCCAGGTAAGTGACCTTTGTCTTGAATCTGTGCCTTAGCATGGAAGACTTTATATCCCCTCTCTGCCAAAAAGTTTAGAACTTGAATTACTTGTTGTTGGGCATTTTTCTGACCTGGAGAGCAGATTAGTAGGTCATCTACATATTGTAATATTTTCCCATTAGGCCCCAGGTCCAAGTCTAGGAGATCCCAGCTAAGGGCCTGTCCAAACTGGTGGCGGCTATCTCTGAACCCCTGAGGTAATACTGTCCAAGTCATCTATTGGTGTTTTTCTCCTGGAGCCTCCCACTTGAAGGCAAAAAGGTATTGGGATTCTTTAGCCAGTGGTATGCAAAAAAATGCATCTTTGAGATCCAAGACTGTAAACCATTTGGCACTGGGTGGGATTTCTCCCAAGACTACATAGAGATTGAGTACTACTGTGGGATGGAAGGGGACTACAGCTTCATTTATGATCAGGAGATCTTGAACCATTTGCCAGTTTCCATCCTTTTTCTTCACTGAGAGGATCAGGGTGTTACACAGCGAATTGGTGGGGACCAGTAGCCCACAAGCAAGGAATTTATTTATTAGAGACTATAGTCCCTCCTGAGCCTCTCTTCTGAGGGGATATTGTTTCTGGTTAGGAAACCTAGTAGGATCCTAACCTAATGATGACCGGTTCAGCTTGGTGGGCTCATCCAGGAGTCCCCTGGGACCATACCTGGGACCTCCCATAGTTTTTGGTCCCTCTCTATTGGAGAGGGTGTAATGGGTTCTGCAGTAGTAACCAGAAGCTGTAGGGCTCTAGGGGCTGAAAAGCTTCCCATCACAAGGGTGGTCACCAGTTTAGTGAGTATATCTCTTCCCAGTAAGGGAGTAGGGCACTCAGGGACCACCAGAAACTGGTGGGAAAATATTTGTCCATCCCAGCAAAAAAGAAGTGCTTGGGTGAATCTGTTAGTAGTTGCTTTTCCTGTAGCACCCAAAATGGTACAGGTTTGGGAGGAGAAGGCTCTGGAGTAGGCGCTCAGGACAGGGTAAGTAGCCCCTGTGTCAACCAAGAAATTCTCCGACCTACCTTTCACATCCAGTTGCACCCTTGGCTCTAGCCCTGTGATGGTTATCTGTGACAGGCGGGCTGGCTGGAGCGGGCCACTTCATTTCTGTAGAACCATCATGAGGGAAGGCTTGGCGCTTGACCTTGAGACTCTTGGGTCCCAAGGCCAGAGTGCCACCCAATGTCCCAATTGAGAGCGTTCATAGCAAGCCGTTTTAGATTTGTCACGGTTTGGACAGTCTTTGGCCCAGTGCCCCGCCTGTCTACAGATTAGGTACTGTCCTTTAAGGACTCTGGGTTTTCCACAGGGCTTCCCTGGAGGGCAGCCAGCATCTGGGCATGCCTTGTTTCTTTCCTTTTCTCCCTCTCCTGGGCCTTGGCCTCCTTCTCCTGTTCTCTGTTATAAAAGGTATTGGTGGCTGTTTGGACCATCTCATCTAAAGAAGCAGCAGGGTCCTGCTGCTGTAGCTGTTGTAACTTTATTCTGATGTCTGGGGCACATTGGGACAGGAATTTGTCCTTTAAAATCACCTGTCCCTTGTAAAAGTCTAAGTCCAGATTGGTAAACTTTTGGAGGGCCTCTTTTAGCATTTCCAGAAAGTCAATGTGGTTCTCATTGGGCTTCTGAGTTATTACTGAGATTGGGCACAGTCCCACAAGTATTAGGCTTCCTTCTATTTCCATGGGTGGACTTACTTAGGGGTGAGTCTTTCTGAAGCTTATCCTACCTGCTGCTGCTGCTGCTAATGAAAACTAGTTATCTTTAGAGGGCCTGATATTTAATGTGCTACGTGTTCAAAGGGATTTCACTAAAGACTACTGCTGCTGCTGCTAAGTCACTTCAGTTATGTCTGACTCTGTGCGATTCCATAGACGGCAGCCCACAAGGCTGCCCCGTCCCTGGGATTCTCCAGGCAAGAGTGGGTTGCCATTTCCTCCTCCAATACATGGAAGTGAAAAGTGAAAGTGAAGTCTCTCAGTCGTGTCCGACCAGTAGCGACCCCATAGACTGCAGCCCTCCAGGCTCCTCCGTCCATGGGATTTTCCAGGCAAGAGTACTGGAGTGGGGTGCCATTGCCTTCTTCTTATCCTACCTAGTACTGTTGTAACCTGAGAGTTAGGCGTCCCTGAGTCAGGGTACAGATCCCCAGGCAGGCTGAGGCGTGACAGCCTCATGGAGATCGAATCACCAGGCAGGTCGAGGCAGGTCAGCCTCCCAAGAATTGGGTCCCTGGGCAGGTTGAGGCATGACGACCTCCTCGCACCCCTGGACTGGCGGATCCCCAAGCAGGTTGAGGTGTGACAACCTTTTGAGGACAAGATCCCTAGGCAGGTCAAGGCAGGTTGACCTCCTGGGACCCTGGACTGGAGTTGGGTGTCCCCAAGGTCTCCAGCATGACCAGTGCTGAGTAGGATTAGGGGTTGTAATTTTAACTCATTGCCAGCTTTTTCACCAGAGATGGGAATAGATACCATGATGTAAAACAATCCAAGCCTGTACCCTGAGACTGGGAACCTGGTGAAACAGTCATAAGCCTTGTCCTCTTACTGCTTTAAGGGATTATAAGTCACTTATTTCCTCCCCTAGTCCTCCATAAGAGGAGGTTAGGGTGCCTCCAATGGTAAACAATTCATGTTATAGCCCACTTTAGGTAATAACAGAAGTAATGACAAAGGAGTGGGTTATCTGGCCCTGTTAGGGGCATTAAAGTATTTTAATAATAGGCTGGGTAGAGCAATGTTCCCTACAAGGGGGCAGGGTTCTGGTTGTAGGAGTTGGTAATTGGCTTAAGAACAAATTGGTAAGAGACAACAGACCAGATGTTTCATAAAAGTGGAATGGAGATTTGATCTGGGGGTATGTTGTAACTTTAGGAGAGGGGTAGTAATGGTTTGGGCCCAGACAGCCTGCAGGGCTAAATCCCAAAGTGGCAAACATTATCCCTGGAAGCCCAATTGCCTTTGAAGGGATTCCACCAACTGATGGACTTCCAGCAGGCATTGTGTGCCTGTCGCCCACCCTAGCAGGTTCACTGAGAGATGCTGGTGTTGTTCATGTTGTAGGAAGCACGGAAGATGGAGGCCTGAATATCTAGAGGGACTGGATATTATATAGTACTTCCCTCCCAAGGGTCAGCTATTTTCTGGTTGTCCCTGCAGAAGATTGTACAGGCAACACTGTGGGCCTGGAGGGGGCTCAGGAAATGAGCATGAAACAGGAGGAAAGGGGACAGGGCACAACTTTTTAAAGAATGACATAGCACAAGGGTATAACATAAACCGATTAAAATCAATTGGGTCCAAGATGACAAGTCAAATTCAAGTAAACCTTCATCCCCAATCTGTAAGCTAAATGACACACCCAGAGGTGGCAGGACAGCTCCAAGGCACTGTCAAAAGAGGGAGGAGTGGGTGGTTCCCAACGGCTGAGTAGGATGATCCTCCCACTTATTAGCATATGAATTCACCCAGCTCAGAAAAAACTAGCTGACTGAATTCCATGGTCAAAGCTCTTGCCCTCTGCAATGGCCCAAACCCTGCTGAGTGTGTTTCTCTCTGAATCCTAACAAATCCACCTCTTACCTATCGCTGTGTCTTTCACTGAAATTCTGCAATGAGATATCAGAGCCTGAGCTTCATCAGGTCTTGAAGCCAGGCATCATGGGTTTTGGCCAGGCTCAAGTCCCAGGAGAGAGGAGCTGAAGGATGGGAGGAAAAAGCAGTGGGGGAAATGTGCCAAAGAATCCCCTTCATAGCCTGCTGGGAAATCTGCTCAATACCTGACCTGTACTCACAATTTTTATTGGCCTGATCCTTGGCACAAAGAAGATTAAGGACAGAAGAACCCCCGCTGACTTGGGTAACAGCTACTGGGGCTCAGCAGATAGTGAAGCCTTTGGGACATATTGAGGAGTAGCCTCTCCAGAGTCCCTCAGTTGTGCCCACTGCTACTGGCCTGTTCACGGGGGTTCAAGGAAACAAGAAAGGAGAATTGTAAAGGAATTAAGATTTTGTTAGGCATATGTCCTTCCAGCCATAGGAGCAATGACCTCCTACCTTAAACAGAGGTCTTCTGGAATCTGAGACTGAGCCACATGAGCTTCTGCTAAGTTCGTTATTCCCTGTCCCAGTTTCCAGCACGCTGGGCTTCTTGTCACTTCCCTGCACTAGGTTTTCTTTGTGTTCAGCTTCTACCGCAAGCTTTCACCAAGTTGGGCTCCTGTTGAACTTAGCCTCCTCCTTGCAGGGACTGCTGAGGTTGTTTCAGCCAGGTTAAATCTGAGTCACGGCACCATAGGTATCAGGGGAGTGTGTAATTTCCTTGGTTCTGTCTCGTCACAACAAAAATTTGAAGCAACAGACGTTAAAGTCCTCAGCATGTCACAGCTCTTGGACAGATCAGTGTTACAACTCCATGTTACAGCTCAGTTTTATTTAGAAAATAAAGGAAAATACATCCTTGAGGCATGAGGGCATGCCAATCCAAAAGACGCGAAGAGAAGAGAGAGAGAGAGGGAGAGAGGGAGAGAGACCCCGGCCCTTTGGCTCCTCTTTCTATATGTTTTTTCTCCTCCCCCTGGGCTTGCCCTATGTAAATTGGGCTAGCCAGGAGTGCTGTTTGTTCTACCTGTGGTCCTCACTCCAGTCTTTGGACCTTCCTTTGTTCTATTTTCATGGGCTTTTCCCTTTCTTGTCTTTTAGCCACCACCATTTTGGACTCCTTTTTCCTATTCTAATAACGTAACAATCCTAAGAAAGGAGCAAGTCATGGAAAGAGCTAAGATGACAGAAAGAAGAGTCCCTGTGCCCCAATAATCACTGCATTATGGCTAGGAACCTGAGAAAGGTGGAGAACCTAGTGAAAGTGAAAGTAGTTCTGTCGTGTACAACTCTTTGTGACCCCATAGACTTAGTCCATGTTCTCCAGGCCAGAGTACTGGAGTGAGTAGCCTTTCCCTTCTCCAGGGTATCTTCCCAACCCAGGAATCAAACCCAGGTCTCCCACATTGCAGGCGGATTTTTTAACCAGCTGAGCCACAAGGGAAGCCCAAGAATACAGGAGTAGGTAGCCTATCCCTTCTCCAATAGACTTTCCCCACCCAGGAATCAAACCAGGGTCTCCTGCATTGCAGGCAGATTCTTTACCAACTGAGCTATGAGGGAAGCCCTTAGGAGAACCTAAAGAAAGACAAATGTGGTTTCTTGCTGAAATGGTACTTGAACTAAGATTCTGTAACTAGAGAATGGAAGGAAAGATGTTTGCTTGTACATACAATTGCTTTGAAGGAAACAAATTAAATATCTAAGAAAGAATATAAGAAATTTGTTATCTGGTCTGTATAAATCTAAAATGACATTAAGGCTGTTGAGAGATGAGTTTAGGCTTTCATCACCAAGCCAGAACAAGCTCTCTCCATCAGCTTCAACAAACATCTTTCTAACTTAGATGGCTAGAGACATTTCTTTTCAAGTTTAATCTCTATATCTTAAACATTTTTGTCTCTCATTATTTTTATGAGCAAGATCTGGGTTCTTGGAGTCATCTTCATAGAGTTTGAATGTTGCACTTAAAAAAAAAAAAAAAAAAACCTACAAAAATTGTCAATCAAGAGATCCAAGAGAGAGCCAAGTTTCCTTCCACTGAATATTTTCAAACAGAATCTGTTGCTTTTGAAGAAATACTATAGAGATTACTCATTAAGCTTTAGGTAGAAGTTGGATTAATTGACCTCTTAAATTCTTCCTAGTATGTAACTATGTTTTCTTGAAACAAGAATTAAAACAGAAAAGGAAGTAAATAATTTTATTATCTTTTAGAACTCTAGCATATTAAAGATGAGGAGATTAAGACCCACTCTTGTCCTGGTACTTTATTTACAAAGGGTTAGAGATAATATAACTGTACATTTTGTTCTACTTTATTTCTCAAAATTAGTGAATTTTATTCCCTAGGAAAATTTTCCAAGTTGATTACATCAAATAAATTTGTAAACCAAGAACTTGGGGGCTTACTAAAAACCTTGGTTTTATTAAAAAGTGTTAATTCACAACCTCCATAGGAGCTTCCCAGGTCTGATCTGAAACTGGCCCCTGGACACAGAGGAAAGGTAGGGACCAAAGAAGGAGACAAACACTCTAGGTTAGTGACTGGCAGGTTTAATATGCAAGAGAACTTAAAAGATTTGTCTTGGGTGGTTGCAAGGCAAGTAGATCTTCATGCCAGCCTACCACAATCTTGAAAGTTTATGTTAAGGCCTAAACTGGATTCAGTCACGTACCCGTCAGATAGTTTCATCACCACATCACTAGCTCAGAGCTATATCTAGGAGGAGCTTCTGACAGTAGGAAAGGCAAACAGAATACAAAATCCCAAAACAGAAGAATCGGTGAGGAGCCTTCAGTTGCCTGGGCCCAGCAGACGGGTCAAACCAGCAGTCACATCCTTTCAGTGACTTCCAGTAGGAAGTCAAACATAATTTAAGAATTATTTGCTAGATTAAATGTGCCATTAGATTGCAGAAAATAAAATGTATAATTTACAAAGCTCATTTTTTTTTTGCTCTAATGTTTGTGTTTTAATGTTTTTATAAGAGCATCTGCACAGAATAGTTACCTTCTTTCATAAGAGGAAGCATGATACTGACAGCTATTCTATAATTAAGTCATACTTTTAGGAAGTTTGTGAATATATTTCATCTCTTTCATCTCTGTATTCTCAGTAAGTGAAAAAAATCATTGGTAAAACATAATTAAAATATTCAAGCAGCATACCTCTTAGAAAAAAAAGCTAAAAACCGTTGATGAAATACAAAAATACAAAGCATAACACATTGATATATTAGAACTTCCACTGAATAAAAATGACTAGTATTATTAGGGGTAACATTTAGAGATAGTTATTTTTGTTTGGAGTAAAGAAAGGGATTTATACTGAAACTAGAAAGATACTCATCATGTATAACTATAATGCAAAGCTATTGAACATTATATGGGTTAGAATTAAATAATATATTGGATATAGATTTTAGAAATTGCTTTTTCTTACTCTTATTTGTTCTTACTCTCATTCTCTCTCTCATTATATTACATACATGCATATAAAGCATGCACCACAAGCATACATAGATACATGTACTTTGTGTGTGCACACACACATACACACACACACAAAACAAGAACAGAAATGTTTTTGTGTATGTGTATGATAGTTAGCTATACACTTTAGGCATTTTCCTGATTTTAGCAAGAGAGATTGAAGTGGCAATCTAGAAACTAGATTTAACTAGCTCTTAAGTGCAAATCTAGAAAACTAGATGATTTGGAAGTAGGTAAAGCTTAACATTCAAAAAACAAAGATCATGGCATCTGGTCCCATCACTTCATGGGAAATAGATGTGGAGACTGTGGAAACAGTGTCAGACTTTATTTTTTGGTGCTCCAAAATCACTGCAGATGGTGACTGCAGCCATGAAATTAAAAGACGCTTACTCCTTGGAAGGAAAGTTATGACCAACCTAGATAGCATATTAAAAAGCAGAGACATTACTTTGCCAACAAAGGTCCATCTGGTCAAAGCTATGGTTTTTCCAGTGGTCATGTATGGATGTGAGAGTTGGACTGTGAAGAAAGCTGAGCACCAAAAACTTGATGCTTTTTAACTGTGGTGTTGGAGAAGACTCTTGAGAGTCCCTTGGACTGCAAGGAGATCCGACCAGTCCATCCTAAAGGAGATAGGTCCTGGGTATTCACTGGAAGAACTTATGCTGAAGCTGAAACTCCAATACTTTGGCCACTTCATGCCAAGAGTTGACTTATTGGAAAAGACCCTGATGCTGGGAGGGATTGGGGGCAGGAGAAGGGGACGACAGAGGATGAGATGGTTGGATGGCATCACCGACTCGATGGACATGAGTTTGAGTAAACTCCAGGGGTTGGTGATGGACCGGGAGGCCTGGCGTGCTGTGATTCATGGGGTCGCAGAGTCGGACACGACTAAGCAACTGAATTGAACTAAACTGAAGGATCATTTGTGGGCTTCCCCAGTGGCTCAGGGGTAAAGAATTTGCTTGCAATGCACGAGTCACAGGAAATG
Source organism: Dama dama (assembly GCF_033118175.1). Lineage (NCBI taxonomy): Eukaryota > Metazoa > Chordata > Mammalia > Artiodactyla > Cervidae > Dama > Dama dama. The sequence goes on along the minus strand of NC_083698.1, from coordinate 55,177,983 downwards.
CAGGTTCTATCCCTGGGTGGGGAAGATCCCCTGGAGGAGGGCATGGTAATCCACTCCAGTATTCTTGCCTGGAGAATCCCCTGGGCAGAGGAGCCTGACAGACTACAATCCATAGCGTTGCAAAGAGGTGGACAGGACTGAAGCAAATGCAAGTGGCGTTTGTAGCGCAGGTAAAGGTACTAGATTTCTCAGGGCCCAATCTTTGAAGTCACACTCAAGGAGGAGAAACTATGGGTTGATGTGAAAGAGATAAGATATATGATAGAGAAGCTGCAAACCGAATTTGGGGTTCTTGCAGGAATAGACAAGATCTCTGTCCTGTGACTCTAGATCAGTTAAAATAATGTCTTTTCTGCTATTTTCACAGGATAACCAAGTTTAGTTCCTTGAAGGAAAGACTTCTCTTCATCCATAAAGATGCAAAACTATTCTATCAGCAGTAAAGTCTGTAAATGTGACATATATCTATGATATATTCAGTGTTATGACAGAAGTATCCTTGAATCTATCTATATAAGATTGGTTTTAAAATATCTGAAATGATTAACAAAAGTCCATAATTGTTTTTTTGTTTGTTTGTTTTCATAGAGCTGAATTTATTAAACAGATCAAATTTGTAAGGCAGACTAGCTGAAACAACTCCCACTTCTCTAAAGGCAGAAATAGAATTGAAAACCAAAAGAGGTTCTGAAATTTCTCTATCTGGAAATCTTTTAGAAAATCACATTGCCAGTCCCTTTAGAGAAAGTCTTAACAATAAAGCAGAAGGAGAGAAATTCACGTCAGGGATTGATATTCATCCTTATAAAGCCCTGGCTAACAGGAATTACTTTTCTTTCCCTTTCCTACTCACAGCTTTAGTGAGGTATAATTGACAAATAAAAATTAAAATTGTATATTTGATTTTTACATTTTGATGCTTTTATTTACATATACATTGTGAAATAATAACTGCAACTAAATTAATGAACATTATCAATTACCCAACATAGTTACCAATTCTTTCCTTCCTTTCTTTCTTTCCTTCTTTTTAATGTGGTGAAAAGAATACTTGAGATCTATCCTCTTAACAAATTTCAGTGACACAGTATTGTATTGCTAACTATAGGTAAATTAATGTATATTAGATCTTCAGACTTTTTCATCTTGCATAACTGAAATTTTGTCAAAAGGCCAAGCTTAGAGTGCCTAAAGGGAGCAGTATTTCAGCTAACTTGATTTAATGAGACTTGAGGTGATACAGTCTCACTTGCATAGTGCCCTCCCAATCCACGTGGGCATTGGCATAAGATAGTCCTACTTAATGAGGATTAGATCAGAAGGTGCAAGCGAAGCTCTTAAGTGCAACAAATGTTGGGCACAGAGTATATTTCATAAAAAATGTTTGCTGTGGACAGGTGGTGACAATGATGATAAAGATAATGGTGTTACACACAAAGGGAGGTTTTACCAACCAAGGGACTAAGGGGCTAATGAATTGCATCCTTGTCCTCTGTTTCGTCAGGACAGAATTTCCATGTGGACCAAACTGCTCACCTGTATGTGAGTGCCTTATTGCAAGAGCAGGATCATATGTGTTTGGTAGAAATGGATGAGGTTTTCTGTTGGGTAATAATTCTTCTTCTAAGTTTGCCAACTTTACCTTTCCACACTTTAAGCTTTATGCCCCATTACAAGAGCTTGTATCTCTCATTTTAGGATAGTCCTTTAAACACCTAATCGACTACCATTTTCTCAGTTTCTAGGTTACTTTCTTTATTCTCTTCACAGAATCCCTGAGAATTGCTGGACAACCTACATGGTCAAACAGTATTTCCAAGATTTGCAGTCGCTCATGAGGTAACCCCTTGGCAATCTGTGCAAGGTAAATAACTTTCTTCCCTCTGATGTTTCTGTACAGATTCTCATTTTGTAGAAAAAAAAAATATTTTGATCAATTTTTGTGGTTTTACTCTTGTTTTCTAAATATTTTTCTTAAAAATGGTCTTCCCATTATAAGATGTCTTTTATCTGTAGCATCCAACACAGTGCCATGCGGATAGTGAAGCTCCATAGATGACAGCTCAAGGAAGGTAAGCAGAAAAGAAACAGGAAAGGAGGAAGAAAGATGGCAGTAGGGCATAAGTGTTTGCTTGTTTTGTGTGGCTTCTAGGATTTGGAGAAGGAGCTCTTTTAAAATATATCTCTAAAATATCTGAAATTTCATCATGAATATTTGTTTTTGAGTATTGTACGCTGTTCTTTTCACATACACCTAGAATGATCCTTACCATCTTAGTGAGAATTAGTTCAGGGGGACATTTTATTTTTCCCTTTATAGAAACAACTATAATAATGCTAGAATACCTGCTTGTAAAATGACTATGATCTTGATGTCACTTATAAATATGAGAATTATGTCAACATAAAGGTGAAGTTAGGTTGGTTCATATGCCACCAATTCTAGGCAAAAAGCTGGTGTAGCAATAATTAGAAATTTCTGCAGGAAAAGAAAAATCCATTAGGTTGGATGTTATACAGATAGGAGTCCTTTTCATTATATTTTAAGACAATGGAAAATGAGCTCTTAACTGGGGATTCCTCTCCAGAAAGCCAAGCCTCTACTTTAACCAGCTTTCCCCTTCAGGCAATTTGTTCATCCTCCTGTCGAGTACCACTTTCATCTGCATTGTCTCTGCACCTGTAAGCCAGCATTTCTACTTCATGGCTTTATGTGAATCTTAAATGTCCTTGAAGTGGCCTCAAGTCACGCTCAGTGCCTGCCTAGCTGTCCAGGTGATCTCTGGAGGTACCAATTATGGTTTTGCTCAGTCTCTGGTTACCAAATAGCTTAGATTTGAATGATCTTCCAACCCTATTTCCCTACCAGCCCTGTTTCTTTAGTAGGATTTCAAAGAACATGAATTTTGGGGGAAATACATATTTTGGACTATAGTAGAAACTAAACATTACCAAGGTGTTAGTAGGGGGCTCTGGAATGGTGTTTAGAGGAGAATAAAGGGAAAGGAGAAGTGCTGAAGTTAGAGACACATAACGCTGGACTTCTCAAATTTTAAATGCGTTGGAATCAGCCCAGGATCCTGTTAAAAAGGCAGATTCTGATTCAGTAAGTCTGAGTAGGGGCTTAGATCTTACTTTCTAACAAGCTCCAAGTGATTCTTGCTGCTAATCTGGGGGTGATACTTGAAGTAGCAGAAGCCTGAAGGACAGATAGCAATTTGAACAGGCACCATCTAGCACTGGGCCACTATGAAGCTTTTTCTTTTTTTTTCAAGTTGTGATGTGTTTTCCAGTCTCCCAAACAAACCAGGATCATTACTAAAAGCTTCAGTTTGAAACTAATCAAGAGTTTAAAAAACAAAAAAATAAAAGTTTGACGAACACCCATATTCCTTTTATTTTTCTCAAACATGCGCTTAGAAAGCTAGGTTTATCAACTGGTTGTTAAAATATTAATACTCAGAAAGAGGTTCTTTCTTTTATCTTGTAGTAGAAGCAGCTTAAGTTATAACCTCCAACTGTCTCCTGAGCTAATGAAAGAGGCAGGAAAGATAACCAGGTCCAATCACTTTTATTGACTAAACAAAGTGAGTTGTCTGCATTACTCTTACTTCTTGACATTTCACTTTTACTTGTCTGGATTCACAATAACTATGATGTTGATTTCAGTGACCTTCAGTGCTGCTAAGGGATGCCAGGGTATATTGTAAGTTTGGGCTAGCAATTCAAAAGTAAATAGGCCTTATAGAAGTTTAAAAATTAATTTCTTCTGTAAATTAACAATTTTGAAACCATATAAAATGTAGATAGGTGATGCATAGATACATGATTGCACCAAATAAGATCTACTCTTGACAAAAGAAAAAATAACTATTTTTAAGAAGGCTTTTAGCTATCATTTGTTGTGTTGCTTTACATATTTTATCTTACCCAACTCATGAAAAGTTTATCAGATGTCATTAACCTCATTTCACAGAGGAAGGGACCAAGGCTAGGAGAAGAGAACTAACTCAATGTCACATAGCTAGTGAGTGACATGCCAAGATCTAAACCTAGATTTGCTTAGGTCCAAAATTCATGTTCTTAATCACTAAGCTCTCAATCCATTTGGAGCCACTAAAATTTATATAGAAATTATGTGTGATTTATATGTTATGACAAACAAGAAGAGCATGAAATTCTCTTTGGCATGTGTCCCTTCCTCTCTGGCAGTTACCTAAAGTCATTTTTGGAAGTAAGTGGTGTGTAAATTTTAAATAAATAAAAATTTAAAATGCCCTCTACTCACCTCAAAGACTTTCTAAGTACATTCTGTTTTTTGGAGGAATAAGTCAGTGCCATTAGCCCATGAACCCCTGATGTACTATGTGTCCTTCGGGAGGGTCTCTGTCCTGTGGCTGTTGAAAAGTACCTGAATAAATAATATCCCCTGGGTTTGTATTAGCTGGTACTATCATCTGTTCTTCACTCTTGCTTTGATTTGAACCACTTCATGAACTGTTGGTAAATTAAAACATAGTGTGAGTGTGACATAGAGGTTATGTTGGTTCACGCACAATTATGTCCAGCCTGTTAATGTTTTGAAGCAATTAGGGGCAAGCTTCTCAAAATTAAAAAGACCATCTTTACAATATACGAAAAGCTTTAAAAAAAAAAAAAAAAAAAAAGGCTGAAATATCTCAAAAATGCCCTCTTTTAGAGCAAAAAGTGGCTATTTGCTTCAAGAGTTGCTAGGCTCTCCTCTATGTTCAGCTGTCTGGGAAGCACACATGTGGAGACATTTCACCTTGAATTAAAATAATGTAATAAAAAAAATTCTGATGAAAAGTCTTTTATCAAAAGCGTATGGCTTCTAGGATCTATATATGGAAGGAGGAAGCACAGGGAAAACACTGCAAAAAACTTTCCAAGAGTGATGCGATTAACTTTACTAGGATCCTTTATTAGAGGTATTATTGTTTTTGTGAATGTTCTGGTCACAGAGTTCTAAGCTAGCGCCGATTCTCTTTTTCCATGAATCTTGTTACTTTCAGTGCTCAATTTTGCAAAATGTAATACTGTTTAAGACAAGCTCATATTATATGAAACTAGGTTGAAACAAAGAGTGAATAGTTCTCAGAAGTGCATCATTTTTCTTTCTCTAGGAGGTACCTGAAATGTGTTGTATGCTTGACTTACAATCAATTTTCTATGCAGCAATCAATAGCTGAAGCATTTGTTTGAACATCTTGTGGGTGAAGCCTAGGAAAAACACTTTAAAGGATGACTTTGTAATATAGGGCATATGGAATTAATAAACTAACCTTTCATAAAGAACATTCTTGACACCATTACTTTTGACATCAAATTAAAATATTTACATTTAATATTGGATTACTCCAGAAGCCATTGCACTGTGCTTAGTCGCTCAGTCATGTCAGACTCTTTGCTACCCCATGGACTATAGCCCACCAGGTTCCTCTCCTCTGTCCATGGACATTCTCCAGGCAAAAACCCTGGAGGAGGTTGCCATGCCCTCCTCCAGGTGATCTTCCCAACCCAAGGATCAAACCCAGGTCTTCCGCATTGCAGGTGGATTCTTTACTGTCTGAGCCATCAGGGAAGCCCTCAGAATCCATTAAAAAGACTGATGATATATATGTTACAGATATACATATGTGTATACATGTATGTGTGTGTGTATGTGTGTGTGTAGATAGATGGTAAAAAGGGATCTGCAAAAGAAAAAAATATTTTAAAAATTAGAGTTGTTCATGAATGGATTGGCTGGCCTTGTAAGCTAGTGTGTGTGCTATGCTAACTTGCTTCAGTCCTGTCCAACTCTGTGCGACCCTATGGACTGTAGCCTGCCAGGCTCCTCTGTCCATGGGGTTCTCCAGGCAAGAATACTGGAGTGGATTGCATTTCCTTTTCCATTGGATCTTCCCAGTGCAGGGATCAAACCTGGGTATCCTGCATTACAGGCAGATTCTTTACCATCTGAGCATCTAGGGTTAGCCCTTGTTAGTGGAAAAGTTCTAATGGAAATCAGAACTATCACAGCAGTGACACCTACACTGTGTGGGATACAGGATGAGATAAATAAAGAGCTCTTTTCCAAAGTAATAATAGGTGTGATTTCTTGAAATTAACTAGATGTTAGGCCCTGCACTAAATTTTTGCATTCACTTTCTACCCAAGGGATAGATATTTTTATCTCCCATAAATAGATAAGTAAAATGAAGCCTAAAGAGGTGAAGGAACTAGTCCAAAGTGATGAGTACCAGAACTGGCATTTGAATTCATGTCAGTAGAACTTCAGTTATGCCATGATGCTTTTCAACTTTAAAAATATGATTCTATGTGCTATATGTAATTAAGGTCAGCTTTGAGGTGAGATATGAACATTCTATATTTGTTCATCTATTATAAGAAATTTTAAATAGTTGACACAGTATGATTGATATTAACTTGCTTTATTTCAAAAGGTGCAAAGATAAGAAAGAAATTCAATAACTAAGGACTATATAAGGGAGACCAGAAACTAGACAGTCACTTTAAAATTCCTCAGAGCACAATTGAGAATATTGTTGAGTGAATGAATGAATTTGATAATTTGTGCAAGCTCTTTTAAAAGTATTCCCAAGTAGTTCTTAAGATTTCATATTCCAAATAAATTCAAACTGACCTATAATTTCTGCTCAGATCTCCATGCCTTGTTATGCCACTGACTTGCCCTTCACTTTGGTTTCTGACCTTGACATAGATTAGGAAGGCTTTTGAAGTGAAGTGAAGTCGCTCAGTCATGTCTGACTCTTTGCAACCCCATGGACTGTAGCCCCCCAGGCTCCTTGGTCCATGGGATTTTCCAGGCATGAATACTGGAGTGGGTTGCCATTTCCTTCTCCAGAGAATCCTCCCAACCCAGGGATTGAACCCAGGTCTCCCGCATTGTAGGCAGACGCTTTACCGTCTGAGCTACCAGGGAAGCCCCCAGGAAGGCTTTTAGATTCCTACGTTTTTATATATAATAATTGATCATCTTTCATTCTTAGACTCTGCTCTTGTCCCTGTATGTTATTTACAGTTACCTATTCTTCTCTGGTACTGTGTTCTGGACACTTTGTGATACATAAGGCCTCTGTTAACCTCAAGTAAAAATATTGAGCTTTGAATGAAAGTGATCATCAGTGTCGTTTATTGCGTAAGGACTGTTAACAATTTTATTACAGTTTGTTCAAAGAGTGTGAAGTGCATAAACAATCCAGGAACTTCTTAGGGTATGTAAATATTGTGTCACATATATATCAATTTTGATGATGAACATCGATATTCATGATTAAAAAAAAGCAACTAACTGGAATTGGAATTTGTCCTAGAATATCTGAATTGAGCACATAGGTTAATCAAATCTACTGAATTATTTGGTATAAAGCCACTACATTACTTTTTCATATTAACAAAAATGGAAAAAAGATAAATTTGTAATAGGTAAGCTTAAATGATTAACCTTTACATTCAGGATTCTGAGGTTTTCACCCATAATCATTCAAAAAAATCTGTGATCAGTCTAGGATATTGAAACCATGTGAATATAGCAGTGTTGAAAGTGTTAGTCACTCAGTCATGTCTGACTCCTTGCCACCCCATGGACTGTAGCCCACCAGGCTCCTCCATCCATGGGATTTTCCAGGCAAGAATACTGGAGTGGGTTTCCATTTCCTTCCCTCACTAGGCGATCTTCCTGATTTAGGGAGTGAACCTCGGTCTCCCACATTGCAGGCAGATTCTTTACTGTCTGAGCCCCCAGGGAAGCCATGTGAATATAGTGATGCTCATCAAATATCTCACCTGTATTTTCCAGCCTCCTTGAAATTAAATGAGGCCAAGTACATATGGTTTTGGTCAGTGGTTTTGGAAGGGAAGTGATTGTGTCACTTCTGGGCTGAGATTTTGCATCTCTCTTTCACTGACATGGGGTTCCAAGCATGTCTTCTGGTTCCACTCTTCTCAAATTTTAATGTGCAGACAGATCACTTGGGGATCTTGTCAAAATGCAGATTCTCATTTGGGTCCAAGGTAGGAACTAATACTCTGCATTTCTAATAAAATTCCTAATGATATCAGTGATGCTGGTTTGCAGATCATATATTGAGTAGCAAGACTCTAAATAAAATATCTTCAATATAATAGAAACTTCCCTAGCCAGGATCCCTGAATGACTGTGTGGAGTAGAGCCTTACATTTGGCATGTAGTATGAGTGTGATATAAACATGGTATGTGCCACATAGAATATCAGTGTTTTTTTTCTGTAGAAATGGACTTTTGTGAGTCAGTATAGATACAGAAGCCAAGAATAGATATGGAAATGAAAAAATAAGTAATTTGAGTTCACAAGTTCATAAATTATAGGAAATGAACCACACTAATGCAAGATGTTAATAATAGGGGAAAGTGTTTGGCAAGGTGAGGGGTAATATGGAAAATCTTTGTATTTTCCACTCAATTTTTCTGTAACCCTAAAACTGCTCTAAATATTAGCCCAATTATTAAAAAATTTTAATTAAAACCTCCTTATTCCTCTTTTCCCCACTCCAAAAAATAAATTAATGAATAAATAAAAGCCAAACGCTACTCTGATAATGGAAGTAAAAAGGAAGAGACAAGTTCAAAGAACATGGTTTTCATAGGAAGGCAATAAATTCAGACAGTTTAAAGAACAATATTCAAATTTTGCTGTAGATTAAACCTATTATTCTTAGCCAAATATCTAGTTCATATATAAAACAAAAAGAGATTTGTGCAACTATCCTTTTATAAGAATATATTCCCTCAAAATATTATGAAAATTAAGACAGAGATAAAAATTCAGTTAAAGTTGAAAAGAAGTTAACTTTGTTGTGTAAAAGCCTATGTAGAGAAGATGGTGGAGGAATAGGACGGGGAGACCCCTTTCTCCCCTGCAAATTCATCAAAAGATCATCTGAATGCTGAGTAACTTCCACAAAACAACTTCTGAATGCTGGCGGAGGACACCAGGCACCCAGAAAGGCAGCCCATTCTCTTCGAAAGGAGGTAGGACAAAATATAGAAGACAAAAAGAGTTATAGATGAAGACCCATTCTGAGGAGGGTGTTGTGAAGGAGAAGTTTCCAAGCAGTAGGAAGCCCTCTCACAGACGGGTCTGTGGGGAGTTTTGGAATCTCAGGGGGCAACATAACCGGGAGGAAAAAAAATAAATAAATAACCCACAGAATATGCGCCTAACCACAACTGCCAGCAGAGAAGTAACCCAGAGGCTCATGTCCACGACCAGCGAGCAGGGGCTGGACAGGGAGGCGCTGGCTGCATCATTGGTCCTTGGAGTAAGGACCAGGCCTGAATGCCCTGAGAACTATCTGAGGGAGCTAACTTGAGATAGCAACCCAAACTGTGGGATCGCCAGAGAGAAAAAAGAGAGAGAACTTTCCTGCAAAACGCTGTAATGCGCAGCCTGGCCTGCTCACAGAACAAAGGATTAAGCAAATCCAAAGGCGAGCTAGCCGGCTGTGTACAGGCCCCTCCCCCTGCTGGAGGCAGAGAGGCGGGCATGCAATAGCCAGAGCCGGAAGGCAAGGGGCCTGCAGTCTCAGCCCGAGACCAGCATCCTCCACCAAATTGTGTGCAAGCAGGCTCCCAGTTGCTAACCGTGTCTTCCTGGGATCCTGCACAGTTGACATCTGCCAGGAGGGTCGCAGCCTGAGATCAGCTCCTCAGAGCAGACACAGGGCACACCTGAGATGGTGCTTTTACGTGCACCTGGGGAACCGAGTGGCCGGACCGGGAAGGTGATTAAGAAGCACAGTTCACCTGGGACAGTGCGCTCACAAACACCTGGTCACCTGAGCTGCCCAGACCTGAGAAGGGCACAAAATGCACACCCAACTGAGTCGTGCGCTTGTGGATTACCTGAAAACCTGAGCAGCTTGGACCTGGGAAGTGCATGAAACACAGGGCCCACTTTGGACAGTGCCCCTGCAGAACACCCTGGAGCCTGAGCAGTGTAGACCCAGGAAGCACACGCCGCCTTGAGCTGGGGCAAACCCAGTGCAGTCCATACAGTGCAAGCACTCCCCACACGCCAGCAATATTTGTTTGCAGGAGCCTTCCCTCCCCACAACACAGCTGAACAAGTGAGCCTAAAGAAGTGACCACCTTTCGCCCCCTTGTGTCAGGGTGGAAATTAGACAATAAAGAGGCTTGCAAACAAAGGAAGCCAAAATAAACAACATGGAACTGCTCTGGAAGTGACAGGTACAACTGATTAAAACCCTGTAGTGAACATTGTCCAAGTGTTGGCGGGGCCTATAGACCTTGAGAACAAGTATAAGGTGGAACAAGGAACTACCTGAAACTGAACTGACCCCGCACTGCCCACAAAAGTTCCAGGGAAATTCCTAGGTATATTTTTACTATTATCACTTTTCAATTTTTTTTAAGTTCTTTATTACTCCTTTAATTTTCATTTTTATAAACTACTATTACCTTACCAAAAAAAGATGCTATTTTTAAAGCAAATTTCATATATATATATATATATAATAATAATTTTTGTGATTGATTTTGTTTTGTATTTTTAATATTGCTTTTTTGAGAATCTAACCTCTACTCTAGATTTTTAATCTTTGCTTCTTGGTATTTGTTATCAATTTTGTACCTTTAAGAATCCAATCTTCAGTATCCATTTTCACTTAGGGGTGTGATTACTGACTTGATTGCCCTCTCCCTTTTGACTCTCCCTTTTCTCCCCCAGGTCACCTCTATCTCCTCCCTCCCCCTTTTCTTCTCTACTTAACTCTGTGAATCTCTCTGGGTGTTCCAGGCTGTGGAGAACACTTAGGGAACTGGTTACTGGCTAAATCGCTCTCTTCCCTTTTGACTCCCCCTCTTCTCCTCCTGGTCACCTCTATCTCCCTCCTCCCTCTTCTCTTCTCCATGTAACTCTGTGAACCTCTCTTGGTGTCCCTCGCTGTGGGGAATTGTTTCACCATTAACTTAGATGTTTTATCATTGGTGTGGTATGGATGGAGAAGTCTTGAGGCTACTATAAGAATAAGACCAAAAGCCAGAGGAAGGAGGCTTAACTACAAAACCTGAGAACATCAGAGAACTCCTGATTCCAGGGAACATTAATAGACAAGAGCTCATCCAAAAGCCTCCATGCCTACAGTGAAACCAAGCTCCACCCATGAGCCAACAAATTCCAGAGCAAGACTTCTCGAGCAAAGCAGGGGCACTGTCCTGAGCATTAAAAGACAGGCTGCCCAAAGTCATGCCAAACCCATAGACACCTCAAACTCTCTAATGGACACTTCACTGCACTCCAAACAGAAGAGATCCAGCTCCACCCACCAGAACACTAACACAAGCTCCCCTAACCAGGAAACCTTGACAAGCCACTAGTCCAACCCCACCCACAGGGAGCAGGCTCCACAATAAAGAGAAACTATGAACTTCCAGCCTACAGAAAAGGCACCCCAAACACAGCAATCTAAACAAAATGAAAAGGCAGAGAAATATTTAGCAGGTAAGGGAACATGATAAATGCCCACCAAACCAAACAAAACAGAAGGAGATAGGGAGTCCACCTGAAAAAGAATTCAGAATAATGATAATACAGATGATCCAAAATCTTAAAAACAAAATGGAGTTATGGATAAATAGGCTAGAGACGAAGATTGAGAAGATGCAAGAAATGTTTAACAAGGACCTAGAAGAAATAGAGAAGAGTCAATCAATAATGAACAATGCAAAATTGAGATCAAAAGCACTCTGGAGGGAACTAACAGTAGAATAACTGAGGCAGAATATAGGATAAGTGAGGTGGAAGACAGAATGGTGGAAACAAATGAAGTAGAGAGGAAAAAAGAAGAAAAGAAATGAGGACAACCTCAGAGACCTCTGGAACAATGTTAAATGCCCCAACATTCAAATCATAGGAATCCCAAAAAAGAAGACAAAAAGAAAGGGCATGAGAAAATACTTGAGGACATAATAGTTGAAAACTTCCCTAAAATGGGGATGGAAATAGCCACCCAAGTCCAAGAAACTCAGAGAGTCCCAAACAGGATAAACCCAAGGCAAGACAACCCAAGACACATATTAATCAAACTAATGAAGATCAAACACAAATATTAAAAGCATCAAGGGAAAAGCATCAAGTAACACACAAGAGGATCCTCATAACAGCTGATCTTTCAATAGAAACTCTTCAGGTCAGAAGGGAATGGCAGAACATACTTAAAGTGATGAAAAAGAAAAACCTACAACCCAGATTACTATACCCAGCAAGGATCTCATTCAAATATGAAGGAGAAATCAAAAACTTTACAGACAAGCAAAAGCTGAAAGAATTCAGCACCACCAAACCAGCTTTTCAACAAATGCTAAAGAAACTTCTCTAGACAGGAAACACAGAAAAGTTTATAAACTCGAACCCCAAACAACAAAGAATCAATCTCAGAAATATACAAGCAGCTCCTGCAGTTCAGTACCAGAAAAATAAATGACCCATTCAAAAAATGGGCCAAAGAACTAAACAGACATTTCTCCAAAGAAGACATACAGATGGGTAACAAACACATGAAAAGATGCTCAACATCACTCATTTTCAGAGAAATGCAAATAAAAACCACAATGAGGTACCCTCTCACACTGATCAGAATGACTGCTATCAAAAAGTCTACAAACGATATAAGATGGAGAGGTTATAGAGAAAAAGGAATCCTCTTACACTATTGATGGGAATGCAAACTAGTACAGCCACTGTGGAGAATAGTGTAGAGATTCCCCTTTAAAAACTGCAAATAGAACTGCCGTATGACCCAGTAATCCCACCGCTGGGCATACACACCGAGGAAACCAGAATTGAAAGAGACAAGTTTACCCCAATGTTCATCACAGCACTGCTTACAATAGCTAGGACATGGAGGCAACCTAGATGTCCATTGGCAGATGAATGGATAAGAAAGCCGTTACATATACACAATAGAATATTACTCAGCTATTAAAAAGAACACCTTTGAATCAGTTCTAATGAGGTGGATGAAACTGGAGCCTATTACACAGAGCAAAGTAAGTTAGAAAGAAAAACACCAATACAGTATATTAACACATATATATGGAATTTAGAAAGATGGTAACAACGACTCTATATGTGAGACAGCAAAAGAGACAGATATAAAGAACAGACTTTTTAACTCTGTGGGAGAAGGTGAGGATGGGATGATTTGATAGAATAGCATTGAAACATGTATATTACCACATGTGAAATAGATCACCAGTCCAAATTCGATGCATGAAACAGGGCACTCAAAGCCGGTGCACTGGGACAACCCAGAGGGATGGGGTGGGGAGGGAGGTGGGAGGGGGTTTCGGGATGGGGGACACAAGTATACCTGTGGCTGATTCATGTCAATGTGTGGCAAAAACCACCACAATATTGTAAAATGATTAGCCTCCAATTACAATAAATTCATTTTCTTAAAAAAGCCTATGTAGAAAGCATGACTATGGGAACAGTTTGAAAATACTTTCATATTTCTGAAAATACACATTCTAAAAGTTAAGAACTTCATACTTACAGCAGTAAGTATGCATTTGGGGTATTATGAATTATGAGATTAACTTAGTTTTTTAAAATTCTTATTATAGCAGTAATAGATATACTTGGAAAAAAGTTATAAAAATGTAGAAAATTATACATCAAAAGCTAAAAACCTTTTCTACCTTCACATTAACTTTAGCCCCAATTTTACTCTTGAGTTTTTGAAGAGTACACTCCTGACACTAAATAATACGTGTGTATCTCCATTGATTGTTAAATTAAGGTTGAGGAATTTATTATGTTTATATTACTTCTCCTTCTTCCAAAGTTTCTAGTTGTTTTATAATACTATTTTATTTCTGATTGAATATAAATTTCATATGGTTCAATCTAACCATGAGACTTGAGGGCTCATTTCTATATAAATATATAAATTCACATGCTATATTTCTTAGCTTTAAATTCAACATGGGCCATAAAATGTTTAATTTATAGTCTAAACATTAACAATGTATCTTGGTTCCCCGTGTGTAAAATTAGGAGATTCCCACCCTCATATGCTTTACCTCTCCTTTTTAATCCTACACTGCATGATATTTTTAGCCATGATAATATCTTAACATGGTTCAAATGGATAAAATTGCCAATCTATTCTATAACAAAATCTATGCTATAACTAAATATATCCTGTAGTTTAATTCTAGAACTTAAAATAAAATTAAAGGATTTTTAATAGAGAAATTCTACACTTACTCTGCAGTATTGTTATCCCCATAAAATATGTTACAGCATATTTCAGGCATCAGTTTAGCTATTATCTCAATTTAAAAATGTAGAAGTTGAAATTTAGACATTTCTGGTGTTAGATAGTTAAGTGGTGGAGCATAATAAAACCAAAGTCTGTCTCCCTCTAAATTGTATGCTTTTAACTACTCTATGTACTTAACCATTTACTTCAAGAACATGCTTTCTGATGCTTTGGTTTACTTCATTTCTGAACCAGCACAGCACTAAAATGTTGGTGATCTCTGAATTCTCTTTCTGTTCCAACAGTGTGTAGCTCTGATTCACTACTTACTGGGATTAAGAAATAGTTACTGTTTCAGCATCTCTGTAGACTAGGCTTGATACTATGGGACTGAATAGCCCCTTGAAAAATACAACATCACCACAGTAGAATCACCATGGTAGGATGGTAGGATCTCTTTTTCCTGATGAAACACATGATACATAGTCAAAATGCATCATACTTTTCATAGACTGTATTTATTGCACAAATATAGCTACAAAATAATTTTTCTTGTTTCTGCTTAACTTCCAAATATAAAGTCATTTATATTTTTCCCCAAGATAAAGGGCCAGCAATATATTATATATTAAATTTTATTAACAGGGACACATTAAATCAATGGTCAAGTTTTGGACATAGGCAATATTGGACCTTTTTGATAATTTCCTATATTTTCAAAATATTTCCCCTTGATATTTTTCCATATCATGGAAATTTCAGTGTGTATTTCCATTTTGAGATGGAAAATGGAGTAAAATGACAGCAATAATAAACAAAATACAGTTATACCAATAGGAGAGGGGGGCATGGCATGAGCCAGTCAGAGACTCTGTCCAATTCTTGAAAGAGCAACAGCAGATAAGACCCTGCCAAACTGACCATTTTAAAATATACAGGTGAATTCTGTGTTCTCTTTATAACACAGCTATAACCATTTTAACATAAATGTACACTTTAAAACACTTTCTATTAAATAGAATTAACAACCCAAAGGGGTTTCCTGGTGGCTCAGATTGTAAAGAATATGCCTGCAATGCAGGAAACCTGGGTTTGATCACTGGGTCAGGAAGGTCCCCTGGAGCAGGAAACGGCAACCCACTCCAATATTCTTGCCTGGAGAATTCCATGGATAGAGGAGCCTGGCATTCTACAGTCCACGGAGTGGCAAAGAGTCGGACATGACTTAGCGACTAACAAACACACACACACAACAACTCAAGTGTATGTGTCATTTTATGTTGTGTTTTTTATCCCAGAACACTTGAGGTACATTCCAGTTTGAGAACTAGAGAACCAGGGTCAAGAACAGTTTTTCACATGCTTAATCTTGATTTGCTAAATAATTTTTTATAGAGTCTGTTTCTTAAGACTGCATAGCCTGGCTTCCTTTCCCTTTCATGTTTCTCAGAGATTCTTTGACAATAGACCGCTCTTTCCCCATGAACTTTATCAATGTTGTATTTCCTAATTTAATTGCATACCATTTCACATTCCAGGGTCTGTTTATTTTAATGTATTTGGTGGATGAGGTTTTTTGTCTTGCACCTGTCCCTTCTTTTTTCTGCCATAGCTAGTTTTTCCATTCTCGTCTAGTCTCTATTGCTAACTCTGAGCTTCACTGTTCTGTTGCTAATTAGCTCCTGGAACCCTAGGCTAGCCATTTATCATCTTATAGCATCATGATGCCCCTGGTAGATGCTATCTAGATTGCTCTTTGGTTTATTGCAATATCCCCACAGTACAACTAACGCAGAGGTATAGAGAGTGTAATAGGACATGATGAAAGTGTCGAACTTCCTGGAGAAATTACTGTGTATTTAAAAGAGCATTCTTTATATTGGATACTAGCTATAACTTTTCACCTGGCTAAAATAAACTAAATCCATACAGGGTTCTCTCAGTAGAGTGTTCGTGTTTCTCCCTCTCCAGTTCTTTTTTTTTTTTTTTTTTTTCCCTCTCCAGTTCTAACTAGCTCCTTACCTGCAACACTCTGTGCCAAAACAGGAAAAATATTGCAAGACAGTAGCATCATTTCTTATATCTACTCTTTTGTTTGGTTTGATAGAAGACAGCGGGAGTCTCATATCTACTTTTGCTTTCAATTTGTTGCAAATACATCATAGGGCCTCTGGAAAACTCCACTGAACACTCATGAGAGAATAAAGACCGAAAACATCAAATGATGTATTACTATTATCATAGAAATAGATTGGGACGAGCAGATCCCTAAAAAGGTCTTGGAGAAACATGAACATGTACTGTACATGATGACAGTTTGAGAACTACTGATGGAGAGTGTATAAAACAGTGCCTGTCACAGAGTGAATCTAATTGTTAGAATTAGCTATTAGTATTAGTTTTATTTCCAAAGTTATTGAAAGTACCTAGCTTATATCAGTTCACATTTTCAGTTCCCCTTGCATATATCAATTTTCCTATTTCCTTTGCTTCCCTGGTTTCTCTGTTTTAGCCTCCTTTCAAAAGTGAAGACTTTCTTATAAGCTATTCTTTGTTGAACTTTGGTCACCCTTTGAGCAAAACATCTGTTATTTACTCATTCTGATAAATAGGCACCTGGCATTGCACTCCATTATCCTATCCCTGGGTACTCAAAAGAGGCTTGCCTTTCACCTGGGCTTCCAGCTAGGGTTAGAAAATCCAGATTATGAAGTAGGTCTTAATATGTCACCAGAATGAAAAACTGGGAGCACAGATAAGGAGCTACAGTGGACTCAGATGAAGACATAAACTTTGCCCAGGACTGATATACTGACTGTTTTGTCTGATACACAGGCTGAGACGGGACCAGGTGGTTAAGAAATGGAGGAAGGAAATGGCAGAAAGGGAAAATAGGCAAGAAGAAATTGAAATGCTGACTATATAATGGAATAAGAGGAAATGAAAAATAAAATTAATTATTCATGACCTAGGATTAGGCAAAGATTTCTTAGACATGACATCAAATGCATGATCCATAAAATTAAAATAAATAGGACTTCATTAAAAGAAATGAAGATTGGTCTGCAAAAGATCCGGTTAAGAGGGTAAAAAGGCCTCAGCAACTGGGAGAAAAAAAAATATCAGGCAAATTGCTTGCATATGGAATATTTATTGAGTTCTACCAGCTTAGTGGTCAGAAAACAATTCAGTTAGAAAATGGATAAAGTAACTGAACAGACACTGCATCAGAGAAGATGTATGGATGGTAGATAAACACATGGAAAGATGTTCAACACTGCTTGCCTTTAGGGAAATGAAAATTAGAATCTCTATAAGCTATCACTACACACCTATCAGAATGTGTAAAATAAAGAATACTAATACTACTAAATGCTGGTGAAGATGCAAAAAACCCTGCAACTCTCATACACTGCTGGTAAAAACAAGAAAAAGTACAGCCACTCTGGAAAAGAGGAAGGCAGTTTCCTAAAAACTTAGCAATGTGACCTAGCACTTTCCTCCTTCCCTTTCCTCTTCCACTTCCTTCCTCTTTTCCTCCCTCCCTCCCTCATCCTCTCTTCTTTCCTTTCCTCTATTCTCTTCTCCCTTCTTCTCTAATCAATTCATCCATCAGTTTTGGTTTATTATATCTTGGGCAGATACTTATCAAGTAATTCTAATATATGCTTTAAATAGGTATCTATTCAGCATGTATCAGAAAGAGGTTAGCTTCAAGTAACTGAATTATTTACTCATGTAAATGTAAGTCTAAATGGCGGATGACTTAAAATCAGCAAAAGTTCAATGGCTTTAGCTTCATTTCTTTGTGGTCTTTGGTTTTCCATTAGCTGCTTTCCTGTGGCTTTATAACCATACCTCATGATGCTGAGAGGAGGAAACAGAGTTGCTTAGATAAATTCTCTCAAGTGTGAGAAAAAACCCTTTCTAGAGGAACCCAGGAAATTCAGCCTTGGGTCTCAATGTTCTGGAACAAGTTACATACCCATTTCTCAATAAGTGCCTGCACAGGAAACTTCCAAGTTTGTACATCCTAAAACCAAACAATTTATTAAGGTACATGGGACTGTCTTGACTGCCTCAGGTTAATCAGAGTTCACCTCTGGATTGGTCAGTCCCCCAATCTGTATATTTACAAATGGTGGGCACAACTGATACAGATGTAGAGAAGAAAACCACAGTGTCAGCTGCATATGTATATCCTTTCTTGTGGACATTTTTGGGGAAGCAAAGCCATTATACCAATCATGTATTTTAGAAGATGACAAAAACATTTAAGCTTGCCCTACAAGCCGATGTTAGTTCTATGAAAATACTACATTTGCTTATATCCAGCCAAGAAAGTCACATTAGAGAATGAATGTGAAACATTGAGCCATTTGTGACTTTTGTAGTATCTATGCTATCCACCTCAGTTCAGTTCAGTTGCTCAGTCGTGTCTGACTCTTTGTGATCCCATGGACTGCAGCACACTAGGCCTCTCTGTCCATCACCAACTCCTAGAGTTTACTCAAACTCATGTCCATTGAGTCAGTGATTCCATCCAACCATCTCATCCTCTGTCATCCCCTTCTCCTCCCGCCTTCAATCTTTCCCAGCATCAGGGTCTGTTCAAATGAGTCAGTTCTTCGCATCAGGTGGCCACAGTGTTGGAGTTTCAGCTTTAACATCAGTCCTTCCAATGAATATTCAGGACTGATTTCCTTTAGGATGAACTGGTTGGATCTCCTTGAAGTCCAAGGGACTCTTAAAGACTCTTCTCCAACACCACAATTCAAAAGCATTAGTTCTTTGGCACTCAGCTTTCATTATGGTCCAACATTCACATCCATACATGGCTACTGGAAAAACCATAGCCTTGACTAGATGGACCTTTGTTGGCAAAGTAATGTCTCTGCTTTTTAATGTGCTGTCTAGGTTGGACATAATTTTTCTTCCAAGGGGTAAGGGTCTTTTAATTTCATGGCTGCAGTCACCATCTGCAGTGATTTTGGAGTCCAAAAAAATAAGGTCAGCCACTGTTTCCACTGTTTCCCCATCTATTTGCCATGAAGTGATGGGACCGGATGCCATGATCCACCTAGGTAGCATTTAATGTTTTTGACAATTGAAATGTCATCTTTCGTAATATGTATAATATCATTTTTTAGAGTAAGTGCAGCTTTCCGGCTAAAATATCCATCTGTAGTCATTATTGAGTGATAACAAAAATTGCTTTGTAATAATAGGTCTAATTTCTAATTCATTGGTTTTACTTTTCTTCAAGTAATAATAAGTATATTTAAAGAAAAATTTTGCCTAGATTTCAGTTCTGGTATAAGGTTTGACTAAAGATTTTTTTCCCTTCATTGACTCTTCTTATTTAATGACCCAGGCCATCCTTGCTTTGTGATTCAGTGTTAAGACACAGATTTTCTATTGGGTAAGATAACAAATCAGACAGAAGTAGACTTGAGACGGTGAGCTGGGTGAACAAACCTGTCTCGACTTGCAGTACCTTCTAGAAGATTAACTATCTGCCTTATCTTTTCAGTCTATTTTCCCTTGGATTTGGGCCAGTCTGATCTTTTAATATTCTCTTTGTCACGGTGTCTGGGGACTAGTGACAAAAGCTCTGCTTTCTAAAGATCCTTGCAGTAACTGTGCATACACACATACACAATAAATTGTGAATGAGACTTGATATAAGAATACACTTACAGCAGAAATTGTGATGGTCTTGGAGCTGCTCCAAGGGAATCATGGAAATGAAATGGGATCTTTCTCCTTGTGACTGTCAACATTTTCAGCATGGCCACCTCTCCTCTCTATAATCATCTGTTCTCACCTTACCTCCTGATTGTCTCATTTTCCACTGTGTCATTACTTCTTCAGTCAGTCTTTCAACTCTGAAAAGAAAGACCATAAATCTAAATGAATAACTTTTTATTTTTTATAAATTCCAGTATTATCTTCTATATTAGTGACTCATTCTATCAATATTTATTGAGTACTTCTATATACAAGGCTCTGGGAGGTATTTTAGAAAACATAAAAATGAGATATAAAATTTCTTTTTTTTTTTTCTTTTTTTTTTTCCATTTATTTTTATTAGTTGCAGGCTAATTACTTTACAATAGTGTAGTGATTTTTGCCATACATTGACATGAATCAGCCATGGATTTACATGTGTTCCCCATCCCAATCCCCCCTCCCACCTCCCTCTTCCCCCCCCCGTCCCTCTGGGTCGTCCCAGTGCACCAGCCCCGAGCACATGTGTCATGCATCCAACCTGGACTGATGATTTGTTTCACACTTGATAATATCCATGTTTCGATGCTGTTCTCTCAGATCATCCCACCCTCACCTTCTTCCATAGAGTCCAAAAGTCTGTTCTGTACATCTGTGTTTCTTTTTCTGTCTTGCATATAGGGTTATTGTTACCATCTTTCTAAATTCCATACATATACGTTAGTATACTGTATTGGTGTTTATCTTTCTGGCTTACTTCACTCTGTATAATGGGCTCAAGTTTCATCCATCTCATTAGAACTGATTCAAACGAATTCTTTTTAACGGCTGAGTAATATTCCATGGTGTATATGTACCACAGCTTCCTTATCCATTCGTCTGCTGATGGGCATCTAGGTTGCTTCCATGTCCTGGCTATTATAAACAGTGCTGCGATGAACATTGGGGTGCACGTGTCTCTTTCAGATCTGGTTTCCTCAGTGTGTATGCCCAGGAGTGGGATTGCTGGGTCATATGGCAGTTCTATTTCCAGTTTTTTAAGGAATCTCCACACTGTTCTCCATAGCGGCTGTACTAGTTTGCATTCCCACCAACAGTGTAAGAGGGTTCCCTTTTCTCCACACCCTCTCCAGCATTTATTGCTTGTAGAGTTTTGGATAGCAGCCATCCTGACTGGTGTGTAATGATACCTCACTGAGGTTTTATATATATATATATATATAAAATTTCAAAAAGCTTAGCTAGAAATGACTTGTTTCAGGCTTAAAAATAAACACTATGGCCACTAAGAGGAGTCAGTGTGAACACCTACATGGGGAGCTAATGGTATAGAAATAGACCCTGTGTGATCTAGGGCTGTGGTAGGGAGACAGCTTCTTGCCCTGAATTTTTTTTTTCCATCTACTACTTGATGCTTAATGTGTATTGTACCACGTAATTATCACTCTTTATAGGTTTGATCTTTACCCAATTACTCATTAACACTTATATCATTCTACCTCAGGGCAAACAACTGGGTGAGCATTACTCGAGACCACTGTTTTATTTCTTGGCTCTGGCTGTCAGCGAGTGCTCTTGAAACTGTGCTGCTCCAACTGTTACCCTCTCTGCTTTATAAATATCTTTAGTGGAGTGGTTTCTTCTTCCTTTATGCTCTCATAGCATTCTACATATTTCTCTATTATAGAATATAGAGTATTTTAGTATGGTTATTTATCAGTACATTTCTCTTCCATATTATATGGTGAGGGACTAGATACTAAAATAGATATTCAGCCAGGGACTAGATACTAAAATAGATATTTAAAAATGCTTTGTATATTATTAGAGTTTCACAGGTGGCACCAGTGGTAAAGAACCCGCCTGCAAATGCAAGAGATGTAAGAGACACGGGTTCAGTCCCTGGGTTGGGAAGATCCCCCGGAGAAGGAAATGGCAACCCAGTCCTATATTCTTACCTGGAGAATCTCATGAACAGAGGAGCTTGGTTGGCTACAGTCCATAGGGTTGCAAAGAGTTGGACAGGACTGAAGTGACTTAACACACGTACTGCAAAGGGTAATAAAGTAATTATAAATATCAGAAAAAATTTAAATGTATTGTTTATGATATATATTATATATATATGATTATAATTAATGGATTTTGTGCCAAAAGAAGATGTTAAAAATATAGAAAGGAAAAAGAAGTAAATAAAATTCACCAATAATTGCATAATGGAGATATTGGTTATATATAGATACATATCTACCCAAATTTATATATGATGACTCCCACACAGCCTCCTGTCATCCTGCTATGTACGTGATATAGTACTTTTCATTTTTTACTGCTAAATGCTTTGTTGTGCTCTTCTTATTCTAATGAGTATACAATGGTCCATTTCATAGATACACCACAATTTACTTGGACATTTAAGTCTAAATATAGTTTCCAGTATTTCACCATATTCAAAAAACACATTGATGATCACTTATTAATTAAAATGTGCTAAACCTACTGTGAGCTGGGTACTCTTCTAGACACTGAAATTTATGTGCACAGAACTTGGTATATATTTTGATTATTTTGTAGCATATATTAATAAAATTATATTCCAAAGGTCATGCTGATATTTTAGAGAGTTGATACCTCTCTAGACATGTAATAGTTTATGCTTTCATAGTGATATATAAGTAACTCGTCTCCTTGTGTAATTTTAAATTAAAATATAATGTTAGACTGACACTTAATATTTGTGAAGGAAATAACAGTAAGGATAAGGGTTGAGAAAGAATAAAGTCATAAGTCATTTAAGAGTTGGGAAAATGAGATGCTATGGAGGGTTTTCTTTCAAGTTGCAGTTTTATTTTGCTTAACCAAAAGTTTGAGCACTTTTCTTGAGTTACTTTTGTTTCTTGAATTTTTTTCAGATTTTTTTTCTTACTTGTTTTTAAAAATACCAAGATATAGAGTTATGTGTCATAATCTCATACTGGTGGCTATGCCCCTTTATCGTTATGTTTTTTTCTCAATACAAAGTACACTATTAATAATCATATATAACCCTTATATTATTTAGAGAGAATTTTAAAATTCAGTTAGAAAACTTGCTCCTCTTTCTATTTCTCCAAGGTGTTTATGGGTTCTACCCGTAGTATGGTTCGGTAATCAGAAATAGAATCCCCTTCAAATGAGGTAAAAGATTTAGCTAATTTGCTGCTTAAAAATACAAAGACAAATTTGTCATTGAACCAAATTGGATTAGAGACTATACCTTCTTTTTCTCATTTTTCTCTCAGTAATGGAAGAGAAACTCCGGAAGCTATACTTAGGAAGTAAAAGTTACATGAAAGTTTCTCCTTCAGGGAAGGTTTGAAAGAAACATCCCCTGACATTTTTCTCTCTCCATCTCCCAGTATTTTTAGTTACTCCAGGGCCTGAAGGGAAACCAAGGCCTAGGAATTCAGTCTTAACTGTGTTCACATTTGCCAGAGGTCGGTCTTGTGTTAATCTCTTCAAAGATCTAGTGCATTTATTTATTCACTGCATTGCCTTTTTACTTTTTAGTACATTAATTTAAACTTATACCTGTATTTTTCTTCTTGTTTTGAGTTAAACGCTTGGTAAGTGTCCTCCATACCTTTTATTTTAAATATTATAAACAGAGTTTTAAATTTTTTAATTAAAAAAATTTTTTTCTCTAAACACACCCTGACTGTATTCATTAATTTTATGTATATTATTTTCTTTTAATTATATTCTTAAGTGTCTGTATTTGTATATTTAGGTCACTAACTCAAGAGTTTAGGGACTTTTTCTTTTTTTCAGGTTGCATTTCTAGGTTTCCAGTTTGCCCTATGTGCATGTGTGTGTGTATGTTTATGTGCAATTCTGTTAATGACTAGCTTTATTACATTATTGTCAGAAAAATGTGATTATCATAATTTCCAGTTAGGGAATTTGTCAGTGTTCTCTTTGTCATCTGTTATGTGACTAATTTTTAAAAGCATTTCTTGGAAATTTGAAAATAATTTTTGTTTTTCACGGATAGGGATCAGTGTTTGGCCTATGCTTTGAATATTAAAAAAAAATTTTTTTTTTTAATTCTATGTATTTCAGTATTCCGTTTCTTGGCAAATAAAGATGTAGACTATCAAGTGTCCATCAGGGCATGCCTTCTCTAAATATAAAATAGCAGCAAATCATTTAATATTCTGAAATCTTGTACCTTGTGTAAAGATGATGATCTAGAAGGTATGGGTATTAATTTAGTGGAGTAACTGCTATGTGCACAATGCCCCGGGGAGCTGGCAGAAGAGAAGGGGTGAGGGGAAGAGCCCCAAGAGGCTCAGTAAAGGATTGCTTTGCTAGGTTGACTCTTCAGTATTTTCCAAAAGTGATGGGCTTCATGAGGTAATAAGAGGAATTAGGACAAAATATGCTTTTGAGGTATCTTTTGACAGAATTTTAATGGAGACTCTTAAAAATATCAACATTTTGTCAAATTTTTGCACCAAGGAAAGCATTCAAACATTTTCCATCACAGTTCTCTCCTCACAGTATCTCGAGCTTTCTTCACTATTAGAACTATATATATAGATATATATAGATAGATAGATAGATAGATATAGATATTTAGAAACTCCCAATTTTCTTCCCTATAATTTTCCCACTTTTTTTTTATAGCTCACAACTACTCAGATGCTTTTACTTTATAGAACCCTAAACTGTCTCTTCTACTATTATAATGTCCTGTTCCATCTTTTCACTACAAGTTTCTCAAAAGACCACCGGGAAAACCTGACTAAGCAAAGATGTCTTGCAGTAAGGGAAACTGTCTTTTTGCCAAAATTGTAGTGGTAACGTCTGAAAATAGGGAAATTAGGAAAGGGTATCTGTAGGAATTCAGGACCTAGGACATGTCACATAGGATGAATCTGACAAGAAGAGAGACTTCTTGAGATTAGATTATGTGTAACATAATAGCTTTGGATCAACGGTCAACTTGAGGGAGAGTTTCAGAGTTAGTCTTGGTGGAAAAGCTGTTTGGTTGTGTCACAGCTTTAACTTCCAGAGTAGCCTTTCAGATAGGTTATTTTGCTTAGTCTTAGTACTGCTCAACACAGAAGTGGAAGAGCATGCCTCTGGACCTACTAATGTCTAACTCAGAAATAGGGTGTTATTCTCGTTTTAGTTCTTATCACTCATGATGAGTTTCCCAGGTGGCGCTAGTGGTAAAGAACGACCCTGCCAATGTGGGAGATGTGAGAGACATGGGTTCAATCCCTAGGTTGGGAAGATTCTCTGGAGGAGGGTATGGCAACCCACTCTAGTATTCTTGCAAGGAGAATCCTATGGGCAGAGCAGCCTGGTGTGTGCTACAGTCCCTGGAGTAGCACAGAGTTGGACTCAACTGAAATGACTTAGCAAACACATACTCGCTACTTCACAACTGGGAACTGCCTGGTGGTCTCAGTTCAGTCGCTCAGTCATGTCCAACTCTTTGTGACCCCATGAATCGCAACACCCCAGGCCTCCCTGGCCATCACCAACTCCCAGAGTCTAACCAAACCCATGCCCATTGAGTCAGTGATGCCATCCAGCCATCTCATCCTCTGTCGTCCCCTTCTCCTCCTGCCCCCAACCCCTCCCAGCATCAGGGTCATTTCTAATGACTCAACTCTTCCCATCAGGTGGCCAAAGTACTGGAGTTTCAGCTTCAGCATCAGTCCTTCCAATGAACACCCAGGACTGATCTCCTTTAGGATGGACTGGTTGGATCTCCTTGCAGCCCAAGGGACTCTCAAGAGTCTTCTCCAAAGCCATAGTTCAAAAGGATCAATTTTTCGGCACTCAGCTTTCTTCACAGTCTAACTCTCACATCGATACATGACCACTGGAAAAACCATAGCCTTGAGAAGATGGACCTTTGTTGGCAAAGTAATGTCTCTGCTTTTTAATATGCTATCTAGGTTGGTCATAACTTTCCTTCCAAGGAGGAAGTGTCTTTTAATTTCATGGCTTCAATCACCATCTGCAGTGATTTTGGAGCCCAAAAAAATAAAGTCTGACACTGTTTCCACTGTCTCCCCATCTATTTCCCATGAGGTGATGGGACCGGATGCCATGGTCTTAGTTTTCTGAATGTTAAGCTTTAAGCCAACTTTTTCACTCTCCTCTTTCACTTTCATCAAGAGGCTTTTTAATTCCTTTTCACTTTCTGCCATACAGGTGATGTCGTCTGCATATCTGAGGTTACTGACATTTCTCCCAGCAATCTTGATCCCAGCTTGTTTTTCATCCAGCGCAGCGTTACTCATGATGCACTCTGCATATCAATTAAATAAGCAGGGTGACAATATATTGCCTTGACGTACTCCTTTCCCTATTTGGAACCAGTCTGTTGTTCCATGTCCAGTTCTAACTGTTGCTTCCTGACCTGCATACAGGTTTCTCAAGAGGCAGGTCAGGTGGTCTGGTATTGCCATCTCTTTCAGAATTTTCCACAGTTTATTGTGATCCACCCAGTCGAAGGTTTGGCATAGTCAATAAAGCAGAAATAGATGTTTTTCTGGAACTCTCTTGCTTTTTCCATGATCCAGTGGATATTGGCAATTTGGTCTCTGGTTCCTCTGCCTTTTCTAAAACCAGCTTGAACATCTGGAGGTTCACAGTTCACGTATTGCTGAAGCCTGGTTTGGAGAATTTAGAGCATTACTTTACTAGTGTGTGCACTAGAGTGCAATTGTGTTGTAGTTTGAGCATTCTTTGGGATTGCCTTTCTTAGGGATTGGAATGAAAATGGACCTTTTCCAGTCCTGTGGCCACTGCTGAGTTTTCAAATTTGCTGGCATATTGAGTGCAGCACTTTCACAGCATCATCTTTCAGGATCTGAGATAGCTCAACTGGAATTCTATCACATCCACTAGCTTTGTTCATAGTGATGCTTTCTAAGGCCCACTTGACTTCACATTCCAGGATGTCTGGCTCTAGGTGAGTGATCACACCATTGTGATTATCTGGGTCATGAAGATCTTTTTTGTACAGTTCTTCTGTGTATTATTGCCACCTCTTAATATCTTCTGCTTCTGTTAGGTCCATACAATTTTTGTCCTTTATTGAACCCATCTTTGCATGAAGTGTTCCCTTGGTATCTCTAATTTTCTTGAAGAGATCTCTAGTCTTTCCCATTCTGTTGTTTTCCTCTATTTCTTTGCACTGATCGCTGAGGAAGGGTTTCTTATCTCTCCTGGCTATTCTTTGGAACTCTGCATTCAAATGGGAATATCTTTCCTTTTCTCCTTTGCTTTTCGCTTCTCTTCTTTTCACAGCTATTTGTAAGGCCTCCTCAGACAACCATTTTGCTTTTTTGCATTTCTTTTCCATGGGGATGGTCTTGATCCCTGTCTCCTCTACAGTGTCACGAACCTCTGTCCATAGTTAATCAGGCTTTCTGTCTATCAGACCTAGTCCCTTAAATCTATTTCTCACTTCCTCTGTATATTCATAAGGGATTTTATTTAGGTCATACCTGAATGGTCTAGTGGTTTTCCCTACTTTCTTCAGTTAAATCTGAATTTGGCAATAAGGAGTTCATGATCTGAGCCACAGTCAGCTCCTGGTCTTGTTTTTGCTGACTGTATAGAGCTTCTCCATCTTTGACTGCAAAGAATAGAATCAATCCGATTTTGGTGTTGACCATCTGGTGATGTCCATGTGTACAGTCTTCTCTTGTATTGTTGGAAGAGGGTGTTTGCTATGACCAGTGTGTTCTCTTGGCAAAACTCTGTTAGCCTGTGCCCTGCTTCATTCCGTACTCCAAGGCCAAATTTGCCTGTTACTCCGGGTGTTTCTTGACTTCCTGCTTTTGCATTCCAGTCCCCTATAATGAAAAGGACATCTTTTTTGGGTGTTAGTTCTAAAAGGTCTTGTAGGTCTTCATAAAACCGTTCAACTTCAGCTTCTTCAGCGTTACTGGCTGTGGCATAGGCTTGGATTACCGTGATATAGAATGGTTTGCCTTGGAGACGAACAGAGATCATTCTGTAGTTTTTGAGATTGCATCCAAGTACTGCATTTCAGACTCTTTTGTTAACCATGATGGCTACTCCATTTCTTCTAAGGGATTCCTGCCCACAGTAGGAGATATAATGGTTATCTGAGTTAACTTCACCCATTCCAGTCCATTTTAGTTCTCTGATTCCTAGAATGTCAACATTCACTTTTGCCATCTCCTGTTTGACCACTTCCAATTTGCCTTGATTCATGAATCTAACATTCCAGGTTCCTATGCAATATTGCTCTTTACAGCATTGGACATTTCTTCTATCACCAGTCCCATCCACAACTGGGTATTGTTTTTGCTTTGGCCCCATCCCTTCATTCTGTCTGGAGTTATTTCTCCACTGATCTCCAGTAGCATATTGGGCACCTACCGACCTCAGGAGTTCATCTTTCAGTGTCCTATCTCTTTGCCTTTTCATACTGTTCATGGGGTTCTCAAGGCAAGAATACTGAAGTGGTTTGCCATTCCCTTCTCCAGTGGACCACATTCTGTCAGACCTCTCCACCATGACCCGTCCGTCTTGGGTGGCCCCACACGGCATGGCTTAGTTTCATTGAGTTAGACAAGACTGTGGTCCTGTGATCAGATTGGCTAGTTTTCTGTGATTGTGGTTTCAGTGTGTCTGCCCTCTGATACCCTCTCGCAACACCTACCATCTTACTTGGGTTTCTCTTACCTTAGACGTGGGGTATCTTTTCACAACTGCTCCAGCAAAGCGCAGCCACTGTTTCTTACTTTGGACGAGGGGTATCTCCTCACGGCCGCCCCTCCTGACCTTGATCGTGGAGTAGCTCCTCTTGGCCCTCCTGCGCCCTCGCAGCAGCCGCTCCTTGGAGGTGGGGTTGCTCCTCTGGACCGCCGCCCCTGACCTCGGGCGTGGAGTAGCTCCTCTCGGGCGGGGCCCCTGACCTCCAGCATGGGTAGCTCCTCTCGGCCACCGCCCCTGACCTCGGGGGTGTGATAATTCCTCTTGGGGCGGCAGCCAAGAGGAGCTACCCCACGCCCCACGCCCAGGGTCAGGGGCGGCGGCCTGGTGGTCTAGTGGTTAGAATTCAGTGCTTTTACTGCTGTGGCCTGGGTTTGACCCTTGGTGGGGAAATTAAGATCCTGCAAGAGTGGTCCCACCAAATATAAATAAATAAAAAATAAAAATAAAGTGCCACCACCAACTTTCTTTCTATTACCATCATCTCCTTTTTTTCTCTGACAATCTCTAATCTTGTTTGGCTCTCAAGATCTTTCCAGCTTCTCTTTCTCTACACAACCTTTAATGTCCATTTGCTCTCAGGAAAACTAAAACAGTTTAGGGAAGAAAGAGGTCTTATGAGTGAGGGGACGATTTGTAGCCTCAAAAAAGACTTCTTATAGCCCCACAAATTGCCAAAATTGCTCACTCTCCTTCTGACTGTACTTCTTAATCTGTTACTCTTCTCCCATATTATTTTATTTTTTCTCTTCCCCAGTTTCTACTGACTACTGTGTTCTTTGGATGTGAATTCTAAGACCCGACCTGCCCCAAACCACCCACGAAACAAATGAATGACAACCAGGCCAGAGAAGAGAGTAAAATATTGATTTCAAATAGAGTTTTGAACTCTATTTGATTTCAAATAGAGTAAAATAATTGATTTCAAATATTTCAAATGAATAGTAAGCATACCAGAAGCTTTAAAAAAATTTTTTTTTTCTTTCATGATGGACCGCCGTTTCTGTGTTTCCTCTTTTGATTTTTCTTGCAGGTGATATATGAAAGTACTTGGAAAGACTTCTTGTTATAAAAAGAGGAGAAAAGGCCAAAATATAAACTAATCCCTAAACGAAGAGCACTGAGTTTGTACTGAAATAAATTGCAGCAGCATTGTCCTGGTTTTATTTACACATTTTTTCCAGGAAGGTATAGAAGGAAAGCAATAAAGTGGAGAGCCATTGCTTTATCCCTACTATCCTTATATCCTTCTCTCATTTTTAAAAAGTTGAAAATTTTCAAACCTGTAGAAAAATTGGAAGAATGATGTAATAGGTCCCGATATGCCCCTCCCTTATTCAACAGTTGGAACATTTTTGTAGAATACTTTTACCTGATATACTTCCACATATATTTCCTAAAAATAATTACACCCTCCTACATAGTCACAATACGTCTATCACCATTGTCGTTATATTTGATGGTTGGTGGGAATGGATATAGAATTAGGCTCATTTATCTATTCCACAAAAAATATATCTTACTGAATAAGTGGTGTTTGGTGCTTACATCTAATTAAAATTTTAAAAATATAATAGGAAATTTACGTTTCTTCATTCAGTGAATATTTTGGAATGATCTTTTCTCTGGAAATAAGATTTGAGAATATTTCCCAGGGGATTTTGATATTCATAGCTAGTTTTGAAAATTGAAAGCTGTATCTTAATTTTTTTCCAGTTTCATTAATGTATAACTGATGAAAATTGTACACAGTTAGGTGTACAATGTTATAAACTGATATCCATTGTGAAATGATTACCATAATCAAGCTAAAAAACATGTGGGACATTAAACTGCAAAGTTTCTGCAGAGGAAATGAAATAATCGACAAAAGAAAAAGGTAATCAATGGAGCAGGAGAAACTATTTGCAATGCAATATTTATCTAGTTTTGATTCTCAGATGGCTCTAGTGTTCAGAGCATTCTGGACAGAAAGTTTCCTCTCCCCAAGGCTCAGTGATCATGAGTGGAATGACTGTAGATAAAAGAGGCTGAAATATCCCTAAAGTATGCTAATACACATTGAGAAAGAACCAAGGCTACTGAGTAGGAATTGTTCATGAACTACAGGGACAACAAGAAATAGTCACTCCCCAGGAGGCAAGTGAATAAAATCTAAGGGAAAGAGTAGAAAGCAATACCAAATGTTGTTGAAAGGTCAATAAAATGAAGGCTAAGGAATTGATAGACTTTATTTTGGGGGGCTCCAAAATCACTGCAGATGGTGAATGCAGCCACGAAATTAAAAGATGCTTGCTCCTTGGAAGAAAAGTTATGACCAACCTAGACAGCATATTAAAAAGCAGAGACATTACTTTGCCAACAAAGATCAGTCTAGTCAAAGCTATGATTTTTCCAGTGGTCCTGTATGGATGTGAGAGTTGGACTATAAAGAAACTGAACATTGAAGAATTGATGCTTTTGAACTGTGGTGTTGGAGAAGACTCTTGAGAGTCCCTTCGACTGCAAGGAGATCCAACCAGTCCATCCTAAAGGAGATCAGTCCTGAGTGCTCATTGGAAGGACTGATACTGAAGCTCCAATACTTTGGCCACCTGATGCAAAAAACTGACTCATTTGAACAGACCTTGATGCTGGGAAAGATTGAAGGCAGGAGGAAAAAGGGACAACAGAGGATGAGATGGTTGGATGGCATCACCCACTCGATGGACTTCAGTTTGAGTAAGCTCCAGGAGTTGGTGATGGACAGGAAAGCCTGGCATGCTGTAGTCCATGGGGTCACAAAGAGTCGGACATAACTGAACTGAACTGAAGGAGTTGACTTTGGTATATTAGAGGTCTCTGGTAACTTTGACACAAAAAATTCTAGTTGAGTGGTGGGGGTCAATGTTTGAATGGATTTGAGACAGAGTGTAGGCAACTCTTTTGAGGAGTTGATTTATATAGAAATAAGGCATGAAAAAAAAATAAGGCATGCAAGAGAGTGACTGGAATAAAGGGGGCATGTGTCAAGGGAAAGGGTTGTGAGGTGGGAGAAATTACAGCATACTGACATGCTGATGGGAGTGGTGGGGAGAAAAGAAAAAGTAATAATGTAGAAACCGGGGTCAATTACTATAGTAATTTCCTCGAGTAGGAAAAAGGGCTTGGATCTAATAAAGAGTTGGAGAAGGCAATGGCACCCCACTCCAGTACTCTTGCCTGGAAAATCCCATGGATGGAGGAGCCTGGTGGGCTGTGGTCCATGGGGTCACACAGAGTCGGACACAACCGAAGTGACTTAGCAACAGCAGCTAATAAAGAGAGGACTTAGAAGAATTCTTACATATACATTTTTAAACCAATTTGTACTGCAGTCTGAATATATTTTCAAACTTATCCTCCTAGTCATGAATTCAACTTTCTGAAATGGAAAGGTGCATTTAAATGGGTTTATCAAAACAGTCAGGAAGCAGAATACATGGATACAGGTACACATAGCCCTGTTAGACATGGTTCTGGCAAGATGCTGAAGTCCTTTTCTTATTCTTTATATATTCTCATTAAATTGGAAGTAAAGTAAAGTTCAGGGTGAGTATTAGGAGATGTAAAAGCTTTTTGAATGGGAAAATATAAATTAATCTTTGAAGAAGGAAAATGGATGAATTAGACAAATATAGTGGGAAAGGGATAGAAACATACTGAGATTTTGAATCTGGACAGCATTTTTTAAAATCTATGACATTGCCCAGAGAGAGCAAAGCTTTGTATAAAGACTGCAGAATTATAGGGATAGGAGAAAATTGGTGAGAAATGCTTCATTCTTGCAAAAAGGGTCAGTGGGGTTAGGATGATCTGAGGGGAAAATGTGTATGCCGAGGGCTCCTATGCTCCTCATAGAAGCAATATTTCACCCAAAATAGAGGATATACATGTTGTGAGGTGACTGAAAAGAGACCTGTGTTGGAGAACGTCAGTGGGACCTCTCTGATTGTCAGCGCTTGCTTGTTGTGTTTGGAGATGAACCCTCTTGTTAGGGTCTTCAGGTTCTTTGTCGGTGGATTTGGACTCTTTGCAACTGGGGATTGGATACCACCCTTTTAGCAGAACTGATTAGAGACTTGCTAGTCTTGTGATCTAAAGCATTTAATGTAATGAAAAATTACTGTAGCTTCAAATTAAATGTCACTAAGATCAAACTAAAAGCCCAAATTGAATCTCTGTTATCATGAAAACTATTTAACATAACAAATTCCTCCTGAATTTGATGTATTTTCCCAAGTGAATTTGACAACCTTCCCATTTTGCTCTGCCAGGCGAACATTTACATTCTATAATCTGTATATATTAGAATGGTTCATAATGGTGTCTTGCCCACTTGAAGATCAAAAAATAAGTAATCATTGATTTTGATACTGAAACGCATGTGAAGTTTGTTATCAAATTTTAGAAATAGAGATCTTAACCTTTGAAAGACAGAGGTAATAGTCCTGGCTCAAAGAAGAGCTAACCCAAAGACAGTCCTTTAAGCTATACTAAGGAATCCTCCTCTGTGTTGTGGTTGTTCAGTTCCTAGGTCGTATCTGACTCTGCAACTGCATGGTCTGCAGCATGCCAGACTCTTCCATCCTTCACTATCTCCTAGAGTTTGCTCAAATTCAGGTCCATTGAGTGAGTGATGTTATCTAGCCATTTTATTCTGTTTCTCTATAGGAATCTCTATTAATTAACCTGTGCTAGTTGTGCTAACAGACTTCATCTCAATGACTTTACAGAATAGAAATGTGTTTCTTGCTCACTTGATAGTCCAGGGAAAATGTTTCAGTTGTGTTGGCTCTTATTCAGGTGGTCACTCAGGGACTCTCACATTTTCCATTACATGTTTTTCTTAACCTTTAAGGTCTTATAATCATTAGCTTCCCACTGGAGACATAGGAAGAGTCTAGAGGAACCCATGAGAGGTTTTATGTGCCAGACACATTAATCATTTTTAGTCATAATCTGAGGTGTCAAGAACTCAGAAACTTGGTTGTAACTAACTGCAGGGAAACCTGGAAAACATAACTTAGTGTTATTTTGAGGAAAAAGAGGAAAATTATTTTGGTGAACTACTTAAAACCTCTACCATACTAACGAAGGAAAGAGCAAACCTGGCAAAATAAGGACTTTGCTGATGATTTTGTTTATTGGAAGTCAGTTGTAAGAGAAATGCTTGAGAGATTTCTGACTTTTAAAATATAAATTTTTAAGAGGTTTATTCTCATGTGTTTTAAGGAGAAAAATGGTACAGGAAAATAGCTTTTGGTGAGAAATTTATAGCTTGAGTCACTTTCACTTTCACTTCTTGAATTCATCAGGGAGGAGAGAATTTAAAAGATATTAAGAAATCAAAACCCAAGGTAGAAAAAGAGTGTCTCCAAATTATTTTTTTTATTGAGGTATAATTGACATATAGCATTATATTGACTTCACGTATACAACACAATGATTCCATATTTCCATGCATTATGAAATGATCACCACAGTAAGTCTAGTTAACATGTATCACCATACATAGTTTTTTTCTAGTGATAAGAACTTCTAAGATCTATTCTCTGAAATGCTCATATATGCAATACAGTATCATTAAGTAGAGCTGCCATGCTGTATATCACATCCCCATGACTTATAGCTGAAAGTTTCTGCCTTTTGACCCCCATTACCCATTTTACACCTCACCTCTTCATCTCTGGCAACCACCAATTTGTTTTCTGTACCTGTGAGCTTCTTTTTTTCATCTTCTTTCTTTTCCTTTTTTGGTTTTCACATACAAGAGAAATCATACAATATTTTTCTTTTTCTGTATAAATTATTTCACTTAACATAATGTTTTCAAGGTCTATGTTGTAATAAATAGCAAGATCTCCATTTTTTAAATGGTTGAATACTATTCCATTGGATATATATCCCATGTGTCTTTGTTCATCTTTCAATAGATACTTACGTTGTATCTATCTATGCCTGGCTACTCTATTAGAGCTGCAATAAAAATGGAGGTGGATGTATCTCTTTGAGTTAGTGTTTTTGTTCTCTTCAGATGAAATTTCCAGAAGTGGAATTGTTGTATAATATGGGCTTCCCTGGTGCTCATATGGTAAAGAATCCGCCTGCAGTGCAGGAGACCTGGGTTCGATCCCTGGGTCAGGAAGATCCCTTGGAGAAGGGCATGGCAACCCACTCCAGTATCCTTGCCTGGAGAATCCCATGGACAGAGGAGCCTAGTGGGCTACAGTCTATGGGGTCGCAAAGAGTCAGACACGACTGAGCGACTAACACAGCAACAGCCTATGGTAGTTTTAATTATTTGAGGAAAGTCTATATATTTTCCATAGTGGCTGTACCAATTTACATTCCCACCAACAGTGCATAAAAGTTCCCTTTTATCCACATCCTCCCTCTTCTTTTCTTTTTGGCAGATGTTTTATCTGGTGTAAGGTGGTATTTCGTTGTGATTTTGATTTGCATTTCCCTGATGAGTGTGATGTTGAATGCCTTTGTATGTAACTGTTGGTCATGTATGTGTCTCCTTTGGAAAAATGTCCAAGAGGCTTTGGATTTTTTTTTTTTTCTTTAGCTATTGAATTTCATGAGTTTTTAAAAATATGTTCTGGACATTAAATCCTAACAAGACATATATTTGCCAATGTTTCATCCCATTTGGTAGGTTGATTTTGCTGATAAGTCTCCTTTGCTGTGCAGAAGCTTTTAGTTTAATGTAGTCCTACATGCTTATTTTGCTTTTGTTGCTTTTGCTTTTGGTGTCAATTCCAAAAAACCATCACCAAGACCAATGTCAAGGAGCTTACCACCTATGTCTTCTTCTAGGAGTTAGTGATTTCAGTTGTTCAAGTTTTTAATCTATTTTGAGACATTTTTTGTGTATGGTGGAAGATGGTGGTCCAGATTCATTCTTTTTCCTGTGGCTGTCCACTTTTCCTAAAATTTATTGAAAAACTGTCCTTTCTCTATTGTATATCATTGGTCTTTTGTCATAAACAAATCACCTCATGGGAAATAGATGGGGAGACAGCAGAAACAGTGTCAGACTTTATTTTTTGGGCTCCAAAATCACTGCAGATGGTGATTGCAGCCATGACATTAAAAGACGCTTACTCATTGGAAGGAAGTTATGAGCAACCTAGATAGCATATTAAAAAGCAGAGACATTACTTTGCCAACAAAGGTCCTTCTGGTCAAGGCTATGGTTTTTCCAGTGGTCATGTATGGATGTGAGAGTTGGACTGTGAAGAAAGCTGAGCGCCAAAAAATTGATGCTTTTGAACTGTGGTGTTGGAGAAGACTCTTGAGAGTCCCTTGGGCTGCAAGGAGATCGAACCAGTCCATCCTAAAGGAGATCAGTCCTGGGTGTTCATTAGAAGGACTGATACTGAAGCTGAAACTCCAGTACTTTGGCCACCTCATGCGAAGAGTTGACTCACTGGAAAAGACCCTGATGCTGGGAGGGATTGGGGGCAGGAGGAGAAGGGGCGACAGAGGATGAGATGGCTGGATGGCATCACTGACTCGATGGACATGAGTTTGAGTAAACTCCGGGAGCTGGTGATGGACCGGGAGGCCTGGCGTGCTGTGATTCATGGGGTCGCAAAGAGTCAGACATGACTGAGCGACTGAACTGAAGTGAACTGAACTGAATTGACGATACAGGCATGGGTTTATTTCTGGGCCATTTTGTTCCTTTGAAGTATGTGTCTATCTCTATGCCAGGACCATTCTGCTTTGATTACTATAGTTTGTAGTATATTTGTTGTTTGGTCACTCAGTCATGTCCAACTACTTGTGACCCCATGGACTGCAGGATGCCAGGATTCTCTGTCCTTCACTATCACTTGGAGTTTGCTCAAACTCATATCAATAGAATCAAAGATGCCATCCAAAAATCTCGCCCTCTGACGCCCCCTTCCCTTCCTGCCTTCAGTCTTTCCCAGCATCAGGGTCTTTTCCAATGAGTCAGCTCTTTGAATTAGGTGGCCAGAGTATTGGAGCTTCAGCATCAGTCCTTCCATTGAAGAGTCAAGGTTGATTTCCTTTAGGATCGACTGGTTTGATCTCCTTTCTGTCCAAGGGACTCTCAAAAGTCTTCTCTAGCACCTCAGTTTGAAAGCATCAATTCTTTGGTGCTCATGGCCCAACTCTCACATCCATACATGACTACTGGGAAAACCACAGCTTTGACTATACAGACCATTTTGATATCTCTGCTTTTTAATATATCATCTAGGTTTGTCATAGCTTTTTTTCCAAGGAGCAAGCATCTTTTAATTTCATGCCTGCAGTCACCATCCATAGCGATTTTGGAGCCTAAGGAAATAAAATCTGTCACTGTTACCATTGTTTCCCCACCTATTTGCCATGAAATGATGGGACCAGATGCCATGATTTTAGTTTTTTGAATGCTGAGTTTTAAGCCAGCTTTGTCACTCTCCTCTTTCACTTTCATCAAGATGTTCTTTAGTTCTTTTTCACTTTCTGCCATTAGAGTAGTGTCATCTACATATCCGGAGAAGGCAATGGCACCCCACTCCAGTACTCTTGCCTGGAAAATCCCATGGATGGAGGAGCGTGGTAGGCTGCAGTCAATGGGGTTGCTAAGAGTCCAACACAACTGAGCGGCTTCACTTTCACTTTTCACTTTCATGCATTGGAGAAGGAAATGGCAACCCACTCCAGTGTTCTTGCCTGGAGAATCCCAGGTGCGGGGGAGCCTGGTGGGCTGCTGTCTATGGGGTCACACAGAGTCGGACATGACTGAAGCGACTTATCAGCAGCAGCAGCATCTACATATCTGAGGCTATTGATATTTCTCCCGGCAATCTTTATTCCAACTGTGCATCATCCAGCCCAGCATTTTGCATGATGTGCTCTGTATAGAAGTTAAGTAAGCAAGGTGACAATATACAGATTTGATGTACTCCTTTCACAATTTTGAACTAGTCCACTGTTCCATGTCTGGTTCTAACATGTCTTGCTTCTTCACTCGCATACAGGTTTCTTGGGAGGCAGGTAAGGTGGTCTGGTATTCCTCTCTCTTTAAGAATTTTCCACAACTTGTTGTAATCCACACAGTCAAAGGTTTTAACATAGTCAATGAAGCAGAAGTAGATGATTTCTGGAATTCCCTTGTTTTTTCTATGATCCAATGGATGTTGGCAATTTGATCTCTGATTCCTCTGTCTTTTCTAAATCCAGCTTGAATATCTGGAAGTTCTCAGTTCACGTACTCATGAAGCCTAGCTTGGAGAATTTTGAGCATTACCTTGCTAGCATGTGAGATGAGTGCAATTGTGCAGGAGTTTGAAAATTCTTTGGCACTGCTCTTCTTTGGGATTAGAATGAAAACTGACCTTTTCCAGTCCTGTGGCCACTGCTGAGTTTTCAATTTGTTGCCAAATTTGTTGGCATATTGAGTGCAGCACTTTAATAGCATCATCTTTTAGGATTTGAAATAGCTCAGCTGGAAATCTATCACCTCCACTAGCTTTGTTCGTAGTGATGCTTTTTAAGGCCCACTTGACCTTGTACTCTAAGATGTCTAGCTCTTGGTGACTGATCACACCATCATGGTTATCTAAGTCATTAAGATTTCTTCTGTATAGTTCTTCTGTGTATTCTTGCCACCTCTTCTTAATATCTTCTGCTTCTGTTAGGTCCATGCCATTTCTGTCCTTTAGTGTGCCCATCCTTGCATGAAATGTTCCCTTGGTATCTCTAATTTTCCTGACAAGATCTTTAGTCTTTCCCATTCTATTGCTTTCCTCTGTTTATATGCATTGTTCACTTGAGAATGCTTTCTTATCTCCTTGCTATATCCTCTCTCCTTATAATATATTGGGTTGGCCAAAAAGTTTATTTGGGCTTTTCTGTAAGATAGTTTGGAAGCACCCAAATGATCTTTTTGGCCAACCCAGTAGTTGATGTCAAGGAAGATGGTGGCTTAAATTTGTACTTTCTCAGGATTGCTTTTGTATATTTAGTGTCTTTTGTGGTTCTATATAAATTTTAGGATTGGTATATTTCTGTGAGAAACGCCATTGAAATTTGGTAGGAGAAATGTTCTAATTTCAATCTACATATAAGTGTCCAGTTTTCCCAGTACTGCTTATTGAAGAGATTGTCTTTTCTCTATTGCATATTCTTGCCTCCTTTGTCATAAATCAATTGACCATAAGGGCATAGATTTATTTCTGGGATTTCTATTCTGTGTCTCTTCTTGTGCCAGTACCATAGTGTTTTCATGACTATAGCTTTGAGTATAATGTGAAGTCAGGAAGTGTGAAACCTCCAGCTTTGTTCTTTATTCTCAAGATTGCTTTGGCAATTCAGGATCTTTTGTGATTTAACATTTTGGCAGTATTTGTTCTAGTTCTGTGAAAAATGCCATTCATGCATCTTTCATAGGGATTGCAGTAAATCTATATATTGCTGTGGATGTATAGACATTTTATTTAGATAATATACACAGTCTCAGTGCTGTTGTTCAGTTGCTAAATCATGTCTGACTCTTTGTGACCCCATGGACTGCAGTCTGCCAGGCTTCCTTGTCCTTCATTATCTTCTGGAGTTTGCTCAGATTCACGTCCATTGAGTCAGTGATGCTATCTAACCATCTCATCCTCTGCTGCCCTCTTCTGCTTTTGCCTTCAATCTTTCCCAACATCAGGGTCTTTTCCAATGAGTTGGCTCTTTGCATCAGATGGTCAAAGTATTGGAGCTTCATCTTCAGCGTCAGTCCTTCCAATGGACATTCAGGGTTGATTTCCTTTAGGATTGCCTGGTTTGATCTCCTTGTAATCCATGGGACTCTCACGAGTCTTCTCTAGCACCACAATTCAAAAGTATCAATTCTTTTTTAATCTTGGGCATCCTTTAATTATTGTGGCTAACAGTTGTTTTTCTTAGCATTGTCTTTTAACCTTCATACTAGCTTTATAAATGATTCATCTACCACCTTTACATTAGATTATTCTGAATTTTACTATATATTTAACTTCACTCATGAGATTTATACTTTCATGTTTTCCTGTTACTAATTAGTACCATTTCATTTTAGATTAAAGAAGTTGCTTTAACTTTTCTTGTAAAGTTGGTTTAGTGCTGATGAGCTCCTTTACTTCTTGCTTGTCTGGAAAACTCTTTTCCTCTCCGTCAACAGCTTTGCCAGGTAGAATATTATTGGTTGGAAGTTTTTGTTTGTTTTCTTTCAGGATTTCAAGTATACTGTGTCACATCCTTCTGGCCTACATAGTTTCTGTTGAAAAACCTGCTAACAATCTTACAGGATTTCCCTTGTATAACATGTTGTTTATCTCTTGCTGCTTTGATTTTCTTCTTGTCTTTACTTTTGACAGTTTAATCATAACATGTTTTGGTCTCTTTAGGTTCATCTTTTTTGGAACTTCTAGGTTTCCTGCATCTGGATGTCTGTTTCCTTCCTCAGGTTTGGAAATTTTTCAGCCATTGTTCAAATAAGTCATCTATAGGACCCCTATAATGTAAACATTGGTCTGCTTGATGTTGTCCCATAATCCCTTTCAACTATCTTCACACTTTTTCATTCTTTATTCTTTTTGCTGCTCTGATTGTGTGAGTTCCACTGCTCTGCTTTCAATTTCATTGACCCTTTCATCTGTTTCATCTATCTAGTCTGCTACTGAATCCTTCTTGTGTAGTTTTCAGTTCAGTTATTGTATTTAGCTCTGTGACTTCTCTTTGCTTTACTTTCTTATATTTTCTGTCTCCTTGTTGAAGTTCTGTGGTCATTTATCCTTCTCCCATGTTTGGGGACCATCTTTATTACTACTATTCTGAAAACTTTTTTAGGTAAATTATTTATCCGTTTCATTATCAACTTTTTCTCAGGTTTTATTTTGTTCTTTCATTTGGAATATATTCCTATTTCTTCATTTTCCTTGACTCTCCATGTTGGTTTCTATGCACTCAATAAAACAACCATGTCTACCAGTCTTAAAGGAGTAGCCATGTGAAGGAGATAAACCTTATTGTTCTGCTCTGCCTTAGTGCTGGTTATTTCTCAATCCTTTATGATTGTCCCTGCAGTCTGTCTTGTATTTAGTGGCTCTTGTTAGCTTAGGATGTGCCAAGACCTGTCAGTGGAGGGGAGGATCTCAGTCAGCACCTAAATTCAAGTGGTTTGGAAGCTAGGCCTTCATGCAGCAGCTTTTAAAGTATGTAAATGCATACAGTCCTGTGGGATCACAAGTGTAAATCTTACTGTCCTCCAGAGTCATGCAATCTAGAGGGGTCTCTTGTGTGGCAGTCACAAAGATCAGAGTGTCATACAAGCTTTCTTCTGGAAGATGTTGGCAACCTGGAATGAGGCAGAGGGAGAGCACAAATAAGGCACCCACCCACCTCTATCCTGGTGTCCTTATCTCAGAAGGCCCCTAGATGTGTGCCAAACCAGACCCCTGCCCCTCAGACCAAAGTTCCAGGTCAAGCAAACGGGCCACTCTCCCAGAAACAGTGGTCATCTATCTTAGGCACCTGTCTGTGCCTTGCCCAGGGGTGACAATCAGCCAAGAAGCGATTCTTCAGTTGTTAGTTCTGTGGGACATGAATGCTGGCACTGCTGGCCATCAGAGTCAGGGGATCAAAGGGCATCCCAGGAGTGGCAGTCACAAAAAACAAGGGCTCCAGACATGTGTAAGGGTCTTCTCTGGGAGATACTGGTGCTCTGGAATGTAACAGACAGAGAGTGCCATGATAGTGCCTGCCCTCTGAGGTCTCTGGAAAGGATTACCTCTTAGATGTGTTTAGTTAGAAGCCTGTCCCTTGGATCAGAACTATGAATATAAGCTAATAGGCCTCTTTCACAGAAAGACTGGGCTCCTGGGTCTATGACTTCTTGCTGTGCCCTGGGAGTGGTGGACAGTTAATAACTCTTTCTTCTTAGTATTTAGAGTGATTGATGGACTCATGAAAGTGCATACTAGGTAACACAGTTATAATCTCTGCCAAGAGTTGCATCTTTGAGGAGGTAGCTTATGAGCGGAGTTGTTCAACAAGCATCACATATTAACTCTGTTGGTTATATGCTAGATGGTTTGAGAATACAAAAGTAAATAGAGCATTTGTCTCCTGTCTTAAGATTTACAATCTTGAATTAATAGTTGGAATAGGAAGACACAGTCAGTCAATAAGGTAATAAGGCTGACATGCTGAACTGTTAAAATACCAAATTCTTCCACAGCAGGATAAAGTGATAAGTGAAAGTGAAGTTGCTCCATTGTGTATGACTCTCTGCAACCCCATGGACTGTGGCCTACCAGGCTCCTCTGTCCATGGAATCTTCCAGCAAGAGTACTGGAGTGGTTTGCCATTTCCTTCTCCAGGGGATCTTCCCAACCCAGGAATTGAACCCAGGTCTCCCGCATTGCAGGCAGACACTTTACCATCTGAGCCACCAGGGAAGCCATAGCAGGATAAGTAGCAGCTAATCCAGGTAGCCCTTTGTTTGTTCTCTGTCTCGCTTCATTATCTCCCCCAATCCTATCTTCCATAGTCCCTGGACTTTCCTATGTTCTAGCAACTAAAGGGTTAATACTTTTATGCACTCAATATTTTACAAATAATCCTAGGGGATGCACTTTACCAAGGGAAAGATGTTACAAGCCTTGAAATAGCAATGAGAATTTGGTAATTTGCAGTTAAAGGCCAGAGTGTGAAGCTTACGTTGGGGAAGAGAGGGAAATGAAAAAGAAGAACTCATAAGGATAATGTAGATTCATCAAGAGATATTAAGCAGGTCTTTTTTAAAAAATGATAATGTTGACCAATCTTAGTGTAGAAGTATTCACTGACGTGCGTTGAACTAGCTATTATGATGTTAATGAATTATTAGTAGTAACATATGCTCTCAATATGCATATGTTTTTTGTGGTTGCTCTTTCTGTGTCTGCTAGCTAATAATGAGTTTGCGTCCACATTTGCAAGATGATCAATTCTTCTTTGGCATCTTATCTGCTGATGAAACAAAAGGAAACGAGGCCAGGCACGCAGAGGAGATTGATCTAGAGATGCAGTTTCCACAAGCACAAACCTCCAACCAATGGGAGGGAAAAAAAAGAAAGGCTTCATAAATGCAGGCTTGCATATGGAGAATCTACCT
Organism: Dama dama; assembly: GCF_033118175.1. Taxonomy (NCBI): domain Eukaryota; kingdom Metazoa; phylum Chordata; class Mammalia; order Artiodactyla; family Cervidae; genus Dama; species Dama dama. The sequence goes on along the minus strand of NC_083698.1, from coordinate 55,135,022 downwards.
TCTTGGCTCTACAATGATAAAATCTGTCAGTATTGCCCCCCTGTTTAGTAGGTGATTTCAGAACTATAGACAGGAGCACTGAAAAATCACTAGGAGGGAAAAAAAAAAATCAGACTTGGTTGAAGTGATTTTTCCATTTCACTCAGAACATTTTACCAAATAGTGGCCAAATACTGAAAGATAGGTTTACTCATCAGTGTGAATAGGCATGAGATTACTAAGAGATTTTGGATTAAAAGAGAGCCAGGAAGAAAGATTTGGTTGTGTAAAAGTACTGAGAGACCTGGTTCCCCAATATTTTAATTCTTTATTTCCCAAAAGAAAGAATATATTCCTTATTAATGGACTATTACCAGTTTAATGATAAACACCCAAAACAGTACCTGAACAAATCAATGTTTTATTTTTGCATCATAGTTTGCTGTTCTTCCTAACTGGCAGTCACTGCATTGTAGATACTGTCAATTACAATGTTATTCCTATCACTATGTGTATAATGTTTCTTCATGCTCCGTCTTAAGAGTAAATGAATAGTTATCTACTTTCATCAAATATTAGTTTTCACATTCTTCCAGCAGAAAGCTCCCAAATCAAAATCTAACAATGAATAGAACATGTATGCATAAAAACCCAAAATGTATCCCCCTTGAGACATTTGGGAATAAAATTTTCATATTTCTAAAAGTCTGCATTTTGGGGACATTAAACACGGTATTACAATTTAACATAAAATCAGGTGTCATTTAATACTGTTTAATATTTTTAAAACTCTAATAATACAGATCATCTTAATGAGATAGAAATATTTCTTGCAAGAAGCTTTGCCCTTTTCAGTGCTGTTCTTCACCCCACTTCGGGGACTGGTGGCCGCGGTGCCTCCCCGTGGCAGCAGCTTAGGGGGATCCTTGAAGGCAGTCCTCTTCACTCTGAACCGGCGAGCGCTCTGGAGGAAGAACAGACTCTAATTTCTGCCAGCGCTCTGGAGGCCACAGGATATGTGTAGCATGGGCATGCAGGAGTCCTAGGGAAACCTGAACTCAAGAGAGACACAAAGAAAGCAAGAAAGATATTCTTTTATATAGGCTCATCATTAACATTTTGAAAGCAGAATTTGATCCAGGTCTGATAGTCCATGGAAAGATGATGATTAAGAGAATAAACACTTACTGGGATTTTTCTAGGTTCTTTACATATGTAAATACCTTTAATACAACCTTTTGAGGTAGGTACTGATATTATCCCCTTTTTTGCATAAGAGAATACTGGAGTAGGCTGCCATTCCCTTAAGTCACATAGCCACCAAGCCATGGAGGCTGGCTTTAGGGCTTAAGAGTCCTGCTTTAGAGGCTGCAAACCCCAGTGAGTATGAATCTGGTTTACATTCTCAGAGTTTCTGCCAGAGCTCCCAGTATCTCAGAGAGGCATTTGAGTGGGGCGGCGGGGGGGTGGGGGGGGTGGGGGGGTGGGGAGCAGAGATACCTTTAAAAAAATCTATATTTTGTTTAAAAAAGAAATACTGTCCCACCTACTGGATGAGTAGCAGGAGTTAGGTGTGAGACTGGGTAAGGTGCTTCCACAGAGTACATGGACCAATGTGAATTCAGTGCTCACGGAGAAGGTGGGAAACAAGGGGAAAATCCAGTATGTGGTCCTCAACTGATGATGGTTTGACTCAGGATTTTTTGACTTTATGACGGTGTGAAAATGAGATGTGTTCAGTAGAAACAATACTTCCAATTTTGATTTTTTCCCAGGCTAGCAATATACAATATGATACTGATACTCTCTTGTAATGCTGGGCAGTGGCTTTGGGCCAAACAATCACAAGGGTAAACAACCGATATACTTACAATCATTCTGTTTTTCACTTTCAGTACAGTATTCAATACCTTGTATAAGATAGTACTTTATTACAACATAGGCTTTTTGTTAGGTAACTTTTCCCACTGTAGGCTAATGTTTAATGTTCTGAGCACGTTTAAGATAGGTTAGATGAATTAAGTGCAGTCTTTTTACCTAAAATGTTTTTAACCTTCAATGGCTTCTCAGGGCATAACCCCATCATAAGTGGAGGAAAATCTATGAAGATCACTGCAGATGGTAAAAGGATGTACCAGGGTGGAAGAGGAGATAAGGGAAGGGAGCTTTCCCTAGAGGTTGTAAGACTGAGTCCTGAGAAGGAGGAGACCCTTAAAGATGTATCAGGGACATGAACTTCAGTGCTCAAAAGACTGTGGGAAACCTGATGAAAATGCAGAGCTAGGCCCTACGCTCAGAGATTACCCTTCATAGGTCTGATGGAGGGCGTGGAAATCTGTATCCTTTGTTGGTATTATCAAAAATCAAAGCCAAAGTGTTCGTTGCTCAGTCACATCCAACTCTTTGCAATCCCATGGACTGTAGCCCAGCAGGCCACTCTGTCCATGGGATTTCCTAGGCAAGAATCCTGGAGTGGGTTGTCATGCCCTTCTCCATGGAATTTTCCTGACCCAGGGATCAAAGCCAGGTCTCCTGCATTGCAGGCAGATTCTTTACCACCTGAGCCACCAGGGAAGCCGTCAAGTATTGGAGTATAATTGCTTTACAATTTTGTGTTAGTTTCTGCTATGCAAGGAAGTGAATCAGCTATATGTATATTTATATCTCCTCCTCTTGGCCCCCCTCCCACATTCCCCATCTACAATGGAATATTACTCAGCCATAGAAAGGAAAAAACTGTGTCATTTGTTGAAGAGATATGGATGAACCTAGGGTCTGTCATACAGAGTAAAGTCAGAAAGAGGAAAACAATTATCATATATTAATGCATGTATGTGGAATCTAGAAAAATGGTATAGATGAACCTATTTTCAGGGCAGGGATGAGATGCAAATATAGAGAATGGACATCTGGACACAGGGAAGGTGAGGGTGGATGGAATTAGGAGATTAGGATTGACATATATACACCACCACGTGTAAAACAGCTAGTGGGAATCAGCTATCAAGTAATATTTTAAGGGATGTAGAAAATTATAAAGCATACTCATATTGAGTATCATCACTAAACCAGGTAACTATGTGTCCATTTTATTTTCAAATGTTTTTCTTATAAATTGGAGCTCCATAGAGATTGACATACAACGTTGCTTTCATTAAAGTTCTGTTTATATGCATTTGAAGAATCACATTGCCCAGAAATTTAGATGTGAAAGTCAAGGGAGACATTTCCAAAGAGATAACCACAAACATTAAGAAAAAAGAAAACATTCACAACAACTTGAAATATAAACAAAATCAGCCCAAAGGGAAATAAGAAGCCCATGGGCCCAATAAAGGAATTTTTCTTCAAGTTGCTACTTTAAAAATCAAACCTACAGAAAATTAGAAAATTTTGTGTAAAAAAACCGTTCTAGTCACCAAAACTTATCAGTTATTTACATTTTGCTGCCTTCCTTCCCCTCTCATTATGTATGTATATGTATTTGTACACATACTTTTCACTGAATCACTTGAAGTTGTCACCATGCTGAATTTATCCCCAAATTCTTCAACATAGACATCCTAAGAAGACTCTTCCCTACAGGAACACTTTATATGCAAGGTATTTAATATTGATATAAAATTATTCAATATACAGCCCATATACAATTTTAACTGTCCAAATAATGTCTTTTAAAGCTCTTCTATTTTTAAAATTCTTAATTGAGGATCACAAATTGAATCACGATTGTCCCTGTGATACTTCAATTTACATTTGGGTTAATCTTGAGGTCCTACATCTATAATTGCCCAGTTTTCCCCCTCCTGATTAGAGTCAAATGAAGTGTTCTTGGCAAGAATATCATATAACTGGTATTGTACCCATCCCATTTTATCACATCAGGAGGCACAAAATATTAGTTCATCCCATTGCTGTCATGTGAAGTTTGATCATTTGATTAAGGTGATGTTGATCAGGTTTCTCTATTGTAAATCATATTGTAAATCAGTCTTTTTTTTTTTTTTTTTGGTAACTAAAAAGTAACTGAGGGGATGATATTTTGAAACATGTAAATACCCTGTATGTTAATAACATATCTCACTGCTCTCTGAAGGAAAATGGTTTCTAAAGCATCTAAAATAATTTCAGCAGCTGCTGATTGGGCTGCCTGCAACAATTACTACATGGAGGATTATAAAAGAATGGTTTTCCAATTTTTTTATTTCTTTCACATTTACTAGTTTCCATTCTTCCTTTAAAAAGTGCTGTCCCTGCCAGTCTCAAATGCTTATATTTTAACATAAGAGATTCCTTTTTAAATTCAAAATCTTACTATCTTTGGGGGTTTCCCAGGTCTCTCAGTAGTCAAGAATCTGCCTGCCAATGCAGGAGATGCAGGTTCAATCCCTGAGTCAGGAAGATCTCCTGGAGAAGGAAACAGCAACCCACTCTACTATTCTTGCCTGAGAAATCCCACGGACAGAGGAGCCTGGTGGACTGCAGTCCATGGGGTCACAAAGAGCTGGACACGACTTAGCGACTAAACAACAATAATCCTTCCCATTTTATCACATCAGGAGGCACAAATATTGGTTCACCTCATTATTGTTTGATCATTTAAGGTGATATTGATCATGTTTCTCTATTGTAAATTAATAATTTTCCTTTTGTAATTAATAATAATATAATCTCACTGCTCTCTGAAGGAAGAGGATTTAGAAACCATCTAAAATTTAACATCCATTATCCTGCCTGAAACAATTATTACATTCATGATTACAGAAAAGTGGCTTTCCAAATTTATTTCGTTTATATTTATTCGTTTCCATTTTCTCTTAAAAAGTTCTGTCCCTCCCAACCTTAAATGCCTATATTTTAACATAAAAAATTCCTTTTTAATTCAAAATCTTACTATGTTTTGGTTTGTTTGATACTCAAATATTCTACATTGGGCCAGTGAAAGTTGTTAATTTTTGGACATGTCTCCATGAATCTTTAAGCACATCCTAACGTTTTGGTCCCACTAGGTATTATTGGCTTTCAGTTCAGTTCAGTCACTCAATCGTGTCTGACTCTTTGCGACCCCATGAACCGCAGCATGGCAGGCCTCGCTGTCCATCACCAACTCCCAGAGTTTACCCAGACTCATGTCCCTTGAGTCAGTGATGCTATCTAACCATCTCATCCTCTGTCATCCCCTTCTCCTCCTGCCTTCAATCTTTCCCAGCATCAGGGTCTTTTCAAATGAGTCAGCTCTTTGCCTCAGGTGGCCAAATGTTGGAGTTTGATGTTGGAGTTTCAGCTTCAGCATCAGTCCTTCCAATGAACACCCAGGACTGATCTCCTTTAGGATGGACTGGTTGGATCTCCTTGCAGTCCAAGGGACTCTCAAGAGTCTTCTCCAACACCACAGTTCAAAAGCATCAATTCTTCAGCATTCAGCTTTCTTTATAGTCCAACTCTCACATCCATACATAACTACTGGAAAAACCATAGCCTTGACTAGACGGACCTTTGTTGACAAAGTAATGTCTCTGCATTTTAATATGCTGTCTAGGTTGGTCATAACTTTACTTCCAAGCTGTAAGCATCTTTTAATTTCATGGCTGCAATCACCATCTGCAGTGATTTTGGAGCCCCCAAAAATAAAGTAAGCCACTGTTTCCACTGCTTCCCCATCTGTTTGCCATGAAGTGATGGGACTGGATACCATGATCTTTGTTTTCTGAATGTTGAACTTTAAGCCAACTTTTTCATTCCCCTCTTTTACTTTCATCAAGAGGCTCTTTAGTTCCTCTTCACTTTCTGCTGTAAGAGTGGTGTCATCTGCATATCTTAGGTTATTGATATTTTTCCTGACAATCTTGATTCCAGCTTGTGCTTCATGCAGCCCAGCGTTTCTCATGATGTACTCTGCATATAAGTAAAATAAGCAGGGTGACAATATACAGCCTTGATGTACACCTTTCCCTATTTGGAACCAATCTGTTGTTCCATGTCCAGTTCTAACTGTTGCTTCCTGACCTGCATACAGGTTTCTCAAGAGTCAGGTCAGTTGGTCTGGTATTCCCATCTCTTTCAGAATTTTCCACAGTTTATTGTGATCCACACAGTCAAAGGCTTTGGCATAGTCAATAAAGCAGAAATAGATGTTTTTCTGGAACTCTCTTGCTTTTTTGATTGTACTTTAGTTTTTAAAACTCTATTTTATTGTTTATATATTATTTATTTGACTGTGCTGGATCTTGATTGCAATGTGTGTGCTTCAGTAATTGCAGCAGGTGGGCTTAGTTGCTCCAGGACATGTGGTATCTTAGTTCCCTGACCAGGGATTGAACCCATGTCTCCTGCATTGCAAGGCAGATTCTTAACCACTGGGCATCAGGGAAGTCCGCTCTTGTACTTTAAACCTGTTCCATCTGAAATTAGACATCTCTTTAAGGAGGCTTTGATTTCTCTTACCAATGAATGCTGGTTAGAAACCAAGGTAGTAGATGTGCTGCTTGCTCCTGGTGGTGTCAATCTATGCCATTTCAGGGGATGGACATAAAAAGCCCCATACCACAGGCATCCTTCTCACTGTCCTGCATTTCAAATTTCTGTCTCCCTTATTCTATAGTGAATGCTCTGTCTCCCCATAACAACATTTATACTACCCTACAATACATACAAAAAGGTAGTTTTGAGTTCACTATAACTAATACCAACAACAACTTTATTCAGTAAAAATCGAGATTTCTTTGCAAGTATTTCAGTCTTTAAAATAATTCCAGTATATTGGCAAAGTCCTGTGTTCAAAAAAACTTGAATCTAGTCTGTTTCCTTCCCAATACAGTTATGTTTCCTTTTGACATATGGTTAAGCCCTTTTGTTTCTATTTGTATTCAATTTTAGAGTTCGCTTTTGTTATCCTTTTTGATTCAGTTTTATTTTTGAATAAACATTTAAATGGTTCATAAGGTATGGTATGCAGAATAATGCCCCCACACACACCTCCAAAGACGTGCACATACCGGTCCCCCAGACATGGTGAATATGGACTATCTCAGGACAAAATGGGAATTAAGGTTACTAAGCAGATCTGAGGATAAGAAGACTATCCTATATGAGCCCATGGACACATGTAATCACAAAGATCTTAAATGTAGACCAGCTAGGTAGAAGGGTCAGATTCAGAGAGAGATTTGAAGATGCAGATGTAGAAGAGGGCCATGAGCCAAGGAATTCAGGTGGACTCTGCAAGCTGGCAAGGAAACAAATTATCCCCTAGAGCTTCCAGAATGAAGCCAGCCCTGCTGACACTTGAATTTTAGCCCAGTGAGACCCATTTTGGACTTCTGACCTCCAGAACTGTAAAGTTATACACTCATGTCGTCTTAAGCCACTAGTCTTGTGATCTATTACAGCGGTAATAAGAAACGAATAAACTAACAAAAATGCACACAGAGAAATTCCAGTATCTGTTATCTTACCTCTCTAGTAGGATAACTATATTCATCAATTTCTGGTTTATCCTTCTTTTCCAGTAAAGAAAACCAAATACATATATTTATCAGTTTTTATCTATCTGTGTGTATCTATATATATATTTTTATGTGTACATATTTATTATGTCTATATATATTATGTCTATACATTTATACACACACACACACATATACATTATTTCCCTATCTCTCATACTGAAGGTAGCTACTATTATGCATATTCCCTTTGATGGTACTTTCATTCTTAACAGCACATCCTGGAAACCACTTCCTATCATTTCATAGAAATGGAGCCTGTAGTTTTTACAAAAGCTCTACCCCACACCCAGGCAATCCTGATTAACCCCACGAGAAATCTAGATCTGGGTTTTCCAGATTTCTGGCTTCACACCAAGAAAAGGTAAACCTAACCAACTCAACTGCAGAAGCCTAGCTCTAAATGGTCTGCCACACTGCCGTTCTTATCTATTTTTGTTCTTGTCTGGGCTCAGCTAAGCTAGAGAACAGCTGGTCTCCATCCCCTTCACAGTAACCCTTTTTAGATTTGATAGCTGCTGCTCGGTTGTTCCTCAAGCCTTTATTTGCTTTTCCAACTTGTTTAACTTTTTCCCTAAGGTTTGATCTGCCAGTCTTTTAACTTGGCTGAACTCTTGCCAACATATTTGCCTGATTTCCTAGTTTTGGAGCTCAGTTTTAACATAGTGATTCAGTTTTTTTTTAATCATTCATTTTACCAAAACCTATTATAATTTTATTCCATTTATTAAAGATACTACCCTCACTTCCTGAAAAAAATGATTCATCATCATAATTATAAATAATGGTGAAAATTCCCACAGATGGATAATGTCAGTATCATTTTAAAACATGATATGTGAATGCAGAATATAAGTGTTTTTTAAAGACTGTGATTAATATAGAAAGTGCCTAGTCACTCTCTTAGCTATCTTGTCATTTGATCTTTTTTATTGGTATGTACATAGACATGCAAAGAACACAGTGAATTTAAAAGGGCATAAAAATCCAGAAATAAATTAAACTTTTAAAAATTATAAGTTCTTTTCAGGTATAGCTTTGGTGTCCACACATACTGTGTTAGGGGTGGTCCTACAGAAGAAACAACCAATAAGATGTGTGCATATATAGAAACAGAATTAAGAAATTAGCTCACACAGTTAAGGAGGTTGGTGAATCCAAAATCTGATGCAGAAGACCAGTATGCTAGGGACTCAGGAAAGAGTTGAAGTTTAAGTTCAAAGGTAATCTGCTGGTAAATTCTTTCCTGGTTGAGGGAATGTCAGCCCTTGTTCTCTTCAGGCCTTCAACTGACTGATCTCCAATATGTGAGTGTGACTTATCCAACCTGCTTTCAAAGTCCACCATCTAAATGTAAATCACATCCAAAACGACTCTCATAGAAACATCCAGAAGGATGTTTGACCAAACTTGGGCCCAGCCAAGTTGACACACAAAATTAACCATTACACCTGACAAATACAGTCATCCTGACAAACATCTCCTCTGTGCTTACTCAGGATCACACACACAGTGCTGACTACACTCAGGGCAGAGTCCTGAACGAATTATACATACTGACTCATTTAATTCTCTCAATAACCCTGACGCAGGTACTACTATTGTCTCTACTTCATAGTTGAGGACACCTAGGTTCAACCACACAGATTTTGGAGCTGAAGCTCTAATACATGCCCTCTGGCTCTGAGAACTCTATAACAGGATTACAATATAATTTATCACACAAATGAGAGACTTCTGACAGTCAGTGGGGGCACTTTTTAAATTAAGTCAGGATAAAAATTTGTTCAGGACCTTCCTGGACAAATCAAGGTATGGTCACCCTAATCATACTTCTTCTTGATATTGCTGAGTCCCACATACTTTCCTGTGGGACTGATATCAAAAAGAAATGCACATTATGCACTGAATTGTGTTCCCCCAAATTCATATATTGAAGCTCTAACCCCAAACACCTCAGAATGTGACTGTATTTGGAGATAGGGCCTTGGCCCTAACCCGATCTGATGGTATGCTTGTAAGAAAAGCAGATTAAGACACACAAAGAGATAACAGAGTTGCATGTGGACAAAGGAAAGACCATGTGGGGACATAGCAGAAGGATAGCCACCTGCATGCCAATGAGAGAGGCCTTGGAAGCAACCAGACTCACCAACACTATGATCTTGGACGTCTAGGCTCCAGAACTATGAGAAAATTTGTTGCTTAAGCCCTGCAGTATGTGGTATTTTGTTATGGCAGCCCTACCAAACCAATACAGACATAAATAAGAGAAACATTCCTGGAAGCCAGTTCCTGAGATATCCCAATATTCACCCAAAATAGGGGAACAAAGGAGGATGAGAAAAAGGAAAAAAAAAAATTTGTTATTAAGGAGAGAGAGAGAGAGAGTTTATGCATACACAATTTTTTTCAATATCTTAAATACTCTGACCGACCAACCTAATATTTTATTGGTACCCGATGCTCCTGTCTCTTTGCTCTTTTGTGACCCTGTGTAGATGTGTCTCCTCCAATAGATTCACAATATTCTTAGGCTAGAGGAATTCACTTTTACAGTACCTTAAAACAGAGTACTAAAACTATATTAAATAAAACATTATAAACCCTTAGCAGATTATTGTATTTTTAGTATCTACTGAATGAGAAAATAGGTCCATTTACATGTATTAAGGAGCCTTTACAAAACTCTGTTGCCTAAAGATGGGGAATCAAGGATCTAGAATAACAAACACACAAGTTTGACTGTGTACCCCACCAGCAAAAATACTTGTATTCACATATTTTAAATTATCCATATAATATGTAAATATAAAATTATATCAAAATAATTTATACATATATTAGTGTTAATACTCTATAAAAGCAAATGTTAGGTAAAGCTTAAATTCTTATCTTTTAGATCCAAAGTCTTACTTTATTTTGTATCCAGGGGATCATTATAAACATCTGCTGTATAGTCCTGCTCCTTCTTTAGCAATCCCTTCTCTGGGAAACACTGGGATTACTGGTTGGAAAGTGATCAGTGTTATCAGTCAATTGGTTTGTTTGGTCCACAAGATGCCAAGAAACCACATGGACTAAAATTACAGTGAACTGACTGTCTTTGATTGACTTGGCTCCACTGAGAAGTTATTTTGGCATCTGATAGACACAGCCTTCATGGGCCCTGCTTCTGATTCAAGTGCCAGGGGCACAGGTGTGTTACTCTGGTTCCTTTCACCCCTTTTCACAGGACCACAGTTTACAGAACACTCTTCCAGCTTTTGGCTTGAGGACACCCTCCCTTGAAGTAAGAGCTTGCAGGAACAAGCTATGAGTGTGGTGATAAAATAATAAAAATAAAATCAATTACTTTGTACTGGTCATTGCTGACCAAGGACTAACATAAGCACATAAGTCTAGAGATGGAGCAGAAAGAAAGTGAAAGTCACTCAGTTGTGTCCGGATTCTTTGCAACCCCATTAACTATACAGTTCATGGAACTCTCCAGGCCAGAATAATGCAGTGGGTAGCCTATCACTTCCCCAGTGGGTCTTTCTGACCCAGGAATGCAAGCGGGGTCTCCTGCACCGCAGGCGGATTCTTTACCAGTTGAGCTGCCCTAGCAGGTAGGGCAGAGGGGAAACACAGAGAAGAAACTAAGAAAGAAAGAAAGATGACTGGTCATGCAACTCCTTTAAAAAAGATGTTCAGAGCTAGAACCAGGGTCAGGAGAGAAACAGGAAATGAGATGAAGCACAGAACTCCCAGGGTTATTTGACAAAAAGGTTTTCTGAAAAGAGCAGTGTTTTGTACAAGATTAGGAACTACTTGTCAGCAACAAATATTTGTTGAATGAGTGAATGTTCATTAAGGAGGAAGGCTTCAATCTGGAAATGCTACATTTTCTGATCTGGGCATCAAGGAAATTCCCTAATTTAAGAGAAACATCCACAGTTTGCTGGAAAACAATATTATTTAGGCATGAGAGCTTTACAGACGACGTGCCACCGTGGACTGACCATCAGCTAGTGCTACCAGAAGACTGTGATACCATTCTTCATACAGTTCTTCAGTGCAGTCTCAAATCATTCTTAAAAGGTACAGTATGGAATTGAAAAACATATTTATATAATGCATAGATTTAAAATTTGTATATTTACTGCAGATTAAGAATTTTTAAAATATATTACACAGGCAAAGAAAATTGGCTTGGCTTGCCTCTGGTGACCCCCATTTACCTCCAAAACAAATGAACAAGTTTAGTAAGGAGAGAAACTTATAATGCTTGGTCTTCATTCTCCTGGGATAAGCACCATTGATGTTTTGAGTAAAAGACCAGAATCCTGGCTGTCTGTCCTCTTCCACACATGAAAGTTTTCCTGAATACAGCATCCGCTCCAGCCTGCTCACAGTGGCAGCCAGGGAACACTACTCAGCGGTACCCTGACAGAGCGCTCCGGCTGTTTGTGGACTGGAGCACCACAAGAGAGGATGTTGTCTCCATAACTACTGCTAAGACCAGGGATGGGACGGTACGTGGAGAGCAGGCCACTGGGAACATGGGACTGCACTCGGAGCCTGCTCCTTGGGACTGCGGTTCAATCTGATGCTGCAGGTGGGGAGTGTAGGGCAGAGTCCTGTGCGCTGGTGATGAATCCCGAAGGAGCAGGGCATCGTACACCAGGTACTCATCCCCTGGAAGGACTCTAGCTAGACAGAAGACAGCAGAGATCATCACAACGCCAGCCACCAGGAACAGACATCTGACACCTCGCTCACCGCATCTTGGTGTCAGAGTCATGAAGGAAAACACAGCACCATTGAGCACTGGATAGAACGGTGTGTTACTCACACAGAGAAGAGACAGAGCAAGATTGCTTCCTTCATGGGTGTCGGTGACACTCAGCTTCACGAGAAGGATGCCCCGAATGTGCGGACTTGCCTTCCTCAGCCTATCTCTGCAGTCACCACTTTCTGGTAATGTCAGTATTACACAACAACATCAACACTAAAAGCAGTTACTTAAAAAGAACCTACAAGACTGAAAGAAAAAGGTTAAGGAGGGCAAGATAATTCCCTTATCAGGTAGCATAAAAGTGAATTTTCTTGACTATATGAACAAAAAAGCAGATGTATGGTCTAAGTAAATCAAACAATTAGAAATAAAGACAGGCAAAAATGTATCATATGGAAAAAGAAGCAACAACACTGTTTCAAAATATTATGAAAAAATATTTTTTAAAAAGTCTGAAGGATAGAAATGCTGCGACCTACTTGATTCTTACACATGGATTAACATATACAAATTTGACATTTCATTAACACTGTCTGATGCAGTAGACAAGGGTCATAAAGAGAAGGGTAGTGGCACGTCATCCAGCTCACATTCCCAAGATGCTTATCAGCACAGCACTGAGCAGATAGAACACAGTCCTCCAAACGAAAACATGCAGGGTGACTGCTTCCACTCTAAGCAAGCACTGACGGACATCTACTCCAAGACAGACAAACTAATAACTCAGAGCTTTGGCTGTTGAGGTGAATGAGAGGCAGGAGGGTCGTGTGCCAAAGAATTATGCAGACGACAAACAAGGAAAATATCAACACTCCTAAGACCTAAGCTGGTAAGCAAAAAAATATATTTAAGAATAAATGAGGGGAGAAGGAAAACTAGAAAAATGGAGAAGAACAGAGGGAAGCAGTAGCCGATAAAGCAGAAGGCACAGGAGCAGCACAGTGAGAAAGCTTTATCTGTGGGGCATGAACCACTTCCACTGCCCCCTCCCACAGGGACCCAAGTACAGCACCAGTTATGAGGACACATCACCATCCAGAAGAAAACCCAGCACTGTTCTCTTTTTCCTCCTTGAAATGACAAGAGGAAGGGTCCTTGTGTTGGGGAATAGTTCCCTTAGATGAGAACACTTCTCTTCCTAAAGATGCAATACAGGATGACAATACCTTATCTGCAATTCCAAAATCCAACAAGCTCCAAAAATTCACTGTTGTGTAATCTCTAGTAGCAAAAACCAGACATGACCCAAACTGTTAGAAAATTATACCCTTTATTTATCCCCTGCAGTGTGCCTATTCATAATTTTTGCTCCAGAAATATTAATGTGCTTGATTATAGACATTACCCCAGACTCTACTGGGGGCATTACATTACATATGGTATAGATATCGTTTAGTTGCTGTTCATACACACTGACACTACCTTCCCAACATCCAAACAATCTGATTTCTGAAGTATCTGCCCTCTGAGGTTTTAGGTCTGGTATTACTGTCTTTAAATATCTGCAAAAATCAATATTTACCAAAGAGGATAAATGTCACCAGAGTTTGGCTCAGTCCTAGGTGGGATGGGACCCCCATCTAGGATTTCACTATCTGACAAGAAAGAGAGATATTTAAACAGAGCATCAAAATACAACCCGATAGAGCAGACATAAGAAGGAGCCTGGCAGCAGAGACTGTGGTCACGCCGTGGGAAGTTTCCTCTGAGCCGAAGCATCTAAACTGCCTCCCAGGGATGCTGGCGACCTCTCTCCTGAAGGTAGATCTTTACCTAATGACATCTCCTGCCAGATTTTGTCTAGAGCACCCTCCTAATCCTCCATACCCTCCACTGAGGTGCAGATTTGAGACAATGTGATAGGTTGATACAACCCAATATTTTGCCATTGAAAAGGAAAGCCATGTGCTTTACAAAAGATTCCAGGTGAGATTCTCTCATCTAAAGGCCTCATTCTAGGACAAGTGTTTTCCTTCATAACCAACAATTTTAACTTTAATCATTTCAAAGCAATTTTCCCTGTTCAAGACTGAGCTTCAATCAGAATGTATTTTCAGGTCACTTCATGGCCTCTTCACAATTCTCTCTAGATAACTATAGAATCATGCATAATCATTCTAGTCCCCCCTAGACTCTTTGAGTAAGTAGTTAGTTCAATTTTTTTGTAACTATTTTATGCAGAAATAGATACAAAACAGGCCTCTAGGGGTATCTCCAGCTAATTTTCATGAATTAATTTCCCAGGATTAATGTTTATGCACCAGTCTCTTCACCACATAATCAAATCACTGGAGTTGAAGTGGTCTAACTCCTTATTTTGCAGCTTGATTAAGCAGGTGATGAAATACTTGAATATAATTTGGAGAGTTAGAAACTCACAGTATCCACAATAAACCACAGTGGAGGATGACTTATGATGTCTTGGATGTTGACTGGTGTTCTCTTTGGTAGCTCATGTTTCACAGGCTATTTTTATGTACGAGATAAAACAGTTTACATAAATACATGAGAGGAGAGGTGTAAAAGTCTTTACTGTTGTTGACGTTATTTTAAACCAGGTTTAGACCACTGGGCAGACAGCACTGAGACAACCTAGAGGGCCATCGGTAGGAGAGGATTTGGGACAAGAAGGTGTCCAACAGCCATTGCCAGCCCTGCTGCCATGATAGATGCAGCCACTCTCAGCCATGGTAAACTCTGTTTAAACCTCTGTCTTTCCTGCCAGATGGTGAGATCCTAGATGGGTCCCATCCCACCTAGGACTGAGCCAAAACTCTGGTGACATTTATCCTCCTGGTAAATATTCATCTTTGCAGATATTTAAAGACAGTAATACCAGATCTAGAACTGTGGGTGGTTTTCTGGCATCCAGCCTCTCTCTAACTATCTCTCCCTACTTCCATCCCTCTTTTATTCCTTTTTTCCAAAAGAAAATGAGGAGGATTTCAAAACAATGAACCAGAAACAAGAGAAGGTCCATAAAATGACAACTCTGAGGGCCAAAATGGTTGCTGTGGAGAGCACACTCAGTATGTTTTCTTCTTTGTGGAAACTCTCAGGTAGCCAGCTTACACAACCCTCAAAGGATGGGAGGGAGTATCCCATTTTTTTTAAGGGAAACTAAGTTTTTGTCTGAGTAAATTTCTACAAGCTCTCACACGTGGGCTCTGCCACAAGATACTTAAAGCCTCAAAATGGACAGTGTGCAAGGAAGTAGGTTCCACCCAAAAGACTGTAGAACAATTCAATTTGCTGGCAATTAGTTGAATTCTGTTCTGCAAGAGATTAAGGTAACGTTACCTTGTATGTAATCTAGTTGTTCAGTCTCTAAGTCGTATCTGACTTTTTGTGACCCTATGACCTGCAGAGTGACCGACTTCCCTGTCTTTCACAATGTCCCAGAATTTGCTCCAACTCATGTCCAATGAGTTGGTCTAACTTATTCCAGTGGTAAGTACTTGGATTAC
Organism: Dama dama; assembly: GCF_033118175.1. Classification (NCBI taxonomy): domain Eukaryota; kingdom Metazoa; phylum Chordata; class Mammalia; order Artiodactyla; family Cervidae; genus Dama; species Dama dama. Next base: position 55,119,291 of record NC_083698.1, on the reverse strand, counting down.
CTGGCAGCACAGATAGATAGAATGCCCTTTAAATGGTCTTGTAGAAATATCATTTCTTTCCATTGTGTTGCTGATATAACAAGATCTGTTTTGTGTGGTTTGTGGCTGGAGATAATCCCTGACCCCCAGAATCTTGCTGTGTATCTATGAGTAAGTGATGAGTGGAGTTAGTGATCTACTGAATTCCGCCCTTCTCCTCATCCCAGAACAATATCTTAGTGGTCAGAGCTATAACTACTGTTCTTAAATTTAAGCTTACCAAAATCTAAAGAACTGGGTTGACAAGGAAAAAATAAAGTACACAGTATGATAAAAGGTAACCGAGAGAATGGTCTAAACCATAGCACAATGGGCTTTTCTAGGAGAAATATCTGCCAGGTGTTTGAAGTGTTAAAGGTACACATAGTGAAGTAGGATCTTAATGATCAGTGAGACCATTATAGGTGTGGACATGGTATGCATAGGCAACCACCCATCTTAACCACCTTTGTGTGTCTGTATAAGTCTCAGTGAGAAGCAATGCATCATCCACTGCCTACTCCCCAGGTTGGAAGGTCCAGATGTTCCTTCTTTCCACTGCCAGGAGCTAAGGGAAGACACCTGAACAGGGCTCAACCATTCAGATACCCACATCCAAGCCTATGAGCGTGGAGTGAGTTAAGCAAAGACACAGGAAGAGTAAGAGATTTCTGGCAGAGACAAGAGTGCCAGGAAGTGCCCAGAGATGTCAGTTGCCGAACCTATCATCCTGCTCCTATGTGTGACATAAGGGCATCCAATGTTGCTAATTCCCAAGGCTTGTTTTCATCACATTCATTCAGTGATATCGAATATCAATACCCTTCCAATGACATCTTTTCTACCTAAATTAGTCAAGATGAGTTTGTGTTATTTGCAACCAAGATACCTGATTGATACACTGCCATAAAGATACGTGTACAAGAATAATGTTTATAAGGATATTAAAAATTAAGTCTAATCCCCAGTCCCTCAGGTGAGGAAATTGAGGCTCAGAAAAGCTGCCCCGCTCAGTTAGAGGTGGGATGCAGCACTGCCTCCTAGTTCAAAGTCGTTTTCAGCATCCTTGTCAGTGATACAAAGTGCAGAGCCCTGGAAATCATAATGTTTGGCATGGGGCCCTGCTTTCTGAACCCGCTTTTACCCCAGGGAAAAGTGAGGCCTTTCATTTTGTGCAGGGAATGAAAAAAACCACCAAACATTGCACATTAAAGTTTGTACACATCCACACCACTCTGTTTGGGAGCTGCTACTGATTTGTAACAGCAGGGCACGTTACAAGTCACTGGGCTGTAAGGAACGCTTGCTGGCAGTGACGGGAAAGGCAGTGCTTACTACAGCCCTGCGGTTATGTCCACATGCATCAAAGAGCCTGCAAAATGAAGAAATGGGGAAAGACTAAAAGATATTCCCACTCAGGGGTTTCCCTGGTGGCTCCGATAAAGAATCTGCTTGCAATGTAGGAGATCTGGGTTCTATCCCTGGGTCGGAAAGATCCCCTGCAGAAGGGAATGGCTACCCACTCCAGTATTCTGGCCTGGAAAATCCCATGGACAGAGGAACCTGGTAGGGTACTGTCCACAGGGCTGCAGAGAGTCAGACGTGACTGAGTGACTTAGCACTTAACTCCACAGGACTTACAGGTAAACGCCTACTATGTGCAAAGCACAGGACATGGTGTTTCAAAGGTACCAAGATATATAACCCATAAATCTAACTTGAGGAGTTTACAACTCAGGGGAAGATGGTTGGCACAAGCTTGATCCACAGGATATGTTTGGCAGAAGTGGAGGTTGCAGGGAATGAAGGTGACCTGGTGAGTAACACAGGCCATTGAAGGATCAAGAGGAGTAACAGGGGCGGCCACCTCTGACCACAATCTGAGGAAAGAAAAGAAAAGAGCGTGGAGAACAAGAGAACAGTCAGGAGATTGTTATGATGGTGCTACCGAGAGATATGATTGTGGGTAAGAGAAATGGAAAGAAAGGAACCTTTGGGAACGAAATCCACATTTCCTAGCATGGTGGGCCTGGTTCCCTGCTCCTCAACTTGTGCTCGAATCACGCTCACACCTCTGCACAGTTGCATAGACTGCTGCTTCTGCCTCCTGAAAGGCTTTGTTTCACCCTTTACCTGGAAAACTCTTCATCCTTCCAGACACAGCTTACACGTTACTTTCTCCTGGAAGGCTTCCAGGTCCTCTGCCCAGTCTCCACGTCCAGACTTACTTATGATAACTAGTGATTACCACTCTGTCCAGGGAGGGGATGTTTAGCTCTTTGTGTCTTACGTGCTATGAACTTCCTGAAGCAGGTATTGTCTCATATTCTGTTGATAAACTCATGGCATGAAAGTAGAAAGAAAAAAAAAAAAAAGAAAGTAGAAAGAAACTCAAAACATGTTGATTGATTAAATAAATGAAACCCGAGAGCATGTGGGTTTAGACTGGTTACAGTTTAGCAACTGGTTAGACCTGGGAGCTGAGAAAAGAACAGGATTTGGAGATGGCTCATTTCTCACCTGCCTAGAAAGAGGGTAATGCTATTAACAATAGACAGATTACAGTAGGAGGAGCAGATATGGGAAATAACAAATTCAGTTTTGGATTACCTATCTGAGGATTCTGTTGAATATCATGGGAAGACAACCCAAGTGCAACTGAAAATTCTGTGCAAGAGTCTAGGCAAGGGTGGGAAGTAGAACTTAGACATTCAGGACTCACCCAGTTGTACCCTGGGAATTAATGGGCTCACCTAGAGAGGAAGAAAGGACACAGCCCAGGGGGCATTGCATTTCAAAGGTAATGTTTGGAGGTTGTCAGCGACATGCAAGAATCAATACATTTTCTTGAGCAGTAACACATCCACCTCCAGACTAGAGCTTGTGAAACTTTTGCACAAGTAGAGACATATTGTTCTCAGCTTGTAAAAGGGTGAGAATTGAGAAAAAAAGCAAAGATTAAGGGAGGAAATACTTGTAAATCACCTTTAAAACTATAGTTATTATTATTTTTTTTTTTTTGTGACTGAGCCTAGAGAACATTTAAAGATCCAGGGGAAAAAAAAAAACTATTAAAATTCTAAAAATGATATTGACCTGGTATCGCTATACATTTGTATATATGTAATGACTCATATGGACTAAATACATAATATAAAAACAGATCAGTGGATTGATCAAACTATATCTTCTAATGGAAAGAAATGTTTTGTTACTTTTAAACATTTTGTTTTCAGAAGGTAAGTAAAATACTTTCTAAGAATTTTAGCTGAATTTTAAATGAGTTTCAGACTGTGTGAACTAAAAATGCTACTTAAATGGCTGTATTATTTATGAGAAATAATACTGTTTATGAGGAATAATTATAAACCTTTTAGTTTAAATACTATGATCTAGTTATTTACTTTTAATCAGGTTCACTCCTATGTGAATAAAAAACAAGAAATTTATTGAACAGATTTTTTTCCTACTTTTTTAGTTGTAAAGAATCTTGTTGCCTTCTTTTTTTTTTTTTTTCTTGTTGCCTTCTTGAGAAGACATCTTGCTAGTATAGTTTGAATCAACAAAGAAATAACGATGCTGTGATCATGTGAAAAGCAGACACACAAAGAAAAAGTTAACTATGTGATGTGATGGGTGTGTTAATTATCTTGGTCTTGGTAAACATTCCACAGTATATATGCATATCATATACACAAACCATCCCATTGTGCACTATAATTGTATATTTGTCATGTATTACTCAATAAATTTGGGAGGGGGAAACATATTGGCCCATCATCAATTCTAATATTGATATTAAGTCCTTAATATATAGTCTTAATTATTTTGTGCATTAGGGAGAAGTAAATTAATGGAGTCATTTCAGCTTTATATGCTTTGTATTGCTGCTATGATTTTTTGGTTATTTTGAGCTTCTACAAATAATAGTTGTCTGGCTTTCATACTTTGATTACAGTAGTTAATTCAGGGAAATCTCTCGAGGACTACTCAACATTCAATCAATAAACATGCTAACACAATGCCAGGAGCTGGGATGCTATGGGAGACAGCAATTGCAGTACATTGAAATCAGGGTAAGAGTAAACAACATTTAGTGTTTTGATTTTTAATATGCACAGTTAGTATCTAAATAACAGACAATATTTAAAGTTGAAGTTTGTATAATAATAGATAATCCATGTCAAAGATGGTGTAGCAGCAATAAGACAAATACTGGCTGGACTACTAAGAAACAAAAGGAATCCCTAAGAGCTAACAGAAAATTTCTATATTCCAAACTTTTTGCTCAGTTAGCTTGAATGATTCTAAGTCATATCTCCTTTCTCTATATTGGCTGTGTGTGTGTGTGTGTGTATGTACCTTGGAAAGGTGGATAATTTCAATAGTAGCCTAAGGAAAATTTAATAAGGGCAAATTTATTTTTCCAGTGCAAAATTACAAATTATCTTTGATCTGGCACTATGCATTATACATGACTTTACTCCACTGACTCAGATAATTGAACGCTGTCTAATTTATGAATTCTCTTAATGTTGTACCAAACAATTTTGTTGTCTTATATATATGTTAATGTTGACAGTGCAAAAGGCTGATATGCACTGTTAAAACTCTTGATGCTTTATTTTAATAAATTCATAGATTTATGTTAAGTTGTCAGGACTTAAGCCTAAGGAGAGACTGGGCTTAGCCCGTGTGGCCCCAGAGCTAGGTGGAAACATTTGCTGCCTCGGGGTGAGGAACAGAGATTTGGCCGATAATGATGGTTTGCACATACTGGGCGCTCTGTCTTCACGGCTGCTCCTCGCCACCTTGTCAGTGTTAAGACAGTGTCATCAATCATCACCAAAGTAGGGTGGAGTCCACAAAACACCGGGAGTAGAGCTGGCCCTGCCTCTGGATAAAGTCTTCTCATGAAGGTCCTGGCCTTATTTAGCCTGCTACACATTCAGTGCTGGTAGCAACAGTTCCAATTAGATTTCCCTTTCCTTTTAGTATTCCCTCCCTGCCCTTGGCCGGCTTTTCCATGTCTTCTTAAACCGGAAAAGCCAACTGCTTCATTACTTTAAAAATAATTTTTAACTTAAGGAGATGGAAGGGATATCTCAACCCAAACAAATCTGTGAAAGACAAGAGTCAAAAAAGATCCTCTCTAATCATCAAAAATTCTGATGATTCAGCATCAATAGCACACTGTCCATGTTGCTGGAGTAACATGATACCCGGATGGTCCATGGAAAAGGAGTAGAGTGAACATCAGTAGCAAAGTGCTGAGAGGAGAAGCTTTGGAGTCAAGAAATCCCACGGGGTGGGATCCAGACTGGAAAAATCAATAACTGTGCATCTTTGGTAAATACTCCATTTCTTTCAGCATTACTTTTTCCATTGTCAAAATGGGAGCAAAAATATCCACCTTGCAAGGTTGCCATAAGAATGAAAGGGCAAAAAAAAAAAAAAAAAGAATGAAAGGGCATGAAGTACACAGGTCTAACCTAACAGAGCCTGTTACATACTACTATGCTAGCCCCATGGTAAATCAAGTGCAGAAGAAGCCTGAAGTATATAATAAAATCACAACAAAAGAGAAGAAAATGAAGTTTGAAATAGCTACATTATATTGTATCCCATTGTTAACCATGAGTAGTGTCCAATTATAGGTTATGCCTTTGAGAAAAATTGTATTTAGTAGCTTATGATATTGGTTTATAAGTTCAAAAATGATTGCAAGGATTCTTGTCCCAATAAACTTTTTTCTTAGCAGCTCCATCAACAATAGCAATAAAACATGGTGCTGTTATGCTTCATTTTTTTTTTTTTGATACAGGGCTAAACTTTGTAGGAGCTTTTCTATACACTGAGACGAGCTCAATAAAATCAAAATCCTCTGGATTAAGGTAACATCCCTAAGAGACCTCTGGCGCTGGTACAGGCATTTGCAGTAATGAACAAAAGAGGAACAGAGGACTCTGTTGTTGCTTTAAATTACATGTGTGACAGATCACAAAGAATTGCTCTTAGGTAAATGAGCAATATTTTCTTGATTTTCTCCCAGCTTTTCAATACCAGCTGAATGAAGTTCCCCAGGAAGCATGCATTTTCTTAGCAAAATAATGCTGCACTATAAAAGATGCCAGTTTCTGACCACTGACTCATCCCTTAACCTTTGCTGGCTTCTGTTTACACAGTTCTGTGGAATAGTGAACTTAAACATCAGTGGCTTGTCTTCAGTCTCCATCTTCCTCTGTAATTTCCAGCCCTGCTCATTACTCCTGGCTAACTCCTGGCTAGAAAGTCACCCTCAGTGATTACTTCTCTTCCTAGTGCTCTAAATGTACTCCAGTTTTGCTGGCTTGTCATCATCCCGATTTCCTGCATTTTGCTATCCCCTGGAGTTATATCTTCTGTCTGTATATGTATTCCCTTGGTAAGATCATTCATTGCCCTATCTTCAGCCCCCACCACTCTGTCAATAATACTCAAATCCCTATTTCTAGCCTTAGCCTCTCTCCTGACCTCCAGACCTGATTCTCCCCCTAATGAGTCAGCCTCATTAGGCAAACACAATATACACAACATACCAGCTCATCAGCAGTCCCCTCAAGTGAGCACCTTACCCTGGGTTCTTGATTTGGAGATCTCCTTATTGCCCAGTCTTAACTATAATATTAAAGCCATAATTAGATGTCTGACTTTGCATCACCACTGTCTTATCAAATTCCTTGCCAGATTCTTCCTCGCTTGAGTCTCTCTGCTCCTTCCTATTCTCACCACTGTCATCCTGGGCCAGGTTCTGATTTCCTGTTTCCTGAATAAACACAGAAACCTCTATCCCAAACTCCCCAGTTCCAACTTTGTTTTATTCCAACTGCCATCCATACTGGTACCAGATTACTTTTCTAAAGCTTGGCTTCCATCAGGTAATTCCCAGGATCATCACACTTCAGTGGTTCTTCACTGCCTCCTCATATAAATAAGAGAAGTACAGCAGAGCATTGAAGACAATAATAGGCCCACTGACCTACATTTCCATTCTTTTCCCTCACTCTTCCTTTACCATGTACCTCATACAAGCTCCAGAGAAGTTCTTCAGGGTGACTTTAGTGTCCCTCAGAGCTTGAGAACGCCTGCCCTAAGTTATAACCAAACTGCAACGGTCACGACTATTGCTTGGTTCGTCTGCACCTAAGCCTGTACTCTTGCCTCCTCTCAGGATCTTCATCATCACCTCCACATTCTCATTCTACCCAGCGCTTGATTTCTAGCAACATTTCCTTACAGATTTTTAGAAAAACTCTCTTCCACTCTCAGTTCCATATATTTCTCTCTCATTACCTTATTTATAATTATATATTATGCCTTTATCTTCAGATGACTATATGGTCTTCTAAGGCAGAATCTGTGTCTAATATATATTTTCATTCCTTAAATTACTCTGTAACATTTTATCCATAATGGGCACTCAACAAATACCTCCTTCACAAGCAAATAATAGAATGTCTAAAATAACCACATTCCCCTAGACAAGGCCAGTTTAGGAAAGAATTACTAACTACATATGGCTGACAACATGAGTCTGTTTACTGATTTTACTATGAAGTGCATTTCATAACATTGATTACTTTAAAATATAGATCTTTTATCAAGCATAGAAATATATCTTTAAAAATAAACTTTTGAGCTTTTACTTCTTGGCAAAACACCCAAAGCTTATATACATAAAGGATTCTAATTACTACTTTATAGAAACAAACTACCTATGGCACATCATATTTTTCAAAGATGACCACAAAAGGACCTCACAACCCAAGCGCTCTTCTGCAGTGTCATCTTGCCACCTCACTTTCCTTTCAAGAGGTGAAGTCTATTTCTTCATCTGTTTGGGAGTGGGTACCTGTGACAGCTTTGATCAATTCTGGTCAGAGCACTTAAAGCGCTCTGGCAGCTTATGCTTCTTGGAAACTATCTATCATATGAGAATCGTGACTCTGTGAGATCACCATGCTGTGAGCAGCCCAAACCACACTAAGAGGCCCTGAAGAATGAAATGTCACATGAGAGGAGAGAGGGAGGTAACACAGAACACAGAGGCACCAGACATTTCAGCAAAGATGTTCAAAGTGGGTCCTCCAGCCCTTCCCACGCTAGTTGATGTCACATGAGTCAGACACAAACCACCTAGCTGAGTCTTTTCTAAATTCCTGATGCATAAAATTGTGGGCACAATTGTTTTATACCACTAGGTTTTGGTATATCTTGTTACACAGCAATATAGAAACACTACTCATCACTGCTTTAGACATGTATCTGTGCAAATGCAAAATTAAAATAGTATGCCAATAAAGCAGACAGCTAATCTTACAAACAACAAACTGATATCCTGTGCAGCCTAAATTCTGAGGAAACCCAACACTATCCAGTTAGTACCAATGCCCCTTTACTATGTCCTTAGCAAAAACTTCATATGAAACACGAATTTCTTATCTCTAATATTTTCCAAGTCCAGCCTCTATTACAGAAGGTACACTAAGAAGTAAGTTAAAAAATAAGCTGTAGAATATCAAATAAAAATAGCTGAAGAATATTAAAGAAACACAAGATGCAAGTAAATAATTGGAAAAGTTGTCAAACGTATTCTGGTAACTCCATTCTTCAGTTCAGTTCAGTTCAGTTGCTCAGTTGTGTCCGACTCTTTGCGACCCCATGAATCGCAGCACACCAGGCCTCCCCGTCCATCACCAACTCCCGGAGTTTACTCAAACTCATGCCCGTCGAGTCAGTGATGCCATCCAGCCATCTCATCCTCTGTCGTCCCCTTGTCCTCCTGCCCCCAATCCCTCCCAGCATCAAGGTCTTTCCCAATGAGTCAACTCTTCGCATGAGGTGGCCAAAGTACTGGAGTTTCAGCTTCAACATCAGTCCTTCCAATGAACACCCAGAACTGATCTCCTTTAGGATGGACTGGTTGGATCTCCTTGCAGTCCAAGGGACTCTCAAGAGTCTTCTCCAACACCACAGTTCAAAAGCATCAATTCTTTGGCGCTCAGCTTTCTTTATAGTCCCAACTCTCACACCCATACATGACCACTGGAAAAACCATAGCTTTGACCAGAAGGACCTTTGTTGGCAAAGTAATGTCTCTGCTTTTTAATATGCTATCTAAGTTGGGCATAACTTTTCCTTCCAAGGAAAGTCCATTCTTAGTTTACATGAATTATGATGTATCCCAATACTAAAATTCTATACATAGCCATTAAAAATAATTATAGAGCTACACTGGCATTAAAAATAATGTTCATAATGTGTTAAATGTAAAAAGCCAAATACAAAACTGTGAAGAATACTGTTGTCTTTTCGAAAGTTATGCATTTGTCTCCTTTTCTCCTAACCCCAACACACATATTTTTTCCTGCAGGAAAAAAAAAAAAGATTAAAAGGATGCATATCAATCTGTTCCTTGAACAGCAAGGAGACCAAACCAGTCAATCCTAAAGGAAATCAACCCTGAATATTCATTGGAAGGACTGATGCTGAAGCTGAAGCTGCAATACTTTGGCCACCTGATGCGAAGAGCTGACTCATTGGAAAAGACCTTGATGCTGGGAAAGATTGAAGGCGGGAGGAGAAGGGGATGACAGAGGATGAGATGGTTGGATGGCATCACCGACTCAATGGACATGGGTTTGAGCAAGCTTTGGGAGTTGGTGATAGACAGGGAAACCTTGTTTGCTGCAGTTCATAGGGTGGCAAAGAGTCAGACACAACTTAGCAAATGAAGAACAACAAATACATTCTCTGCAGTGACAGCCTGGACCTTCTTTTGCTTTTTGTTGTTGATTTTTTTGTTTGTTTGTCATTCAGAGTCCTGAGACAGAACAGACTACCCACAGTGTTAGGAAACAACTAAACAACTAAAGTTTGCCAGTTAGCCTTTCCCTGTGGAGGTCAGGCCTTTCACGGCCCAGGCCTTCTATAGAGGTTTCTGTCTCAGTTCTCACACACACATCAGCTTACACAAATCACATTTCCTGCACTAAGACAGGATCTATATATAGCTTGGTAACCACCCAGACTGCAACACCTTCACATGTTGAGTTTACTACACTTTGTTTTCTCTACAATTTTTTTCCTCGAGGTCAACTTTGTATTATATTTGGCCTTTTTAAGTGTTTATAGAAAGAGGGAATTTAACATTCATTCAACCTGCCATATTGATGGCACGTCCACATTTTCTTTAATTTTGTTATATTGCTCTTGCAATTAATTTAAAAAACCTCAGTTATTGAAAATGGGCTAAGTTGAACATAGTATTTTAGATTCTTATCTATAGATTATTAAACAGAATCATTGCACTTGATTTTAGGAACTGAAAATAATCTTTTTTTTTTTTAGAGAAAATAAGTCTCAAACCTTGATTATATAAAATTTGTTATTTTTCTTTTGGTGTAGATTATCACTGGGGGTATAAACAGCTCTTTCTAGGAAAAAATTCTGAGCAATCTGAACCAGTGTGAAAACAGCTAGAAGCAGGAAATTAAAATATTGCTTATTTCTATGAAAGGCAGGAGATTCCATTAGATAATGTCAGTGTGATCAGTTAGTGATTTATTAAACAGTATAGTACAGAGGAACTCATACAGTTCAAGATGTAGGACAGGGTAGGTGTGAATGCTAGACCTGCCTTATACTAGCCATGTGAACCTGGACAAAACTTTTAACCTAATATCAAGAATACATTATGTTAAAGTTGTGATGATCAGAAAGGCAGAAGGTGCTTAGTAACTCATTTTATTGCTTTTGTTATTGAGAGCAGTCTGGGACTTAGGAGAGCTTGAGACTATAAACAGTGTTTCTCAAAATACAGCCCAAGACATCTGCATAATACTCTGCCAGAGTCCTTATTCGAATTTCCATTTTAAACAGTCCTTACTAGTGATGTTTCTCCATGTTTCAAGCTTGAGATCAACTGGTTAAGTATATAAAAGTAACAATTTTTGTGAGAGAATACAGGGCATGTAAAAAAAGAAGTGAAGTTCCATTTGAGACAAAGAAGAATGAAAACTAAAGACACCTTTTATGAACTACAGGATGGACACAACACTAACTGGTCTGCTTCTCAAGAAGAGCAGGGGTTTTTGCGTGCTCTAATGCAAAGTGAGCTCCCAGCAGAAGAAAAATCACAGCCATCCCAACCACTCTAGTCCAAGACACCAGCATCTTTTACTAGGACTATTTCATCAGTCCCCTGGCGGTCTCAAAGGTCACCTTGTCAGAAAAGCTTTCTATGACTTCAATATTTAAAATAGCATCATCTGGTTCTCCTTATGGTATGCTACTTTCCTTCACAGCACTTATCAATTATCATATGTAATTGATAAACTACAGATCATAGATTTATTTCTTTTTTCTGTAGATAACATCCACTCACTACACTATAAAACTATGAGAACAAGGACTTTGTTTGGCTAGCTGCTATATCCCTAGTGCCTAGAAGACTGCAGGGCACACATCAAGAAATACTTGTTGAATAAATGAATGAGCCTAAGGAAACCCTCTCTTTCTTTTGGTTTATTAGAATGGGGAATTCCTAGAGAGAATAGGATAAAATAGTCCAGAGTTGGACCAGAAAGGAAGATGTATTGTATTTGGTGGGCAAAGCAAACCAGTGTCATGAGCTTGATGTGAGGAGGAATCTCACACCAAAGGGAAAGAAAGATAAACAGAACTTCTGAGCTCCTGGAACTCTTGACAGAAATCAGTTTCTTGTAAGAGAAGGTCAAACCATTCCTCTGGAATAGCAGCAGTAGCTATGATGCAAAGGAAGCTATAGAGACCCTAGCAAGTGGGAGGTCCTCTGCTCATTTATGGAAGCTTCCCTTCTGAGGGTCCACAGATGGACTATTATTTCAATCAGGTGCTATATTTCCTACCTTGGATGAGTATCCCAAATATAACAGACTTCAGACATCACTATTTCTGATGAATGGCCCTGAAAGAATAAAAATATGAAACTATCTCCCTACAGATTTGTGAAATTCTGGGATACATAAGATATTAAGCTTCTTTTTTTTTTCCAGTTCAAGCTCTGACCTTTGAAAAAAAATCACATAAAAGTGAATAGCTGGCTGAAAAAGAGGAATATAGTAGAATTTGTTTCTCTGGATAGTGACTTACAATTCTGAAATCATTGGCTTCTAGTAGAGACAGAGCAAAATTTCAAGGAGATGAGGAAGAAAGTGTTTGGCAGCTTTGCCCACTGGATAAAGATGTTCTAAACCCAGATAAAATAAGATACAAAAGAGAACAATAGATGTGATATAGGAAAAAAGAACCACAGTGGTAGACCGTCTAGTAAGTGTCAAGGGAATACTAAGGGGAAGGGAAATGAAGTCTAGTATTTAGGCTGATAACTGTGAATCAGAGCATAAATTCTGACACAGGGGAGTAAATGTGATCTCTTAGATATTCTCAAGGCATTATGAGAAAGGTACTCAGGACTGAACACACCACTGATTAACAGAGTGTGTGTGTGTTTAGGAGTTCCTCAGAATGTTAAATATAGAATCACTATATGACCCAGCAATGCCTATCCTCGTTATATTTCCAAAAGAATTGAAAACAGGTACTTAAACACTTGCTCATGAATGCTCATAGCAGCACTATTCACAATAGTCCAAAGTGGAAACAATTCCCAGTCCACCTGAATGGACAACATACACACACATACACACACACACACAGACATACAACAAATTATTCAGTTATAAAAAGGAATGAAGTACTGATACATGAACATGGATAAACCTAGAAAACATTGTGCTAAATGAAAGAAGCCAGACACAAAAGGCCATATAGTATATGGTTCCATTTATATGAAATGTCCAGGTGAACCCATAGAGGTAGAAAGTAGATCATTGCCATAGTCTTGGAGAAGAGGAAAAGAGGGGATTAGTTCCTTAATGGGTATGAGATTTCCTTTCAATATCTTAAAAATGTTTTAGAATTAGCTGGAGATGCCAATTGCACAGCATCGTACATGAACTGAATACCACAGAGTTGTTCACTTTAAAATAATTTCAAATTATGTGAATTTCATCTCAATAAAAAATATACAATCTCAAAGGTGAGAAATATTTCTTAAAAATGTTTTTAAAAGACAGTGAGGGGTGGGGAGGGGAGGAGAGGGACTGGTAGGTGGTACATGATAGAAAGAGAGATGCTTATAGGAACAGCCCAGCTCTGCAGCACAGTATAATGTGGGGTACTTCACAAGACTAACAGTGTAGAGACAGGCAGAGGCCACCAAATGATGAAAGGAAGACAGTCAACCCAGAAAGACCATTAAGAACAATGCCTTCTAGTTAAGAATGCAAAACAGAGAGAAAAAATGAATGACGTATTGAGATGGTGACATATACGCTGGACACTGCCAAGGTTAGTAAGGGGCACTCTGTCTCTCTAGGCTAACACTCTAATATAGCTGTGACTTTCAGAAGAAGACCTATGCTATGATGGAGAAAGATGGAAGAGTTAGCATCATTCAGAGGAAGAAGAAAACACTTTTCAAAAGTGGGAACAGCAAAAGCTTCATGAACGCTTGCACTGTCCCTTGCTGAATGATCAGAGACGGGGGTAGGAGAAGAAGTGAACAGGCACACAGAGACACAAGGCCTGTCACGCGCGCTGAGGGCTCTCTCAGCACCAAGGTCAGCAAAGAGGGCTGTCACTAGATGGGCCTGAGTGCCAGGCTAAAGAGTCTAAATTCTATTTACTAGTGGGGAGCCATGGAGGTTTGCGAGTGCTGAATGACACGAGCTGTGCTTCAGGAAAATTAATCTGGCAGGTATGTGTATGGCTGATTAGAGGAACAAGGGACTCAAGGCAGGGTGAGCAACAAGAAGTCGATTCTAATAGTCCAGGCAAGAGGAAATTGTACCTGCCCTGAGACAATGGCCCTGGGATCAGAGAAAAGGGATAGATAAAACAGGCATTAGAAAGCTGATTGGAAGCAGGGGACAAAAAAGGGATACTCCAAAAATTTGATCCAGGGAGACCAGGACGGTAATTTGGTCATTAACTTAAAATTTTTTTTTTTTAAAGTAGTGTTGTAGGTAATTAGATAGAAGGTGGACATGGCACAAACAAGAGTTTTTTGCATGTATTATGTTTGAAACGCTAGGGAGATTCCAATAGATAGTAATAACGCCTAGGGGAGATGAGAGGCCTGGGAAATAATCATAAAGGTGTTAAGTGTTGAAATGTGATTGAAGTTTGTTATGCAAATGGTTGGTGAGCACTTGGGGAAATGAAATTAACCAGAAGCAAGTACAAGTTTTCTGCCAACTAGTTATGCCAAATTAACCTCAATTCCTTTGTGACAGGTAGCTGGACTGTAAATCAGAGAACGGTTCTAGACGTGGTATATCTTGATTGCAGCTAAACATGTGACAAATACTTTAATCCTTGGAAGCATATCAGGGACAAAAGCAGATATAGATGGATTTGTAGTGGATTGAGCAACCATACCTGAAGCACATTGATTATGACATGACTGCAAACACAGGAGAGCCTAAAAAAGCTCTAACTTTACACTAAAGTGTTCATTACCTTAAAGAAATGGCTTATTTATCTCATTTAGTGGTCGAAAGGAAACTCCAATAGAACCCTAACAAAACATTTTGTTGGTTTAAAGTGCCATTCCATGGTTTGGCATTTTAACTAAACCTAAACACAGAAAGATTTTCTAAGAATTTATCTCAAATGAGTAATATACCTGTTACTTGTGAATATTATTTGGAAAGAAACTGCTAAACACAGCATGTTGTTTTTGTACAGTGTATACATGTAAGCTTTCCTGTTTCATGATTTGGAAAGCTTACACATTTTTTTGCTTCTAAAATATCATTGCCAAATGTACATGTCACTATATGTTAATCTTTGTCAAAATATTTGTTATAAAAATGTTGCCTTTCAATATTTTGAATCATCAGTAATTTCCATATGTGGAATTTATTAGTAAAATTTGTTGAGGAGTCATCAGCAGGACCTGGGTATTAAACACAGGGAAGATGCAGAAATTGAGTTTCTATCCAAACTCTCCAGCATAGTCATTGACTATGAGAGCCAATATATAATTTGCAAAATACACTGAAAATAAAGTATTAGAAAAGTGCCTAACAAAGACAATATGTTCTCTGCAAAGAGAAATCCATCATCCATAACTGCTGCTTAGTGGAATAAATAGGTTTAGTCACTGAGATATTAATGTTATGTCTCAATATAAAACATAAGTTATATTATCCTTACTAATGACACAAAGCAGTTACCCCTAAATACGAGCCAACTTATTTCATTATAATTCTACCTTTAGAATCCAGAATTGTGAAGGATAAATGGATGGATGGATAAGCAATGTTTTCCCCAGTTTAGACACCACTGCAAGATTGAATTTGTAGTATGTGGCAGAGACTGCTACTTGGAAAACCAGCATGCCTCCTCTCCTTATTACAGTAACACTGACTTTCTTCCTGTGGCAATATGCCAGTCAAGACTGTGTTACCCAGCCTTCTTCATTACCAGTTTGGTCAAGGAGATGAAAATGGAAGTTAATCTCCACAAAGGCTTTTATAAAAGGGGGGCTTTTAGAGGATACCCTCTCTCTTACCCTTAACTGTCTTCCTCTTCCTTCCTTTCTAGAATTCAGAACTGATGGCTGGTATCAGAAGCTTTGCAGCCATAGAAACTGACATAGAAATTTCAGCTCCCTGCCATTAGGACCTAAAGTTGTGACAAAAGGATGGCAGGGCCAGAAGACAGAAAGAGTTCTGGATGTCTTGAGTGGGAGAAAGCCAAATGGATTTTTCACTGTATACAGTTAACTTTAACCACAATTAACACACACTTCGTGTATCCAGCATTCATCTTCTCACCTTTTCACTCCACCTTTCTAGGCATAAGATGCTGTCTAATTCAAAGCTAGAAAGTCTACAATTCATTTAAAGGTTTTCACAAATAATGAAGTATGGAAAGACACCAGCACGTGCTTGGATAGTTTTTGGCCTTGTGTCCAGCTAAGTTACCTAGAGAAATACCTTGAATTCATATCGTTTTAAGTAAATGCTAATGCATGGTAATTGTCTTTTCTATATTTACAGTGAAGGGTGAAGTGGTTTGACAGCTGTCAGTAAAGTGTCAAATAGACTGTGGCAGTGAAAGGTGAGGGGATGTAAAAGCCCTTATCTTGGTGGTCCTTAACTTGCTGTGATATCAAGCTGTTAAAATTGGCACCCGCTGAAGAGAGTTTACCCTTTCTCAGAGCTGCCCCCCCCCGCCGTTACTTCTCTTTGCCTCAACTTCCCCAAGCCTCTCTCACTCGTACTAAAAGACAACCACTATTGCAGAAAAGCTTCTACCCTAGACCCTGTGCCATTCCCATTTGAGTCTTGAAGTACCTCTTCTTTCCAATATCCCATTTAATGGGACCCAGAATATCAGGACTTAGGGCTTTTTATCAAGAAACATTACTGGGCTCATTCCCTGTGATAGGAAGAATTCTGAGATGACCTCCATGATCTCTGCCCACCCAGGATGGCTCCTCTCCCCTTTAGTGCAAGTGATTTTATTCTAATCAAAAGAATATGGAAAGAGTGATAGGATGTCACATCTATGATTATGTGTTATTAAGACTCTGTCTTAGCACACTGGCATGCACGGGATTCTCCTGTGGACCTTGAAGAACCAAACAGCCATGTTGCAAACTGCTGACAGAGGGGGCCTTGTAGTAGGGACAGCCTCTTTGACTTAATGGGGCCTTCAATTAATAGTAAGAAGCAAGGGGCCTCATTTTTTGTGGGGAGGAGGGGCCTCTGTTTTAAAGCCACAGGGAAATGAATTCTAGGAAAAAACCTGAATGAGCTTGGAAACTGAGTCTCCCTCAGTCAAGCCTCCAGATAAAAGCACAGCCCAGACAACATTTTAATTACAGCCTTCAGAGACTTTGAGCAGAAAATCCCATTAAGTCATATTTGGTATGTACATGCAATGGAATACTATTCAGTCATAAAAAAGAATGAAATAATTCCACTTGCAGCAACATGGATGCAACTAGAGATTACCATACTTACTAAGTCAAAAAGAGAAAGACAAATACCATATGACATCACTTCTATATGGAATCTAAATTATGATGCAAGTGAACTTATTTATGAAATAGATAAGACACTCATAGACATAGAGGACAGACTTGTTACCAAGGCGGAGGTAAGTGGAGGAGGGATGATCTGGGAGTTTGGTATTAGCAGATACAAACTATTATGTGGATGGATAAGCAACAAAGGCTTACTGCATAGCTGTGTTGTTTGATCCCTTGGTCATGTCCAACTCCTTTGCAATCTCCTGGACAGTAGCCCACTAGGCTTCTCTGTCCATGCGATTCCCCAGGCAAGAATACTGGAGTGGGTTGCCATTACCTTCACCAAGAGATCATCCCAAGCTAGGGATTGGACCAGTGTCTCCTGCACCGGCAGGCGGATTCTTTGCCACTGAGCCATCAGAGAAGCCCCCTACTGTATAGCACAGGAAACTATTTAATATCCTGTGATAAACCATAATGGAAAAGAACATGAAAAAGAATCTAGATATAAGTGAATCATTTGCTGTCTAGCAGAAATTAACACTGGAAATCAACTAAAATAAAATGATTTTTAAAAAATGTTTAATATGGGTAACATATTAGTATTCCTATGTGCTGATTTTGTATGTATAATTTTTCACAAGTTCAATTTAGGGGAAACTTGAATTGTAATGTCAAACAAGTATCTGCAAAATATCTGAATCCACTTCATAGACCTTACACCATATTTTTAAAAGAGATCCAAGTGGTTTTTAACAGATCTAAAGTATTATGAAACAGTATCATCAAGGAATCTGTTTTACAAAATGTGGTACATTTTATATTGACATTATTTTGAACGAGGACATAACAAACACTTATTATAAAATTCCTATGAGAAAGTTATTATCTACTTTAACCTACCATACTGTAGTTTTAATAAATTAATTGTAATGATCATTGGATATTTTCTATATTGTAGTGTATATTATGTAATGTGTAGTATATAGTGTTTACTGCCTCTAATATCAGGTCACCCTCACTATAAAGAATAATAAAAACTATTGGACTTCCCTGGTGGTACAGTGGATAAAAATCCACCTGCGAATTCAGTGTACACGGGTTCAATCCCTGTTCCGGGAAGATTCCACGTGCCGTGGAGCTTCTAAGCCAAAGCGCCACAACTACTGAGTCCACGATGTAGAGCCTACGAGCAGTAACGACTGAAGCACGTGTGCCTAGAGCCAATGCCCTGCAACAAGAGAAGCCGCTGCATGAGAAGACCCACTCACTGCAACCAAAGAAAGCCTGTATGCAGCAAAAAAGACCCAGAGCAACCAAAGATAAATAAAGAATTAGCTGGAATCAAGATTGCCAGGAGAAATATCAATAACTTCAGATATGCAGATGACACCACCCTTATGGCAGAAAGTGAAGAACTAAAGAGCCTCTTGATGAAAGTGAAAGAGAGTGAAAAAGTTGGCTTAAAGCTCAACATTCAGAAAACTAAGATCATGGCATCCGGTCCCATCACTTCATGGCAAATAGATGGGGAAACAGTGGAAATAGTGGCTGACTTTATTTTTTTGAGCTCCAAAATCACTGCAGATGGCGATTGCAGCCATGAAATTAAAAATGCTTACTCCTTGGAAGGAAAGTTATGACCAACCTAGATAGCATATGAAAAAGCAGAGACATTACTTTGCCAACAAAGGTCCGTCTATTTAAGGCTATGGTTTTTCCAGTGGCATGTACGGACGTGAGAGTTGGACTATAAAGAAAGCTGAGCGCCAAAGAATTGATGCTTTTGAAGTGTGGTGTTGGAGAAGATTCTTGAAAGTCCGTTGGACTGCAAGGAGATCCAACTAGTCCATCCTAAAGGAGATCAGTTCTGGGTGTTCATTGGAAGGACTGATGCTGAAGCTGAAACTCCAATACTTTGGCCACCTGATGCAAAGAGCTGACTCATTTGAAAAGACCTTGATGCTGGGAGACAGAGAGAGCAGGAGAAGGGGACAACAGAGGATGAGATGGTTGGAATGGCATCACCAACTCGATGGACATGAGTTTGGGTGAACTCCGGGAGTTGGTGATGGACAGGGAGGCCTGGCATGCTGCGGTTCATGGGGTCACAAAGAGTCAGACACGACTGAGTGACTGAACTGAACTGAAGTAGCAGACATTATCTTAAATGCTTTAGATACATTATCTCATTAAATCTAGGCAAAATATGATGATAAAACATTTCCCATTGTATAGATGAGAAACTAGAAGATTAAAAACACTAGATAAATTTCAAAAGATAACACCATTGCCAACCAGGATTTAAACCCAAGTTTTACTGACACCAAATTTAATCCCCTACTGTGATGTACCAGCTAGAATTCTCTTCCTATACCTACATAGTCAAATAAACTGTTGCTGAAAGATTTCTAAAGTTTTATAGAAAGACAGCATATGCAGTTAATTTAGGACACAAATTTGGGTTCTTTTTTGGCTCACATCTTATTTGGCTTTACTGTATACATACCTATAAAATGTTGTGTGTGTATATACATGTGTCTGTATTCACAAAATTTTTTGGTTCAATATTTACCTATGAATAAATATATCACAGGCAATAGTTTCAGGAAAAAGCTAATGCAAATCATGAATATTAAAGTTTAAGTGACTGGGATCACATTGAATCTGTAAGCCAAATTATGGACATCTTAACAATATTAAGTCTTCCAATCCAAGAATATAGCATATTTTTAAGATTTATCTAGGTTTTCTTTATTTGACAAATATTTTGTAATCTCCAGAATTAAAGTGTTGCATATATTCTGTTAAATTTATCTCTGAGTATCTTATGGGTTTGTTGCTATTGCAAATAGTACTATTAATACTTTAAAATTTTAATTTCCAATTGTTCATTCCTAATATTTAGAAACACAAAAGATTTTTTATATTGACCTTATATTCCTTAACCTTATTAAACTCACATCTTAGTTCTAGTAGTGTTTTCATACATTCCTTAGTATTGTCTATACATATAATCACGTTATTTTCAAAACTTTTTTACATTAGGCTTTCTAATCTTTATGTCTCTTATGTTTCTTGTAGTGTTTGTAGTATCTAGGATCTCTAATAAACACAATAAAACTGATGAGATACGATATCCACGCCTTGCTTTCTGTCTCAGAGAGAAAGAATTACAATGCATTTGATTATGAAATTCTTTATGATTTATGAAAGCATAGTTAACTATGATGTTGCAGTAGGTTTTTACAGATACCCTGTATCAGAATGAGGCAGTTCCCTTATATTCTTAGATTTCTCAGAATTTTTATTCTGAATGGATATTGAGTTTTGTCAAATGCTTTTTCTGCATTGATTCAGATAATCATTTGGTTTAGCTACTTTATTATATTAACATGAAAATGTACATTGATTAACTGCTAAAAGTTATACATTTCATTCCTGGGATAATTCTCACTTGGTCATAACATACTACCCCATTTTTATATTGTACTAAATTCAATCTGCTAATATTTTTAGAAGGACTTTTATGTCTATGTTTATAGAGACATTGGTCTGTAGTTTTCTTTCCTTGTAATGTCTTTGTCTGGTTTTGATAAAGTAATTCTTGCCTTCTCAATCGATTTAGGAAGTATTTTTCTTCCTCCTCCTCCTTTTTTATATATTATTGTATTGAAATATAAAATTAAGGTTCAGAACTTGCTAGTTCTTCCGAGTTTTTCTGCTTCACCTTCCCACATATCCATCCCCAGAGATAATTCCTTTTACTCAGGAGTTCCAAAACCTTGATGTATAGCTCATTCACATTTTGAAATAGATCAATATACAAAATCAATTGACCTTTTAGGAACAACTTTGTAGAACTATGAGCTATGAGAAGCAGAGGGGAGAAAATATCAGAAATGATACTGAGTTCAGAAAATAAACGATGTTTTCAGATAAGGCTGTGTGTGAAGAAAGCTATACTCACATATCGACTAGGTTTTAAATAAAATGTATAGTAGTTAAAATCATATTGAATTCTAACTATATAGAGCAGGGCAGTTTTCTAATTGCTACCTCCTCAAATTCCTAATATTCTCCACTGGGGTTTTCATACTCTCGAAAGAAAAGAGTCAAAGTAACTATATTTGTGAAATATGTGTAGTGGGAAAATCAACAATTCAATGTGTTAATAACAGCTTTCACATTGCTGAATAAGAAAAATCAAGTCTGAGTTACCACAGGTTAGATTATTTCTCTGAGGAGTATCCCTCTTTCCTAACATTTCCAAATCTCTCTTACAATATTATCTCACCTATTAAAGACCACAGCATTTCAATGCAATGTGCAACTATAAACTATTCCCAGTGATGTTTATAGTGCCCTTAATTGCTAAGAGACGCTATCCTAACCACTTTAATATGTGGGGAATATGGCATCTTTGAGAACCACTATTGTGGCAATGCTCCCCTGAAACTGTCCCTTCCAGAACTCAGGTGACAGCAAGGACCATGAGACCACGTGGTAAGCTATTCATTAGATTAGCAACTTTGTCTGACCCAGTTGGTCAAGTTTTTGTGTTCTAAATGTCAATTGCTATTCATTTGGTTTCTTTTCACTTGATTTTTGCCAAACTAAGAATAAATTGCCTTTTTTCAAGGAAAAGAAAAGGAAATAAGACTACTAGGAAGGCTAAACTCAGAAGTCTCTCAGGGAAAAAGTCAAGAACAGGGGCGAATCATCTTTAAGTTAATTAACCAGTTTGGGAGATTATTAAGATTCTTCCTTCATCTTGTTTATCTAACACTGCTCTTCTGCCCTGCATTTAACACTTGGGTACTCACTACTGTTTACTTTGATTTTATAGCATGTGCCAAATGTGAGAAAACTTTCCAGTAAAGCATTTGCTTAGACCAGATCAAATCACTTCCTTTTGCGGGGGGGAAAAAAAAGTCAGCTTATTTCATAATCCAATGATAATAGTCAGTAGTCAGTTTTATATATAATCAGCTCATTATTATTATTTCCATCAGAAGTCATGATAGAGAACTGGAAAGAGATTAAACTAGACATATACTTTCTGCTGTTTATTAACAGGCATCATGAGGGATTTAGTGATAGAGGAATTTATAGGTACCTAAGAAGACAGTTTGAAATGATCTGTAAATGTCTTTCACCCATGCTGATCTATTACCTAAGACAATCAAGAGATCAAGAGTGGCTAAAATACCTCTAACACCTCATCAAACACATTATTTTCAACAGTTGGTTGGATTAGCAGAGACAGACTGTTAAACGTGTCTAGTAGTGTTCCAGGGATGAACAGAAAGTAAATGTCTTGATTAAATCCCAGACTAAAAAAAAAAAACCTGCAATTTTAAACTTACTCTATGGTATTTTATCATTTACTTAAAAATCATCATACCTGCCTGCTAAGCCCTAAGAGATATTCCCTCAGGTAAGTAATGTCACTAACCTGGTATAAGTTTATAAAGTGTCTTGAGACAAATGCAAAGGGCTGAAGAGGATCAAAGTATTTTCTTCCATTAATTTTCACTGTTATGCCCATGCAGTCATTTTTGGGGGGAGTCCCAATGTTTCTGGTATAAATATTATCAAAGGAGGGAATGATCTCATCTGGAAAGAATAAAGTTTTTAGAAATGTGAAGGATAAAAGATAAATATAATCTGCAGAAGTTTTTTGACTGAGTAAGTGTGATTAAAAATGGAGGAGGATGAAGGGATAACTCCCAAACTTCTGGTATAAGATGATCATACTACTCACTGAAATTGGAAACCAAAGATAAGAAGTAAGCATTTAGAAATATGGAATTATAACTCATGACGGATGTGAGAGTCATAAAAACACAAGGAACACAAGTTGGTGAAGATTTGGCTAAGTTCATTTTACAGACTACTTGGAATGAAAAAGAAGGCAGAGGATGAAATCCCACTGGTTGGCAATATCTAAAGATTGATTTGAAAGATGAGGCAGCATCTAAATAGTCAAAAAGGCACAGTCTAAAATATAAACAGCTCACAGCGTAGGCTCTCAAAGGGCAGGCACCATGTCTATACTGCTTGTCATCCAGTTGAGTATCCACAGCACCTTATTAGGCTGCCCGGAACTCAATAGGAAATCACTTGTTAAGTAAATGAACAAACCAACCAAGAGACTGATGCTTTGCAAACCAAACACACAGAACATTTCAAGGAGGAAGTCATTTACAGTGGTATTAAGATATGCCTGTTCGATCTGGCAAATTAGAAAGTCATTCAAAAACCTTATCAAGAACAAAGTCTGTGGAGTGTGGGGACTGGAATCCACTGAGGAGCAGACGCATAATGAAGCAGTGATGTTGAAGACGGGTTTCTCTTTCAAAAAGACTGGCAGAGAAGAGAAGGAATTATTAGACAAAATGAGAGGAGGAAACATTAGTGAGAACTTTTTAAAAAAAATAAGTTGGGGAGCTCTGAGAAGGTGTATGCACTGGGAAATAAGCCAAAAGAAGGAAAAATTGAGAAGGTAAAATGAGGGCAAATGTGGTAACTGTGACATGGGGGGGATATTTTCTACAGCAGAGATGGAAGAATCAGTCTTTGAGGAGAGGCAAATCCTCTCTATTTAAGTAGCGATTAAAAGTTGAGAGAAACGCTGGTCTGGAAGAAGCACAAGCTGGAATCAAGATTGCCGGGAGAAATATCAATAATCTCAGATATGCAGATGACACCACCCTTATGGCAGAAAGTGAAGAGGAACTAAAAAGCCTCTTGATGAAAGTGAAAGAGGAGAGTGAAAAAGTTGACTTAAAGCTTAACATTGAGAAAACGAAGATCATGGCATCTGGTCCCATCACTTCATGGCAAATAGATGGGTAAACAGTGTCAGACTTTATTTTTTGGGGCTCCAAAATCACTGCAGATGGTGACTGCAGCCATGAAATTAAAAGACACTTACTCCTTGGAAGGAAAGTTATGACCAATCTAGATAGCATATTAAAAAGCAGAGACATTACTTTGCCAAACAAAGGTCCATCTGGTCAAAGCTATGGTTTTTCCAGTGGTCATGTATGGGTGTGAGAGTTGGACTGTAAAGAAAGCTGAGCACCGAAGAATTGATGCTTTTGAACTGTGGTGTTGGAGAAGACTCTTGAGAGTCCCTTGGACTGCAAGGAGATCCAACCAGTCTATCCTGAAGGAGATCAGTCCTGGGTGTTCATTGGAAGGACTGATGCTGAAGCTGAAACGCCTGTACTTTGGCCACCTCATGCGAAGAGTTGACTCATTTGTACAGACCCTGATGCTGGGAAAGATTGAAGGCGGGAGGAGAAGGGGATAACAGAGGATGAGATGGCTGGATGGCATCACCGACTCGATGGGCATGAGTTTGAGTAAACTCCGGGAGTTGGTGATGGACAGGGAGGCCTGGTGTGCTGCGATTCATGGGGTCGCAGTCGGACACGACTGAGTGACTGAACTGAACTGAAAAGTTGAGAGTGAAGGGAAAGAAGAGTCAAAGTCCACATCCAGGCTTCGGTGGTCTATACCTCTTACCTCACACCTCCAATAACAAGTAAGAATAGGAACAAATACAGACATGTTTATTGGTGTAAAAATAGGAAATTTGAGGGCAATTATTTCTCATATTTTTCACTGAAGAAGCAATGAAGCCATCCTTCTAGGAGGTTAAGGATAAAGTAGGGATTTTGAAGATACTTGGAGCAAACTCTGGTATTGGATTAGGGAAGATAACAGGGATACATAGAAAGGGCTGCTACTGTGCAGCTGAAGAGGAGATGATATATTTGGGTTGACTGTACCAATCAGCTTCAACAGTTTAGTTTTCCCCAGTGGCATTCAGCAGTGCTGGGATAAGGATCCAAAAGGCGAAGGGCAGGTCTGACAATCGAAGGCTGGACAATGGCAGAGAAGTATGATAGGATGGGTCGGAGCTGAAGAGTTGACAGTGCTGAAATCAACACATTTGGAAATCAGGCTGCAGAGAGGAAGGTGGCAGTATCTTAAGTTTAAAAGGAGGGGATGGCAGAGATTAAAAGACTTCAAGAGTATGAGGAGGAAGAGGAATTAGAAGGAATAAAGCCTAATATCTGTGCCTAATATCTGGGCCTGTGGCTATCTCAAGGATGAGGAAGGATTATGCTCCTGAATCCTTCCCTCAAGGAGGGAAAATAAAAGGCAGACTTAACTGGGTGTGGTTCCAGACTGGGTGGGATCTTCAGTGCACATGGTAGGTCGGCTCAGGGTTTACAGGAAAAAGGCAGAAGCAGCAAGATAGGAGGATGGGTGTAAGCACCCTCTGTTACTCAGGACACACATTAAAAATGTTGACATTTGTCTGGCACTCTTGAATGAAAGGAGGAGGCTGCCTGAAGCTGTCAGTGACTGCTGACAAGGGGTCCTTCTGCCCAAACTCATCCCAGACACCGATAACTCACTCCCATCTATTCACTGCCTGGGCAGCAGAACACACTTGGTTTAGGAAAATTATGCCTTAGGAAACATTGAAGGTCAAAATCAGGGAAATCAAATAACTACGGACACAGTTCAGAAAGATAAGGATAAGAAGTTCAAAACAAAGATAATAGGATCTAAATCCAGGCAAACATTGAACTGGACCTGGGAAAAGAGAGCAAGGATAGGCTACTGAGAAAGAATCTATGACTTATGTACGTGCTCAGTCGTGTCCAAGTCTTGGCAGCCCCATGGAAAATAATTTGCCAGTCTCCTCTGTCCATGGAATTTTCCACTCAAGAATACTGGAGCAGGTTGCCATTTCCTTCTCCAGGGATTTAACCAACCCAGGGATCAAACCCATGTCTCTTGCATCTTCTGCATTGGCAGGTGGGTTTTTTTTTTTTTTTTTTTTTACCAGCTAAGCCACTGGGGAAGCCCTATGACTGTTGTACTGATGGCTTTGATATTTAGAGTCAAGGTGATATTTAGAGTCCGTGGATTCAGGAATGAGTATTTCAAGGTTAAGAAGTAAGGCTTCTAGTAATTTTAATTACTCATATAATACACAACCAAGTATTATAGGCAATTAATCAGAATGTTTTGTTAAAGATAGGTAATTTAAAAGCTGTAGAGTTTTCACAAATAAAACAATAGTGCTCGGTGGCGGGGGGGGGGGGGGGGGGGGGGTGGGGGTGGGGGTGGGGGAGCGGTGGGGGACATTGTTTAAATACAAAAGTTCACCTCTCAGCATGTATCCCAACATTTTTCTCTTTGGCAACAACACAAACTAACAGAAAGTTCTGTTAAGTCTGGGATGCTTATAAGAATAACCTTTTTTGTGTGTCAGGAGAATATTAGATGCTTTATTCTGCTTGAACATCTTTGAAGGAATGATCAAAGAAGCAGAATGTCATCTGCATTGTCAAATGACCTTGGTCTGTGATCTTCATAGAAAACAAACAGCTTTAAATGAAAAGAAGCTGTCAATTTGGCCATATTACAATAACGAGAGTTCATCACATGCTCTGTCCTGTGATTCTGAATTATAGCACTCTTTCATGTAGTTACCCTGTAAATCACTAACTACTATTTATGGTATTTCTGCACTTCTGGCCAAAATATCCAGTAAATCAAGTTGGAGATGAAATATTTTTGGCTTAAACCGATTCAATATGTTCTAGCTCCTGACAGCTGTAAAACTCGAGAGTTATTTTACATCTCAGTGTTTGAAGTGTAAAAAAATCACAATTTTGGATGACCAGATCCACTCCAACCAAAATCCTGGAAATCTCATGATGTCTGCACATTTAGCTAAAAGAGCCATGAGCAGATATTGTTACTGGATGAAACTCACAGGAGAATCATAGTAAGAGGTCATTGACTAAGAAGCCAAAAGCAAGAGATTATGAACAACAAAATTTTAAGAGAGACCTAAACTGGAATGAAGGTGTGGCTATTACAAGATGCTAAAATACAAATGGATTGATTTATTCTAGAAAGTCAGCTAAGGTAAGAGTCAGAGCCCCAGGTGAGCCTGGCAATTATACTAACAAAACATTTATGTAGAAAGTAATCATTCTTCTTTAAGCCTTTTGTAACAATTAGTAAAAGAAATAAAAGAGGACTAAAAGGATGAGCTCAAGCAAGAATATAAACACTAATGAAACAGTTCAGCACCAATAGGGAATCCTGTTATGATTGTTTGAGGTTTTGTAGGTAAAAATGTCTCTGTCAGTATTATTATCTTAAAATAATTTAATGAAGCCACTGGATGATTTACACATGCACTAAAACAATTTAAATTCTGGAAAATAAGAGATAATGTAGCCTTTGCTCCACTGTTAACAGCTGAGAAATACACTGACAACAACCAGAAGTGGGGGGCTGAGCCCATGGCTCTTCTGTTCATACGTGAGCAGTCTTATATGGATGGGAATGTAACCCCTGGAAACTCAGAATTTGTGCTGAATCTTCCTGCAATCTTTTAAGTGCATTTCTTTTAGCAGTTATGACTACTACTGTAAAACAGCAGAGAAATACTTTTTGATTCTCACCACCCAGTTTCACAGCATAGGCTGAATCCAAAGGTAAATTTGCATTCACAACTACCTAGGAACCCAGATTTCTCCTTTTGACTGTGTGAAAGTTGCTCAGTGTCTGATTCTTTGCAACCCCATAGACTGAAGCCCACCAGGCTCCTCTGTCCATGGAATTCTCTAGGCAAGAATACTGCAGTGGGTTGCCATTCCCTTCTCCAGGGGATTTTCTCAACTCGGGGATTAAACCCAGGTCTCCTGCACTATAGGCAAATTCTACCAGCTGAGCCGCCAGAGTAGCCCATGAACTGCTTACTAGTAAGAAAAAAAACCTTATAAGATATCTCCACTTCCTATAACTTTTTATGGTTACTATTGTCAATTTTTTTTCCATTGGATAAGCTATTTGAATTGAGAGAAACATGAATACAATCACTAACAATAATATTAAAGATGACTGGCCTTGATTGAGTACTTCCTACTTGCCCAAGCACTTCACAATGCACTATTTCATGTAGTCCTTGCAACTAACCTAAACAGTCTGAGACTTAGGGAGGTTAGAAGTTTCCCAAGGTCACACACATAGGAAGATATGGTATCAGTGCCTTTTATCTTGTTTCTGGTATGTGTCAAAGTCCTGATGCCACGTCCATGTATTTGACCAGTATGCTACACTGTCACTCATTTAGGACACCAGTTACAGGAATGGTCTAGGATGGTGATTCCATTGGATGTGAAGCAAGGGAACTCTTCTTGAAATGGATTTTGCTTAAAAAACACTATTTTTATGTATTGTGTATGAATCCTGATGTTGTTGGATGGAGGAGAGCATGAGACAGCTGGGAGAAAGAAGAAAGGCTAAGCTATCCCAAAGCACCACTTGATTCTACAGTTGCTGCCAATCCAAAGTTAAAGCAACTCCCTGATGGCTGAGCCGGTAAAGAGTCTGCCTGCAATACAGGAAACATGGGTTCAATCCCTGGGTCAGGAAGATCCCCTGGAAAAGGGAATGACTAACCACTGCAATATTCTTGCCTAGAGAACCCACTGGACAGAAGACCCTGGAGGGCTTACAGTCCATGGGTCACAATGAGTCAGACACAACTGAGAGACTAATACCTTTTCTTTCAAGCAGTACCTAGGGTCCCATAGGTACTTTGTATTCTATTACTCATTTTGAAAATCTCATGTGTGAGGAATCATAGTACCATAAATTATATCAGGGGGACTAATTATCAGGAAATGAGATTTTCTGGAAAACAGAATGAGTTGTCATCTGTTATGGACTGAATTGTGTTCCTCCGAAATCTGTACACTGAAGTTCTAACAGCCAGTACCTCAGAATGTGACTATATTTTGGGGTGTGTGTGTGTGTGTGTGTGTGTGTGTGTGTGGTGTGTGTGTGTGTGTGTGTGTGTGTGTGTGTGTATTAGTTGCTCAGTCATGTCCTACTTTTGCAACCCGCCTGCCAGGCTCCTCTGTCCATGGAATTCTCCAGGCAACAATACTGGAGTGGGTTGTCATTCCCTTCTCTAGGGGATCTTCCTGACCCAGGGATTGAACCCAGGTTTCCTATATTGCAGGCAGATTCTTTACCATCTGAGCCACCAGGGAAGCCATTGATGGCATATTGGATGTTGAGCTTTTCAAGAAGTGATTTACTTAAAATAAAGCCCTCTGGATGATCTCTAATCCACTCTGGCTGATGTCATTGTAAGAAGAGATTAGAACAGAGAGAAACCCAGGGTGCATGAGCCCAGGGGGACAGCCATGTAAAGCAGCAGCAAAAGGATGGTCATCTTTGAGTCAAGGAGAGAGGCTTCAGAAGAAACCACTCCTGCAAGAATCTTGATCCTGGATTTCCAGCCTCCAGAGGGATGAGAAAATAAATTTCTGTTTAAGCCATCCCATCAGTGGTATTTTGTTAAAGCAGCCCTAGCAAATTAATACATCATCTATGGGTGACTGACTAGCAAAATAACAATATGACAAAAATCCCACAATTCTAAAACACGGTAAAGGTCATTTGATTATTTAGCAAATATTTCAGTCTCTTATATTGTTTCAGATTTATCTGTATGACCATCAACTTTCATTTTACCAGCAAAGAGTGGAAACCCTTGCTCTTAGAAAGTTCTGGATAACAATTTATTTCAACAAGTATTGATTGCATTATAACCATATGGAAAAGCCTTGTGCTCATAGGAGAAGACTGTGTGTAGCAGGAGCAAATAAAGATAAGAAAGTATTCAAATACCTTACAATACAATGAGAAAAAGAGAGTTGTAAACAACCATAAGAACAAATTAGAGTTCTGTAATAAATGTGAATACCTAGGGATTTGAAAGCACAGCTGTGTGAAGGATTGATTTCACCCAGGCACACTGATAAAGATTTAGTTGAGAAGACACATTTGATCTGGTACTTCAAAGATGAATAAGATTACAATAGATGAGAAAGAAGAGAGCATTCCAAGAATGAATAGCAGGATAAAAGTATTCTGGAATATTTGCAAAACATAGGGCAATGGTCAAATAAGCAGAATAGAGTAGAGAGGGAGCAATGGAGAAAGTGTGAAGGGGTTTGAGTACTGGTGGACTCTTAACAAATATTAATAGAAACAGCAGTGGGAGCAGAAGCAGAAATTATATTAGTAATAACAGGACTAGTTAAGTAGTTAATGCTTGTTTAGTACTCACTGCATGCCCGGCACTTAATAAGAGCTTCATGCTCTTTATCTCAATTATTTCTTAAAAACCACTCCTTAAGACATGTACCATCTCTGTCTTTTAAAATGAGAAACCAGATTCAAGGTAGTTAAGAAACTTGCCAGAAGTATTACAGGTAAAAGTGGTAAGTTGGGTTCAAATAGATCTCACTGACTCCAACATCCACTTATTTAATTTACGTGAATATTTTCTTTGATATGAAAACTAAGACATCATATAGTCCATCTTTTCCACATAGATGAATCTACTTTCTTTGTGTGTGTGTGTGTGTGTGTGTGTGTGTAAGGGCCTGCAAATAGATGTTATATAGTGCAATCAATTTGAAAATATATTCCAACTTGTGTTTTTATGGGAAAAAAAGTTATTAAAAGTTTGAAAGGCAAACTTAAAATAGATCCTAACTCAGCCAGTTTTTCTTAAAATTACCTACTGGGATAGTTTGAAGATGTGGTGAATGCTAGAAGAACAGGGTAGGGATTTGGAACAGAGAAATGTGTGGGCAAAACACATTCTGAAAATAAAAGCTAATAATTTTTCATTACGGTGCCTCTCAGACATTCCTGGTGGCTCAGATGGTAAAGAATATGCCTGCAAAGCTGGAGACCTGGGTTCGATCCCCTGGGTTGGGAAGATCCCCTGGAGTTGGGAAGATCCCCTGGAGGAGTGCATGGCAACCCACTCCAGAATTCTTGCCTAGAGAATCCCATGGACAGAGGAGCCTGGCAGGCTACAGTCCATGGGGTTGCAAAGAGTCAGACATGACTGAGTGACTAAGCACACACACGGTGCTTCTCATGCCATAAAAATCTAGAACTTGTTACAACCTGAGCAGCAAAAACTCAAGCTGCGGAGCTGGCAACCTTGGCAAACCTGTCAAAGTTCTCTTTAGCTCTGTGTCCTACTCACCAAATCCTCCTTAGAAGGAAGATGTCCTGGTTCTAGGACACTGCAATGCATTCTCTAAAAAAAGACATGCCAACTGAAAGCTGAAAGAAACACTTTTGTAAGTAATAAATAATAAAGTGGCCAATATACTATAGTCTGAAACTTCAGTCATCAGACCATAGATGAGGATGCCAAACTGTATTACAGTGAGGATTTTGAGGTGTTCACAAATAGAGACAGAAGTTATGCATGTGTGTAAACATTCCCCTCCAGGCAAGGAAGATGGCTGGAAGTCACTGTCATACCAGCTAATGGAATAAGCCACCACCAGTATGACCCCAAACCCTGACCCTCGTTTTTGATCCTTTAGTCTGTATGTGCCTGCCACAGGGCAGTCCTGCTCACAAGCAAACTGAAATCCACGTGCTTATGAGTGTCTGTTTTTTAATTTTTTGAGATCGATATTTTCACTGACCGAAGGGCAAAAAGTAGTGCGTAGTGACTCATTGGAGTTATTACTAATTTTTTATGCTCTTAATGAATCTTTGCTGATTAGCCACTGAAGCAGTACTGGTAGAGAAAGATACTGTCCATATGTCTGGCAATATGTTTTAATAAAATGCTTTCTGTAAAATATATGAAAATAAAAAACATTCACAGCACTGAGAGCTACTAACTAGAACCTTTACTTTATAGTCTCTGGCTAAGGTCATGGAAACAAATGAATTAGAAAACAGAGGTAATTATAGAGGTAAGCCATGTAACCCTCAGCTGCCATCTCCAGTGATTCCCACACCTAAGAATAGATGTTTTGGTAACAACAGGTATTTAGGAGGGAAATACTACTTAGCAAATACTTAGCACACATATTTGCAAATGCTTAGTAGAAAGGGCTTATAAATAATTTATATGAATTATAATAGTAACTAATGTGTTTACGCTAAATTTTGATATCTTACTTTGACTAATATAATTTCTAATTATTTTGTTTCTTATGCAATTTTATTAACAACTCTCAAAATACTGTAGAACACTTATGATATCTGAACCGATTTGTGACTGTCAACATATCTTTTCATACTTTAAGCAAGCAAAATTGTTAGAGATTTATAACTAGAAAACAGATTTCACATGGTCACTATTTGCTTGGTTTGGAGTTTTTGTTGGTGCAGTTTTCCATCTGAAATAGAGTTATGCTTTAATAGCTTAGTAAAGTAGTAAAGTCGCTCAGTCGTGTCCGACCCTTTGCGACTCCATGGACTGTAGCCTACCAGGCTCCTCTGTCCATGGGATTTTCCAGGCAAGAGTACTGGAGTGGGTTGCCATTTCCTTCTCTAGGGGATCTTCCTGACCCAGGGATTGAACCCGGGTCTCCAGCATTGCAGACATATGCTTTACCGTCTGAGCCAATTAGCTAGATCCTTACCACATACAACTTTCCCAAACTAAGCTTAATGAGAGGCCAGGGGCTGGGGATGGGGGAGGAAGTATAGTTAGAGTTAACACTTTAACTTCCAAACTGGAGCCCATCAATGACATCCCTTGCAGAGCATTCCTATCAAAACATTTTACTGGGTTGCACTCAGGAACATTCTAGAACTAAGGTGTCTGTTTGCTACAGTGCAGGAAAGCAATAGTTACAGGGATATATAATAGTATAGATAGAAAACATCTTTTATTAGAGTAATGCTGCAACTTCCCTGAGGAATATTGATGTGGCCTCTTCAAGGTTGCTAAGGACGAGGGAAAATGTCCTCCACCTTTTTCGTGTGTGTCAGAAAAGAGATAGCTTAAAAATTAGATTCAGACAAGAAAGAATGGTATTCCAATAATTCCACTCATTTTGTAAATGTGGTTTCAGAAATACGGTTCTCACCCCTCAGGTTCTTTATTAATAACTACCAAATACACAAGGACTAAACTAAGCCTCCTCCCATCAATAATGGTCTGACCCTTCCCTTTTCAGCCAAGAATTACTAACATTAAAGGGATTCTATACCTGTGAGTGGCTTATCAAGACTTGGCAGTGAGATGTTAAAACTTTCACTCAAGTGAAACCTTGACTCAAGTGAGCACATTTCCAAGTGCAATTCATTTAACTGGACCATTATACTGGATGACAGGTCTGTGACTGAGGGAGCAGGAGAATGGTAAAACTCCAAGTCCCTCGGGGTAGACAGATAAAATGAGGCAGAACCTGTCCAAACAACACATTTGTTATAACTAGTCGCGGTACTTTCAAAGTCTTTGCTTTGAAACTCCACTGATTATACCAGGTTTCACCTTATCATTGCTGCCACAAAAGCATCTCAGACACAGATCAGGCTTGCCTATCTCTGTTTTATACACAGAAAACCAGAGATGATGGTATGTATAAACAACTGAATCCAAGCTCACATTTTGCAAGGACATGTACTCAGTTACCAAAGACATTCTTGTTCTAAATATTTTGCTTTTCCACTTTAAGAAGCCAATATTTGGGCAAATGTTGGCTTTTGTTACTTTATTTACAAAATAGAATCTTTTCTTGGTCTAATATCAATTTCAAATATTTGGCAGACTTTATTAATAATTAGAAAATGCTTTTCTTTTATCTCACATAGTATTTGCTTTCTATACACACATTTTAAAAAGAATATTCTTATTTTATAATATTCTTTAATTTCAATGTTTTAAATTAGAAATGAAACAGAAATGTAATAATAAAAAAGTCTATAATATATATTATATATATATACATGTAATATTACAATGTATATATTTACATACACTTTTATACTTAACGTATGTTTGAGTGAGTGAGTGAAATTCTCTCAGTTGTGTCTGACTCTTTGTGACTTCATGGACTATAGCCTGCCAGGCTGCTCTGTCCATGGAATTCTCCAAGCAAGAATACTGGAGTGAGTAGCCATTTCTTTCTACAGGAGACCTTACCAATCCAAGGATTGGACCCAGGTCTCCTACACTGGAGGAGGATTCCTTACCATCTGAGCCATCAGGGAAGGCTTACATATGTTTATATCACAGTAATAAAAATAAAATTCGATAGCCAATCTTAAAAAAAAAGAGATTTTAAAAGTTAGCTTCAACCATTCAACAAAAAGAAGAGGGGAAAGAAACTATTGCTTGCTGACCATGTCTGCTATGTTTGAGCACTGTGTCCAGCAAGAAATACAATGAATGACCTTGACAGAAGGACTGGCTAGGAGAGAAGTAACATGCTAGCCCTAACCTGGGCACCTGTGACAAGGGTGGCAGCAGAGCAAAGAAAGTGCTTAGAGACCAAAGATTACATGCTACCCTATTCGGAGTGGGATAATCCTCAAAGAATTCCCCAAGTGGGAGACATTTAAACTGAATCTTAAAAGATGAATAGAAGGGCTACCCTGGTGTTCCAGTGGTTAAGAATCTGCCTGCCAATGCAGGGGACACAGGTTCGATCCCTGGTCTGGGAGATCCCTGGTGTCCACGCTGTGGTGCCACTAAGCTGGCATGCCACAACTACTGAACCTGTGCTCCGTAACAAAAAGCAGCCACCACAATCAGAAGCTTGCGCACCTCAGTGAAGAGCAGCCCCCACTTGCCACAAATAGAGTAAGCCCACGCGCAACAATGAAGGCCCAGCACTGTCAAATAAGTGAATAAATACTTTTTTTTTTTAAAAAGACTAATGGTAGTGTTAGTAGTAATAACAATAATTATATCTACTGCTATTACCCTTACACAGTTCATGCTAAAGGCCAGACATTGTTTTAAGAGTCCTTGATATATTAACTCCTTTAATTCTCACAATAATCCTACAAGGCAAATACTATTATCCCCATAGGTCTTCCCAGGTGGCTCAGTGGTAAAGAATTTGCCTGCCAATGCAGGAGACACAGGTTTGATCCTTGTGTCAGGAAGATACCCTGGAGGAGGAAATGGCAACCCACTCCAGTATTCCTGCCTGGGCAATCCCATGGACAGAGGAATCTGGTGGGTTACAGTCCATGGGGTCGCAGAGTTGGGTACAATGGAGTGAGCACATAGCACATTATCCCTATTCTTCAGATGAGGAAAGTGAGGTTCAAAGAGATTCAATGACTTGCCCAAGGACACACAACTATTAAGTCATGGAGCTGGGATGTGATCCAGATCATCTAGCTTCAGAGTCTATAACTCACAACTACTATATTGAACCGCCCCACCTATGAAAGTTCACCAAGGAGGAGGGTCAACAGGCCATCCTAAACAGAGGAAACAGTAACAGAGGATGAGTTATGAGATAATCTTCTGTTCCTGGGCTGCTTGAACATCTCCTTCGCTATCTGAGTAGATATGTGAAATATAGAGCAAACTCTTATTCCACTCACCACACACTGTCAATTCAACTATCTTAATAAGAGGGAGAGAAAAGGAAGAAAATGGATGACGAAAAGCACACAAAAGCATGGAAATCCAATTAGCTGAAAGTAAATTATTACACATACGTGTGCATGTTTAGTCACTTAGTCCTGTCCAACTCTTTGCAATCCCATGGACATAATAGAAGATTAAAAAGAAGAGTTTTGGCTGAAGCACCAAGACAATAATTAACACATTCCAAAGGAGGAATTAGACCATGTGCTGAATTCCCAAAGGAGGATTCTAAGAGCCAATTACACAATTCTTAAGTCCTACAGCCATGTCCAAATTCTAGAGCTGGAAGTTAGGGAGGAGAATTTTGGGGGAGGAAAGTTATTTTAAGCTGTGAATTCAACTCTGGAATATAGAAGATATCTCCTCCTCACCTCAGACTAGAGAGAGACTTCAATAGGACCTCTTGGAGACCTCAATATTTGTTCCCTGCAATTTGATGGTCACATGGATTGGTGTCTGACTGATGCATGAGAGTGATTGGTTAATTCCCTTACAGCAAAGAAGAGATTGCTAAGTCAAGAACCACCAGTTCCAAGCATACACTCTGGTTCCTAATGTTTGAGAGTTTTTTTTTCATTTATTTTTATTAGTTGGAGGCTAATTACTTCACACCATTGCAGTGGGTTTTGTCATACATTGACATGAATCAGCCATGGAGTTACATGTATTCCCCATCCCGATCCCCCCTCCCACCTCCCTCTCCACCCGATTCCTCTGGGTCTTCCCAGTGCACCAGGCCCGAGCACTTGTGTCATGCATCCCACCTGGGCTGGTGATCTGTTTCCCTATAGATAATATACATGCTGTTCTCTGAGAGTTTTCTTTGCAATAGATGTGGGCATTTTGGAAGAGGCAATCGGAGTGGGTCATATCAAAGAAGACCATCTGGGTAGGGGTAACAGATCTCAAAAACTGGAGAGACCACTGGCTTTCTTGGCCAGAAGAGAGATGTTTTGCCCAGTTAAAACAACTGAAGCAAGAAGAGTCTACCTAGAACCACTGAAACCTTTCACAATAAAGTTTTCTTTAACTCTCAAGTTCAGAGAGTAGCAATGCTAGACAAACACTGAAAAAAGTGAAAAGTGAATGTGTTAGTAGCTCAGCTGTGTCTGACTCTTTGCAACTCCACGGCCTATAGCCTGCCAAGATCCTCTGTCGATGGGATTCTCCAGGCAAGAATGCTGGAGTGGGTTGCCATTTCCTTCTCCAATGCATGAAAGTGAAAAGTGAAAGTGAAGTCGCTCAGTCGTGTCCAACTCCTAGCGACCCCATGGACTGCAGCCTACTAGGCTCCTCTGTCCATGGGATTTTCCAGGCAAGAGTACTGGAGTGGGTTGCCATTGCCTTCGAAAGACTACTAGTAACTCAAATTAAAGTGATGCAACTTTCATGAAGAAGCAATCCTTCTTTAGTCATACTGAATAAGTATTTCTAGAATATATTGAACATGATGCAGCAAAATCAAACAGACTGTCCTTTAATTTCAAGTGGAAAGTTTTCATGTTAGAGGGCATACAAAACCAAGCAGTAATTAAACACATATTGCAACTGACCGTTTTGCCACTTAATGGGTGCGAATAAGAAGAGGTAGCAATTTAAATGAATTTAAAGCATAATATCCAATCAGGTAAATGCTTCTGAAAAGTCATTTTTATGCCATACCTTCTTTTAACTGCTTAGCCTCCAGTTCCTGATATTTAAAATGGGGATTATTTAAATGAAATAAATACATACACACACACAAACACACACACAAAAGGAAAGTATTATATGCATATAGAGAAGTTAAAGTATATATACTTATAAAAATTAATTTTTTAGCTATAAAAGGCTGTAAAATGTAAGCATTTCTTTGTTATGAGATATTGCTATATTTTAATATACAGAATATCATCAAAAATTTAAATATAAATATTTAGCTGCCCAAAGGTGTACAATGCTTGACATACAGAAGGTGTTCCAAAACATTAATTAATAAATGCAGATGCGCTGAGCTCCTTACTAACAGCCGGAACACACCCAGCATTCAGAAATGAGGTGAGCAGTAACCTCAAACATTTGTTATGATAATGAACTCTACCTAGAGCTTCTGTAGTTTAAGGAAAACACATGAGAGAGAAGCTTACAAAGACACACAGAATATACATTGGTCCTGAATCTGGAATTCAAACTTATGTTTTTGCTTTTGTAGTTTTTTTCCCCCCCAAGAGCTTTGACAAATGTACAGATACAAGCATGATAAGTG
Organism: Dama dama; assembly: GCF_033118175.1. Lineage (NCBI taxonomy): Eukaryota > Metazoa > Chordata > Mammalia > Artiodactyla > Cervidae > Dama > Dama dama. The sequence continues at coordinate 55,081,395 of NC_083698.1, read as the reverse complement.
ACACTAAAAATAATACCTTGCAATAATTAGGTGAAGAAATATTGACATGCTAGAATATTATGGTATTTATGTCATGAGTATGAGATCGAGAAATCCATTTATTAGAATGAGATAGATAAAAGTGCCATCACCAGTAACATATAATGTATTCACCATTCCATTGTTATTAAGTACCTACTATGTACCAGATTGGGCTTCCCTGGTAGCTCAGATGGTAAAGCCTCTGCCTACAATGCAGGAGACCCTGGTTCGATCCCTGGGTCGGGAAGATCCCCTGGAGAAGGAAACGGCAACCCACTCCAGTACTCTTGCCTGGAAAATCCCATGGACAGAGGAGCCTGGTGGGCTACAGTCCATGGGGTCGCAAAGAGTCGGACACGACTGAGCAACTTCACCTCACTTATGTGCCAGATACTGAATTACAAGAGTGGCCCCTTTGAAGAGTTTTTAGACTAGTTAGAAACACACACACTCAACCAGCACTTAGGAAAGGGTATGATATCTGCTAGGAATGGGGAAGTAATGAAGAAGAGCCCATGAGAGGGATTTTTTAGAAGAGTTCACGGTGCAAAGTGATGTCAGAGTTGCACCTTGGGGCGGGGGGGGGGGGGGGGGGGGGCAGGGTACTGCAGTAGGAGAACATAGAGGGTGGTGAACGTTCAGGGGACTGGATAGCATGGAGAATTCAATAACCTGCGAGACTGCAAGTAGGGAGGGACAGATCATAAAATGTCAGGAGGTATGACTCCTCAGGAAAAACTTTAAGAATCCTGAGTAAAAATAGGATTGAATACTGAATAAGGATCCTTTTTGTCCAACTTTTTCATTTCTGCTCCTATTATTACTAACAGTCAGTTGCTTCCTTAAAAACTTCAGAATTTAACTAAAAAAGAAAGAGTTTAGGACCTAAAATAAGCCATTCTAAATCCTTCTCTAATCAACAATAAAGACATCTTTAGAACTGTGTCTCCCCACTTCTGGCCATGTGTATTAAGCTTTGAGAACATGGAAAATGGTACTGATTTCACCTTCTCTGAGAAAAAATGGACACAGAGTGCAGAAAGGAGACTTTTCCTTTGGCCTTACACTAGTGTGTTTTCATAAAAGTTTTATACTCTGTCCATGAACACTAGGAACTCATGGAAAAATTAATGTTCCCAAAGACAAATAATGGGGTTTTAGAAACAGGTCAACAGTTTCAATTTACTGATAGATGATGATTTCCTAAGTACACAAGTATCTAGATTCTCCCTACCTAATGGCTCAGGGATCTGGTGTGAGAGTTGCTAAATGGAAAGGAGAAATGCTCAAGTACAATGGACTCCAACTTCTTTAATATCTTTTCAGTTAAGATTACTGGATTAGTTAAGATCAGTTAAGTTACATACACTGGAGTGGGTAGCCTTTCCATCTCCAGGGGATCTTCCCAACCCAGGGATCGAACCTAGGTCTCCCACATTGCAGGCAGATTCTTTACCAACTGAGCCACAAGGGAAGACCAAGAATACTGGAGTGGGTAGCCTATCCTTTCTCTAGCAGATCTTCCTGACCCAGGAATCAAACTAGGGTCTCCTGCATTAAAGGCAGATTCTTTACCAACTGAGTTACCAGAGAAGCCCAAGATTGGATTTCGTTGCAAGAAACAGAGCTTCCCTCCATCCCCCCAAACAGTGATTTAAACAAGATGTAAGTTCTAGTTATGTTGGCAGGGGCTAGTGCAACAACTCTACAGGTTTATCAGGGACAGTCTTTTTGCATGTCAACTTACTACCATTTAGGTGCTAGTGCCCTCATAGTCCAAACTAGCTGCTGAGATGCCAGGTATCACAGCTGGAGTTTAAGATGTAAGAGAGAGGAAGAAGGAGAGGAATGGCATTCCTGCTCCCTTTGAAGGCACCTTCTGGCAAGTTGTATACAATTCTACTAAAATTTTATTTGCCAAAATTTAGTCAGGAGGCTCCAGCTAACTACAAAGAGAGCCCAGGGAGTACATTTCTTTTTTAGATGTGTGAGAAAGTATCCAACTGAAAAAGTGTGTTTTTCTAAGTAAGGAAGAAGGAAGGAAGGATAGATATTGGAAGGCAATTTTCAAACTCTGCCATAAGTACACATTTGTGAATTTCAAAAATGTGAGCATGTAACCCAGTATATGTTTGTTTATAAATTATATACATATTCTACTATTATTTTATAGAATTTATAAAATCTGGACAAATAATTTTGTTAAAAACTAAAATAAAAATATAAATAAAATGTCCTATATTGTTCTTTAAACCTCAGGGGATTGTAATGTATATATCACTTTAAAAACTACTGCTCTAGGAGGCAATCAGTAAAAACACTTATATTCTACTTCTTCAGATTGGCAAGAAAATAGTCACAGACTCGAGAAAGTCTATATGGATATGAGTTATCTCCACTGGGAAAAATGATCACTCAGACAGCTGGACTAATTGATTGGCAAGATGAGAAAAAAGTCTAAGTATCACTGTAAGAATCAGAATATTAGCATGCAAAAACACCAGTACTACAGGACAGTGTGGAAAGTAGAGAGAATATAAATCACTAGGTGTTAGTACACAAAGATTTTGAAGTTATTTTTGTATAATTCCTCTAAATGGGGACTTGTTTCTAAAAATATAGTTATACCAGTGTTTTTGGAAAGTACAATGACAGTATGTATCCAAAAGCCTTACAAACATTTTTACTTCATGAATAAACTTCTAAACATTAATCCTAGGGAAAGAATCTGAGATGTGGTGATATATTTAAAAATAAATGTATAAATAAAGGTATGCACTGAAAACCAGTATTTGATAATACAATATAATAATTAGAAATAGCTTATACATCCAAAAACATAGGTGAAAATAGTTAAGTGAATCTTAGCCAAACAATGAAACATTCTGCAAATACTAAAAATTATACCTTCAAAGACTATTATATAACATAAAAATGCCCATGAATATATTATTAACTGGGGAAAGCAACTTAAGAAATTAATTTACACACACACTTCTCCCCTCTTTCTCTCTCACACACACATGTATGTCCCTATCTGGATCACACAGATGAAAGCCTAAACTGAAGTCCACACATGTTTTAATTTTGCCTAGGGAGTTATATTAGTGATGCTTCTTACCATTATTCATAGTTTTCTGTATTTTCTAAGCTTCCTAGCACAAATTCATGTTATATTTATATAATCAGAACTCGTTATTGAAAATCAATCTCAATGAAGAGGATCATGACTGAAAATGTAAGTATGTAGATTCTCAAAGTTAATAAATATTAAATAGAAGTCTATAGGTTTATAGTGCTAGACAATGGAGAGACATATGGCCTCTGCATTGAAGAAAGGGTAAAGGACAATTTAGAGAGTTAATTTTACTTCACATGGCAGGAAATATCTAAATTATAATTTAGATAGTAATTATTCATATTATGGGCTTCCCTAGTAGCTCAGTTGGTAAAGAATCCGCCTGCAATGCAGGAGACCTGGCTTCGATCCCTGGGTTGGGAAGATCCCCTGGAGAAGGCAAAGGCTACCCACTCCAGTATTCTGGCCTGCAGAATTCCATGGACTGTTAGAGTCCATGGGGTCGCAAAGAGTCGGACACAACAGACCAACTTTCACTTTCATTCATATGATAGTAACTGTATTATCAAATAATGCATTTGAATTGGAATTTTCAGAAGCCTATATTGTTACAAAGTAATTTTCAGAGTATTAAGTAAAAGTTAATCAGAATAAAGTACAGTGTTTATTTAAACTGTTATATTAAACAACTGCCATTATGCTAAACTTCAGATCAGAGCAAACCTTTTGCAACTAAGATTCAGCTCCCAGAAAGTAATAGTTATACATGGAAAAGCTGGTGGGACCAAGTGGTAACCACTTAAATATATCACTAATATGAAAACTTGTCAACAGATAAACACAAGGATTACCTGGTTTAAGTTTCCAAGTGCAAATTCAATTTGAAATGATATTGTCAGAAATCTTTGTGGTCTAAAGGAGTTTTTTTTCTAACATCTACAAAGAGAATGTACAGTTAAAGCTTCTACTCACTGATCTGGGCTTTCAGAAACACATCAATACATGCAGTACATAAGAACCAGCTGTAAGATATTTTTTTTGTCAATACAAAGCAAGGTCGCTGCATTATAGGAAGACTCAGCACTGTTTATTTCACTTCCAAAAGGGATTGTTCAAGGGCAAATTCTCAAAGAATGATTCTGAAGAACATTGAAACCCCTGGAAGAGCAGACAACTTTGGGAAAACTCTCAATATCTGTTCGGGTATTTTTGGATTATTTTGTAAATAAAAGCAAAGAGTTATTTTAAGATGTATATTTTTTGCATTTATCTTCATGTAACTAAAACTCCTTACTACTTATTTCACAACAGTAGAAATATAAATATCATAAAGAAAATAATAAATGAATGCCAATTAGAGTGATTCACACTGGAAAATTTAATATAACACAAAATAAGGAAAACTTGCAACTAAATGCTGACCAAAATCTCAATTCAATTTAATGATTCAATTCAATTCAATTTTAATTCCCTATGTTAGATACCATACTGGTTGATGAGATCCACTGTTAATGCTTCCTAAATAATGTATTTCTCTCTACAGAGCATATTAATAGGGGATATGGCCAGTCTAGGGTGAGGACACTTACACATTTACCTCAGGTACCAAATTTAAGGGGCACAAAAACCTCCGTAATCAAGATAAACATAACAAAATATTAAAAAATAAAACTAATGCAAGAAATGCATAATAAAAATATCCAAATTTTAATATAGATAAGGTCTGTCAGAAAACATGTACCAAATACTACTTATTAAAAAAAGAAATTCATGCTACAAATGTTTTCCAGTGCTAAATTTCAAGTTATAAAATAAATAAGTCATGGGGACATAATGCATAGATAGCAAGGTTGCTCTAGTTAATAATGCTGTAATTCATATTTGAAAGTTGATAAGAGAGTAGATCTTAAAAATTCTTATCACAAGGGAAAAAAAAATGTACTTATGTATGGTGACAAATATCAGCTAGACTTACTGTGGTGATCATTTTATAATATACACAAATGTATCACGGCAGTATGTTGTACACTTGAAACTAATATATATATATATATATATATATATATATATGTATATATATGTATACAATATAAAGTTATATGTCAACTATACCGCAATTAAAAAAGAAAATTTAATATTATAGGAAAAATGTTTTTAAAACGAACAGAAGATAGACCTTTTTCATAGTGTCTTTAAGATTAAGATCTTCACATAATTCCCTCTCAAGAACATCAAGATGAAACACCACCCAGAATATTTCAGCTTTGTCCCTCATTAAGAGATGGAAAGGAAATCATGTGTAAGACACGAATCTTCAGAAGAAAGCCATTAACAGAAAATAAAACATTGGTATTTACAAAGCAAATCTCATTCTTTATGAGGGATAGTTAAAGGAAGAGAAATTATTTTTGTAATTATTATGATACTCCTTTAGAAACATGTATTTAATATTTGGCTAACCTCCTTTCTTTCATTGTCTAGACACTGACTTATTTCCCCAAGCCTTTTACAAACAATCTTTTTGAAAGCCAACATTCAAGCTACTCTGAGAAGCCTTGAGGAAACAAGATGAAATATATACAAGAAACAAAAGTAAGAACATTAAAGAGAAAAAAGAATAGCCCCTGATAACCAGCTAGTGCTCCAGGAAATTTTCTTTGGAACACTGAACAAGATCTAGCTGTAACATAATACATTGAAATAAGGAAAAGAAAGTAACCCCAGAGCTGTGGAATATCAAATTAGTAAATAGGGAACTCTGGTATTCAGTGAACTAAAGACTAGTTTGTTTAAACCTGTGCAAATACTTCGAATGAAATTGTTACTTCCAAATAATTCAGTGATTATATGTAACATTTAAATTCTTCACTTATATTAAATGTTTGAAGATTTTAAAAAAGTAAATTAATAGTATTTTAAAATAAATGAATATAGGAATATGACTTCAGAAGATTATACATATACAAATAATTTGATTAACTTCTGAGTTGCTGTATTCCACTCTAGATTCTCATAAGTTCTCATCTCCTTGATGAGGTAAGATTATCGAAATATTGAAATGGCTAATTCCTAATTCCCATATCAAATATTCTAAATCAATATTTCTAGAGTTGGGACCTGAGAAACTGCCGTTTTCTTTTTTTGGCCACACCATATGGCATATGCGATCTTATTCCTTAACCAGGAATCATACCCATGCCCCCCGAATTGGAAATGCAGAGTCTTAACCCCTGGATGGCCAAGGAAGTCCGAGAAACTACATTTAAACATGTATATTATCTATGGTGAAACAGATCACCAGCCCAGGTTGGATGCATGAGACAAGTGCTCCGGCCTGGTGCACTGGGAAGACCCAGAGGGATCGGGTAGAGAGGGAGGTGGGAGGGGGGATCGGGATGGGGAATACATGTAAATCCATGGCTGATTCATGTCAATGTATGACAAAAACCACTACAATATTGTAAAGTAATTAGCCTCCAACTAATAAAAATAAAGTATCAAACTTAAAAAAAAAAAAAAAGAAGCACCCGAGGCAAGGCTTATACATCGAAGTTTGAGAACTGTTGCTGAGTGTAGAGCTTTACTTTGGATTTTTAAAAAAAGGAATGATGGAAATAGTTCATGGGACAAATTTTTAGGTTTAGTATAAAATGATCAGCTACAAAGCATTTTAGAGGATTTAAGTTTGGTTCCTTTGATTCAGTTAAACTGAGGTTGACTGATGGTAATTATGGTAGCTTGCTTAGGTAATTACAACAGCATAATTGGCCACTACTGCAGGGGGGAAGAAAAAAAAACAACTAAAAACTGTGTTCTAGTACTTCAGTGTCTCAGTCTTAAAATGTCTAAATAAAGATTTAAGAAAACACAGAACACTATAATTTGGTAGTGCCCTACATTATGAAAGCTTGTAAGTACTAACTTCTTCACTATTTGTATGTAAAATGATTTTATTTATATTTTAAAATCTTAGTTTCAATTCCATTAACAGAAAATGACTGGACACATGCTACTATTAATATTGCTATTATTTTCAAGTCTAGTATTTCAGGATCTTTGGATTCTCAACCCTCCACTGCCATAGTGGCATGATTATTCTACCAGCATGAAGATCTTCTAACACATACTTCTCCAACACTCAAGGGAAGCAGAAGTGGAAGCTTCAGTCAATCATGGAGGTGAGTCCCATCATGAAGAGACCTGGAGAAGAGAAGGGCCAGCTTGTCTAAGGAAGAGGCTGGGCTGAGCATGTATCCCCATCTATCAGTTTGAAACAGAAGGACAACTGAATTTGTAGCAAATCATAGACTGTTAATGCTGGAAATGAGAAAGTAAAAGCAGGGAGCAGTTAAGTAAATCGCTAGGTCTTTGAAAAGAAGAGATCTTAAGGATCACCACAGTAACACTGTTTATTATGGTCTCCATGAAGTCTCTTCAACCCATAACGGAATATGTGAACTTACTCTCCACAGTAATTATACTCTATGGGCAATGCTTGCTCAATCTTGGGAAAGTTGAAAGTAAAGGAACGGAAGAAAGGACTGCAAATGCTCTCTACATTGACCATTTGTGTGTGTGTGTGTGTAAATCAAGCTACTTTTAAAATCTCCTTGAATCTTCCTACCTCACATAGTTGACTTAAGGAGTCAAATTAGCTTTCAGACTACCTACTCAAATGAAAGGATGCTCAAAAAAGGTCATAGATATTAGGCAAGGAATAGAAGGGAGTGTAAAATGATATAATCCATGGTGGTTTCTCCAAAGAAGACATATGGATGGCTAATAAACACATGAAAAGATGCTCAACATCGCTCACTATTAAAGAAATGCAAATCAAAACTACAATGAGATATCACCTCAACACCAGTCAGAATGGCCAGCATCAAAAAATCTACAAACAATAAATGATGGAGAGGGTGTGGAGAAAAGGGAATCCTCTTGCCCTGTTGGTGGGAATGTAAATTGATGTAGCCACTACATCTCCACAGTGGAGAATCTCCATAGTATGGAGATTCCTTAAAAAAAAAAAAAAAAAACTAGCAACAAAACCACCATATAACCCAGCAATCCCACTACTAGGTATATATTCTGAGGAAACCAAAATTGAAAAAAGATGCATGTACTCCAATGTTCATTGAAGCTCTACAATAGATGGGACACGGAAGCAATCTAGATGTCCACTGACAGATGAATGGATAAAGAAGTTGTGGTACATATACACAATGGAATATTATTCAGCCATAAAAAGGAATACATTTGAGTCAGTCCTAATGAGGTGGATGGACATAGAGCCTATTATACAGAGTGAAGCAAGTCAGAAAGAGAAAAATAAATATCATATACTAATGCATATATATGGAATCTAGAAAGATGGTACTGATGAACCTATTTGCAGAGCAGCAATGGAGACACAGACATAAAGAACAGACATATGGACATGGCTGAGTGGCAGGGAGGAAGGAGAGAATGGGATGTATGGAGAGAGTAACATGGAAACATATATTACCATATGTAAAATAGATAGGCATTGGGAATTTGCTATATGACTCAGGGAACTCAAACTAGGGATCGGGAACAGCCTAGTGTTGTTGGGTGGGATGAGGAGTGATGTTCAAGTGGGCAGGGACATGGGTAAACCTATGGGTGATTTTTGTTGATGTTTGGTAGAAACCAACACAATACTATAAAGCAATTATTCTTCAACTAAAAATAAATTAAAAAGATCTTAGATGGTAGAAAAGAAATAGAAAGAAGTATAAAATGATTCATGGTGATTTCTTTTGATCAGAACACTTTTTTTTTTTCCCATTTGCTTCAGTTCAGTTCAGTCGCTCAGTCGTGTCTGTGACCTCATGGACTACAGCATGCCAGGCTTCCCTGTCCATCACCAATTCCCGGAGCCTGCTCAAACTCATGTCCATTGAGTTGATGAGGCCATCCAACCATTTCATCCTCTGTCATCCCCTTCTCCTGCCTTCAATTTTTCCCAGCATCAGGGTCTTTTCCAAGGAGTCAGTTCTTTGCATCAGGTGGCCAAAGTATTGAAGTTTCAGCTTCATTTGCTTATTCATAGCCAAAGAGCTGAGCTTCAGTTTTCATTACTGATCCCTGCAAATAGGCACATACCCTCTGACATTTAACTCTTATGACAAAATCCCACACAATGTCATATGGAACTATACATAAAGCCCATGCTTCAATGAAACATAGAATCCTAAACTATCAGAGCAACATGAAGATACCTTGTTTTTTAACAACCATTCACAGAATCATAACTTATTCATGACTGATGGTCCTTAAATGGACATTCATGCTGGGACATACCAAGGACGTGTGATAGCATATCATGTTTGATTTTTCAAAGAACAGTCAGAGGAAAATGGTCATAGAGGTGAGTCTTGTTTGAAAATATATATGTGTCACAGTATGGGTGTGTGTGTAGGTAGAGAAACATGAAGAGAGATGAAATAGAAGAAAACATGGGCAATAGAAGAAAACTTTGTCTGAACACGAGTATAATGAAGTCTTTATTCAGGAGATCTTGAGTCACTTTACAGTGGATGAAGTTAGGTAGATGGAGGCCCAGCCATCTCTACTTCCCATCATGAAAGCTTTGGGGCCTCATTCAAGCCTCCCAGTAGACTGGCACTGAATTTCTTTCTATGAGACTTGGTGCATAGCATAAAACCACGATCACAGTATTAGGGAAAGTTTTCTGGCTAGAATTTTCCCAAACCTTTCTCTAAGCTTATACATTCCCATCAAATAATGTACCTTTCTGAAGCCTGTCTTTAAAAAATGAGGTCAAAGGGTGAAATATATCAACATTCAATTCACAGTGCCAGAGAAGAAAAATAATGTAATGGTTTTCCAGTTCTTTTTTCTATATTTTACTATGTTTTAAGTAATCATGATTCAGTTAATATAATCACTGAATATCACTGCTACCCTAAGATGAATAATATCTTATTTCAGAGATGACTGGGGTTAGCTACACTGTCTTTGTTCAGAAAGTCCAAATTTCATAGCCTGGGGATGTAGAATACAGTTTTTCTATCTACAAACTGCATTTTTTGTAGAAATCTGTCAGCTTTACTCAGCAGCTATCTCTACCCAAAGGCCTATCTATTCTGGATTAAATGTCAGTCCTCTCGTCTTTCCTCCCTGCTTTTCTATGGGCACAGAAATAGTTTATAGAAAGTGAAAAGTTATTTTTGGATCTAGTGATATTAGCTTGGATTTTGAATTTTAGAAATTCAGTTTAGGAGTTTTTGTCGTGTACACATCTGCTTTCTGCTCAGTATACAACTAACAATAATCAAGCTCATAAAATGTTACAAAAAACTAATATACAAAAGGAAATTTTCAGGGTACCATAACACATTTGCAGTAAGAGTCTTTTGCTGGTAATTGGAAGATTCGGCTTCACTTCACTGTTTAATTACCCACAAAACTGTTTATCGCCCTATATATTCCTCCAACAAGAACATAATCCTTTTAATGTGCCCCTCAGAAAACCAGAGAACATGGCCTGGGTACAGCACATGCTACTCGTTTCAAACATCACAGCCGAATTTTAACCTGACCTTCAGACTCTGACAATGCATTCTAAAATTAGTATATGTTTGAACTGAAAGGAGTTATTATTTGAAGCTGAATGATATAACTGTGGGGTTAAGACCTAACTAATAATTATACATAAATAATGTGTCAGCAATATTACTTTTAATTAAATATAACTGATAGTGTAGTCTATACAACTATACTTTTTTAAATTCTTGAACTATTTTGTTTGTGTGATTAAATATTGTGTGCTTGTGTATATTTATTTAAAGAGATATATTTATCTTTCTTTTTAAAGCTTATAAATAAATAATTACAAACTACTGATTTTTTGTTTAAAAGGTAACGTTTTCATAGTCATTAAAAACAAAATAAAACTAGCTTCCTTTAATACTTTCTACACAAAAATCATTAGAGAATAGTTAATAGTTATTTACAATATTGTTTAAAAGACTTTACCATTTAAGTATTTTGAATTACAATTGTGCAGTTCTAGACCTGTGGTTTAAATTTATGCACACGTATGCACTTTGTGTAATAGCCAGAATCAAAATGTAGCATCTGTTCATCTCATTTACTTAGCACTGACAATAATATGTGCTGGTCACTGTGCTAGACAAGGGGCTAGGGGCTACAAAGATAAGATGTCTCTTCTCCATAGGAATTTAGAATCTAGTGGAAAGCAAGGTATCTAAACCAACTGTTACAATGTGTGATGTGAGGCTATCATGGGGTCATTTTAAGGTACTGTGGGAAGAGAGGGAGGAAGGTGGGTTTAGAAGAGAAGCAAAAATTTGCTGGGTTGGATATACTGGGGAAAGCGTTCTCTGTAGGAGGAATAACACTGGGTGCTAAGGCAGGGAGAGACATTAAAGACCATGGAAAAGATTCTGCTGGATATGTGCAAGTCATTTGGGTAAGCAGGATATGCTAGTAAGACATCGAGGGAGATAATATCTTGTAGGATTCTACTTGCCATCTAAAGAAGCTCAGGTTTCATGTTATTGATGAAGAGAAAATACTGAAAAAATTACATAGGAGACATGGGAAGATCTACATGTGAGAAGGAAAGGGTACATTAGCAGCATGGTAGATGACAGATTTAACAGCATGGTTAAAGGCAATAAGGCTACTCAGGGTGCCACTGTCAAAATGAATGAGGTTAACACATGGGGAGATGAGAAGGAGACTCAGATATGAGAGGTATTTAGGAGGTGAAAAACAATAGGCTGTGTGGATAATTATATGGTAGATGAGGAAGTGGGAGAGGTCACCAGAGACTCCTAGGTTTCCTGCAGGGCTCATGAGGGATGACGATGCTATCCTCAGAGGCAAAGCAGGAAGAGCAGGCCAGTGGCTGGAGTGGAGAAGGGAAAAACAGTGATATCTATTCGGAGTGGGTTTGGTATATCTATGAGACTTCACAAGTAATGAAATTGTAGTAGGCGGTTGGACTAGACCGTGTATATTTTGAAGCCCAGGTGAAAGATACAGGCTGGAGATAGTGTCTGTGCCTCATCTAAGTTCTATTTTGATCCAGTAGCTACAGACGAGCTTGCTGCAAAGCATGTATAGTGAGAGAAGTAGGCCAGGCACAGAACTCTGAGAAGCAGTCATTCTGGAATAGACCACAAAGAATAGTAGCTAAGTTCACACCACAGAAATAATCCTTAGAAAACTTGAAAATTATATTCACGCACACATTTCTATTCTAAATGCCAACTGTTCATTTAAGTTAGAGGTCTTATTTTGATTACTTCCTCTACATAAGAGATTATTCAGATAGATCATCTTAAATACAGAGAATTTAAAAAAATGATCCTTTCCAGTGAGAGATACTGGCCTGCAGTCAGCTTTGGGTTTTGGCTTCTGGAGAGAAGGGCTAGGGAAGGGGAAACAAGCTAAGCTAAATCAGTAAGTGTGATCCCTTTCTGGAGCCTTTCTTCTTCTCTTTTCCAGGAGTAGCTGTATATATTTACACAAGTTAATTGCATTTACTATGTATCATTGAGTGTTTGAGACAAGATTTGCCATATGTAACAAAAGCTACTAAAATCTCTGCCTGGGGAGCTCAAATTGACTGGGGCAGAGGGATGATAAATTAACCAAATACATTAAATTATATAGCAAGTGAGATTGGGACAGATGCAGTAGAGAAAATAAAGCATGGAAGAAAAACTGGGAATTCGGTGCTGGGGGCAAGGGTTGAAATCAAGACTGGCTCCCTGGGTATGCAAGCTATGCAGTCACACAGGGCCCCAGGTGCAGCAGGGCTCCAGGTTGGGTGTAACGTTCCACTGCCAATGTCTTAGACTTCTTAATTTTTAAACAAGTGGCCCTTTAAATGATCCACTCAGTCCTGGTTGTAACTGTCAATATGGTGGGCGAGAAAGCCCGCCTTTAGTGGAATCTTTCCTTTGGCTCACCAGATAGATTCTCCACCTTTCTCTGAACTCTTCTGTCCCAAGAGGCTGACCACATGGACTGTATCAGGAACCTCCCTTGCCCTCTGGCTGTAGATGTGGTTCCAATCATAGGGAGCCCAAGCAGAAGTTCAAGAGGTCATTGCTTCTCTCAAGAGGTCCGACTACCCACTTCTCTTGACCTAGGTTCTACAGCTGCTTCTACTCCTTGTCCATCTGAGGCCCATCTAAGACTCTGCTAACCGAGCCTGCCGTGGACATACCCTGCTGGGCTACCTATTCACTGCCCACACCTTTAATACATCATACTTAAACTTTTCTCATTTAGTACCACACGAGTGTAATGCCAGTCCTCTGACTGAAACATGCCTCATTAAGAAGGTGACACTCGAGTAGATCCTGATGAGAGGGGAGGGGAAAGCAGGGGGGCTATCTGGAGAAGGCTATCCTAAGTCTTGGAATCTCAAAGGGTCTGCAAACTAGTCCGTAGGACAAATCTAGCCTGCTGCCTGTTATTGTAAATAAAGTACAATTGGAACAAAGCCACATCCATTCGTGTATGCATTATTTATGGATATTTTGTGTTACAATGCCAGAGTTCAGTAGTTGTGACAGAAAGCGCATGCCTACAAAGCCTGAATTATGTACTGTAAGTACTCCACAGTCAAACGAGTTCCTTTCAAAGACATGTGAGTCCAGTTTGTTCATAAGTCCAACAAAGTTAGCCTAGGTACCCAACTAACACAACCAACTATAAAATTCTGAACTGTAATAGGCTTCTAATGCTTTTCAGACATGTAATACATAAGAAGCAAACACAAAAAATAAAACATTTTCCATCTCACAGTACAGAACCTTGTAACGACAGCTGGCACTCAGCTGGCATCACATGAATAGACAAGAGGAGTTACTGACTGGAGAAGGGAGGGGAGGTGGGAGATGGTAGGGCTGAAGGATCATCACTGACAGGAGATGGAGGGCGAGCTGCAATTTCACTCGCACCTGACGCTGATGGCACAGGTTCCGGTTCCTTGCTGGAGCCAGATGCACGTTCGCGTCTTTGAAAGTCTGCAACTTGGAGGTGTGTATGGAGGGGACTTACTGTACCATCTTTTCTGTTACAGATAGTTTGCTAACTCCTGAATCAGGTGAATAGGAAGGAGACCAAAGAGTCTGGAGTTTAGTGGGTGATGCAGAGAGTGACAGAAGACAATGTCACAGAAGAAATAGGAGGACAAGTGATTTAGGGCCTCCTGAGTCTTATGGAATGCTTTGAGGGAAGGACTAAAATTTTACCAGGATAACTCTGGTTATTGCCTTAAGAGTAGTGTTAAGCAAGGATAAAAGTAGAGAGATGGGGTGGGGGAGGGGACACACTCTTTTGATAAGCCAGAAATGAAGTGATGGCCACTTCATAGCAGTAGAGCTGCTGAGAGGTGGCCAGAGTCTATCATAGTCATGACAGAGCCAAATTAATTCACTGATGGATTGGATGTGGAGTGTGAAAGGAGACTGAGCCACAGTTTTCGTTCACGAGCAACTACAAGTATGCAGCCACCATGAAGTGAGGTGGGAAAGTCTGTGGAAGGGGAGGGGGAGGTAGGGTAAGAGGAGAGTGACTGTGGCACAGCTCGTGAGTTCAGTGTCAGACTCTATGAACTTTAAAGTTGATTAAGCATATAACTAGCTCTGAGGCAGAAGGACAATGCCTTGTCCTGGGAGTTGAGGACAGCTCAACATCTAACCTTTCTTTGACTTAGTGGAAGGCAGGCCACTCTACCACAGACAGAAAAGGATTCTGGGCACTGGCCTTTCACTGCCAAGTGCAGCTGCAGGGCCATTAGGATGAGGTTGACGAAGCGACCATTGAGGTCAACAACTTGGAATTCACTGTTGACCTTCACAGGAGCCATTTCTGTGGAGTGATGTGGCTGCAAGCCTGCTGGGAGTGAACCTCAGAGAGAACAGGAGGCAAGAGGAAACACAGACAGCGCGCATAGACAACTCTCAGATTGGTCATGACGAAAAGATGAAAATGAGAAAAGTAGGAGGTTACTAGAGGCAGAAACCGAGATTTTTTTTTTTTAAGTGATAGAATAAAACCCAGCATGTTAGTATGCTATTAGGAAGGATCTTATAGACAGGAAGATATTGATGATGCAGGAGAGAGGGTAAGAATTGTCCTTGTAGGTGAAAGGGGATGCGATCTAGTAAGTAAGCATCGGCCTTAGCGACCAGCAGGGAGACAGACGTCTCGTGGCCTGTGACAGTGAGCTATTTAGTAAATAATCAGTCGATCAATATTGACTTTCAGTCTTCCTACAGTTAAACCTCCTAATACTTTGTGAACAGTTTGGGCATTAGTATATAATCAAGAGCCTGAAGTTCAGTTCACGGTTTTCTCACTGATGAGCTCCGAAGACTCTCAAGCAAGACATCTAACCTTTCTTTGACTTAGTTTGCTTTTCATTAAGAAATACAGTATCTACTGATCAATGTAGTGCCTGGCAAATTAATAAGTTATCTAAATAACCTTCCCAGGCACCAAATCTCTCTGATCCTTGCTCCTACAGAATTCCATATAGAGCAAAAAAAATGAAAAATGACAGGTATTTATAAACTCAGATGTCTACACCTGAGTCAGTAAGATCCCCTGGAGAAGGGAATGGCAACCCACTCCAGTATCCTTGCCTGGAGAATTCCATGGACAAAGGAGCCTGGTGGGCTACAGTCTATGGGGTCGCAAAGAGTCAGACACAATGGAGTGACTAACACACTACACACTATGTCTACATAGCAATAGCCACATACACGGCCTGTCATTGTGCATTATTGCCATTTGTATATCTTAAGTTTCCTCCAAATGAAATATATTTACTCTCTCTGTCTTAACACTCTCTATAATTGAGTTTAATTTCTGAGAAGACTTACCTTTTACACAAACAACATACATTTAAACTTCTAGTAGCTATTATTCCCACAAGGCTGTCACATGTTAAGCTTGACTAAATATTTTAAGTACACTCTGTTCATCTTTGGAGATACAGCACAAATATCACCCCCACCAGGAGGCACTCCTGGGTCTCCTTGGGGAGAATGCCTCCTCTTCTGTCCCCACTGCAGCATATTCACACCCGTGCTCTGACACTGGTCAGCATGTAATCTGTTGACATTTCTGTCTCCTTTTCCAGATTATAAGCACCTTATCCTGTTCTTTCCTGTGCTGTCAGTGACTGGCACAGAGTAGACATGAGATAAATATTTGCTGAATGAATTTCAATGTATACTCTTCCGAATGGAGGCTGATCAAATAAAATGGTATGATACTCAAGGAAAGAAAAGGAGTAAAGGCCCGCTAAGATAGGAGGCTTGTGTAAATGTTCACTAGAAAGGCAGGCTCATAGTACACATACTTACAATTCAGAGTATGTGATGAAAAGACTCTAGTTTTCAAGAATTGCTTGGGTAGAGTCAGGAGAGACTTTTTTGACTAGGTTATTCAGTATTAAAAACAGATTTCTGATCTATTCTACTTCCACTCTTGGTAACACTTATATTAAAAAGACTTAGGGGTTTATTTTCTTAAGAAAGTACACATGTGTCCTTGACCAACCTTTATTTTAGGAGTGTATTGACAACAATGAACTACAGAAGCCATAGATCTAAGACTCTCAAGTAATAAAGTATATAAATAGAGTTTATACTATGTGAGTTTTCAGCACCGAACTTCCTGGCAGAAGGAAGCTGACTTATCACTGTTAGATTCACTCTTTCCCAACCTAGTCATTCTCTTTCACTCGCTGTGAGGTCTCTGTCTGCAAATTCTCTATTAGATTTCTTAATGGACAATCTGCTTCAGCACTTTTCTGAGAAAAAAAAAAAGTTTCATTTCCCTCCACAATGGCAGTTAAACCTTCCATTTCATATGAAATCAAGTGGAGACATCTGTGCTTTGTCATCAAAAAAGCAAACAGTTTTATTTTTCTAATTATTATCTGCTTATCAGCCTTCGAGTAAGAATTCACTTGCCTTTGTGCCACCTTGAGAATTCAGTCTTAATTCCCCACGTCCAGGCCCAAGATAGACTCATTACCTTTCTGTTAGTGTTTATCTGCATCTGCTCGGCTGTATGCTGTTTACATCCAGTATTGAACCGCCCTTCACATTAAGTTTAAATTAGAAACATTTTTTTCCCAGTAAAGATAATCTATATCCCACTAGTCTTCAGGAAATTTAATCATTCAGCAGTAGATGAAAATGTTTCAGCGCCGTGAAGGGCTTTGAAGCTGATGTCTTCCATTATCAGATGCTTGTGTAAGTAAATACACTGAAAGTCAGAAATGAAATGCCCACATCAACCACTAAGAAGTCTGAAGCTCTCATCTACTACTCATTGCTTTCAGCTTATATTGAGAGAGAGAGCTTTTGCTGTCCCCAGGTCCCAGGAGGGCAGCTACTCAGAAGGAATGAAGTGTCTGGATAACAGATCACAATGAAAGGGAGAAAAGAAAGCGCTGGTTTTGCTTCTCTCTAGACACACTGCAGAATTGGTTTTCTGGGTGTGTTTTCTTTTTGTTCTATAATATGATTATTTGAAAATCTCTCACAGCACTCCATACCCGGGAGATCTCAAAAGGTCTGCTGACTGCTGTAACAGCTCTGACTACACACCCATTTCTTACGACAAGTGTAGAACGTCACACATGGCAATTGCAACCAGTGCCTCACAGGTGTCATGCAGACCCTGAGGAAATCTGGGCCCAGCAAACCACAGGAGCCGGACCTTAAGCCAAACCAATTTCCAAGTTACATAAATGGGCCTACTGGGGTGAAGGGAAAAGAGAGAACAAATGTTGCAATGCAATAATAGTGAGGAAACTAATGAATTAAGAACATTTGCTGGTAAATCACAGAGAAGGGGAACTGGTGGCTGCCTCAGCACTGCTCTGTCTGGACAGTTGAGATGCTAACGTAGTCCAGTGTTTAGCCAATCAGATTTTAAACTGTTGGTCTCTGCTAATACTTCTAACACTGTGAGAGTCCAGAGGGGACTAAGTGGTCCCTCCATGTATGGAACACTAGCACTCCACCAGAGACACAAGAGACTGCTTAACAGAAATCATGACATCTGGAGGATGAAGATGGTTAATAAAAAGAAAGAAAAGGAAAGGAAAAAAGAAACGTATAGCCACTCCTTTTTATCCACCTCACACCAAGCCCTCCTGAATAATAAGTATAGAAGAAAGCTTTCAAGAAAAGTGTAGCCATTCCTTTTTATCCACCTGCTGAATAATAAGTACATAATAAAACTTTCAAGTGATCAGGGATGCCATTTCCATCCCAGAAATATTTTGAACTGTTCACCTGGATTGAGAAATAGAATTAGACCCATCTACACAAGTTGTAAGAAATCCAGAATGATACAACAGAATCCTCCCAAATGATATCCAAAATTCAACATATTCTACTGGGAGGCCCATATTGCCCTAAAGTTGAAGTAGATACTGCATCCACTAAGCACCTCTCAAGAGACTTGGAATTTTTACAAAAGTAACTCTCTTATTTATCAGATGCTTACTCTATGCTAGGAACACACTATGTGTAAATGGCTAAACTAATTTACACATATTGTCTAATTCCATCATTACAACTACCGTATGGGGTACATACAATTATGAATCCAATTTCACAGATGAGAAACCTGAGGCTTAAAGAGTTGAAACAAACACTTAACCATTAATTGGAAGGCTGAGCTTTTAACCTCTATTCTATGTTGACGATTATTCACAAACTATTCATTTCTCTAACT